>NW_027266319.1:59077096-60277096 GCF_022045235.1 Haliotis cracherodii | reverse complement strand
AGTCCATTGTTCTTCTGAAACGGAAACTGAATTGGAGCCTCAAGGACATTCTGTACATCGCACAAAATAAACAGCAAAAGAGGCCCGTTCATTTGACAAAATTGGTAACATCGAAAGCAAAAGATTTCTTACATTTAGACTATATTCTATATAACCATTTTTCAAGACGCCTTCGGGAGGAGATTAGAAAGCAAGACGAGTCTTTCAAGGACGAAGTGGAGAACCTTCGCCGTGTTCAGCAGTATGTGGCAAGGTTTTGTGCCGCTGGTGACTCGCGTGGCATGGGTAGAGTCCTCGTTGTGGGAGCTACACTGTGGAATGAGAAGTTTAGGGTAGGCTTCTGTGACTGCAGCTACATGGAACAAACTGAAGTTTCAGCTGTAGAGATGATGAAAAAGAGCATCTACACCCGCCTCAAGAAAGAAGGACCAAATGTACCCTACTTTATTAAACTCCCCATGTGACGGCTCTCCCAGAGTTGCGTCCCTTATGTGTGCTAGGATCCCTTAATCCCTGGTGCGAATCTTTTTTTCGCCAAGATAAAGTTCCATGGTTTGTCAGCACCATACCTTGTCCTTCATCAAAGTGGTTTTGTTTGTTTGGTGTTTGTTGTTTAACGCCGCACTCAGCAGTATTCCAGCTATATGAGTGAGTGAGTTGGGTTTAACGCCGCTTTTAACAATATTCCAGTTATATCACGGCGTGTCAGCTTAATGTGGGAGGAAAGCCCGAAGTGATGCAGGTCTCAGACGTTTACCACTTCGGTGAAACCCACGAGCACGGGTATGGTGCTGACAAACCTAGAAACAAAATTGGGGCGAACCGGGATTCGAACCCACAATCATAGGTTTCTGGTGTGCCCAAGGGACGCAACTCTGCACAGCGAATCGCGGCGCCTTAGACGACTGGGCCACCTGTGCCACCTCCAGCTATATGACGGCGGACTGTAAATAATCGAGTCTGGACCAGACAATCCAGTGATTGATAACATGCATCGATTCACGCAATTGGGATACGATGAAATGCATCAATCATCAAGCGAGCCTGACCACCTCACCCCGATTGTCGCCTCTTACGACAAGCACGGGTTGCTGAAGACCCGGTTCTTCAGGGGTCTATCAACTGAAAAATATCTTACAACTGTATCTTTTCTCCCGCTTTTAGCTAACACGCTTTATTACATAATATGACAGTCATAAAGATGCAGGTTGCGTTGGAATTCATCGGAATTCCTTAAACATTCTATAATTCAAATATCTCCGATACTAATAAATTCATTTAATGAAATAATGAAAACTGGGAATTTCCCGATTGATTGTGCAAGGCAATCATATGCTCTCTTCAAAAAAGGCTTTATCTGATCCAACAACTACAGAGGAATCTCTCTGTTACCAGTGATTGGAAAGGTTTTCACCAAAATATTAAACCAGAGACTCCAAAATTGGTCTCATGAAAATGATGTTATTTATGAAAATCAAGCTGGGTTCAGGAAAGGTTATTCGACGGTGTATAACATGTTTTCTCTTTGGGGATGATTAAAAAATACCTCTCTAAATCAACAGGTGGCAGATTATATGTTTTCTTTATAGACTTCTCAACCGTCTCCGTGGTCTAGTGGTAGAGCGTCCGCCCGGAGAGCGGAAGGTCCAGGGTTCGATCCCCAGGCGCGTCATACCAAAAGACGTTAAAAGATGGTGCTTGTTGTTACCCTGTCTGGCGTTCGGCATTAAGGGGCTAAAAAAGGACTGGTCGTCTCGGAGTCAGTATACTGTGTCTGAGTGGGGTATTGATGTTAAACTGCGGCATGGTATCTCAGTGAGCTAGCACTATAAATCGGCATCAGTCCGGACTAGTACAAGCAGTCACGCACACACACACACACACACACACACAGACGTCGCTATATAAGTGCAATAATCTTGGACGCGACGTTAAACCTCATTTCACCTCACCTTATAGACTTCTCAAAAGCCTTGGATTGCGTAAATCACACTTCACTTTGGCATCGACGTATTAGCTATGGAATACATGGAAATATTTTAACTGTTTTACGAAATATGTACTCAAACCTACAGACTTGTGTACGGACAGATAAATGTTTCACAGACTTGTATCAGTGCTGGGTTGGTACTCACCAAGGATGTATATTCAGCCCAATGTTATTTTCATTTTACATCAACGAAGTGGTTACTGAGATGACTTCTTCAAACTGTAGAGGCATTTTTATAACTGAAGATTATCCTAATATATGTTCACTTCTCTCTGCTAATGATGTCGCTAACTCTGCAGATTCCGCAGGCAAACTCCAAGAACAAATATATTACGTCAGCAACTTCTGTGAAAAATGGGGTATGAACCTAAATATACAAAAAATCGAAGATTCTTGTATTCCGAAACGGTGGATATGTACGGCAGTATGAAAAACGGTATAACAGGGGCTCTCAGATCGAAACCATCCCTTTTTATAAATTTCTTGGTCTTTATTTACATCTAAACTAGTTTGGACGTGATCGAAACAGGTGTTGGCAAAGCAGGCGGGGAAAGCATGCTTACTCATATACAGATTGCACTCTTTGTGTGGTGGCTTACCAATTACGACTGCACTGAAGATTTTCGATAGCATGGTTCTGCCCATCCTAGCATACGGATCCGAACTTCGTGGATCAAATTGAGAGAGTTCAGACTGAGTATATAAAAATAATTCTGTTTTTGCCTCTGAGTGCTTGTAATGATGCTGTTCTTGGAGAAAGTGGTCCACCTCTATTATTATATTATTGATAATCAGGCTGGATATGTTCAAAAGTCGTCGTGCCTAGTTTCTGTATAATTTAATCTCTTGTTTCTGCACACTCGCGTGACAACATAAAACTATCCGGCATTGAGGATGTTGGGTTGGTTGGTTGTTGTTTAACGCTGCACTCAGCAATATTCCAGCTATATGACGGCGGTCTGTAAATAATCGAGTTTTGACCAGATAACCCAGTGATTGACATGATGAGCATCTATCCACGCAATTGGGATCGATGACATGCATCAACCAAATCAGCGCGCCTGACCACCCGATCCCGTTAGTCGCCTTTTACGACAAGCACAGTCGCCTTTTACGGCAAGCATGGGTTGCTGAAGACCTATTCCACCCCCGATCTTCAAAGGTACACTGAGGACGTGTCATACCAAATATAGGTATTACCTGTGGGCATATGCATATGAACAGATGATCCTGGTGATGATATATATAGGTAATCGACCCTAATATTTAGGGTATTATTCCAACCATTCACATTGCAATAGCTGGCAGGGGCGCAAGAGTTACAAACTGGCCCGTATTTAATATAAACAAACTGACCAACTTGCTAAATAAAAACACAAATCTACACAGCTATCTTGACATGCGGTAACATTTAAATATATTCAAACGATAGTAGCATATCACACTTGAAATTGAAATAAAGCGACAAAACCCTTTCCATATGCAATAGAAATCTCTGCATAAAACACACGCAAAGTCAAGTCAATTATTCACCTGAAAAAAGCACGGGAACATATGGTACAAGTCGAAATAGGGAATTGCCTCGGGCATAATTTTTTGTCACTGATTCGTGATAATTGGAAATGTCCTCCGCATGTCTATCATAAACCCTTTTGAAAGTTTTACTGAGGCCTTGAATGTTGTAACCTTGATCAAACAACTTCGTATGACGCTCCTTGGAATCTTAGTAGAAAGAGCATGCTCGATTGTATCTCAAAAGTTGCCAAATGTACATCAAGGGCTGGAGCTGTTGGAATATTGCTCGACATATATCAGTATATCAACGATATCAGTTCATCGATATACCTGAAGCTTAAGTTAAACCTCTTGGGAAAATTATCTTGTTTTGACTTTGCCAAACCGAACAGAAATTCAGATTCATAATTATGCATAAAGAAACAGATCCACAAGAAGGGGAGCACAATCGGTGCCTATGGGGATGCCTACTTCTTGCCTTGTTGTCAATGAGGAAGTCCAGTTTTTACCTATTGTTTTCTCAGTAAACACCAGATGGCATTTGCAAATTGTGCTGAACTTCGGAATACAGATTCGTTACTGAATCTATGGTCACCACGTTTTGTAACAAAAACACTTGGATCAAGGAATGAAGTTTGTCCTTAAGTTTGTCATTTGGGATAGTGGTGTGCAAATTTAAAATAAATGTTTTGACAGAATGGAACTTGGTACTCTTCCGAGAACCCATTCTATGATAACCCATCATGTTTCGATCTTTTTCATGCTTCAAGCTAGTCCACGAAACTCAGGGTATGACGTGTTGCCATAAATATACTCACACGCAAAAGAAACGCAAGTGGTTTTAAGCAAATAGGTAACAAACACAGAACCATAAATGGATACGAGTTTTAGCATGCAGTGAAGCCTGATGGTGTGATCAATATTTTTGGTTGCATTTTGGAAGCCCCGAGTAAAAACGTAACATAAAAATCGAATCGCCAAAACGCACCATTTCAATGAATATGTGGGTATCATGCACCCATTTCTCGCGAAATTGAAAATGCACAAACTGTCAAGAAATGCAGCGGGTATAAAACTGTGACCGATTCTCGGACCTACAACTCTTTGGTCAACAATGCCACGCCTAACTCAAATTGAGTGAAACCAGGCTATGAGACGTTTGGAAGCTGGGGAGTCTGTCCAAGATGTTGCCCGTCATTTCAACGTTAACCACAATTTACCGTCTCCTGCATCGATACAATGCTACACAGACCACAGATGACCTTCCTCGGAGCGGTCGTCCTAGGGTCCCCACACCTAGACAAGATCGGCAGATTACCCGTCAACACCAGCAACATCCGTTCCTAACTGCAAGTGAAAGTGCTCGACAGACCATAGGAACACATAATCGACACATTAGCCGGGACACTGTAATCCGACGTTCCAACAACCTCAGATGTCGCCGACATGCACGTCGTCCTGTTCTCCAACCACGGCATCGATAAGCACGACTTCAGTGGGCACAGGGTCATCACAATTGGCGTCATCGTGAGTGGAGGCAAGTCATCTTCTCTGATGAAAATCGCTTATGTGTCTCCCATGCAGACGGAAGAGTCAGAATTTGGCGGCGTCGAGGTGATCGTTTCGCTGACGGAAACGTTGTGGAAAGGGATCTATGGGGTAGACCTAGCGTCGTGATATGGGCAGGGATTGGACTCAATGCGAGACTTGGACCCATGTGCTCTCTGAATGTTGGTCAATGTTGGGGACACGGCTTCACTGCTCAGCGGTATATCGACCAAGTGATCAGACCCCACGTTGTTCCATTTTTTGCACAACATCAACAACACATTTTCCAGCAGGAAAACGCTCGTCCCCATGTTGCCAAAGCCACCATGGCCTTTCTGGAACAACACAACATCCGTGTTCTACCGTGGCCAGCCCTCAGCCTTGATCTGAACCCCATCGAACACTTGTGGGATGAGGTTCAAAGGCGTCTGCACAATGTGCGCCCAGTTCCTACAACTGCCGATGAACTACGCACAGCTGCTCTGGATGTGTGCAGCAGGATCCCTAGGGCCTTCACAAACCGTCTGATCCACTCAATGTACAGATGTGTGGCAGTGATCAATGCTAATGTTGGTCACACCAGGTACTGACTGACATTTTGGGTATTGACCCGAAACTGTATAAGCCCTTAACATTTGAAAAAAACAATTGTCATCTTCTTTTAATCCAGTAAACTGTCTTCAGTCAATTTTTTGTCAATCTTGCCCTATTCGTATTTCTTGTCTTTAATGTTGAAAATATATAACATTTATACTGCACACTCGAGTTGCGTTACTTTTGCCTGTGAGTATATATATATATGATATAGGGTAATCAAAGTTGACTTGCCATTGTCATTTACTGATTACACAAGGTAGATAACCGATTTCAGGTAGACCTTAACCGTTTAAATAAAGGTTTCTCTGAAATAGTAACTGTATCATTTTTATACAAACTCGACTCGTATATATCATGTTACAAATACGTTTCAGTTCTGTTGACTTTCTCTTATAAATATGTCAATTGCAGCTGCTTAATAGTTTGGGTGTGTGCATATAAAGAAGCTGTGTACCGATAACTGTATTTTGTCTAGATGCCCCGCATGTAACAGCTCTCATCCATTAATAATAATTTTTTTCCAATGGCATCTGTTTCGGCGATAATTGAGACTGGTTACTCTCTGGCGTTGGCGTTTTATGGTTAAAGTTACATGCAGCATGACAAAAATAATGAGTTAGTTGGTTCAGGGCATTTTGACCAGTAATTCAGCATAATGTCGGATAAAAGCCCCAAGTTACACAGGCCGTGGGTTAACCACTTTGTTGAAGTTCACGAGTCAGGGTTTTGTTACAACCAGAGAATTATAATCGGGACGAATCGGGTATTCGAACCCAAGACCATTGGAATCTCTGCATAGCGATTTGCAGCGCCTTGGGCGAGGGAGCCGTCCATGCATCCTCTACCCTTGGAACAAGGAATGTAACAAATAAAGACAAACGCAAGTCGTTCTGTATTATCAACCATAGACAGCTAAAATACTACAATATCTTTCCATATTCTCCAAATTCTGCAAAACAATTCCATATTCTCCAACAAACTACAATACCATTCCATATTCTCCAACATACTACAATACCATACCATATTCTCCAACATACTACAATACCAATCCATATTCGCCAACATATTACAATACCATTTCATATTCGCCAACATACTACAATACCATTTCATATTCGCCAACATACTACAATACCAATCCATATTCTCCAACATACTACTATACCATTCCATATTCTCCAACATACTACAATACCATTCCATATTCGCCAACATATTACAATACCATTTCATATTCTCCAACATACTACAATACCATTCCATATTCTCCAACATACTACAATATCATTCCATATTCTCCAACATACTACAATACCATTCCATATTCTCCAACATATTACAATACCATTCCATATTCTCCAACATACTACAATACCAATCCATATTCGCCAACATATTACAATACCATTTCATATTCGCCAACATACTACAATACCATTCCATATTCGCCAACATACTACAATACCATTCCATATTCTCCAACATACTACTATACCATTCCATATTCTCCAACATACTACAATACCATTCCATATTCGCCAACATACTACAATACCATTCCATATTCTCCAACATATTACAATACCATTCCATATTCTCCTACATACTACAATACCATTCCATATTCTCCAACATATTACAATACCATTCCATATTCTCCAACATATTACAATACCATTCCATATTCTCCAACATACAATAGCATTCCATATTCTCCAACATACTACAATATCATTCCATATTCTCCAACATACTACAATACCATTCCATATTCTCCAACATATTACAATACCATTACATATTCGCCAACATATTACAATACCATTACATATTCTCCAACGTACTACAATACCATTACATATTCTCCAACATACTACAATACCATTCCATATTCTCCTACATACTACAATACCATTCCATATTCTCCAACATACTACAATACCATTCCATATTCTCCAACATACTACAGTACCATTCCATGTTCTCAAACATCAAAAGCCATGATTATACTACCGTCTATACACAACCATCTACTATCTGTTCCACTTTGAAATGGCCTCTCTGAAAGAACTATATTAATTTTGTAAACCTACAAATTCTAGATCGAAACAGTGATAGTACTAATGGGTTTTTTTTTGTTAAAAGTGATCCTCCTGCGTAAAACGTTGGTTTTGTGAGGTGTGGTTCGGCTGTGCACATATAATCTAACAATCACAGTAGATCACATAAAGTTCTCGATTTTATTTTGACTACGTTGTATCACTGTGGACAATTTATGCATGTACAAACGAGGCAAATTCGTTCATGAGATTGTACTTAATACTTAAAATAGTTTGACAAAATAAGTACCTTTTGCAAAAATAGAGCCTCAAGGCTCTGTATCTCACCTGACTTTCGAAGTAATGTTATGATTCCACTTCAACCTTATTTTGATATAAATGTCTCTAGTGAGTTAAGAAAAAAAATGATGCAAATGATTCTGTGAAAGAAAAGTTGTTTCGCAACGTCATTTAGGACAACGGTGTTGAGTTCAAAATGTGATGCAACTGTCCAAGGGATTACGTTTCGCCCTCAGGTGGTAGCTCAGGGTGATGACGGAAGACAAAACTCTGGGGTGAAGTTTTAGACCATTCGCGACCAACTCGTGTTATTCCGGGACAAGCCGAATGGCGACTCGTGCCCCGCGCATGGCCATTTTTGCGACCGGGTTCCGTCTCAGCGCAAACGGGCATACCTAAAACAATTGTCAACTCGTTGCGTAATGGTTCATTTACATTTCCCCATATATTATATATATTTCAGATGCGATTTAAAGCACATCGGGACGTGCGGAATTATGCAGTATGATTGAACACATTTACTGTGTCTTGTGTATATGTTTAGATGCAAGACATATGTCAAATCAAAAAATACTTCTGAGGGATTCTTTGACGAAGAACTTGAAATCATGCGCGCATTCTGATTGGTTTGTCGTATTTTCGAACATAACATTCATCGATTGGGGGACGAGTCTTCTTGCAGGTTACGGAAAGAGGCGAGTGATGACGAATGTTGGGGGACGAGTCTTCTTGCAGGTTACGGAAAGGGGCGAGTGATGACGAATGTTGGGGGACGAGTCTTCTTGCAGGTTACGGAAAGGGGCGATTGCGAGTGGTGATGAATGGTTTTAGACGACAGCAGCCATGTTTAATATGTGGGAATAAGTCGAAAGGGTACAGGTTGGTAATAATGTGACAGAACGCACACCGGGACTGACTGGCCAATATTCCCGGTGCTGAGACCCGCTTCTGTCTATTCTCCTGACTAACCACGTCTGTCAGGTTTTGATTTGTAGCTAGAGGAATTACGTAACGTGGGGCAAGGCCAGTACATCTAGGTCATGTCCCATTAGTCATACGCCCATTTGTCTTACTCCCAATAGTTATACAGCAAATGAGGGATCAGTTGAAACAACAATAGGCATATACCCTTTGGTCAAAATGGATTAGTCCACTAATTAGAAAGCTTGGGATTAGTTTATTCTCCGATGAAAACATAAACGAATGTTATTAAAGTACTATACATTGAAGTTATTTGAACATAATACATGCAGACAGTCTTTGATAATAAAAACATTCAAATTGATGTTATTTAAATAAATACTTATGATGTTTTTGGAACAAGTAAAGGATTCATCTCAAACTATTTACTGTTCTTTACTGAGTTAATTTGAGTTTACTCAATTTAGTGAAAAAATACAAACTAGCACATAAAAGTGTTTCTTACACACCTGTGGGTGAGAAACCCATTTGAGATAACTGGTATCAAACATATGTGTGAGATCGAATTCCAGGCCCATGATTGGCTACTCCATGGTTATGACCCTGGGGTCAGATGATGACGGACTACTTTCCTGAGTGTAAGTCATTCATGAGTTGCTCGTGCTTCAGTCGAATGTTCACCTACGTCTGTAGTGAACAACAGGACCGTGCAATTAATAATAATAATAATAAACAAACTCGATCGTCCTCGTCTGCGAGTTTGTTTGTTATTATTAGTTACATTATCTGTTGTTATGTCAACATTATCGTTTTTTTCAGAGTGTTAACCCCCTGGATGCCCTGCGACACATTTGTCCCTCCTCTTCAACCCTCACCTAGAAATCGAATAAAAATTCAAAATACATCACGCAGACTAATACACTTCACAGTTTTGAATTACCCCTTCTGTTTATCATTTACTGTTATTTTAGGCAATTCAAAATTACTGAAAGTGACTGAAAGTTAGGAACATTGTAAATCTCGCCAAATCACAATTCACGTCGTTATATAAATATTAACTGTGTGTTTAGAAATCTCAATATCGGATATTTACTCGAATAATTAAAGTCGAAAAATAGCATATTTGCGATCACGGGTATCAAATCACTTTTAGATTATTATGAAACGTCGCTGATAAGCCTAGAATCGTTTAGAATGTTTTGGAATATACGCATGTATACACGAACGGCGACGTTCCGCCATATTGGATGGTGTTTATAAAATGCCGGTTATGAGACGCCTATTCGATCAGGTATATTTCAAACTCAGCTGCTATACATGCATCCCCGAATTCCTCATACATTTTCGAAACAATATGGATAAATGGACTTTGTCACCAATGCAAATTATCTAGATGAAATCATGCGAAATAAATTAGGTATGGAAACGAAAACTGTGCTCGGAAAACTTTACTTGCTGAAATGTAAACAAAGCAAAATTCAGATTTTACACTGTCTAGCATTTTTAGAGGTACTTTCGTCTAATTGTTGCATACATTGGCTCGATCACACGTTAGAGAATATTCATGGGAAGAGTATCGTTGCACTAATTATGGAATTACGCATATATACATTACAATGATGTGGTAAATTCAACAGAAGCCGTAAAAGTTTCCGTCCTGTGTGACGCCATGACTGACGCTAAATCACGCACAACCATGACGGTAGTTATATCTGCATTTCTGACTAATTCTCTTTGATATATTGGAAAACATGGTAAACAAATAACTACGCAAATTGTCAGAATGTTTCTGATTACTTACGTGATACATTTATGTGTATACGATCCCTCAATCAACGAAAACCTCCTCTGGAAATCCCGCGTACTGTTATCAGTGAACACGCCATTTTGTAAAAGTCGGTCACCGGTAGTGATGTCATACGGAAGTAAACATTGTCGTACATATTTGGTAATTTCTTTCAGGTGTAAACTTTCAACGTGGCACCTAGCGTGTCCTTGGTTTTTGTCTAGTTTGCATTTTCATCATCGCTTTGATAATTCACAGATATGACGGAAACCTTTTTGTGTAGGGTCACATTATTTATGAGTAGTAAGCAGCACATAGGATGACGTCACTTATGACACTGGTGTTATGTGCTACTGCAATCATGAGAATAGACAAAATTCATCGGTTCGATGCTAAAAAGGTGCGATTTTAGGGTATGTAAGAAACAGATCACTGCACTCGTGCCTGTCAGATACCATTGATCTTACAACTCGTTGTTACAATGAGTTAGGAATAACTCGCCAAGGCTCGCTAAATACAATGTTCATTCCTAATGCAGGATACATACCATCCCCAAACACACTCGCGTGATAACCTCTATCTATGCTTTAGACTCTAGCATATCACTCTTGTTATCATGGAAGGATTGATTGAAGTGGAAGATGTTACTTCTAGGCGAGGTACACAGAAGGTAATGTTTCAAGGTCACCTTCACAACAAGAACTCTACAAAGGAACACTGTATCCACTGGAAGTGTGACCTGAAAACTTGCCGTGGTAGAGTTACAACAGTTGGAAACTATGTCAGGAACACTACCCCTCATAACCACGGCCCTCAAGAACCTGACACAGTTAGATTTGTCAGTAACATGGGGAAGAGGGCCAGAGAAAAGATCACCCCGATGCCAACCCTGTACGAGGAAGCAGTTGCCCAAAAAGATCCTGAAGTAGTACCTCATCTACCATCCTACGCAAGTCTCAGCAGTGCCCTTTACCGGCATAGACGACACACCATACCAGCACTCCCACTGGCAAGGGGGGATGTGGAACTTGAGGGAAAATGGACTGAGACAGCTAACGGCCAACCATACCTGTTGTTTGCTGACGGTGATGGCGAAGAAAAGAGGTTAGTCTTTTCCTCTTTGGTTCAGCTGATGGATGGTACATTTTCATCATGCCCAGCCCTGTGGAACCAACTCTACATTATCAATGCCAAGTTTTAACTTGGGGGCCCTTGGTATTCATGCTTTCCCATTGTGACCATCGCAAAGCAAACATATATTTCAGGCAAATGTCTCAGCAAAACTGATAAACATTGAACTCATGAATATTAATATTCGAACACAATTTGGTTCGAAACACGTTTAGATTATGAACATTTTGGGGTTTTAAGCAAATCTAAACATGTTTAGGATGTGGAAATATTTAGTGATCACAATACACTTTAATTATCGGACAAGAATTACACACTTTTTTTACAGCGGTATGACCTATTTAACGTCTTCTGATGACATTACATAGAGTTTCTTCGGGCCAAGTCTGAACACAAACCAAACAAATCTGATAGAGACCGTGTTGAGAATTGTAGAGGAAAACGTATATATGCATTAATACCACGATGTACTAGTCTATAGATGAAAACACATTTGGTGATAGATCTACCGTGATAGATTTACTATGGTCTTTTAAAGTAGCAGTTGGGTAGATTAAATATTGTTTTGGAGATCTTAACATATTTTATGATACAGCTTTTTTTGTAAGATTGATTTTGACCGCCAGGGCCAAGTCAGATTCCCATCCGAATGCACTGAGATATGAGAGTAAACTGAAATGGCTTTCTTGAACTTCCTTGCTTATTTGAGCCCCATGACGTATACCATGCCACTCTATTTCCGTATATGGTTAAATACAGCCATGTCTGAAGATGGAAATTTGTATCACAGTAAAAATTACAGTGGAAAGTATTTGATACGTTTCAAATCCTGTTTCGTTTACCGACTCTTCTTTTACATGTAACCTAACTCAGCCACGCTCACTGACCGCTCGACTTCCTGATTTTCAATGATTTACTCGCAATAACTTTTTTTATGTTGCATGTTTATGGTTTGTGATTATTCATTAATGTCATGTGTGTATGATCCATTATTAACATGTAGGTATGGTCGTTGATTATGGAGTAATTAGCCAATAATAACATTGGCCCGTCCCGGCCCGGCCCGACTTTTAGGCAATCCCCTGTGCGCGATGGCAGCACTTGACTGATTGTTGGTGTTGTCATTAAGTGGTACACATTGAAAACATTTCTTCTAACGTGGTAGGGCTTCAACGGGTCCAAAAATATGGACTCGAGTACACGAGGGGTAAGACTCGGCTCGTGCTCGAGTACCCGCAGTTACACATCTGTTCAATAAAATTGGAAATTTTCCTATCGTATCCAAAATAAAAGAGTCACAATGACATCGTAGATCACTAAGAAAACAAATCTGATCGCGTATCAGATAAAATACCTTTGAAATTTGCATGCTGATTTGCTGAATAGAAAATAATCAAAAGAAAAGATATTGACACTTTAATAGATTGAACTGATTACTCGTGAAAAAAGGGGCGGTCGGGTAGCGTAGTGGTTAAAGCGTTAGCTCGTCACGTCGAAGACCCGGGTTCGATTCCAGATATGGGTACAATGTGTGAAGCCCATTTCTGGTGTCCCCCGCCGTAATATTGCTGGAATATTGCTAAAATCGGCGTAAAACCATACTCACTCACTCACTCATGAAAAAGAAAGTTAAATAAGACACGTTTCTATTAACTTATTGAAAGTCAACCAAATTAGAGTTATCTCCTTTGGTCGAGTACTCGAGTCCTTTAAGCTGGACTCGAGTTAAACTCGGCCCGTGCCCGAGTGCACGAGTACCCTATGAAGCCCTATAACGCGGATACTTCTCCATGTGTATCTATGGTTCGCGTTTCTTTTGGTGGTGAGTATATATTGCATAATAA
This sequence comes from Haliotis cracherodii, assembly GCF_022045235.1. Lineage (NCBI taxonomy): Eukaryota > Metazoa > Mollusca > Gastropoda > Lepetellida > Haliotidae > Haliotis > Haliotis cracherodii. The sequence goes on along the minus strand of NW_027266319.1, from coordinate 60,263,422 downwards.
CACTTCACACTTTGTAGTTCGTTCACAAAGGGGCGGTCGGTAGCCTGGTGATTATAATGTTCGCTCGTCACGCCAAAGACCCGGGTTCGCTTCCAGACATGGGTACAATATGTGAAGCCCATTTCTGGTGTCCCCCGCCGTGATATTGCTGGAATATTGCTGGAATATTGCTAATTCAGCCTGTGCTTGCCGTAAGAGGCGACTAGCGGGATCGGGTGTTCAGGATCGCTGACCTGGTTGATGCATGCGTAGATCTATTCTCGTGTCGTCAATCACTGGAATGTCTGGTCCAGAGGCGATTATTATCCCCCCTGGCCTATAATGCGGGAGGATATACATGCATATAGTCGACCCCGTGTCCGTCCGTCTGTAATCAAAACGTGTTTCAAATAAAATAAAGATTCTTTGATCGGGGTGTGAGATTTCTTTTTTCATATTGACAGACGTCATGAAGTATTATGATTGGAAAGCCTTAATATATCAGTCACTGACTCGTTAGTGCCAGCCAGTTGAGCTACCATGCCGCAGTTTAACATGAATACCCCCCTCAGGCACAGTATAGTAACTGTGATCCGTCCTTGTTTTAGCCCCTTGATGTCTTTTGGTCTGAGGGGGGGCACGGGTGGCCCAGTCGTCTAAGGCGCCGCGATTCGCTGTGCAGAGTTGCGTCCCTTGGGCACGCCAGAAACCTATGGTTGTGGGTTGTGGGTTTCTAGGTTTGTCAGCACCATACCCGTGCTCGTGGGTTTCACCGAAGTGGTAGACGTCTGAGACCTGCATCACTTCGGGCTTTCCTCCCACATTAAGCAGACACGCCGCGATGTAACTTAAAAGCGGCGTTAAACCCAAAATCACTCACTCTTTTGGTCTGACTCGGCAGGGGGCCTTACGATCTCCGGGCAGACGTTTACCGCTAGACCACGGAGACATCTGCTTGTCGAACGGGACACTGGTCCTGCCGAGGGGATAGCGCGAATCGGGATTATGAAACACCACTTAGAAATTAAGATTAACACATGACCCGTTGCAGTATTTTTTCTTCATTTTAATATCAACCATAACAGGATACATACAACATTAACAAGTCTTCCATCGTGTTCAACTTTCAACATGGAGCCTTTCCATGATGGCGTATCTTGTTTCCCCTGCCTTGATATTGCAGGAATATAGCTACAAGCGGGGTAAAACCACACTCACTCACTCATGATGGCGTCCATTATCGTTACAGCAGAGATGAAGCAACGAAACACATGTTACACAAGCACTAGTAAGGTGAAGAACAGCGTTAGTATCGGTCACTTTTCCAGAAGTTGTGGTCTTGTCTCCAGCACAACGTATATCAGGTCATTGATGTAGCCATGGAGCCGCCTGTTCTCTTCCCGTTCCCACTGGAGCTTCTTCATCAACTTCCCGCAGATGATGTCATGGATGCTGGAGTCGGATTTCGCCGCCCGTGGCGTGCTGGTCCGTGTAATGTCGCAGACCGAATGTTTCCTCGCCGCCTCGGTAGCCGATACCTGACTCCCAGGGACACTGGACAAGCTTCTGGTTCTGCTGGCCACTCGTGAGACCTCCGTCAGTTGAGATCTCTTCCGACTTCGTAACTCACATCTGTAAAATCTATCGCGTAGTGTCATATTCTGGAGTCCAAGGCGTTCGAAATCGGCATCAAACTGCGTCGCCTTTTGGAGTGGCTCATCAAAAACGTCGTCCTTGTTTCCTTGGTCGTAGATGTCGTCATCTGAACTGATAGACGAACCAATCCCAGAGGAAACGCTGTGTTGCGTCACCGTCGACGAAGTCGGACTAGTAGAGTCGCTTTCGTCTAACACGAACAAGCGTTTTCTACTGTGGTCGTTTCGCGTACAAGCATATCTTTCTTTGGATTCAGCCAAGTTGTTAGATTTTACAGTTCCCTTCTTGAGGAATATTAGAATCAGCTTCAGGACAACTCCAAGAACAAGTTTCAGAAATCGGACTACGTCTGTCATGTTGATGAAACTAACAGAATATAATGTAACATGGGTTTCCCATGGTTATATATACCCGTCAGAGCCCATTCCTCTGTCCCAATTAAGGTAATGGAAGCCTTAATTAGTTTAAACTGCCGACTGTTTTTACAACAGATTGAGACAAAAGGTTCGCAGCTGGTTACTCTGGTTGAGGTTCTAACTTAATGATTCAAAGACAAACACAGCCCCGATCTTGTTACAACTCGCGCCGTGATGTACACGCATTTTGAATAGAGAGGGCTTGGGTTCGCCATGTTCAAAGGCATTGTGTTGTGATAATTAAAATAAACAGGATAAACACCTTTGATGTCGCTAGCTTGGAAATAATAATTCTTGATTGTTTGTAGTAAGTATAATTTTATTGAATTTACACCGCTACACACAATATGGAGATAAGTGTTTAATCTTTATTGAAACATTTTTATCTACATTTTTATCATGTGAATACCTCCCCTTTACAAAAAGTTATGCATGTTTCTAGTTATATAGAAACACTTTTTATATCAACCACAAAGTTTCGGTGAAGCAGTTGGAAAGTCACATAGTGGATACATGTGAATTAAGAATTAAATTGTATAAACCTATTTGATTTCAAAATCTGTAGGATTGATTGTCAAGTTTAAGAAATGTTGATGAAAGTTTCGTTTTCAGTTCCACTTAGAATGTATATTGTCAATGCAAGAGAATAACCAGTCTTGATTATCTTCCGAAACAAATTCCAATAGGTTCAAAAGGCAAAATAGCTGAAAATTACATGAATGGACCGCTGAAAATCAGTGATGACACAAAGTGTTCGCAAAACATGTTCTGCCCTACTATACCACAACATAAGCTTTTGATATAGTCAGAATCTCAGTCGAGTCTGCTTAGGGCAGAGAATTCTAATGATTGTGGAAAGAGTTTTGACTTGAGATCTGAATATTGCTCCTTGAGCATTTATTACTCAGAGAAGAATCTCTTTCGTGAATGAACATTGTTAAAACAATATTAATCCGTCTTCTTCTTTGAGATTGTACCAGTTTCTCTGTATATCAATTTATGGCCCCAGATATAAAGTTTCGAGGATGTTTCTTTATGTCCTCCGTGAACAGTGAAACGTGGCCTAGCCAAACCCCAAAACGACCCCCATTTTCGTCTGTTCTTTGTACTGGGGACCTTCAATCTCGACAGGGTATATATAGACCCGGAAAAGGTTAAGCACCTATTTTCTTCACTTTCATATATTCCATGGAAATATCTAACTAGGACATTGGTATAATTTGATATATGCCTAAGTCGCCAGTAGAAATGTTAGTCCAAGAATACAGAGTCTTGATGCAAACAAATGTTAATATCCTGAAACTTGTGCGGAATACCCTAGAAAACAGCGATTCTCTTTCGTAAGACAAACACGCGAATAGCAGACAATCGGTATTATTAGAAAATGCTTATTGTAGCTAAGTGTATGACTTCAGACCTTCTGATTGTACGGTATAGTGCCATATAAATCTCAAAACAGTGACGCACTTGTGTTTTACAGAATAATTCGAAGGCCTCTATAATTAAGCGGAGTGGTAGAAATGTAATATTTCAGTGTATGATTAGTCGTGTTTCTATTTTCAATATGGCTGATACGAAGCCCTTCTTTGTGATCATCGGTTTGCCTGGTCCAGACACGACATGAAAAAAACCAAAATGTCGAGTTTTATTTATTGTAAAATGATTATACAGAGCGATGCGATTATGTTTTAGACTTCTATTCCTGGAAACCTGCAACAAAATGAACGGACTTATAATTTGATGTTTGTTTGTTTTTCACCGCCGTACTCAGCATTATTCCAGCTATATGGCGGCGGTCTATAAATAATGGAGTCTGCACCAGACAATCCAGTGATTGACATCTTGAGCATCGATCTACGCAATTGGGATACCATGACATGCATCAACCAAGTCAGCGTGTCTGACCAACCGATCCCGTTAGTCACCTCATACGACAAGCATGGGTTGCTGAAGATTATTCTAACCCGGATCTCCACGGGATCACTGGATTGTCTGGTCCAGGCTCTATTATTTACAGACCGCCGCCAAATAGCTTGAATATTGCCGTGTGTGGCGTTAAACAACACACAAAAGAAAGTAAGAAAGATGAAACATTTAGAAAAAAAATAGATATTAAAGAAGGAAAGAATAATCAAGTTAGATTATTGTTTCAACAAATACTGTTTATCATTTTAATATATCAAAGACGTTTCATTCTTTTAAAATGAATAATAAGCTAATGTAACGAGTATTACTATGGGACTCAAATAGAAATATAATCATCGTTCTTGTTTGTAGAAGTTCTGATGTCCATACGCCAATACGAAATCCTGCTTGGGACACGAATCAACATTCAGATCGTCTCACTAGGTGATCATGATAGCACTTGGAAATGATATTAACAAATGACAACAATAACGACTTTTCTGTTCATTTTAATATAACCATTGTCTGACATGACAGTATACATAAAACACTAACAAGTCTCCCATCATGGTAAACATTCAACATGGCCGTTATCGTTACAGCAGAGATGAAGCAACGAAACACATGTTACACAAGCACTAGTAAGGGGAAGAACAGCGTTAGTATCGGTCACTTTTCCAGAAGCTGTGGTCTTGTCTCCAGCACAACGTATATCAGGTCATTGATGTAGCCATGGAGCCGCCTGTTCTCTTCCCGTTCCCACTGGAGCTTCTTCATCAACTTCCCGCAGATGATGTCATGGATGCTGGAGTCGGATTTCGCCGCCCGTGGCGTGCTGGTCCGTGTAATGTCGCAGACCGAATGTTTCCTCGTCGCCTCGGTTGCTGATCCCTGACTCCCAGGGACACTGGACAAGCTTCTGGTTCTGCTGGCCACTCGCGAGACCTCCGTCAGTTGAGATCTCTTCCGACTTCGTAACTCACATCTGTAAAGTCTATCACGTAGTGTCATATTCTGGAGTCCAAGCCGCTCTAACTCGGCATCAAACTGCGTCACTTTTTGGAGTGGCTCATCAAAAACGTCGTCCTTGTTTCCTAGGTCGTAGATGTCGTCATCTGAACTGATAGACGAACCAATACCAGAGGAAACGCTGTGTTGCGTCACCGTCGACGAAGTCGGACTAGTAGAGTCGCTTTCGTCTAACACGAACAAGCGTTTTCTACTGTGGTCGTTTCGCGTACAAGTATATCTTTCATTGGATTCAGCCAAGTTGTTAGATTTTAAAGTTCCCTTCTTGAGGAATATTAGAATCAGCTTCAGGACAACTCCAAGAACAAGTTTCAGAAATCGGACTACGTCTGTCATGTTGATGAAACTTACAGAATATAATGTATAACATGGGTTTCCCATGGTTACATATACCCGTCAGAGCCCATTCCTCTGTCGCATTTAAGGTAATGGAAGCCTTAATTAGTTTAAACTGCCGACTGTTTTTACAACAGATTGAGACAAAAGGTTCGCAGCTGGTTACTCTGGTTGAGGTTCTAACTTAATGATTCAAAGACAAACACAGCCCCGATCTTGTTACAACTCGCGCCGTGATGTACACGCATTTTGAATAGAGAGGGCTTGGGTTCGTCATGTTCAAGGGCATTGTGTTGTGATAATTAAAATAAACAGGATAAACACCTTTGATGTCGCTTGTTTGGAAATAATAATTATTGATTGTTTGTAGTAAGTATAATTTTATTGAATTTACACCGCTACACACAATATGGAGATAAGTGTTTAATCTTTATTGAAACATTTTTATCTACATTTTTATCATGTGAATACCTCCCCTTTACAAAATGTTATGCATGTTTCTAGTTATATAGAAACACTTTTTATATCAACCACAAAGTTTCGGTGAAGCAGTTGGAAAGTCACATAGTGGATACATGTGACTATATACATCATACAATTAAGAATTAAATTGTATAAACCTATTTGATTTCAAAATCTGTAGGATTGATTGTCAAGTTTAAGAAATGTTGATGCAAGTTTCGTTTTCAGTTCCACTTAGAATGTATATTGTCAATGCAAGAGAATAACCAGTCTTGATTATCTGCCGAAACAAATTCCAATAGGTTCAAAAGGCAAAATAGCTGAAAATTACATGAATGGACCGCTGAAAATCAGTGATGACACAAAGTGTTCGCAAAACATGTTCTGCCCTACTATACCACAACATATGCTTTTGATATAGTCAGAATCTCAGTCGAGTCTGCTTAGGGCAGAGATTTCTAATGATTGTGGAAAGAGTTTTGACTTGAGATCTGAATATCGCTCCTTGAGCATTTATTACTCCGAGAAGAATCTCTTTCGTGAATCAACATTGTTAAAACAATATTAATCCGTCTTCTTCTTCTTTGAGATTGCACCAGTTTCTCTGTATATCAATTTATGGCCCCAGATATAAAGTTTCGAGGATGTTTCTTTATGTCCTCCGTGAACAGTGAAACGTGGCCTAGCCAATCCCAAAACGACCCCCATTTTCGTCTGTTCTATGTACGGGGGACCTTCAATCTCGACAAGGTATATATAGACCCGGAAAAGGTTAAGCACCTATTTTCTTCACTTTCATATATCCCATAGAAATATCTAACTAGGACATTGGTATAATTTGATATATGCCTAAGTCGCCAGTAGAAATGTTAGTCCAAGAATACAGAGTCTTGGTGCAAACAAATGTTAATATCCTGAAACTGGTGCGGAATACCCTAGAAAACAGCGATTCTCTTTTGTAAGACAAACATGCGAATAGCAGACATTCGGTATTATTAGAAAATGCTTATTGTAGCTAAGTGTATGACTTCAGACCTTCTGATTGTACGGTATAATGCCATATAAATCTCAAAACAGTGACTCACTTGTGTTTTACAGAATAAATCGAAGGCCTCTATAATTAAGCGGAGTGGTAGAAATGTAATATTTCAGTGTATGATTAGTCGTGTTTCTATTTTCAATATGGCTGATACGAAGCCCTTCTTTGTGATCCTCGGTTTGCCTGGTCCAGACACGACATGAAAAAAACCAAAATGTCGAGTTTTATTTATTGTAAAATGATTATACAGAGCGATGCGATTATGTTTTAGACTACTATTCCTGGAAAACTGCAACAAAATGAACGGACTTATAATTTGATGTTCCTTTGTTTCTTTTTTACCGCCGTACTCAGGATTATTCCAGCTATATGGCGGCGGTCTATAAATAATGGAGTCTGCACCAGACAATCCAGTGATTGACATCTTGAGCATCGATCTACGCAATTGGGATACGATGACATGCATCAACCAAGTCAGCGTGCCTGACCAACCGATCCCGTTAGTCCCCTCATACGACAAGCATGGGTTGCTGAAGATTATTCTAACCCGGATCTCCACGGGATCACTGGATTGTCTGGTCCAGGCTCTATTATTTACAGACCGCCGCCAAATAGCTTGAATATTGCCGAGTGCGGCGTTAAACAACACACAAAGAAAGTAAGAAAGATGAAAAACATTTAGAAAAAAAATAGATATTAAAGAAGGAAAGAATAATCAAGTTAGATTATTGTTTCAACAAATACTGTTTATCATTTCAATATATCAAAGACGTTTCATTATTTTTAAATGAATAATAAGCTAATGTAACGAGTATTACTATGGGACTCAAACAGAAATATAATCATCGTTCTTGTTTGTAGTAGTTATGATGTCCATACGCCAATACGAAATCCTGCTTGGGACACGAATCAACTTTCAGATCGTCTCGAAATAACTCTAGGTGATCATGATAGCACTTGGAAATGATATTAACAAATGACAACAATAACGACTTTTTTGTTCATTTTAATATAACCATTGTCTGACATGACAGTATACATAAAACATTAACAAGTCTCCCATCATGGTAAACATTCAACATGGCCCCTTTCCATTATAGCGTCCATTATCGTTACAGCAGAGATGGAGCAACGAAACACATGTTACACAAGCACTAGTAAGGCGAAGAACACCGTTAGTATCGGTCACTTTTCCAGAAGTTGTGGTCTTGTCTCCAGCACAACGTATATCAGGTCATTGATGTAGCCATGGAGCCGCCTGTTCTCTTCCCGTTCCCACTGGAGCTTCTTCATCAACTTCCCGCAGATGATGTCATCAATGCTGGAGTCGGATTTCGCCGCCTGTGGCGTGCTGGTCCATGTAATGTCGCAGACCGAATGTTTCCTCGTCGCCTCGGTTGCTGATCCCTGACCCCCAGGGACACTGGACAAGCTTCTGGTTCTATTGGCCACTCGTGAGACCTCCGTCAGTTGAGATCTCTTCCGACTTCGTAACTCACATCTGTAAAGTCTATCACGTAGTGTCATATTCTGGAGTCCAAGGCGTTCTAACTCGGCATCAAACTGCGTCACCTTTTGGAGTGGCTCATCAAAAACGTCGTCCTTGTTTCCTTGGTCGTAGATGTCGTCATCTGAACTGATAGACGAACCAATCCCAGAGGAAACGCTGTGTTGCTTCACCGTCGACGAAGTCGGACTAGTAGAGTCGCTTTCGTCTAACACGAACGAGCGTTTTCTACTGTGGTCGTTTCGCGTACAAGCATATCTTTCATTGGATTCAGCCAAGTTGTTAGATTTTAAAGTTCCCTTCTTGAGGAATATTAGAATCAGCTTCAGGACAACTCCAAGAACAAGTTTCAGAAATCGGACTACCTCTGTCATGATGAAACTTACAGAATATAATGTAACATGGGTTTCCCATGGTTATATATACCCGTCAGAGCCCATTCCTCTGTCCCAATTAAGGTAATGGAAGCCTTAATTAGTTTACACTGCCGACTGTTTTTATAACAGATTGAGACAAAAGGTTCGCAGCTGGTTACTCTGGTTGAGGTTCTAACTTAATGATTCAAAGACAAACACAGCCCCGATCTTGTTACAACTCGCGCCGTGATGTACACGCATTTTGAATAGAGAGGGCTTGGGTTCGCCATGTTCAAAGGCATTGTGTTGTGATAATTAAAATAAACGGGATTAACACCTTTGGTGTCGCTTGTTTGGAAATAATAATTATTGATTGTTTGTAGTAAGTATAATTTTATTGAATTTACCACGTTTCATACAATATGGAGATAAGTGTTTATACACGATGATCATTTGGGAAGAGAATGTATGGATGTCAACTTCTTTATTATGAGGAATACATCGTTTCGGAGGATATTGTTACTCCGTCAGCAAGTTGTTGTTTCCACCTTTGTTATCTTATTACCTTTGTTGTTCTTACAGGTTTATGTATATATCTTCTCTGCTTCCTAGTATTAAATTGGCATAATCTATATCAAAACTCAAATAGCCAAATCAAAAAGGTTCTAAAAAAACCACTAACCAAACCAAAAATTCTACATCCGTCCAAAAAAATCGACAGAGCAATTACTAAACTCCAAACAGGACATACCAACCTAAATAACAACCTCAAAATAATAAGAAAACACGCAACAGGAACCTGCCCACATTGCAAACAACAAGAAACCCCAGAACACGCACTCATACACTGCACCCACTACCTAACACACCGAACTACCCTACAAACCACCCTAAATCTAAATAAGGCTCTTACTCTCGAAGCAATCCTAAACCCACAAAATATAATAGAAAAATTCAAAGCCTTAGGCGTATACTTAATCAAAACAGGACCCCAATAAACTACCAAAACCAAACCACATAATCAAACTAACAAACTTCCATACTCAGGTCCCTTAGTTCGCCCCCCAAACCCTCTTGGCATTTTTTCCAAATCTCAAAATTTCCAAAATTCTATATTAAGCAACCACTAAAACACCCCTACTGGATTGCCAAACAACTTTTCCCCCTTTTTCGGAAACACATTAAATGGCTTGGCCGGGCCCGTGTGCGAAATACGCTGCAGTCGGAAAGCGCACGTACAATCTCCAATATAAGTAAGTAAGTAAGTATTAAGTTCACCTAACGAAGGAGTAAGTATATACTAAGAAACGTTGTGTTCCTCATAATAAAGAAGGTGACATCCATAGTTGCTAGGGACCTACTCAAGCTTTAACCCGGAATTAATAACACCTCATTTTGCATTTGGTTGAAACATATTTTTATTTCATAAGCAAAATCTGGATTGGTAAACAGGCAAAACATTGCTTATGTAAATACCGCTCTAGGAAAAAGACTACAGTTTGTAGCTTTATATAAGCATGTTGAATATAGATGTACAATGCATACAATATATCTCTTACCGTAAGCCTGTTAAACAAAGCGCTCAAATCCTTTCCATATCCAATGGAAATCTCTGCATAAAGATGAGTCGACTGTAAGATTCCGACTATATCATGAGTGAGTGAGTGAGTATGGTTTTACGCTGCTTTTAGCAATATTCCAGCAATATCACTAATATTCGAATCTTATACTTTTTACAAAAAAATCGTGGACTGATTTAAGAATTCAATGTTGATTGGGTCACTGAATGAAGATCTGCCGCACAAAGCTGTTTTCATGTTATATCCATAGATCTAGGAAAATATTATTTCTCTATATGCATAGTTTAGTCATTAGCATTTCCAACTGGAGGCATATCAAGCACTCTCACACGCTGATAAAAGATTAACACAATAGGCACATATAGGCAATATAGTACTCGAGCCAATCACATGTAATAACATCACCAATTCCGCAGGCAAGAGTGGAGTCTTTTTATGCTTCTGTTGGTTAAAATATTAACACAATGTGAAATAACAAGTTCAAGCCAGATGGCGCATTATGTTAATCGCCTACATGGTAGTCTGCATATATCATTTGGACAAAATATCAGTTTATGACCTGCTTATGCAAGGCTTACGCACGTATTCTAGTCTATATTATTATTATCATTATTATTATTATTGTTGTTGTTGTTGTTGTTGTTGCGCGTGGAAATCGGAAAGAAAGTCACAGATGAAACGGCACAACTATTTTGAAAAGAAGAGTTTATTGCAGTTCAAAATTGAAAATCATGACGTATGACGATATAAATAGATATTTGTTAACACAATAACATTGAAAATCTAACACATCAATTACCACTTTCGAGCTCATTATATTCTTCTAGAAACATTCACATTCATTTGAATGACATTTCAATGTTCTTTGTTCAGTCTAGTGTTATTATTAAATTCTGATTTGTGCCGAAATTCATTATTTAAGATAAGATGTCTAAGTGAGTGAGTGACTTTGGTTTAACGCCTCTTTCAACAGTATTCCAGTTATATCGCGGCGTGTCAGCTTAATGTGGGAGGAAAGCCCGAAGTGATGCAGGTCTCAGACGTTTAGCACTTCGGTGAAATCGACGAGCACGGGTATGGTGCTGATAAACCTAGAAACATAATCAGGGCGAACCGGGATTCGAACCCACAATCATAGGTTTCTAGCGTTCCAAAGGGACCTAACTCTGCACAGCGAATCGCGGCGCCTTAGACGACTGGGGGACCCGTGCCTCCAAGACACCCATCATCAATTGTGTTTATATAATATGTGAAAAGATTTTTCTAAATGTAAAATAATTTTAAATTCAATTATTTAGAAAAAATAAAACAACATAGCAGTATTCTTGGATGGCTGACAAAGCCCAGGCTCAGTTAATGTTTTTAGATATAATATTGCTAACCTTAGATATTTTCTATTGAAAGTCAAACATATGATAAAATTAACCAAGAGGTATCGTTTCTTTTGCCCCTCGGCTTATGATCCAGAATGTGTTCCCCTACCCCCGCCCCCGCCACACACACGCACTCCTTTTTTGATACATTAGTTCAAGTTGTTACTGCCAAAAAATAATAATAGCAAATTATAGAATTGGTCAACAGGCACATATAAGACCTACTCAAAGAGCTCTCCTGTACACAATAAAAATCAGAAATAAGACAGTACAGAAATTTCTAAAATAAGGAAAATGACAGATGAATGACAGTTGACATTTTCACCATATATATATACCAACGTATATATCTAAGAACATAATCTTGTCAACACGCTAAACTCTTTCATGTGACTTGTTCCTCGCGTAAAGCATATTAGGCCACTTGCAATTGATCAGTGTCTTGTACATGCTATTTCCTTTTGAGCCAAGGGGCGGTCGGGTAGACTAGTGGTTAAAGCTTTCGCTCGTCACGCCAAGGACCCGGGTTCGACTCCCGATATCGGTACAATATGTGAAGCCCATTTCTGGTGTCCCCCGCCGTTTTATTGTTGGAATTTTGCTAAAGGCGGCGTAAAACCATACTCACTCACTCACTCCTTTTGAGCAAAGGGGCGGTCGGGTAGCCTAGTGGTTAAAGCGTTCGCTCGTCACGCCTAAGACTCGGGTTCAAATCCCGACACGGGTACCACATGTGAAGTTCAATTCTGGTGTCCCCCGCCGTGATATTGCTGATAAGTCAGTGATAATCATTTTGGCATTTTGAAGAGTACGAAGTGGGCGTTTTCCTATTAGTAAGGAAAGTCTGGTGTCATTTACTTTAAACTGTGTACAAAATAGTAGCAAAACAACATGTCTATAAAGCTTTAGGGTTAAAAACAGTTAATAAAGGTCTATAGTGACATTCACGTTAAACTCTCTGCAGAGATGAAATTTAATCATGAAGTCACTTCCGAGACGAACCTATGGTAGAGAATGGGTCCAGGGTATTTATCCTAGTACACTACAGATATAACACCCTGGATGTACGAGGATGCAGCACAATGATTTTGTTGTTGTTGTTGTTTAACGCCGCACTCAGCAATATTCCAGCTATACGACGGCGGTCTATAAATAATCGAGTCTGCACCAGACAATCCAGTGATTGACATCTTGAACATTGATCCACGCATACGATGACATGCATCAACCAAGTCAGCGAGCCTGACCACCCGATCCCGTTAATCGTCGCTTACAAACAAGTAAAGCCGCCTTTTACGACAAGCCCTACTCTACCCCGGTTCTTCACGGGTCAAATGCAACGAGTACGGTATCTGCACCAGAGCCAGTCAATTTAAGAGACGTATCATTGTTTCAACGTTTCTGAGTACTTGGCAACACTCGGCGTCAATTGTGTCATTACTTAAAAATAACCCATTCATCTTTTGTCACTGACGTCGTCTTTTCCTTAATCCAAATGAAAGCAACATCAGTGATCGCGAACTGGTTCTACTATGTCCATTTTACGACGCTTTTATTGGTTGTTATATCGGAAAACACCTTGTCTAAAAATAGCACACGCACCTGATCACGTGCTAGATATTGTTCAAGATGGCGGCCACCTTCAACTTCAGTAAAGAAACGCCCCCGGATTCCATGTTCAGTGACATACAGACTCTGAATAAATTCCAGAATGAAGTAAGTTGCGCTTTTGTTAGTTGCATAGATATCAATTGGTTTGTGAAAGGGACAAATACTCCCTTTGTTCCACCACCGAGGCATGATACTGAGCGATTGGTGAAATGAATAATCTCTGCAACTGAATTTCTCTGTTGAAATATAATCTTGTTTACGTTCTTGACTGATTTAGTTTGTACTGTTTTCTTTATTATGTTTTCAGCAATTCACTCAACTTGTGGAGTATGTGTTCCTGTTTCTCATTGAACCGACAAAGGTAAAGTGGAAATTTTCAAGCCAAAATAATGTTCGTCTATCATTAAATGTATTAATTTAGTTCTCTGGTCAGATATAATGATTTAAAATAATCAATTACTAGATCATTGTATGTTCTTCCTATACTAAAACAATATAGAAAATGTAATTGTTACGATACCAAAACACGACACTTGTGCTGATATTTGAAAGGACCCTTTGGGGCTTTTGATTTGGTTAAGGGTAAGGCACTAAATACGGTAATAAGCGCCGACGGCGATATCTGCTCGTGTGTTATATGCACCCTTAATAACGACTTTTCTTTTGTATCATTTCAGGCTGTCAGCATAAACCACAAAATTTACAATATCTTTCAACTCTTTCACCAAAAATATATTCTAATAAGAGCCTCCTATTTCACGTCGAATATGGTACATTGATAATAGTACATGGAATTATCTCTTTAAAATTTTTGTTTGTAAAATCACTTGCATGAGAATATTTATGTTGTTTAGACTTACGTGACAGAATGAAATACAAAATAGGGCATAGTCAGTGAGACCATGAGAGGCCCATCTCCATATCTCCAGCCCAAAAAAAACAATTTTCATCATCATCATCATCATCATCATCATCATCATCATGATGTCTGTATCATTACCTGAGCCTACAAGAATGTTATGAGACTTGGGGTTTGAACTGGAGTAATTACACACCTGGTGACTATATGGAATATGTAGGAGCTGTGTAAATGTTTTTCTGTATGTAACCATGGTAACTCAATCAGGTTGTTCATACTGTTTATTCCCTTCCAGTCATCTCGTCTATTGTCACAGCTTGATGAGTTTGCAGAACAAAATGGCGTCGGAGCTGGCGCCCTGAAGAATGTCTTCAAAAGTCTCCTCTCATTGCCAAATAGTGAGTTATGTTCTAAAAAAGTCGAAATTGGCAAAAATGTAGTTAAACCAATAATATTATATTGGAGGGAAATATGTGAAAGGCTGATTCCTTGTAAATTTGTATTACGAAACATGTGATGTTTTATTATTAAACCCTACAGGTCAGCTCCAAAACTAGTAACATGAGGTATAAATTTTCAATGGCAAAATTAACAGTGATCATATGAATTTATTAAGTCTTTGAAAGGCATTTAGAAGTGATTCACATAAAGGAAGAGAACTTATGGATGTCAACTTCTTTATTATGAGGAACACAATGTGTCGGAATATATGCTTACTCCTTCATCAGGTGATTGATCGCTGAAGATTAATAATATTTATGATGTGATGGACATATCAGAATCATTTATCATGAAACTGTTTGTACAACAAACCACTTAAGAGTAGATCCCCATCTTCAGTTTATGTACAATTTGATTGTGTGGAAACCTATACCAAGATACCATTATAGTGAGTGAGTACGGTTTTACGCAACTTTTAGCAATATTCCAGCAATATCACGGCGGGGGACACCAGAAATGGGTTTCACACATTGTACCCATGTCGGGAATCGAACCCGGGTCTTCGGCGTGACGAGCGAACGCTTTAACCATTAGGCTACCCGACCGCCACTAGGCTACCCGACCGCCACTAGATGGCATTATAACTGTACTGTAGTTAGGTACCAACATCTCCGAGGTAAGGTCCATTAAACGACACTGGACCACAGACCCTTCTGAGGATTTAAGGTTTGTTTGTTGGTCAATATTTTAGAAGTATTAGAATACATAAGGCTTAAAAAATAAAAGATATGGTTCTAAGACAATGGCTTTTGAAATATAAACTGCAGACAGGCAGTGTTCCTTTTCCATTTTTTTTTTGTGGGGGTGGGTGGTGGGTGCGGGGTGTTCAAACAAGTTTGTAATCAAATAAACAGTTGTTTACAATCACCTTGGGGAAGTACAAAAATGTTTTCCTTGATGACTACAATAGTAAAATACTGTATTTGACTCCACTGGGCTTCCAGTGTGTGCATAATACACACATACAATGAGCGTTGATTTTATTTCACACCGCGAACACAGAACACCAGAAAAAGTATGTCAACAATTTCGTACTGAAGCACACAAGTTAGTCCTGTTATTACGCTATATTGTGGCTACAAGAGAGTTCATTGTATATCTGGACTTACGTTTGTAATCCATGATATTACTTTTTTCTAAGATTCTACTCAATTATGTTTGCATTTATTTCGGTGAAATCGTGTATGAACTGCAGGCTATATTGGAATGCATTGTTTTTAAGTATTGTAGCATTTCACTGCTGGGGTCGTTTGTTCGAGACCCGGAATATTTCAGGATTTTGTTTTTGTAAATGGAAATAAAAACGAGATCTGTGGGGACTTTATGAGCCTCAGAACCAATACCAATATTTATTATAGCCTAATGAACTTATGAATCAAGTGATTATCTCCCTTTATACAGGTGCCCTGAAGAAGAGCTTGAGTCCAGCGCAGGTCAAAGAAGATCTAGTCAACTTAGGTATGTCACATTTCGGCAGCATGTACGAGTGTGTTTAGTCATCCCACAGATGACATCCTTCCCTTTTCTGACGGGGTATATCTTTTAGGGCTGGGACAGGTAACTCAGGTACTCGGGTACTCGGGTTGGGTGGGTCCTGAGTAGGATCCAGGTACCCACAGTACTACCTGGATGCCTGGTTAGTCACGGGATATATTGTTTAATGACTAAAACCCACTATAGCTCAGTGGTTACACTACAAGTCGCTAATGTTTACAAATTTCTTTCTGACGATGCACACATTCCTTTTGATGTGTATATGTTTGAGTAAAGATAAAGCTTCAGTCATCCTCATTGTACGCATGATCTGATCATTTGATACATGTATCTGATACATTTTGCCCGGGCTGGGGTAAAACAATTGCCAATCAGACATTTTGTACCCAACTCTTGAGACCTGGGTCGGGTCAGGTAATGGGGGATCGGGTACCCGGGTAGTAAACTTGGACTTGTCCCAGCCCTAGTCTCTTTAGTCATGTGGACAGGGTGTCTGACCTTGGATCAGAAGGTCCATGATTTGATTCCCATCACAGGACAAACATCAGGCATACCATGAGCCTGGGCTGTGCCTTTCGGGAGCAGGATGTGGAGTCCTGACCTGGTCAGACTACGGACAGGATCAACCTCAGTGGTCATGTGGACAATGAAGGAATTTGACCTCACATTACAAGGCGTGTGGTCTGGGACATTTTATGAACATAATACTAATTCCAAACATGCTATCTGTGGCTGAATAGGATTTATAAATTTCAAAGACAGATACTCTATATGACCAATGAAGATCCTGATTAGAATTGGTCTTCGGCAACCCATCCTTGCTGTAAAAGGTGACTCTTCTTGTCGTAAGAGGCGACTAACGGGACTGGTTGGTCAGGCTTGCTGATTTGGTTGATGCATGGCATCGTATCCCAATTGTGTGGAGTGATGTTCATAATGTCAATCACTGGATTGTCTTGTCCAGACTCGATTATTTACAGACCGCCTTCATAAAGCTGTCAAACAAACAAACAAACAAACAAAACTATACTATGTCTCATGTTTTTATTACCTGAACTGTATTTGTTTCCAGGTTTATCAGAAGAGAAAGCTGACTATTTCACAGAGCAGTACAAGAACAACCTGGTGTCCCTGTCTCACAGTGCGCTGGGCCAGACTCTCATGGTCAACCAGCTGGTGGACATGGAGTGGAAGTTTGGAGGTAGGTGTTCTGTTTACTCACCATGTAATGTAGGTTAGCTCCTTCCTCAAGGATCATACAGACTTCAACGCTTGAGGCATCATCCGAGAGGGTCATATAGACTTCAATGCTTGAGGCGTCATCCCGAGAGGGTCATATAGACTTCAATGCTTGAGGCGTCATCCAAAGGGGAAAACAGACTTCAACACTTGAGGCGTCATCTGAGAGGGTCATACAGACTTCAACACTTGAGATGTCATCAGAGAAGGTCATACGGACTTCAATGCTTGAGGTGCCATCAGAAAGGGTCATACGGACTTCAACGCTTGAGGCGCCATAAGAGAAAGGGTCATACAGACTTCAATGCTTGAGGTGTCATCCAAGCGGGTCATATGGACTTCCACGCTTGAGGTGCCATCAGAGAGGGTCTTACGGACTCCCAACACTCCAAGCGTCATCCGAGAGGGTCATACAGACTTCAACGCTTGAGGCGTCATCCGAGAAGGTCATACGGACTTCCATGCTTGAGGCGTCATCAGAGGTTCTTAGGGACTCCAACACTCCAAGCGTCATCTGAGAGGGTCATACAGACTTCAACGCTCAAGGCGTCATCTGAGAGGGTCATACAGACTTCAACGCTCAAGGCGTCATCCGAAAGTCTGTATTATCCACAGAAGAGGAAGCTAACCAGGGAAAATTCAAAACCATGAACCAAGGCTTGCTCCTCTCCCTTCTCAATCGAATCGTCTGACCTCAGCACATTGCATGTGCAGATTGGTTATGAAGAATAACAACCCACCGAAGTAATGTACAAAAAGTACCCTAGTGATATAACATTGAGTAACCCTTGGGTACCCAGACTAATTATAAAACATAGGTCACCACTACTACTACTTCTACTACTACTTCTACTACTACTACTACTACTACTACTACTACTACTACTACTACTTCTACTACTACTACTACTACTACTACTTCTACTACTACTACTACTACTACTACTACTACTTGTTGTTATTATTATTATTATTATTATTATTATTATTATTATTATTATTATCATCATCATCATCATTATTATGTCAAATTATTATTATTATGTATTATATGTTGTATTAATATTAATTTTGATAATGATGATGATGATGATGATGAAAAGTATTGGGATTAATCTTGTGTACCGGTACAGTTTTCTGATCTTCGTCTATCACCTTTGCAGTTACAGCATCAAGTAGTGAGCTTGACAAAGTAGGAAACACCTTTCTTCAGGTAAGCAGCTTCTACTTCTACAGGTTTGTAGGGTGGCCCAGTCATCTGCCCCATTAAGCTGACATGCTGTGATGTAACTGGAATAATGTTACTCACTCACTCCACAGGTTTATCCTTCAGACGGTGATGCTGTTTGTGCACATGGGTAATGGTTTCAGTAATAAATAGTGAGTGAGTAGTCTTTGTATTCCATTATATCACTCTCTTGTCCGCTTGATGTGGGAGTGAAATCAGAAGAGATGTGTTGACATACCAAGGTTCATAATCTGGTTCAATATGGGATTCAAACTCACGCTAATTTGATTCTGGCTCAAGCTCCTCACAGTGATAGCGTGTTCGTGGAACTTTTATACAATTTGAATTTCTCTTTCATTTCATTGCCATGTAATGAGTGTAGTGGGACTGTAAGGTGGAAGTTGGCTGCATTTCCAATCTCATTAAAATCAGATCTTAGTTCTCGCTGCCGCTGAACAAAGATCTGAGGACATCCCATTACGGGTCACATCAGACCAACCTTTCGCGAACTCTGACCAACCAATGGAATTACTGACAAGAAGTCGACATTAGCCAATCAGTAGGCAGCTTTCTCGTGCTTTACGGCACTAATTTCAAATTTGCGATTACACTTCAAAACATATTTTGACAAATTCTCGCTTAAAAATTTGAAACCTGAATAAAAGAACATTCTCGAATGGCTAATATATGGTCTAGATTGTATAGATTCAATCGTTTAGCCCGTAACTATCGTTGGGATGTCTTTATTTAGCGGTAGCGAGAACTAAAATCTGATTTTAATAAGATTGGCTGCATTTCCTTAGTCTGCATCTTGAACCAATGAGAATAAACACACGAACATAAATTTATCTGTGAAATTTTAAGTCAATTGTTAAACTTTTCTAACTTCTTAGTAATGGCAATCCCAACAAACACTACACTTGGAGTAGAGGAAAACAGTTCAAGATTCTTGTAATGTCCGCTTGAACACTGATGGCAGCGATGATACTGGGAAGGTAACGAAGATGTCACTGGCTGGGAAGGATCTTGAGTCTGGCAAGACTAAGGGAGGCAACTCTATTGTGTCATTGGTCAACCACATCATGACCCTCACTGAGAATTTGCTTCAGATATTGTGATTCATGAGTTATGTGTGGTCATGTTTGTGACAGGAGTTTCTTACACACCTGTGATTGATTGATTGATTGATTGATTGATTGATTGATTGATAAACCATCAGATTGACTGATTGATAAACTATCAGATTGATTGATTGATTGATAAACCATCAGATTGATTGACTGACTGATTGATTGATTGATTTTTAACGCCGCAATCAGCAATATTCCATCTATACGACGGCGGTATGTAAATAAGTCCGGACCAGGGATTGACATCATGAGCATTGATCCACGCAATTGGGATACGATTACAAGCATAAACCAAGTTGGCGAGGGTGACCACCCGATCCCATTAGTCGCCTCTTATGACAAGCACAGTCACCTTTTACAGCAAGCATGGGTTGCTGAAGACCTATTGTGACCCCGATCTTCACGGGGGGAGACAAGCATGGGTTGCTGAAGACCTATTATGACCCCGATCTTCATGGGTCGAATTGAGATAACTGGTATGAAGCATGTGTCAGATCGAATTCCAGGTGTGCGATTGGCTACTCCATGGTGATGACCTAAGTCAAATTATGACGGACTACTTTCCTGATTGTAATTCATTGATAGCATACTCGTGCTTGGTCTAACACTTGGTAGACACTTTATGGTTTGAGTCTGGTCTAGTTTGCACTATCATCTTCGCCTTGATAATCCACGGATATGGCGGAAACTTTATTGTGGCATGTCACACTAGGCATGGGGAGTAAGCATAGGCCATTCATGTCAATGGGGGTACGGGTGGCCCAGTCGTCTAAGGCGCCGCGATTCGCTGTGCAGAGTTGCGTCCTTGGGCACGCCAGAAACCTATGATTGTGGGTTCGAATCCAGGTTCACCCCGATTATGTTTCTAGGTTTGTCAGCACCATACCCGTGCTCGTGGGTTTCACCGAAGTGGTAAACGTCTGAGACCTGCATCACTTCAGGCTTTCCTCCCACATTAAGCTGACACGCCGTGATATAACTGTAATACTGTTAAAAGCGGCTTTAAACCCAACTCACTCACACTCACATTCATGTCAATGACTGTTGTGTTATGTATAAATACGCCACTGTGATCATAAGAATAGACAAAATATGCATCAATCTGATGCTAAAATGGGGTGGGGCATGGGTTGGTCCAGTCGTTTAAGGCGCCGCAATTGGCTGTGCAGAGTTGCGTCTCTTTAACACGCCAGAAACCTATGATTGTGGGTTCGAATCCCAGTTCACCCGATTATGTTTCTAGGTTTGTCAGCACCATACCCGTGCTCATGGGTTTCACCGAAGTGGTAAACGTCTAAGACTGGCATCACTCTGGGCTTTCCTCCGACATCAAGCTGACATGCCGCGATATAACTGGAATACTGTTAACCCAACTCACTCACCTAAAATTGTGTGATGTGTGTAAGGAACAGATTATTGCACTTGTGCCTGTCCGATACCATTTTGCTCAAAATGCATGTAACTCGCTTTTGCTTGCTAGATACCTTTTGAAACAACTGGGTACTTTGAAGGTAAATGGTATCTGACAGCAGAGATCATACAATAGATGGATATATCATATGGTGTCTGCTGACTGACACTCATGGAGTAATCTCTATGACAGTGGGGGCGGTCGGGTAGCCTAGTGGTTAAAGCGTTCGCTCGTCCCGCCGAAGACCCGGGTTCAATTCCCGACATGGGTACAATGAGTGAAGCCCATTTCTGGTGTCCCCCGCCGTGATATTGCTGGAATATTGCTAAAAGCGGCGTAAAACCAAACTCACTCACTCTATGACAGTGGTTTTCATAGTTTCAATTAATATACTTTTTTCGAAATTCTGTTTCAGCTGAAACTAGTTATCAACACAGGAAATGGAGCCAAGAACACATATATGGGTGAGTCAGCAACGTACTAGTGTAACGTGGACAGTGAATGGTGGACATACAATGACCCATGAAAGATGTTAGACTCTATTCATTATTGTCATCATCAGCTTTATCTCAGAATTGTCTGCATCTTGAAGTTCATTTTGACAGTCATCAGAAAGTTAGCTGGCCTCCTGTGTGTGAAGTCTTTACTGAAATTATTCATAGTGGGACCCTGTTTTATATAGGATGACCAGTTCTTGCCACATCGTTTATCATACTTGACTGTGGTTAAGTACCGTATTCAACATAATAAGCGACAGGGCGCTCTTAAAATTTAAAATAGGGGTCTCTTTTCAGAATATTATTTTGGTGAAAAAAACAGGGTTGCAAGATAAATTTCGTGGTTTATGCTGACAGCCTGAAATGTTTATATACGACAGATATATTTTTCCAGAATTAGATTGCCCATAATTAAGGGTGCATATAACACACGAGTGCGTATTCTACACGAATAAATAAGTCTTGTGTATTGTGGGATTGTTCTCAAGCCAATATATTAGAAAATATCTCCGTGGGCGCTTATTACGTCGAATACGGTATGTGTTGAACAGCAACAAATGCACCAAGAAACGAATCAGGGTGCCGTTGTACAAAACAACCTTAGCGCTACGACTGTCGTAAGTCTATGTTAAGGTATGGGAGTTATGATCACCTTAGCGCTAAGATCGCCTTGTACAACGGCACCCAGATCAGTAATAATATAGTTATATTTGATCAATATAAACACATTTATTAGATGTACTATTATTATTGTAATATTCCAGTAGTAGAGCACCAGGCCACCACCAAGCAGTGTTTGAAATAATTTTAAAACCCAACATGATAAAATGTAATATCCAGTTATGTATGACTGTGTAATAATCTCATACCAACTTTGACTGGAGTAGGTCCAATAGTTTTTCAGATATTTTGGTAAACATCGGTACCTTAAATTAACTTCCAGACTATAAGTGTGAACATACTTGAGGAATCTGTGATGTTGGTGCTATGTATGTTCCTCAAGGCACGGAAGCAGTTTTCATGCAAATTATTCAAGAAAGTTGGAATTTATTTAATTTCATTATTGGGAAAAGCAATGATTCATTTGTGATCACAATCTATTACTTTTCAGAACTATCATTGCCACAGTTTTACTCATTCCTGCATGAGATGGAGAAGGCTAAAGCAAGTCTAGAATACCTCAGCTAGTCCTGGGGGGTTGGGGACATGATGCAGTTATCTCCCTTGGTGGTGAGAACATGGACCTGTCCTCGTTGATGTTCAACAATTGTCACTCACGCATGGCTGATTTAGGGTGGAATCATAATGTTGACTACTGGATGTTTGTTTGTTTGTTTAATGCCGCACTCAGCAATATTCCTGCTATATGACGGCAGTCTGTAAACTATCGAGTCTGGGCCAGACAATCCAGTGTTTGCTAGTTTGACTTTGTGAGAATATGCAGATAAACCTACCGTGTTTTAAATTTAAAGAGGTTTCTGACATTAAATCCATAACTGTTTCATTGGAAAGCAAAGGGTAGAAACTGATAATAAACATCCTTAGAGTGGCAAATTCTAAATGTCTTAAGGTAGAATTGATATCTCTAAAGAAGATAATAATTTTATAGATAATATTTTGTCAAAAGGGGTACTGCATATCATTGATGAATAATTTGGTTGGGTAATCCACTGAAGATTCATGACCATTGTACGTTTATAGATTTAATGAAGACTTGATGATAACCCAATGACACCTGATATAGTGTCAGTGGTTCACACTGTGAGTGAGTGAGTGAATGGGTGAGTGAGTGGGTGTGGTTTTATGCTGCTTTTAGCAATATTCCAGCAATATCACAGCGGGGGACACCAGAAATGGGCTTCACACATTGTACCTATGTGGGGAATCGAACCCAGGTTTTCAGCAGGACGAGCGAACGTGACAAAAATATGTGACACACAAATACTGCTTACTTTACAGTAAGTTTCCAACAAACATTGTTTTTAATAGAAATGGAAAAGGCCAACCGACCCTATTCTTAAATTAGGAATGAGCGGCAACAGAACCATGTGTTGGACAAGGCCTGATCCCTGATGCATGCAGCTTAGGACAACTCTTTAGTCTCTTAGCCTGTTGTTAGCATTGCTTAGGAATATGTAGCTGAGACTATGCTCCATGTTATTGCCATAGTAAGGGTTAGAATCACGGTCCAGAGTTTTGATGTTAAAGTTAAACAGGCACCGCATGCATCATTATGTCTGCCGCATATTTCATTAATATTGTTATTTTCAACAACAAAAAATCTTTAAATATTCCACGTCTCGAACACACAACCCTGGCGGCCCATCTACAATACTTAAGAACATGTTTTTGTCGAAATGTTTGTAACAACCCAAAAAAAACATTTTTTTAAGCTCTACCTGCACATTATGGACAAACTTTGTAATTGTAAAAATGTCAATGTATTGTGTATAATCTCTACATCCTTGTATAAAATCAACTCTAAAAATTAAGAAGTGTTTCAGTTTTTATTCTTCCAAAATGTTTTTTAAGTTGATGATAATCAAACATACTCGGTTATCTAAAAAGCCTCCAAGTTATCTTCACGATGTTCCATGTATCTTCAGAAACTACACAGATTACTGTATAAACATGGTTGATATGAAAAAACCCAGCACCACAGATGACCAACATGTTTGGCTTGTGGTTGATTAATGCCGCACTCAGCAATATTCCACCTATATGATGGTGGCCTGTAAGACCCGTGAAGATTCCGGGGTAGAACAGGTCTTCAGCAACCCATACTTGCCGTAAAAGGCGACTAAGCTTGTCGTAAAAGGCAACTAGCAGGATCGGGTGGTCAGGCTTGGTTGATACATGTCACCGATCCCAAATGCGTGGATCGATGCTCATTATATCAATCACTGGATTGTCTGGTCCAGACTCGATTATTTACAGACCACCGTTATATAGCTGGAATATTGCTGAGTGCGGTGTTAAACAACAAACCAACCAACCAACTGTAAATAATAGAGTCAGGACTGGCCAGTCCAGTGATTGATATTGCGAACAACGATCCACGTCATCAAGGTACAATGTCTTGAATCAACCAAGTCAGCTAGTCTGACCGCGTGACCCATTTGGTCCCCCTTATGACCAGCATAGGATGCTGCGGAGCAGTTCTAACCAAGAATACCCACTGCGGACATGACAAACAGACGACCAGTTTCGACATTCCATCATTATAATTCATGGCATGGGATTCCCCAAAATAACTGGAACACATGTTAGCTATAGTAACTATCTTTATTCCTCAATTGTAAAGTAAATTCCTCTTCACAATAGCAAATATCACAGTGCTGAGAATTTCTAAAATTCCAGATTCTACAGAAATACATTTCATAACAAAACAACTAACAGATATACAAAACACTGCTTTGAACACGAACCATCGGAAACCTGAGTATTAACTACGTGTTCCTGCGACACACCACAAACAGGACCAACCAAACAAACCCAGGGTCCGGTCATTTATTATAGGGGTGGGTGGGTCAGACGGAATCAGGGGTGGTCACCTTAAAAAAGGACTGTCTCTAGGGGAGGGTTATACCAAATAACACATATTTAAGGAGGGTCTTGAAAAAATGGTCTTTTTGTGATTATCTTTTCAGGGAAGGTCATAAAAAATACGAAAAGCATTAGGCCACACTTTTATACTTATATTTTTCAGATTTATTCTAGCTTTTCCACACAATGTCAGTCGAATATGAACAAAAATAAATAGTGATGTCATTTATTTATTTATTTATATGAAAGTCATTCTCCCATGGAGTTAAAGCTGCAGCTGCCTTCTTGAATCACTGATAGTGATGTAGACATGGAATTCATATATTGTATGAGAGGGTCTATGTTACTTGCAAGGCGAAATGATAAAAATAAATATTTTTTTTGTATAATTTCTTTCTTTTCCAGCTGCTTTTCTGGAGGGGCTGTGGTCCCATTAAATGAAAAATAAAAAATGTGTGGCCGTAGTGGAGGGTAATTATTTTCAGTTCACTAGTGCATACCAAACATCAGACCCACTCCCACCTGTGACAAATGGCCGGTCCCCAAGGCTTCAAATCCTGAACTAAATTTTCATATCTGTTCTGGTATATAATTGTCAGAACTTTTTATTATACCCCTTTGATATTGGAATATATCATCCCTCATAAAAAAAATACAATTTAAATGGTAAATCAACATGTCTTGTGATTTTTTATGTGAATTTTCAAATTTGTACTGACCAAGTTTCTCATCACCCGTTCGTTTACCGGTATTTGCTTTCGAAGGGATACAGTGTAATTTTGTTCTGCGCATAATATTCCAAATATTTTTTTCTCCAAAATACTGAATCCGCTAGAGGGGGGTGCGCATAATACTTGGGTGTGCACTATACTCCAGAAAACATAGAATGAATGGAAGTGTAATGTCTTGACAACAAAGCATGACACAGTTGAAGGCCTGTGACGATTCACAACAAGAAGATAGATAACAGATGTTCTCATACTACAAGCAACACTCATTTCACACACACTACTTTCTTACCATGCTAATATCAGCATCCTTTTGTCTACATCTTTGGGACGAAGCAACATAATCACGGGGCATGTTTAACAGCTCCGTTGATAATGTAATCACAGTCATATGACGGATGAGTTTGGTTTAATGCTGCACAGAACAAGTGTAAAGAGGTGTGTCACTTTGTCAAAACCCATGAGCATCGGTCTAGAGGTGTGTCACTTTGTCAAAACCCATGAGCATCGATCAAGAGGTGTAGACAGCTATTTTGGGCTTAAAATGACGGGTGTTTATCACACAAGAATGGACATATTATCCACAGGAACATGGCTGACATTTCATTGGCATGATGATTTGTAAATACAGTCAATATTTCTTTGTTTCTAGTACATATATTCAGGTGACCTTACACAAAAGGAATTTAGGTAACCTGAAGTCCCAGTTGGATAAAACTAATAACGCACTGAAATAACAAATACTGGTAGCTAATATCTTCTCTATCTGTATATTAAACATATACAACAGAAAATTGAATGTTATAAAAATCTTTGGATAATTATAATATTCTTAAGTAACCAGATATTAAATAAAATCAACACATGCAAAAAAATATTTTCATGATACAAAAGTGACCATATTGAAACAAGTGAAGTTGCAATGAAGGATGATATTTGACTGAAATGATCAAACATCAACCTCTTACAGTGTTGAGCTCAAGGTGTTACAAATTCTTTTCATATCCAGTTGAGCCAGAGCAACATATTTTTTTGTTTATCGAACTTGGTATACATGTAATGTCAAGATCAAGGAAGCCAAATGACATTATTGTATTGTTTGAATGACGTAATTTCCCAAAACAAACTCTTGAAATTAAGGCTACACAAAAAAATACAAGCAGAAAAATGTTCAAAACAAAGGCAGGCTTATTCTTAAACAAGGAAAATACTGGGTCGAGATAACCTCAGTAAACATTATATCTGTCAATAATAGAGACAGCCTTAGAAATTGGCACTAGTCCTGTAGTCTTTGCCAAACTGGCCAATAGTTAAGGTATCATAAGGACTAGTAGAAATCTACCCTTGTAAAGGTTTTTGCTATATGTTATCATTATATGGACTTGTGGACTAAAACATAGCAGAACCGTATACCTGCAAGGTAGCATCGTTACGTAGGCTTGTAAAGCTTGCTTCAATCATTCATAAGGATAAAATTTCACCTAATTCAAAGACACTGGAGAACTATTTACAGAAACATGAACACTTTAAGGAACACATACACTGAATGTGAATGTATTTAAGTCGTAATTTTACAATAAATATTTTTCAATCTATTTTAATATCGGACACTAAACCTCTTGTAAACTAGACTCACAACAATACATTAATACCCAATGTTAGTTCTGATTAATGTAATTTTTAACACACACGCAACTAAACACCTATGTCTGTTTTCAATTTCTGTTATTTAAAGGAAAAATCTAATGTAAAGAAACACACACATGTCAACATTAATGGTCAAATGTACATTCACTGGAAGTGATTGGCCACTTCAAAAAGTAGGAATGCTTATGAAACACGCAATGCTCTAATATTTTTTGCCTTAATCATAAGCATGGCATTAACAGAATGTATTAGAATCTTGTTGCTTGTGTGACTTTCAACAAAAACAACACAAATACAGACCTGAATACAAAAAAAATATCATTTTAAAAAAATACCCTCTTGTTATTGAAATACTTGCGTATATAATTTGACTCCTAAAACACTGAAAGTAAACCATTAAATGTAATCCCATCCCTCCTTAAAAAATCCTAGATCTGCCTAGGTAACGTTTCTAAATGAGTTTACACGATAAAAGCATCTTATCTTCCATATAATGCCAAATAATGTGATACATCACCATTGCTTCAGCTTGGCTTGAATACTGACGACCAAGTGACCCATTACCTTTGAAAATGATTGGAACTACAGGATATAGGACATGGCGACACAAAGGGGCCTATTGGGTTTTCCGAGATAGAAGGCTATTCAATGACCGTAGTATGTATTTTTCCATGTATCACAGACGGTGTACCATATATCATGTTGTGACGTACCATCCTGATATACTTGATATTGTGACAAGTTGTGACTGTAATATGTAATCAGCTTGTGTAAGTATTTCTGTGGAGCAAAGGGACTGTACTCTGTCAGTGATCAGTGGAGCAAAGGGACTGTACTCTGTCAGTGATCTGTGCAAGCTCCTTCCCAGCTCGCGACACCTTCGTTACACTCTCGGTAACATCGCTGCCACCAGTGTAGGCGCGGCCATTACAAGAATCTTGAAATTTGCCCTCCAAACCCATATGTAGTAACGTTTATACTTTTGTTTATGTCTTTGGGAATGCCATCATATTTCAATTTGGAAAGGTTTACGACTTACCATGTTTTCCAGATGAATTTACTTTGTTGTTTTGATAATCAGATTGGTTCGAGATTGCAGACTAACGGAAAATCAACCAAATTCTCCCTTACATTCTTACTATATCAATAACACGATAGTTTTAATGAAACAGAAATTCAAATGGACAAACGAAGAAAGTAATTTAGCAGCGATAAGTGTGTTCGGCGTCACGACAGTCATCACTTGTTTGTAAACATAACGGTCATTCGGTTGCGAGTTCAACTCCAAGCATGGTTGTGGCCACCTATTCACAGTGGGGAGTTTTGACTGGTGGCAGCGATAGTATAGAGAGCTCCAGGAACATACTATCGCTGTGAGGAGCTTGTGATCTGTGGGACAAAGGGACTGTACTCTGTCAGTGCATCTGTGGGACAAAGGGACTGTACTCTGTCAGTGCATCTGTGGGACAAAGGGACTGTACTCTGTCAGTGATTCTGTGGGACAAAGGGACTGTACTCTGTCAGTGCATCTGTGGGACAAAGGGACTGTACTCTGTCAGTGCATCTGTGGGACAAAGGGACTGTACTCTGTCAGTGCATCTGTGGGACAAAGGGACTGTACTCTGTCAGTGCATCTGTGGGGCAAAGGGACTGTACTCTGTCAGTGCATCTGTGGGACAAAGGGACTGTACTCTGTCAGTGCATCTGTGGGGCAAAGGGACTGTACTCTATGCCGTAGGTAGGTTTCCGCTGCCGGATGATGGTTCCGTCGAATGTGTTGAGAGTCTTCATGCCAATATTGGGGAAGCGTTCAAACAGAAGTTGCTCTTCCATAGGGGATGGTATCGGTGGCTGGTTCTGATCTTTAGGCCGAGACACAAGGATGTAGCGACTGTGGCAAAGATAAGTATGTCAGTTATTTGCTTGCTTAAAGGTATTATACATTTCCAACCAACATGCCTTAAATATTGCTACAAGTGTTAACAAATTTTAATATTCTAATGCAAATGGCAATGGTATATGTATTCTCCTATAAGATAACAATGAGTGCATTACAGTCTAGGTTAAAGATAGATACAAATAACAATAGGAGACTTTTTACACCACTTTGAGTGAAAGAGTATGGTTTTATGCTGCTTTTAGCAATATTCCAGCAATATCACGGCGGGGGACACCAGAAATGGGCTTCACACATTGTACCCATGTCGGGAATTGAACCCGGGTCTTCGGCATGACGAGCGAATGCTTTAACCACTAGGCTACCCGACCGCCCCGACCGTGACTGTGCAGAGTTGTGTTAGAAACATATCATAGTGGGTTTGATTCATTTCGATCATTTTTCTGTCAGCATCATTACCCTGGTTGTGGGTTTTGCCAAAATGGTAAATGTCTAAGACCCCATCACTTCCACTTGAAGCTGACAAGCAGTGATATAACTCTCACTCACTCACTCAATCACTCACTCACCCACCCACCCACCCACCCTAACTCACTCACTCAAGCAACAACCCACCCACCCTAACTCACTCACTCACTCACCAACTCACCCAGCCACCCACTCACTCACCCACCCACCCTCACTCACTCACTCACTCACCCACCCACCCTAACTCACTCACTCACCCACCCACCCACCCACCCTAACTCACTCACACACCCACCCACCCACCCACCCTAACTCACTCACTCACCAAACAACCCACCCAGCCACCCACTCACTCACCCACTCACCCTACCTCACTCACTCACCCACCCACCCAAACTCACTCACTCACCCAACAACCCACCCACTCACTCACTCACTCACTCACCCAACCACCCTCACCCACTCACCCACCCACCCACCTGCACTTGCTGGGTATGGAGCGACTGGACTTGGGTCTGATGGCATGAGGGTTTCGGGGGTCCAGCATCTGAGGGTCAACCTTCTTCTGGCTATCTGGAGTGTCCTTCCTTTCTGACCAGGCTCTGGACAATGCAGTTGGCGGCATGGGGCTCAAACGGAACCTGACAACATACAGACTAGCCATAGATCCCACCAGTTCCACGGTCAGTCATACACGTGTCATACTTTCAGGACATTGTGCTTCCAAATAATTATCAAGATAAATTATTCATCACAGTTTTTAGGATCCAAATAAACACTTAATTTCAACTTAATTTCAAAAGATGAAAATACCCAGCAGTATGAAAAGGTTAAAAAACATAAAGAAGAAGCAATAACGTGCTCTTTCAAAAAAGGACATGAAGTATCAGCTAACAAAACACAATTTCCAGTATTAAGCAATAATCCTCCGTGATTCGTCGTCAACTCAAACAACCTTGACCTTCACCTGAAGGGTGTCTCAACTGCAAGGTCACTCCGGTCTGACTGCTTCAGCTGCTGCTGGCGTTTCAAGGCCCCGAAGTGTGCAGTCTGGGGGCGGGGCCGCTGGGGGATGAGGGAGGAGGCTGCGGTGGCTGAGCGGAGGGGCACGGTGGTGTTAGCTCTCTCCAGCTGCTGCACCGCATACGCTGAAGACCCAGGGCGGGGTGCAGTCCCTGTACACAGTGCATGTAGGCGATGGAGTACTGCATCAAGTCTTTCATTTACATATGTGACCCAACAGGGGAAGAGGGACCATATGGGTGGTGAGAGAGTGAGTGAGTGAGTGAGTGAGTGAGTGAGTGGGGTTTAACGCCGCTTTTAACAGTATGCCAGTTATATCACAGCATGTCAGCTTAATGTGGGAGGAAAGCCCGAAGTGATGCAGGTCTCAGACATTTACCACTGAAACCCATGAGCACGGGTATGGTGCTGACAAACCTAGAAACATAATCGGGGCGAACCAGGATTCGAACCCACAATCATAGGTTTCTGGCATGGAAAGATACGGTTGTGCTGTGACATTATAAAGAAAGACGTTTGACGTCATCTTACTTTCGTAAATATCGCCATGCATGAAGAATGTACAAAAATATATAATTTTCTTTTGTTAGTTTGCAATGCAATAAAAACATTACTTCAAAACATTTCAGCATAATGTCTGGATTTGATTAATCAGTCACCGCAGCTAAATTACAGTTATCAAATCAAGTTATTAATTAGTTATTATATCAAGTTATCAATTACAGTTATTATATCAAGTTATTAATTACAGTAATTATATCAAGATGTTCCCGTATTCGACGTAATAAGCGCCCAGGGCGCTCCCAATTTAGGAATAGGGTGCTCTTTTATTATTTTGGTGGAAAAAAACGACAGAGTTGAAAGATAAATTTTGTGGTTTATGCCTGAAATGTTTATGTATGACAGATATATTTTTCCAGAATTAAATTTCCAATAAGTAAGGGGAGTGTGTATAATAGGTGAATAAATAAGTCTTGTGTACATTAATCAATTGGAAGGTGTGCTAATTGGGATTGTTCACTAGCCAATATATTAGCAAATATCACCATGGGGGCTTATTAGAGCGGGGCGCTTATTACGTCGAATACGGTAATTAAAGTTATTATATCTAGTTATTAATTACCATTATTATATCAAGTTATTAATTACCGTTATTATATAAAGTTATTAATTACAGTTATTATATAAAGTTATTAATTACAGTTATTATATCTAGTTATTAATTAGTTATTATATCAAGTTATTAATTATAGTTATTATATCAAGTTATTAATTACAGTTATTTTATCAGGACTGAAAATGGGATTTTGCAGAAAATTTGTATCTCTGACTTGCTGCCTGTGAATTGTATTTTTATAAAAACCTGTAGTTAAAAATATAATAAGAACCAATTTCATGGTGGGTCACATACATGTATGTATTATCATCTAATTGTTTACCGCTTGCTGTTACTTCAGTATCAAACAGTCCATGACAGAACATCCATTTAGTTAGACACTACCTTGCTGGCTCGTGTTAAAGGCAATCACCTTTCAGTTGCATATATTTCACACAATATACGCTAAAAGTACTTTACGCTTTGAAATCTAGAGCCTATCAAATGTCAGCTTTCAACAACGATTTGGCCAACAGTGTGTACAAAAAAATCCATGATGAAATTGTGTAGCTTTATTTTTTTGCATTCAGAACTCTCCAATTATATTCAATTTCAAGAGGGAGGGATTGTATTGGAGTAAAAGATCTAATTTTAAGAAGGCTGTCTCTTGTATCAACTGACTGTAGCGTGCATGACAGTATCAGATCCCTGACCACGATGTTACCTGTGTTGAATCCACAATCAGAGTGACCGAACAGCGATGTCTGCCTCTCTCGCTGCCTCTGTTCCAGCAAGTGACGTTTCTGTGCTGCGTTGTACTGTCGCAGCTCCTTCTGCATGCGCAGCAGCATGTGCCTGCAGGGGACATAATCCAGTTTGGGGTAAGTCAGAAGATGCAACATTCTAACATACTAGTAGATCAAGGAGTGATGTGAAAAAAACATTCATTCTAAATTTGACTGTCAACTGGCCTGAGCCTTTTATCTATCCATGATAGTTAAAATAGGCCAGACAATCTAAAAATGAGTAAGTGAGAGAAAAGGAGAGAGAGAGAGAGCAAACGAGAGAGAGAGAGAGAGAGAGAGAGAGAAAGAGAGAGAAAGAAAGAGAGAGAATGAGTGAGTGAGTTGAGTTTAACGCCGCTTTCAACATTATTCCAGTCATATCGCGGCGTGAGAGAGAGAGAGAGAGAAAGAGAGGCAGAGAGCGAGAGAGAGAGAGAGAGAGAGAGAGAGAGAGAGAGAGAAAGGCAGAGAGAGAGAGAGAGAGAAAAAGAAAGAAAGAGAGAGAGAGAGGGAGAGAGAGAAAAAGAACGAAAGAGAGATAGAGAGAGCGAGAGAGAGAGAGAGAGAGAGGCAGAGAGCGAGAGAGAGAGAGAAAGGAAAAAAAGAAAGAAAGAGAGAGAGAGGGAGAGAGAGAGAGCGAGATAGCGAGAGAGAGAGCAAGAGAGAGAGAGAGAGAGGCAGAGAGAGAGAGATAGAAGGAGAGAGTTGGATTTCACACCACTTTCAGAGGTAATCATTGCACAAAACAACAAGAACAGGCTTCATGTAGTAAAAGCAAATAAACCGATCAAAGTTTAATTAAAGGGGAAGTGTGCACGGAAAAATCATTTTCTTTCTTTTTCTAAACAAAACGTAATTTTAGAATTAGTTAGTATCTGTGTTTGAAAATATACACTCATTTTTTTTCACAGTGAAAGTAGGAAGCTCACAATAGTGTTAAAATGATATGCCGTTATGAGGCCTTCGTTTTAAGAGCGAAATAGGCCTGAGTTATCCCCCTTAGATTATGACGTAATTGGTGCCAATTCAACTGGGTCCCTGTCTATTCTCAACGCAAAAGATATCAAGGACCAGTTTGCGGTAAAACAACATGGTCTACGACACCCTCCAGCGCAGTGATGACTCAGCATAACACAATTCTGGCTGGCATCTGAGACGCTAGAATCACAAAACTGTACCTACACCACGTGAAGCGGCTCTAACAAAGCATGATGACGTCATAATGTTTATCAATTGGCACCAATGACGTCATATTGCAAGGGGCATAAGCCATGGTGTTTTTGTTATGGAAATAGAACACTTGGTAAATGTGAAAAATATAAATCATTTTAGTGCAAAAAATATGTAAATTAAATATGATGTTTTTATATTTTTGTCTATGACACTTCTATGTTAACACTTTTAATGTGGAAAAAGTACAAGAAAAAATGGTTCATTTCCGTGTGAACTTGCCCTTTAAGGTAATTAATTTAGACATACATGTGAAGTGACACAGACACAAGTGAATTACCTCTCAATGGCCCTGTCTTGCCAGTTCTCATCAAAAGTCACACCATCGTTCCTGTACAGCTTGTCCGGAGACAGGGGACTTCTGGAAACAGTCACATAGGAGCTGTACAAATATTCCCAGCAAATGATATCAGTGAAAGTAATGATTTTAAGGATGTATCATCCAAAACTATGCTGTATGATGACAGTCTATCTAGTTTGTTTGTTTGTTTGTTTGTTGGTTGGTTGGTTGGTTGGTTGGTTGGTTGGTTGGTTGGTTGGTTGGTTGGTCAGCCATATTCCAGCTATATGATGGTGGTCTGTAAATAATCGAGTCTGGACCAGACAGACTACGAGCATGATCCCACGCTATCCCTGACATTTCTGTATCCAGAGTGACTTCCCTTGGATCCAGAGTGACTTCCCTTGGATCAGTTTACAATGGCATTGTGCCTATCTGATCCTCATGGTAGTATAGAAACCACTGCAAAATAAACTCCAACTTTTACATGCAACTGAGATATTGATATTGACCAAACATCCGAAGACATGAAATTTGTGGAACCCAGACAAGCGGAAAAAAAATATGTGAGCAAGCCTGCACATTAGCTGTTTCATTCCTTCTCATCCTTCGGTCTCAAAGTTTGGACAAT
The DNA here is from genome assembly GCF_022045235.1 of Haliotis cracherodii. Taxonomy (NCBI): domain Eukaryota; kingdom Metazoa; phylum Mollusca; class Gastropoda; order Lepetellida; family Haliotidae; genus Haliotis; species Haliotis cracherodii. Next base: position 60,228,483 of record NW_027266319.1, on the reverse strand, counting down.
GAATATGCATGAATTTTGCTAAAATGTCCTGTGCATGATCATACACACAAGCAGAAAGGAAATTCCCCTGACTGTAATATTGGGATTCCCCGACATTCCGTAGTAACATAAGTAGTCCACTTCAGTGGGCGTGGCTTAATTTTTACGTTCACTGGGGAATGAATGCAATAACACGTGACCAATTAAGCTAATCAGAATGCAGTAATTAGAATGAACAGAACAAAAATTTGATTATTAGACAATAACAGGTCCACGTCAGTACTGTTGTACAATTCACACAGCTACATAGATGAATTCAAGTATGGAATATGATACTGGGATTAATTCTGGGGGTTCTATATGCAATTAGCATCACTTGAATTCTGATTCAAAACTGATAAAAGTTTTTTTTTAAATCCTACTTAAAATCTTGTAAGGCTTGCATCTGACTTACCCTGGAATTCTCTGGTACTTGAGCATCGCGGCATTGAAAGCCGCCTGCAGATCCTGAAACATCGCATCAATATACACACCTTAGTGATGAATATCACACCGGCTTGGATTGATTAACCACAAGGCTACCCCATGGCCTGATATTCAGGTAATGGTTACTACTGGTTTAGAAGCATATATATTGAAGGTCATTGTTAGAAAGTCATCTTCTGATAAATTCAGAGGTTTGGTCCAAAAAAAACAGACAGAAAGGCTTCTCTTGGCAAATTAAGATGTCATCCTCAGTTCACTTACATGCTTGTAAGACGTCGGGGAACGATGCAGGGGAGATAACTGTTAATGTCTTTATTTTGTATTCATTCAAGACCTTAACAATTTCATTTCAAAGGAATCACAATTCAAAAGTCGATAAATATATATGCTAGCACTATGGTAGGCTAACATTTAGTCCCAAATATAAAGCTATCTTATATAAAAATATATATCTACAAAACATAAAATATAATCCAAATGGAGCCCAAACAATGCCTATATTTTCAGGCCTCACACTGAAGCAATCTAGACTTGCAGAATTATTTAAGACTTAATTCAAGACTGGATTAAGTTGTTGATTTATTCTCTTGGGTCAAGCATACAGACGTGTAATTTGGACAAACACACATGTAAGCTTGACAATACAAACCATGTTACCACATGTATAAGACTAGAATAAGCACCACACGTAAAATGTTTGTTATGGTTCTATAATTCATTCACTCAGTAACATAATCTCTTATTACATACCTGACAAAACAGATGTTTGAAAAAGAATATCAGAGAAACGAACTTTACTAAAATTTAAAACAGGTCATTTAAATATACACCAAGGCAACAGAATAATCATGTGATCATACTCTTATTTATCAAACTGTGAAATAATTCAAAACAGAATTCAAAACTTTTTTCCCCTTTTAGAAATTAAGTGTACTGAAGTACAACCGGACTAAAGATGCACCAAATTGGCTTTATAAAAAAAATTCAATTATTTTAAATTTTTATATTAAATTTTGCCTTGCAATTTTGGTGTTCTGGCCCCATTCCCTATGTGATGTTAGCATTACGATGACCCTATGTCCACAAGTTTAACACAGACTTACGATTATCGTAGTGCAAACATCACCTTGTGGAATCACACAAGTGGGTCCCAAGTACACAGCAGGTGTCAACCCAACTTCTCTAGGCATTCGGCATACCGGTACCACTTAAGTTTCTGGCCTACCAATTAAGGAACTCTTGAGTCATATCAGTGTACACAGCTGGAACCAGTGATTCATACTGGGATTTTCACATAGAATGCATGGCCATGCATGATCGTAAGGTTAGGAATACGTAATTTATTATTTTTCACTCTTTGCAAGAAAGAAAGATGAATAAATGTCACCGCTGAAATATTGGCATCTGCGTACCACATGAACGTTTCATGGCATCTAGCCTACTGCACTGCGGCATCCGGAATACCACTAAATAGGGCTCGGCATCCGGCATACCAAAAGTGGGTTGGCACCCTCAACACAAGTCCGGGAGAAATGTCTGTGTATTTTCAATCTCCATTAAAGATGCACAGCAGATCAAAGAGGAAAAAAAGTGGATTAATGGCTTTCTTTATTTACCCCAATATAATGGTATGAGTGAGTGAGTGAGTGAGTGAGTGAGTGAGTGAGTGAGTGAGTGAGTGAGTGAGTGAGTTGGGTTCAACGCCGCTTTTAACAGTATTCCAGTTATATCGCGGCGTGTCAACTTAATGTGGAAGGAAAGCCCGAGTGAAGCAGGTCTCAGACGTTTACCACTTCTGTGAAACCCACGAGCACGGGTATGGTGCTGACAAACCTAGAAACCTAGAAACCTAGAAACCTAGAAACCGGGCTAACCAGGATTCGAACCCACATTCATAGGTTTCTGGCGTGCCCAAGGGACGCAACTCTGCACAGCGAATCGCGGTGCCTTAGACGACTGGGCCAGCCCCTATGAAGTTACCCTGGGCCTACTTGCACAAAACAATCTTAGCATTACAGCTATCCTTAGTCTGTTAGAGTAGGGATGGCACAGGGAGTTACAACAAAGATCACTTTGTGCACGTTGACCCTAAAAATGGTCTGCCTTGACATTGATAAGATCAGTTACTTTTGTGTTTGAGTAAATGGTTTGTTTGTTTTTTTGTTTGTTATTTTGTTTGTTTGTTTAATGAAATTAGTGACACAAACCAACACAGGCCGCAGTACACTTGCAGCTTATAATCAATGCTCTCACAACACATACATGTATATTTCAAGCGTCAACGAAATTTACAACCTGAAAACAAACACACACACTCTTATCAATATATCAACTGAAATAAACAATCAATGTCAGTTCACTACACTTCAAAACAGCTGCTATGGACAACATACAAAAGCAACCAGTGAGCTATGGTGTTAATCAAACTGCCACTTGAACTCGTAAATCACACACTCTTGCCGCGGTACATACATTATATTTGTACCCAGGACAGGTAACGTTATGGCTGTTATTGACAAGAACACAGTGTGGTATATTTCATGCTTACACTCCAGTGTGAAAGGTTATCCAGCATCCCACTATAGCTAAGGACAAACACAATGCACAATTTGAAACAGCATTTTCTTAACGGAGTTCCATTTAAGCCAGACTAATTCAGTTATCCTGCTTTTCTCACCAGTCAACCAGCACAATTTGAAACAGCATTTTTTAATGGAGTTCCATATAAGCCAGACTAATTCAGTTATCCTGCTTTTCTCACCAGTCAACCAGCACAATTTGAAACAGCATTTTTTAACAGAGTTCCATATAAGCCAGACTAATTCAGTTATCCTGCTTTTCCCACCAGTCAACCAGCACAATTTGAAACAGCATTTTTTAATGGAGTTCCATATAAGCCAGACTAATTCAGTTATCCTGCTTTTCTCACCAGTCAACCAGCACAATTTGAAACAGCATTTTTTAATGGAGTTCCATATAAGCCAGACTAATTCAGTTATCCTGCTTTTCTCACCAGTCAACCAGCACAATTTGAAACAGCATTTTTTAACAGAGTTCCATATAAGCCAGACTAATTCAGTTATCCTGCTTTTCCCACCAGTCAACCAGCACAATTTGAAACAGCATTTTTTAATGGAGTTCCATATAAGCCAGACTAATTCAGTTATCCTGCTTTTCTCACCAGTCAACCAGCACAATTTGAAACAGCATTTTTTAATGGAGTTCCATATAAGCCAGACTAATTCAGTTATCCTGCTTTTCCCACCAGTCAACCAGCACAATTTGAAACAGCATTTTTTAATGGAGTTCCATATAAGCCAGACTAATTCAGTTATCCTGCTTTTCTCACCAGTCAACCAGCACAATTTGAAACAGCATTTTTTAATGGAGTTCCATATAAGCCAGACTAATTCAGTTATCCTGCTTTTCTCACCAGTCAACCAGCACAATTTGAAACAGCATTTTTTAACAGAGTTCCATATAAGCCAGACTAATTCAGTTATCCTGCTTTTCCCACCAGTCAACCAGCACAATTTGAAACAGCATTTTTTAATGGAGTTCCATATAAGCCAGACTAATTCAGTTATCCTGCTTTTCTCACCAGTCAACCAGCACAATTTGAAACAGCATTTTTTAATGGAGTTCCATATAAGCCAGACTAATTCAGTTATCCTGCTTTTCTCACCTGTTTGAAACAGCATTTTTTAATGTAATATACACAAGAAACTATGTATTGTCATGCAATTGTTCGGTTGTAAGTAGGAGGTGCTTATTAAGATGACTTACAGATTGGTCTCACAGTGGTCAGGGGGCGCTTAATATGGTAATCATTTCCTGTTTGAGTGATAATCATTAATGACTGTCATAAAAGTTGTGTTTCAGCTACTTAAATAAAACTTGCTGGGACTGCCTATTGAACTGCCAGTAAACCTTGTCTCATGTAGGCTCTGGCACATGCAGTAATAACTTTGAGGCTTCATTAGTCCTGTTGCATTGGCAATTTGATAGGGGTGAAACGATACAGCAAGGTCATGATATGATGCATATCATGATACATAGGTCACGATACGATACGTATCGCAATACACATATTTACATCAAATCCAGTGGAAAATTCTGACTATAAATATTTCAGAGCAGGAAAACACATGTTTGTAGCTGCTACTTTTATACTGAACTAGAAACAGTAATTACAACACATTTTGCAATATTTGACCGACAAAAATGCTGATTTATTTCAGCACCGAAAAATATCGTGTATCATTGCATGAAAACTCACATTGCACCGAGGTATCATTTCTCCTTTACTATTTAAGAAAAGACAGTTTCATGACTTTAAACTCAATAAAATATTAAAGGCAACACTCACATCATCAAAACCTTCAGTGCGATGGTTCACTGACAATATTTATCATGTAAAAGGACAGATGTCAATGGAACATTTTATGTCTTTAAATAACTCTATTCTTCTTCTATAATCGAGCCAGGAGGAAATCCTATCTCCCCTCTGCTATGGGCCCTGATCTTTGTCAAACTATATTTTTGATGTTATCTTAGGAGAACAAGAACAAAATTCAGATTCTCTAGATAAATTATATTGCGTGAGTTATTAACAACTGCTTGATTTCGTCAATAGCAAAATACCTGTTCATTATATAAAACCATTACATTGGCCGTTGTAGGGGGCTCAGCATTGTTCCTCCCTGATTGAAGTGTGGTATGCCATGAACATCTGCCGAATATCAACACATTAATCTGGGGAGATCTATTTACATGTGAGTATAGTTTTATGCCAATTTTAGGAATATTCCAGCAATCTCACGTCGGGGGGACACCAGAAATGGGCTTCACACACTGTACCCATGTAGGAACGGAACCGAAGTCTTTGATGTTACAAGAGATTGCTTTAATCACCTGGCTACCCCTCCGCTCAATATTTACATGAAGCTACCCGTCCTATGATTGATGAATCTCAGTGAGGTTTCAGTATAGGAACCTTGCTTACACAAGTTGACTAACATGCAGATTGGGTGACCAGGTTGTCCTCGTGCCTCTGGTTGACCATGCCCAACTTTGTGTCTTGTACATTCCTTATTGCAACACAAAAGAAGCATGAAATACTCACATTCCCCGCCAATATGACATATCCAGTTGTTTGCAAGGCATTAGCCCTCCAGAAACAAGCACTACTGCCATTTTCAGTCTAGTGAAAGTCGTTTGCTATGGAAACTCAGAATTGTTTTTTAAAATACCGAACTATCAAAAGGCACCAGTTTACAACTAGATCTATCTATGTGCCAAGTTTGGTGAAGAAATATTGTACTTTTTGGAAGATCTGCTCCAGAAAGGAGCCCTACTGCCATTTAGTCGTTGTTGAAGTTAAAGTCATTGCCATGGAAACTTGAACAATAAAAAATCACAAACTATCACAAGGCACCAGTTCACCACTAGACCTACCTATGTGCCATGTTTGGCTAAGATATCTCTCATAGTTTTTTAGTTCCGCTCCGGAAACAAAACACTGCACACAGCAATAATCCAGTTATATGTGGCGGCCTGTAAATAATTGAGTCTAGACCAGACAAACCAGTGACTGATATCATGAGAATCATCCACACTTTTGAGGTTTAATGGCATGAGATCAGTTGATTCTGACAATTTGTGGTAGGTTGAAACAACTGTGGTACACACATACTCTATTATATTATCACACAACAGCTACTTGCAAACATTATTTTATTTTATGTTTTCTCCTACACTGTAACCTCGATTGTTCTGTCTGATAAGGAAATGTTTTAAATTGAATATGATATTATCACTACTAGGCCTGGGCCGAGTCCAAATTTACTACCCGCGTACCCACCCCCTTTTCACCCGACCCTACCTGTAGGTCTCAAGAGATAGGTACAAAATGTTCGATTGGGAATAGTTTGACTGTTACTAAGCCCTGGACAAAATGTGTTTAGACATACATGTATAAAACATCCTGATCATGCATACATTGAAGTTGACTGAAGTTCTATCTTTATTCAAACATATAAAAGTCAGAAGGAACAGGTGCATATATAGTCAGAAAGAAATGCGAACATTCGTAGATTGTAGAGTAACCATAGAGTTCTAGATCATTTTTGTCATTAAACAATATATCACATGACTAACCACGGGTCCGGGTAGTCCTGTGGGTACCCGGGTCATTCTCAGTACCCACCCGACCCGAGTACCCGAGTTACCTGTCCCGGCCCTAATTATTACCCTACCCTGTGCCAATAAAATAGACATAACAAAAGGAAATCCAGACATGATTGTATATCATAAATGTGTATATCATATCATAAATGTGACGCAATGCATGGACATCCAGGATTAAGTCTATACAAGAAAGTTTTCATTGTAGTATACATGAGTGACTACATGACACATTCTCAATCGAAACAGGGAACGGAGCATACGGACAGACGGAGCCCGTTTCTATATCCCCCGCCAACTTTGTTTATACAGTTAAGGTTTTGAATCTATACAAACCCTCATGATGAGGATAGCACACAAAAATACTACTTCGTGGCGTGGGGGGGGGGGGGGGTGTGTGTGGAAAAAAATGGGGTCTGCTATTTAAACACTTTGCTTGCTTGCTAAACTGCGCAAACACTGAGGCGAGATAAATGTTCATCCCAAAAAACAATTCATTACATGAACTGTTTACATTCATTTTCAAAACCATCTTCCCGAGGCAAGGGAGTTAACTGACAGGAAAGGTCCAGTTTCCACCCTTGCCAGACTGATGGCTATTACAAGTTATGTCCCACTTTTGACCAATCATATTCCACTTCTCATATCACTTGCATTTGCTGCACCCAGTCAAGACGGTCTGATCAATAATCAAAATCTATACTGTGATGAAAAGGGTCATAAAATCATGTGAGCACCTTGATTTAAAACATGAAAAGATTTGAAAATACCTGTTGACGTCAAGTTGGTGGTACACAGGGGTCGGGGGCACACTGGTAAGTTCATCCTCGATGTTAAGGGTACTAAATCTCCATTCTTTTAAGATAGATATCCTGGACCCACTTGCCATCAAAACTTCATTTCGGAAGTTACATTGCCATCTTACATCTAAATCACTAACTTAACACCCATGAGAGAAATTTGTCTGAATGGAAGTTGCAAGAGTCATATTATTTGAATCAGGCTTGAAATGAAGCTACCGTAGGTAACAGTTCAGGGTATTTATTACAGCAAAGTGTGACATAATACCCTGGTTAACAGAGGATGGGTTAAGGTGTGCAAATGCATTAATGTCTTTGTTGTATTAAGGTGGGTGCTAATTATTTCATGCACACAACTGGTTAATAGTCACAACAGGGTATTCTCCATTAAGGGACAAAGCAGTAACATGAAAACATAGGTCCCATGAATACACTTGTATGTTATGAAAAACAATTTCATTGTTGTTTCAACTGAAACTACAGCAAAATTAAAAGTCATTTAACACTACAAAATTGTTTTCTTAAAAAAAAAATATTTAAAAAAAAAAAAAAATTATTATCATAACAATGTCAATATATGAATAGTATTTTTGTAGACTATATATCATATATTTCTAAGGGCAACGACATAAAAATAAATTTAGTTCAGGAATGTTCTTAATTTTCATACAGTTCCTCAACCTAAAACTACATAAACAAAAATATTAATTCTTATAAACACATTTTCGTAAACAAAATAATGTCAGTGAAATTTAGACATTTAAAGTACTCTATTGCTATACTACAGCTGACACAATAACCATGTCAATATCAACAAGCAGATACATTTCATGCAATTTGACAAACCTGTCAATCATTTTCCTGCAAGCTATCACGGCAGATGCCAGTCACAAAGATTATTATTCACAGGACCATGTTATAAAACCATCTATACACAGGCAATGTGCATGCTATATACACTGTATATATACACCATACTTACGTTGACACTGTGCGGCAGGTCCACAATCAGCTCCAACTGCGTTGGGATAGATAATTTGCTTTTGATAAGCATCATGTATGTTCCCTTCTTCACCCTGATATCACTAAAGTTGAATATATGGCAAGGTGTTTTTCCCCAAACTTTCACCGTCTTGGTAAACGCAATTCACAGTTTCTTCCTTGTAGTTGTTAAGCCTCACATAACAATGTCCATTGAAAACAAATGTCAACGAAAGCGAAATCCACAGTTTGGCAAGACATCAATTTCACGTGATTGCAAAGTGAAATTTACATGTAACTGTATTGAGGTTCTCTGTTGATAAAAATATCGCTCAATCCCTCTTTATTAGATTGTATCCTTTGTTACAATTGAAATTAATTAATAAAAAAACCTCAGGTATTGACTCAAAATGAGTTTGAAATATATTGAAAAAAAAAGCCAAAATTTCATACTTTTTTAAGAGAACAATCTAACACAGGCAAAGTTTTCTGCTTTAGAAAAAGTATGCAACAAAATCTGCAACAAACCGGTAATTGTAAAATATTGATGTCAGACTGACCTTTCCTGAACAAGGCAATAAATTATTGACTGCCTCACACCGCGATTGAAGTATACAGCACTCTAACTGTGCAACTGACATAAACATTCATTTGACATATATGAGAAATAACTTGAGACAAAACTGAAGAGATTGGATTTCCACACTCACAAAGTCCATGAATATTTTAGTCACAGATGAAAGTGTAAAGAATCCATCCAGTTTGAAGAAAAGTGTGAAAAACACATCATTGCAAAGTTCTATTAATCACAGGGTCGTTACTTTCATAGTGAAATGTACGTGACCGCAAGTCGAAATCCACTCCAGCGATGACACACATGAAAGACCCACCACCCCTAAATGAAACAAACAATGCCAATATCCACTCCTTCCTGTAGAGAACAGCATATCAAAGAATTTTCATAACATCCACCAAACTGATTAACCTCAGACCTCATTCATCTAAGTCTATTTCACTTCAATGGAAATCAACAACATACACAGTGAAATTAACATCCCGCCGCTGACACTGAACACTTACAGTGAAGTCATATTACAATCCACCATTAACATGGCAGTATATTTCCACCATATTAATAAGTTAACAAACAATAAGAAATCTGAGCAAGGGAATGCCAGCCATTCATCCAAATCCTTCCACAGATATATGGCGAGAGCTATGGGAAACAAAACAGCAATTCGGCCGATTATTATCAGCTTATATACCTCACTAAACTTGAATGGCTTTAAGCACTGACGCTGGTTTGTAGCCATGCACGCTACATTGAGTATATTGATAGAGACAAGTGACACAGGGTAATATATGGCTCTATATACTTAGACCGTTTATTGTTATTGGCTGAGTGGGTTTAAGTCACGAGTGCTTGGTATTTGATTAGAGGTAAAAATTTCTCAATTCATTTTTCGGTTTTATGGGTTTGATTTATTTCTGTTCTGGGATCAATTTCATAAAAGTTCACAACTGAAATTTGAGGATCAAACTCAATGAAGACTCTCCTCCATGTTTGGGTGCCCATTTATTGATGAGTGGCATGTGTGAAATTAACACATTTCAGTAAAATTGTTCAGGACAAAATTTGCTTGTATGTTTGTTTGTTGTTTAACGTCACAGACAGCAAAATGAATATGGATATTTTCAGGATTTCGTGAATTTTTGAATCTTCTCTATCTAAATTGCCAAATTTGAAAAATATCTTTAGGACAGTCAACCAGTCAATGTCCTTGAAACGCAGCTGACAAAAATGCAAGCGGATATCTTTAACACTACTTCGGTAAGCTAAATCTCTTGAGAGGATTAGGGTGGATGATCCGAGTTAATCTCAAACTCAATCTCACTATAGTGGGCTGACTGACTCATAAATTTCAAGACAGATTACATTCCCATGACAGATAGAAATCTCTACTGGTCGAAGCTCATTTGTGAAACACTGTGACAAATTGGGCCGTACAATGCATGGCATGGCACAGTTGAAAGGTGTACTGTTCTTATCTATTTTTTGCTGTCGTTGTTGTTTTGTTTGTTGCTTAACGCTGCACTCAGCAATATTCCAGTAATATGACGGCAGTCTGTAAATAATCGAGTCTGGACCAGACAATCCAGTGATTGACATCCTACGCATCAATTTACGCAATTGGGATACGATGACATGCATCAGCCAAGTCAGCAAGCCTGACCACCCGATCCCGTTAGTCGCCTCTTGCGACAAGCATAGTCACCTTTTAAGGCAAACATGGGTTGCTGAAGACCTATTCTATCCTGGATCTTCACGGGTCGCAGTGTTCTTATAAAAAGTGTTACCGGTACTCTCAAAGCAAACACTGATGATTGCAGCTGACAAATAAAGGACTTGTGTTTCAGAGGAGTGAAAGTGAAAAAGTAAATGAGAATCCTCAAGGGAAAGCAATTACAGATCCACCTCATGCTAACTTTTATGAAAAAGATCAATTGTTTTGAGGTAAGATGGTAAGGGACTGGCTATAATGACATTTTGGTGGGTTTTAAACAATAATGTCCCACAAATGATTGAAAAAATGCTTTAGACTGTTGAAAAAGAATAGAATGTCTGAAACAAAAATTATATTGAGACAATTTGTTTGAAATATATAGGATCAGGGTTTTCATTTTTTTAAATCAAGTTTGGAAGCTGTAGTCTCTATACAACATACGATAGCCGTCCCCACACCTTCCCCGACCCCCTTAACCCTTCTAGACACTCCAGTGGTCACAACCTCGAAACACCAGTGAAATCCATATCTGAACTCTACCAATCCCAAGTTCTAAACACCTGTGAAATCCATATCTGAATATCACCAATTCCAACCTCTAAACACCAGTGAATTCCATATCTGAACACCAGTAATCCAATCCTCTAAACACTGGTGACATCAATCTCTGTGCAGCAGTACACACTTTTTGTGTAGAGTGCACACTTTGCACCTACAAATACAGCGACAGGGTGGTGCGTTATGCACAGACAGTGAGTTTCCCCTCAAAGCGACAACATTACTGCTTGCACATAAAGTGGATACAGGGTCTATTTCACTCAATCTTGAGTGTGTTAATTTCAGCAAACTTAACTATTTACAATAGCACCCTTTTGTGGTCTGTAAATAACCGTGTGTGGCCCAGACAATCCAGTGATTAACATCAAGAGCATGGATATACGCAATTAATATACGATGACAGGCATCAACCAAGTTGGTGAGCCTGACTACTGATCACCTCTTACGACAAACATGGATTGATAAGACCCAGATCTTGACAGGGTCTGAGTAGGTCTGAACACATCCCTCTGTCGATACATATTTGCACTTGTTGTTGAAAGAGCAATTGACTGAATGGCCAGCTTTTCTGATCACTGGGTGACATGCTGTTTTAGTTTGTTTCATGTTGTTTCATGTTGTTCAGCAATATTCCAGTTATATGACGGCGATCTGTATGTAATCGAGTCTGGACCAGACAATCTAGTGATTGACATCGATCCACGCAATTGAAATAAAAGATCAGTATTAATTATTAACAACTTTATCAAAATGCAGTCAATGCAGTCAACCATATGATGTAACAATAGGGATTAAAAAAATAAATAAATGAATGTTAAAGACATTTCTACATCATGATTTCATAATGGCTTAGTGGGCGCAGAAGAAACAAAGACGCTCCCATACATGAATTAAAGGTCTGACAGAGAGAAGAACCCATTTCACAAAATCTTACCCGGACTCGAGTACCCGATTTCAACAGTAATATGCAACACAATCGAAATTGTGTCTTTATCTCTCAGCACAAACTGACAATTGTCAAATGTGTCAGACACTCTGCCAGTTCTCTTCCATGTTAGCAACACATGTGTCAGTGAAGTGAAGATGTGAGTTACCTCCCATGGTCAGGTACTCGCGATCGAGTCCATTTAAATCCCAGTGCTCGATTTCTGCGAGATATAATAATTTTAATACAGTTTATTTCAGAGCCTCAATGAGTTATGGATAAAACATCGACACCTACCTCTGTTGTGAAGTGGTCGTTAGCAGCTGTGTGAGGCCGGGCCTTGCTCAAACGCGAGTCTGAAAACACGGAACAGTCACATGGGTACAATGTGTGAAGTCCATTTCTGGTGTCTCCCGCCGTGATATTGCTTCAATATTGCTTAAAGCAGCGTCAAACCATACTCACTCACTCACGTCTATCAGAGCCCGGCCTATTGGGGCTGTGTCCTTATATAAATGTGATTTATAACTGTGGCTGGTCTCTTGCAAAGTGAATAATTCAAAGCAGAATCTGACAATCTCATGCCAACTGGACTTCCTGTCCACAGGGACGTCAGATAGATGTGATGTCAGAAGTGGATTCCAGTTACTTTATTGTGCTTCCAGTATCATTGGAGTCACTTTTACCATTAGGTTTGATGCTGACAACCAAGACAGCAGTGTCTTCCTGATAGATAATGGTGAGGTGAGGTGAAATGGGGTTTAACGTCGCGTCCAAGATTATTGCACTTATATAGCGACATGCATGTACGTGTGTGTGTTTGTGTGGCTGCTTTTACTAGTCCGGACTGATGCCGATTTATAGTGCTAGCTCACTGAGATACCATGCCGCAGTTTAACATCAATATCCCACTCAGACACAGTATACTGACAAGTCAAAATTTACAACCCGGGTACCTGACCCTGGTCTTGAGGTTGGGTCTTGAGGTTGGGTCTTGAGGTTGGGTACAAAATGTCTGATTGGGAATAGTTTGACCGTATGCCTGGACAATTAAAACATATCAGATACACGTATACAATGATCTGGTCATTCATACACTGAAGTTAACTGAAGTTTTATCTCTATTCAAACCTATATAGGCCAGAAGGAATTAGTGACATGTAGTGTAACCATGGAGTTCTAGATCATTTTTGTCATTAAACAATATATCACGTGACTAATAACAGGTCCGGGTAGTCCTGTGGGTGGCCGGGTCCTTCTCAGTACCCACCTGACCCGAGTACCTGAGTTACCCATCCCAGCTCTAAAACATACCACACCTATTCCAACAACATACCTTTGCAATTCCACAACGATACTGCATTAATTTTGCAAACATACCATGGTACTTGTGCAGGAGTACAGCGGTACATTTCCTATACTGTACCATGATAACGTGGTAAGCAGTTGTGAGATGTTAAATGTATTCACCTTGCACATAGTCCTGACGGTCAATAAAGGAGGATGCAGGTCTCCGCTTCAGATTGATCTTCCCTGGGTCGCTCAGCATCCTTGCCGTGACATCCCTCTCCTCCTCCCCCTCCTCCCCCTCCGTCTCCGTCAGGTACATTCCCCGCTGTGACACCGAGATGAACTCACTGTCCATCCCCGAGTCAGACTCTCCCACTGCACAATAACATGGACACATAACAGAAATAGGCGACGTTATGACTTGCATCCTTACACATAAGGATATCTTAATACTTATCACAAAAACTTCATTCCTTGGATGAATATAGTTTATACAGTCAATACTTCATTGGCTTGTATACCCTACGTTCCTCCATCAACAGAGCGGTCGGGTAGCCCAGTGGTTAAAGCGTTCGCTCATCAGGCCGAAGACCCGGGTTCGATTCCCGACATGGGTGCAATGTGTGAAGCCCATTTCTGGTGTCCTTCGTCTGGTGATGTTGCTGGAATATTGCTAAAAGCGGCGTAAAACCATACTCACTCACTCCTCCATCAACCATGAAAACATACAGCTGTTTTGAGGTTAAAATGCTATTTTTTACCATAAATCGAATTGTGGTTCGGTTACAGCAAGGAAACAAGTGAGCGCTTAGACTGATGAGGACTCGGATTACATCGCTCATACAGTAACACTATATCTCATGCCTCCAATATCAGGCAGTGGGTGGCTTTCGACAAATTCATGCATGGAGAAGGGCTTGTTTGACTTAGTTGTCCATGGTTATACACAGCCTCATTTCATTAGACCCGTGAACATCCAGGTCAGAATAGGTCTTCAGCAACCCATCCTTGCCGTAAAAGGCGAATCTGCCTGTCGTAAGAGGCGACTAACGGGATCGGATGGTCAGGCTTGCTAATTGGTTGATGCATGTCATTGATCCCAATTGCATGGATCGATGCTCATTATGTCAATCACTGGATTGTCTGGTCCAGACTCGATTATTTACAGACCACCATCATATAGCTGGAATATTGCTGAGTGCGGCGTTAAACAACAAACCAAACAACCAAATCATTTCATTAATTGACACTCCATTACTACACCGTGGAAGGGACGTGATGGAAGAGCGTAGTGACCCAAACACTTTGAAGTATTGACGATTTTTAACACCTGGTTTATATTATCACCTGCTTCATTACAATAACCATGTTTTTTATTTCAAAGGAGGAATTGAAAATATTAAACAGTAAATATTGGAGATGCTTAATTTAGTTTCTTGAATGTTCATAAAGACAATGAAATATATTCAAAATCAAAAGTAACTGTGATCATAAAAAATAATTATATTAATGAAAACGATTACAAAACTTTACAAATTGATTAATTTCAAACTGTGTCCTAAACATCGTCTTGTTGAGGCCTACGTAAAGAGACACACATCCAACATTTCTTTCTGTTATAAGGGGCAGTGGCGTAGCCAAGTGGTTAGAGCGTTTGCTCATCACGCCGAAGATGTGGGTTCCATTCCCGACATGGGTACAATGTGTGAAGCCCATTTGTGGTGTCCCCAGCCGTGATATTGCTGGAATATTGCTAAAAGCGGCGTAAAACCTTACTCACTCACTTCTGTTTTAAACTTCATGAAAATAATCAAATATTTACAACACTTGTGTTAAGACCTCAAAGTTTGCAAGGCAAGATTTAGAATTTGGAATTTGTATAACTTTTACTTTATTTCAACCACTTCAGAAAGCCTAATAGGTCCATCTTCAGCCTGACGCCAGAACAATTTTAATCTTCAAATATAAGAGAGAAGTCTTGAGTTCTGTGCTTATCAAAAATCACAATAGAGAACGAGTGAATTTGATTAAATGTGGCTCTGTAAAATATTTGTTATATTATTGCATGTCATCTTGAAGTATGGAGAAAGACGAAAGTGATGCATGTCTTGGAAGTTTACCGCTTTGGTAAAACCCACAACCTCGGTATGGTGCTGACAAACCTAGAAACATAATCAGGTCGAACCAGGATTTGAACCCACAATCATAAATTTCTGGCCTGCTTTAAAGGGACACAACTCTGCACAGCGGACTGCAATGCTTGTGACAACTGGGACGCCCCTTCCCCCCACAATATGAAAACATGGTCACAGTTACTTTTGTCTTGAAGTATGTATAATCTAGAATTTTTTGTAATAACACAACATTCGTGTATTTATTTATTTTCCCATCACCAAGTGCAGTGGAGTATGAGCGATCTTTGTGCATTACAATTATATACAACTGTGTCATGAGGTAGACCCAAACAGGCTACCACGCTGATAGGAGTGTGTACAAATGTTCTTTTATGAATTATACAGTGAACAAATATACAGATGTAAGTAATATATTACCATATTTGATGTAATAAGCGCCCCGCTCTAATAAGCGCCTACAGCGATATTTGCTAATATATTGGCTAGTGAACAATCCCAATTAGCACCCCTTCCAATTAATCAATGTACACAATACTGATTAATTTGCGTATGATACGCACTCATGTGTTACTTGCACCCTTAATTATGACAATTAAATTCTGAATTAAATATTAACATTTCAGGCTGTCAGCATAAACCACGAAATTTATCTTTCAACACTAATTTTTTCACCAAAATAATATTCTGATAAGGGCCCCATATTTCTGATTTTGAGAGTGCCCTGGGCGCTTTTTACATCGAATAGGGTGTATAATTTTCCACCACATTAATACAACCTTTATCACCACATGTTAATTTTAGTTTTGCCTCTCAATTCAAATGTCCTGTAAATACAAGTTACCTAGTGATACATGTGCATGTTACACCATGAACGGTCACGTTTGGATGTTATTAACAAAAGATTAACACCACTTTCTTCATAAAGGCCAATGTCCATGTGCACAAAGAGATCTTAGCACTACGACTGTCTTAAGTCTATGTTAAAGTATGGGAGTTACGATCGTCGTAGCTCTAATGTTGCTTTTTGCAATGGGACACTGATCAATGTGAGGATGCTGATATAGATTACAAGGTCATGACCTTGTCTGGCCTCAAGTTATTATAAAAATATAATATTAAAGAATAAGGTGAGTGAGTTACAATTTAAAGTCGCATCGGCATTACTTCAGCCATGTAGTGACATTAAAGCATGAGGTGGGTGAGGTGAAATGGGGTTTAACTTCGCGTCCAAGATTATTGCACTTATATAGCGACATGCATGTACGTGTGTGTGGCTGCTTGTACTAGTCCGGACTGATGCCGATTTATAGTGCTAGCTCCCTGAGATACCATGCCGCAGTTTAACATCAATACCCCACTCAGACACAGTATACTGACTCCGAGCCGACCAGTCCTTGTTTTAGCCCCTTAATGCCAAGCGCCAGACAGGGTAAGAACAAGTACCATCTTTTAGTGTCTTTAGGTACGACGCGGCCGGGGATCGAACCCCAGACCTTCCACTCTCCCGGGGGATGCTTTACCACTAGACAACGGAGGCGGCATCAGATATAATCACACTGTTCATTGACTAGTTAATTAATTCTTGTTTCACAGACATTATTTTCACAAACATTCAGAATGTCAAGGTTTCTTTAACTTTCGTTAAACATTCCTGAATGACAGCAAAACAAATCTTGTGTTCTTTTACCAAAATTACAGTCGACAGATCCATTGGTCTTTGATATTTTACAATTAATATTTGACATATTTCATTCACAACCATTATTCCAAGACATTTCTAAGATGACCTTTGTATTTGTTGTGCGATGTGGGATATAAACACAATATACAGATAAAACACATAAAAAACTGGGATACATTCAAAATACACTAAAACCAGCCTTATCAGAATTTAGCCGACACAAGCCTGCTTCAAACATGTTTTTTTTGGGGGGGGGAGTGTTTAAAATAGTATGTAACCGAATAAAAAGTTGTGTACCAAAAAAAGGCAGTTGTTTAACCTGGGAAATGTATTCCTTGATGAGTAAAATACTGGAATACCGTATTTGAGAACCGTTGGATCTGGAATATTTAAGGATTTTCATTGTTTTTTGAAAAAATGGAAATAAAAAACGAAACGTGTGGCGAACTTATGATGATGTGGGTGGTGCCTGAGAACCAAGTTTTTTTTAGCCCTGCATGTACATATTTCTCATTAGCTGGTTTTTAGAAGTGCAATTTGAATGCCTCTCAAAATGCATGGGGTTATAGTGTACACAATGTGCTGGAAAAAATCCTTGAAATCTGAAAAAGGAATTATTTCACCACAGAAATACCAGGGTTAGGGTTGGAATACACAGTGCATACATAACATGTTAAACCTCTTTAGTAGGCACCTACATTCACCAGAGAGGCTATATAAGGCTCACACTCCGGGGCAGTGGTGACTCAGCATAACACCACTGCCACAGGCTTTTTTGCACATCATGTGACCGGACTTTTCTCTTGTTTGTAAACAAATGCGCTTTTTCAGAAATCAGTATAGAACAGACTTATGCAAGTATTAACATATTGTTTTGCATAATTATATAGATATGCTACTACAACTGCGACAGTGAGTTGCATGACAATATATATTTATACATCAAAGTGACTGTATCGCTAGCACACTGTTGGGTTTCGATGACAGCACGTGGAGCCATACAACCAATGTAAACATAGGATAACTACGCAAAAACAAGAAGATTTAGGATACTTTCTTAATGAACCGGAACCATTCTTTGACATTTATTTATGAAATTTTTTGACTTGTCAAACATGAAACGGATGAAATGCATATTCAATATCTTGAATGGACTGTGAAAGATGTGACGAATCGGCACATGGCGCTGGCCTGTAGCAGAGGTACTATGCTGGCTGGCTGCCGGCAGCATGGAACTCTGGGTAGGAGAGTGTATAAGGCTTACACAGACTCCCTGGGGATGATATAAATAAAAACAGGGAATCATCCCTTAATTTCTGTCAATGATAAAAAGAAAAAACTCTTAGATTGAATTAAGTTGTTGCAGTGTGTCAGCAAAGCGGTTTAAACTAATAATGTAAAGGAAAATTTTTTAAATTGTTAAAATAAATGAATTTAAGTAGGGCATTTCTTAAAAGGTTTAACATAGAACAATAGTAATGATCATAATTATTATTAATAAAGCCAGGTAAGTGACACGCCAAACATGAAGGAAGGGAAATGAATTTACTGTATGATGTAATGTCAATGTCATCTTCATCATGGCCGACTTGTGGGAGGACAACATTAAGAGGCTCTGGCGCCAATATCGGATGAGGGCGGGGTGAGAATGACCCCTCCCCAAGGGACGTATCTGGGGTTATAGGGGTCGGAGGGGGGGCACAGTAGCTGTAGTTGTCAGGGAGATGGGTGGAATCAGGGGGGTGGGGGACAAACTGGTCAGACAGATTTCTACTCAAGGTCGCCTCAGTCTCTTCACTCAGAATGTTGACTGCTGAAACTTTCAAAAAAAAGAAAAATCAAAGCAAAATCATCTTACTGACAAAACAGAACTGATCTTAAAATACAAGAACTAAAGTGAACAGAGAAGTACAACTAATGATGTCTGTGGGTATGTATTTTGTGTTATTTGTCCAAATCTACCTACCCGGTACTGTATATGGAGATCCCTTAACTAATTTGAAGTCAATCTATTGCCATCTTCCCGAGGCAAGAGAGTTGGCTGACGATAAAATTCCAGTTTCCACCCTTGCCGAACTAGGCTGGTATTATGGAGTTACATTTTGGCTGGACTAACGAGTCTATGGATAGTCCAATCAAAATCGCGCAATGAAATAGAAATCCGGTTCGTAAACTGTCAGATTTCGGTCATTTGCAGGATTTGCAAAGCATGTGCACAGCCAACTCATTATCAAAAGATTTTTTCCAAATCTTTTCATGTTTTTAATCAAGGTGCTCACGTGATTTGATGCACTTCGCGGTGTAAGACTCGTTTGATCACAGTATAGATCTTGATTATCCATCAGATCGTCTTGACTGGGCGCCACCGTTTTGTTTGAAGCAAATGCAAGTGATACGAGAGGTTGAATCTGATTGGTCAATAGGAGAGGCATAGAAAGGACATTACTCGAAATAGACACTGGTGGCGCTACGATCGAGCCCAGGAATTCCAGCCTAGTTCGGCAAGGGTTGAAACTGGACTTTTAAAGTCAGTTAACTCTCTTGCTTGGGAAGATGTCTTCAGTTATATGCGACAATATGTTGATATGAAAGACTAAAACGGGTCAATTTGAAGCAATGAAAACAATGGAATATGTCTTGAAAAGCCTTCAGCATGAAGCAAAAATGGCAATACTCATTGGGAATTACTAAAAAATAATTTCACCAATATCCGTGCCCCTTTGTGTAACTTTGCCATTTTGTCTTCATCATACTAGCCTTGTGACTCTCATGGCACCTTGACTGTTTCTACCTGGTGTATCTATTGGTCACTTATACATTTCAGTCACATCTTTAACTCCAAAACAAGACATATTTGCTCAAATATCTGACAAACCCTCCACATGAGGTTGCGTTAGGACAACTTTCTTATCAGCCAATCATCATCCAGGCTTTTAAAGTCAGCCTTCAGAACAGCATTTCTGATTTCTGTATCTGGAAAATGGACTTAAAGGGGAAGTGTACACGCAAAAATCACTTTCTTGCTTTTTCTAAACAAAACGCAATTTTAGAATTAGTTAGTATCTGTGTTTGAAAATATACACTCATTTTTTTTCACAGTGAAAGTAGGAAGCTCACAATAGTGTGAAATTGATATGCCGTTATGAGGCCTTCGTTTTACGAGCGAAATAGGCCTGAGTTATCCCCCTTAGATTATGACGTAATTGGTGCCAATTCAACTGGGTCCCTGTCTATTCTCAACGCAAAAGATATCAAGGACCAGTTTGCGGTAAAACAACATGGTCTACGACACACTCCGGCGCAGTGGTGACTCAGCATAACACAATTCTGGCTGGCATCTGAGATGCTAGAATCACAAAACTGTACCTACACCACGTGAAGCGGCTCTAACAAAGCATGATGACGTCATAATGTTTATCAATTGGCACCAATGACGTCATATTGCAAGGGACATAAGCCATGGTGTTTTTGTTATGGAAATAGAACACTTGGTAAATGTGAAAAATATAAATCGTTTTAGTGCAAAAAATATGTTAATTAAGTATGATGTTTTTATATTTTTGTCTATGACACTTCTATGTTAACACTTTTAATGTGGAAAAAGTACAAGAAAAAAAGGTTCATTTCCGTGTGAACTTGCCCTTTAAATGGTCAGTTCTGAATGATCATTATAAAGGCTGTGCCATTCTAATGTGGATAATTTGTACACTATATCATTTCTAAACGCCATACATGGCATCTCAAAAAAGGATATCGTATTGGAATAATAAATCTGATTTTAATTATATCGTATCTACAACATATCCTCCTACATCACACTACAGATTCTGACAACAACAGATGAAGCCGTGTTTGTCAAGCAAGTACAATGTTAAACTCAGGTACACTCACCTCTCCCATGAGAAAAGCCTTGTCTCAGCTGAAATTCAAAATGTTGGAAAATATTTCACTCGTTTGTATCAATTTCTTTGGGACCTGACCATTTACTAGATTTACTAGATTTCCCACCATTAAATTTTCATACTTGTGATTTAAGACAAAACAAGATTATTGAAAAATATTGTTAATATGACAAAAAATGATAAATCATTTGTGTTTTTTAAATTTAAGTGCCAATACATATTTGGTACCATGTTTACATGTGTATAGTTCAGGGGTCCGGAAAATTTAAAATCCCAATCGGACATTTGCATTTAGGCCACGGCCCCTTCAAATAGCGTATTTTCGTACGACTTATACTATAGTTCATTTAAAATGCCTCAAGTAATTCAACTGAAGCAAGGTTTGTTTTCTAACATTAAATGTTCTTAAAAATGCATAAGATGGCTTATTTCTCTATACACTCTAAGACAAAGCAACACACATATCATCAGATAGCATCATCCATATATATGAGGTCAATCCATAGATAAAAAATATAGTCAGAAAGTAAGAAATCATGACAGACAATTAAGAAACAACATGAAGAGATGCCAACCAAAATTTGAGGAATTTAGGAACATCGGGGGAAAATGGCATGTTAAAAGCTTAATTTTTATCAATTAGTAATCATTATTAATTGACATATAGGACCATATGGCTTGCCATTATATTCTATTTCCCAAACTCCTCAAAAACTGATTTTTTAAATTATATTTATTTAATAATTGGTTGTATGAGTGAGGCGTATGCCTAGTTATAAATTACAGGCGATGTTTTGGGGACAAAATTGTAATATATGTCCCTAAACTGTATTGCCTGAATTTGGTTCAAAATATCAGAATAATTCCACCAAATTGTAATGGATGGCATCTCTGCATTTGACACATTGTTAGATATCAGACACAGGGCTTGACGATATTTCCTCACGAGGTGTATATGTTCCAGGCGTTCTGACAATTAGCCAATGAGTCTTCACTTACATCTTACCATTCCCAATGAGTATTGATACAATGACACGCAATCAACCAAGTTACTGAGTTTGGTTTAACGCCGCTTTTAACAATATTCCAGTTATAAATCGCGGCGTGTCAGCTTAATGTGGGAGGAAAGCCCAAAGTGATGCAGGTCTCAGACGTTTACCACTTCGGTCAAACCAACGAGCACTGGTTTGGTGCAGACAAACCTAGAAACATGATCAAGGCGAACCGGGATTCGAACCCACAATCATAGGCTTCTGGCGTGCCCAAGAGACGCAACTCTGCACAGCGAATCGCTGGCCCTTAGACTGACCCCCCCAAGTCACTGAGCCTAAATGCTAAGTAAGGGAAAAACATAGTTTTGATAATAGTTTGTTTGTTTGTGGTCTGTACATAATCAAGTATGGTCCAGACAATCCAGTGATTGATATCATAATGGATACGATGACATGCATCAACCAAGTCAGCGAGCCTGACCACCCGATCCTGTTAGTTGCCTCTTATGACAAGCATAGTCGCCTCTTAAAGCAAGCATGGGTTGCTGAAGACCTATTCTACCCCTGATCTTCACGGGTCAGTTTTGATAATATTTAAGATAAGGAAGAATAAATTGAATATTAAACACAAAGCCAAATTCTTCAAGCAGTCAACCACAACGTGCCATGTCAATCATACCATTCAATTCTGAAATACTTGGAGTTAGATCTTATGTAAAATGTGCTTGTTTCTACATTTTCAAACAATTTTTCTACCCAGTTACAATCAGACCGTGCTGTAATGATTGACTCATTGACTCTATACAGATGCTGTTGAATTGTTTTTATTGATATCAAAAGGAAAAGAACTATCATATCCCATGCATAGGATGCCACACACATATACACACACACACACACACACATTCATTCATTCTCGTGCATGAACAACTTGCCTTACTTGCATACTTATAGGCAGCAAAATAAAAAAATAAAGTTTATGTATAATTGTATAAAAAGCAAGCCTAATTACAAATTGCAAGTCCTGTGTCTGAGAGAACGAGAAGAGATTATTAGGTTGTTGCTAAGGAACTGGGTGACATGGCAACTGGAATCAAATTGTTGTTACACTTATTGTTGAATTTCATCAACTTCTCCGAACATTTTGTAGGAAGAAAACAGAATCATTAACCAGAATTAACAAAAATTGATAATAAATATCAATCGGTTAAGACAAAAAAATACAGATATGCAAAACAGCAGATATAAACACATAGGACAAAAAGAATTTTTCCAAATATTCTGCAGACAAACAATGGGCAAAAGAGTACAGATTCTCTAAGAGTGATACGTAGGTGCTAGAGAGTGACAGGAACTTGAGACAGCTGACAGGGTTGAGGTCATTTCATTTGTTACCTGTCCTGAGTCAATAGATCTATCTTCACCATCACTCAAACCATCCAGAGTGGCCTCCCTTGATCTGTCACCAAGCGGGAGAGTGGCCTCCCTTGATCTGTCACCAAGTGGGAGATTGGCTTCACCAAGAAAGGAAAGATTTTTCCTCACTTTGCCAGATTTAAGTCTCTCTCTAGATTGACTTTTCTCCAGAAGACCTGCCTCTGAGGGGAGATCTGGCACCGAGGGGAGATCTGGCACCGAGGCCAGGCCTGGCACCGAGGGTAGATCGAGCACACTGATCTCTACATGGGGTACGCTGTCAGGTCTTGGGTCAGATTCCAACACCCCAGTTTTCTCCTCTTCTCTATATGTCATCACTGTCTCTTCTCCTGGAGATGCTGCTGCTGCTGCATGTTCAACGGCTTCGGTTCCTAGTTGTGCTGGTTGTTCTTCCTTCTAAGAGGTTCATACATTGCAGACATTGATTTAAAAAAAACTTTACCCTGACAAGATACTGATGAAAATGACATAACCTACTTTTCAAATAAAAATTCATATGTTGCAAGCCAAACCTCAAAGTTCAATCATGCAAAATGCAACAATCAAATGACAGCTCAATCGCTACTCTCCAAATGTATTTAAGAAGAGCAAGCGCACAATAAACATCAACAATCAAATTGCCAATTCTTGTCAGTAGTTGTCACTGACAGGAAATGGATTACCTTCTCTTGGATGTCCTTCACCTCTGTTTGTTCCAGTTTACCCGGTACACTGTCGACTCCTTTCTGACCTCTTTTCGGCATCTTTCTTGTAATAGCTGCTTTTTTCTTCTGAATTTGACGTTTAGGCTTCTCCTAAAGGATAAAATATGGAATTCAGGAACATGAAAACTGATGAGTGAGTGAGTGAGTGAGTGAGTGAGTGAGTGAGTGAGTGAGTGAGTGAGTGAGTGAGTTTTCACACTATAAAGCTGGAGGACACAAGAAATGGCTTCACACATAGTACGCCAGTCAGGAATCAAACACAGGCCTTAATCGTAGAGTGAGTGAGTGAGTGAGTGAGTGAGTGAGTGAGTGAGTGGGGTTTAACGCTGCTTTTAACAGTATTCCAGTTATATCACTGCATGTCAGCTTAATGTGGGAGGAAAGCCCCAAGTGATGCAGGTCTCAGACGTTTACCACTTCGGTGAAACCCATGAGCATGGGTATGGTGCTGACAAACCTAGAAACATAATCGGGGCAAACCGGGATTCGAATCCACAATCATAGGTTTCAGGCGTGTCCAAGGGACGCAACTCTGCACAGCGAATCCGACGCCTAAGACGAGTGTCTACTTTTCCATCAGAACCTGCTCTGAAATACTTACAGTCAAAACATTTCCACAAGCTTTGACATAAAGATGCATATCGCGATACGTATTGTATCATTACCTTTGTATCGTGATATGTTTCGTATCCTGACCTTGCTGTATCGTTGCACCCCTAGATACAAGGCAACAACCCGGTAAATGGATCAGGAGATCAGGCTTGTCAAACTGTTAATTGTGTGTCACTGTACCCAAACAGTGTGGGACATTGCTCCTGATAACAATCACTTGTCAAGAATCAATCATTTACAGGCCATGGTCATATAGCTGCAATAATGCAAAATGAACCAAAACAAGATGGTGAACAAAATATCAGGCTAAATCTACCCTTGCAATGAGAACTACCATATTTTCTTGAGTATAGTGCAGACTTTTTCCCCAAAAAACACAGCTGTGTAGAAGGGGTCGCACATTATACATGCAATAATGAGTTTTGATGGGTTTTTTCCCCAAAAGCAAAGACAATACCGTCAACACGTAACACCGGAAATACCATGTCAACAAATCCGTACAGGATTACACAATGTAATCTCGTAGTTTCACTGTCTGGTTATAAAAAGTGTTGATGTATATCTGGACTTATGTTTTTATCCCAAATCTCGAATTTCAAGTTTCTTATCTTTACCTGAATTCGCTGAAGGGGTACGCGTAACGGTGTAATATTTTTCCGCTTAATATTCGAAAAAAATATTTCTCCAAAATACTGTATCCGCTAGTTGGGGTTGAGCTTTATACTTGGGTGCACACTATACTCAAAATACAGTAAAGCCAACAATCTGACTCACCCGGACAGTTTCGGTCTGCTCGGACTTGACATGGGAGTGGTCAGCCTCCTTGACCTTCTGGACCTTACGTTTCTCCTTCAGAAGGCTCTTGATGTCCACCTTCATGTCCCCCAGGTTGATCTTGGACTTGGGAGAAAACTTGAGAGCGTCCACTTCTTGCTTCACCTCCTTCTTCAGCACTGGCTTGGACACTACAGCAGGGGACATCCATGTCAAGGGTTATTCTCACATACCGTATTCCACGTAATAAGCGCCCAGGGCGCTCTCAAAATTAGAAATAGGGGGCTCTTATTAGAATTTTATTTTGGTGAAAAAAAACATAGTTAAAAGATAAATTTCTTGTTTTATGCTGACATCCTGACATGTTTATATACGACAGATATATTTTTCCAGAATTTATTTGCCTATAATTAAGGGTGTATTTAACACACGAGTGCGTATAATACGCGAATTAATAATTCTTGTGTACATTGATCAATCAGAAAGGTTGCTAATTGGGTTTGTTCACTAGCCAATATATTAGCAAATAAAGCCGTGGGTGCTTATTAGAGCCGGGCACTTATTACATCGAATATGGTAATCTTAATGCGTCTCTACCAATATTACATCATTAAATTTGAGTTAACGTTATCAGGAGAGTCACTTTTTCCACTTGTTTTGCACATCAATCTACATAAACTTTGTCAATAACAAATATATACATAACAACAGTGTTTTGTTTAAGTAATGCTTATTTAATTTTCTTGTTACTAGTTGTGAGGAAAATAGAACATTAAAAAAGATGTGATTAAATCTGAGATTATCAAAAGCAAAATAATGCCAAGGCACTGTAGCTCACCTGGATATTTAGTCAACAGTTACAAGTGTCAACAATGTCTGCCACTATACAAAGTCGCTTTCAGCATTGATATTCAAATATAAATAAATCATGCTACAACAGATGTACAAGCCATCCTCTGTTAGCCAGGGTACAACCAGTATGTCTCCATTCTGTCTGATAAATACCCTGGATCCACTGAACATCTTTGAATGAGATACAATATCATCATCAGAAGAAACATACATGCCAAATGTTCAGCTTCCTGTCTAGCAAATTTCAAGGGAGACGTTTATTGTGACAAAAATGTATTTTGAGAAAATTTAAGAGTGTGGCAAAAATACAAAAGTCACATCAACTTTTGAATTTAATTGAATTTAAAATAATGCAAAACATGTAACATGCATGTTGAGCCACAGCAGGTATTGAAAATTGGACACCAGCCTTTTGAATAAATTTAGATATCAGTACATAGTCTCGAGTGCATCTTTAGAGAACTGTGAGTGAGTGAGTATGGTTTTACGCCACTCTTAGCAATATTCCAGCAATATCACGGCGGTGGACACCAGAAATGGGCTTCATACATTGTACCCATGTTGCGAATCGAACCCGGGTCTTCGGCGTGAAGAGCGAACGCTTTAACCACTAGGCTACCCGACCGCCTCTTTTAGAGAACTGAAAGCATAGTTAAAGTGCAAAGGCCTAATAGCAAAGGCAAACACTTTAAAATACAAAAATAGGAACGTCTGTTCCACTTTCAACTGCACATTTCAAAAGTTTCATTACATTTGGAACAAGATAGATAGATTTTTCAATATGGCCGCCATGGTGTCCGTCTTGAAAATCAAACCTCTTCAACAAATTCAGCTGCCGGTGTTAGCTTCATTGGTCCAGTGGTTCTAGGGAGATGATGTTGGCAGCAATGGATGCTGGACATGCATGACAAAAACTCGCTTGACTTTTAGTCAGGTGAGCTAAAAAATGCATTTTGGACAAATATGTTAAAACATACAACACATTCACAAACAAACTGCACAAACTGCACAATAAATGCTAGTGCAATAGCTGCAGCTATTGTCTACCAAAAATATCAAAGACAGCACATGCACTGACCAAGATACGAATGGCTGACACATTGACAGTTCCTGGTGTTGCTGTTTCATATGATATAATGAATATTACTCAATAACTCTTCCACATAACATTTTACTGAAAAAAGTATTATTCTAACCTCCAATTTTTAATCAAAATTACTGATTTTTCACAAGGAACTTGCAATGAAACTAAAACACAACACATAATTGTTACAACCGAATCTAACCTATTTTAGTCTTGTCAGTTCTAGTCGTTTTAGGCTCAGCTATATCGGCAAAAAGGAAAAAAACTATATGGAAACAAACATAAGCTGGTTCCAAATTCGGTATGTCTGTTGGACTGAAAGCAGTTCAGGTCTTAGATGCTCAGCCCTGGTGAAACTTGGATAACTGACCAGTCTACACTACCTGTACTGACCAACTTCACAATGCTCGCTTGGACCTCAATGTCATTACCGTATTCGACATAATAAGCGTCCATGCACTCTCAAAATTAGAAATAGCGGTTCTTATTAGAATATTATTTTGGTGAAAAAAACAGAGTTGAAAGATAAATTCTGTGGTTTATGCTGACAGCCTGAAATGTTTACATACGAGAGATATATTTTTCCAGAATTTAATTGCCCATAAGGATGCATATAACACACGAGTGCGTATATCGGAAGGGGTGCTAATTGGGATTGTTCACTAGCCAATATATTAGCAAATTTTGCCGTGAACGCTTATTCAAGCGCGGCGCTCATTATGTCGAATACGGTAATATAAACAAAACACCGTAACATCTGTTTTTCTAGAAACTGAAAGATATCTACTTTCTACACATTAAAACAAATACTACTTTGCTCAATCTCTGTCCATCGTCTTTAGCTGTAACATCTTGCAAAGGACTTAAGTTGAGCTGAGAATCGCCTGATATCATGCGATAAGATACGTATCACAATATGGCCTGGCAATACCACTGGTATCACGATACACAACAACGAATAGTAAGAAAAGATGAAGTCACTGACATACAACTCTACACCCTCTTGCTACATACATATATTTATCATAATGTCAAAACCTTTACCAAAAAAACAAGAACAAAACAGTTCTTTTAAATGAAGGTTGGTTCTTAAATGCACGTCCTCTCTTACGACCACACCCTTGTGTTCCGTCATGCTTACCGGTGGCGCTATGCTACTTCCTTCTGCCATTACAGGTGGTAACTCCATTAGTTCCTGTTCTATTTATAGCACAGTGAATCGTGGCGCCTTAGATGACTGGGCCACTCCGGCTTTGAAAACTTGAATCAAACTTGCAAAGACTGTCGGCGTACTGAAACCATGACTACGCCCCTCTTTGACGAGTGGGGGGCATGGGTTGTCCAGTCGTCTAAGGCGATGCGATTAGTTGTGCAGAGTTGCGTCCCTTGGGCATGCCAGAAACCTATGATTGTGGGTTTGAATCCCGGTTCGCCCCAATTATGTTTCTAGGTTTGTCAGCACCATACCCGTATTCGTGGGTTTCACCGAAGTGGTAAACGTCTGAGACCTGCATAACTTCGGGCTTTCCTCCCACATTAAGCTGACATGCCGTGATATAACTGGAATACTGTTAAAAGCGGCATTAAACCAAACTCACTCACTTTGACGAGTGATATGATTAGTTTCTACAAACAATTACTGCCTTCTGTTTCTACAAAGTGGAGTTCTACTTTCACGACACATATAAACTATGACTTAGAACGCTCCTACTGAATTGTTCCAACAAAATGGAATGGTCTACTCCTTCTACTAACGTCTATCTTGTGTCTATGCATTACCGAATACTTTAACCATTTTCGACCAGGGGTCATTTCGTGGTGGAGGTGGCATAATTTCATCAACTCTTGCCTTTATAAGAGCTACAATAATACCACAGAGGGTATGAAAAACAGTACATGCAAACTGCAAAGATATTTTTCTTGTCACATTAAAATAGCAGCTTAATGTTATAAGTTTCCATGTATGAGGTAAAATGTGGTTTTATTAATCTGCCATTAACCGTGGTTACCGGTAACATGCACACATAATGTTATTTTAATCATCAACAAACAAAAATAATTATTCAATAATTTCATGAAACATCCCTCAATTACGATTTCACTAATGACATGCAGTGTTGAAAATTAATGTAGGATGATTGAGTGCTTTGTTTATTTTTCGCTTTTGAATCTAAACAGTCCAGAGGCAACCCCCACATGTAGAAGTTGACCCCTTGACTGTCATGCTTTATTTCAAAACACTGATAGGTATACGTTTAATCATGAATGTTTTCATGATTATTTTCTAAAAGTATGTAGATGAGGTTATATTAATGTCACGATGCTGGTATAAGTTGATCAACTCACCTTGTAACTTTTGTTCATGTGTCACAGCAGAGCGAGCATGTTGTCTGGACGTGTCTTGGACATTGTCTTCATCCTGAGTAAACTAATGGCATGTTAGTGGTACAGGTCACTTACATAGTAAACCAAGGGCATGTTAGTGGTAAAGGTCACTTACATAGTAAACAGAGGGAATGTTACTGGCATAGGTCACTTACATAGTAAACCAAGGGCATGTTAGTGGTAAAGGTCACTTACATAGTAAACCAAGGGCATGTTAGTGGCACAGGTCACTTACATAGTAAACAGAGGGAATGTTACTGGCATAGGTCACTTACATAGTAGACAGAGGGCATGTTACTGGCACAGGTCACTTACATAGTAAACCAAGGGCATGTTACTGGCACAGGTCACTTACATAGTAAACCAAGGGCATGTTACTGGCACAGGTCACTTACATAGTAAACAGAGGGAATATTACTGGAACAGTCATTTACATATTAAACAGATGGCATGTTACTGGCACGGGTCACTTACATAGTAAACAGAGGGAATATTACTGGAACAGTCACTTACATATTAAACAGAGGGCATGTTACTGGCACAGGTCACTTACATAGTAAACAGGGGGAATGTTACTGGCATAGGTCACTTACATAGTAAACAGAGGGCATGTTACTGGCACAGGTCACTTACATAGTAAACAGAGGGAATGTTACTGGCACAGGTCACTTACATAGTAAACAGAGGGAATGTTACTGGCACAAGTCACTTACATATTAAACAGAGGGCATGTTACTGGAACAGGTCACTTACATAGTAAACAGAGGGAATGTTACTGGCACAGGTCACTTACATAGTAAACAGAGGGCATGTTACTGGCACAAGTCACTTACATAGTAAACCAAGGGCATGTTACTGGAACAGGTCACTTACATATTAAACAGAGGGCATGTTACTGGAACAGGTCACTTACATAGTAAACAGAGGGAATGTTACTGGCACAGGTCACTTACATAGTAAACCAAGGGCATGTTACTGGCATACGTCACTTACATAGTAAACCAAGGGCATGTTAGTGGCATACGTCACTTACATAGTAAACAGAGGGCATGTTACTGGCACAAGTCACTTACATAGTAAACAGGGGGAATGTTACTGGCACAGGTCACTTACATAGTAAACAGAGGGAATGTTACTGGCACAGGTCACTTACATAGTAAACAGAGGGCATGTTACTGGCACAAGTCACTTACATAGTAAACAGGGGGAATGTTAATGGCACAGGTCACTTACATAGTAAACAGAGGGAATGTTACTGGCACAGGTCACTTACATAGTAAACAGAGGGAATGTTACTGGCACAGGTCACTTACATAGTAAACAGAGGGCATGTTACTGGCACAGGTCACTTACATAGTAAACAGAGGGCATGTTACTGGCACAGGTCACTTACATAGTAAACAGATAGAATCTTACTGGCAAAGGTCACTTACACAGTAAACATAGGGCATGTTTCTGGCACAGGTCGCTTACATAGTAAACAGAGGGAATGTTACTGGCATAGGTCACTTACATAGTAAACAGAGGGAATGTTACTGCCAGGTCACTTACATAGTAAACAGAGGGAATGTTACTGGCATAGGTCACTTACATAGTAAACAGAGGGAATGTTACTGGCATAGGTCGCTTACATAGTAAACAGAGGGAATGTTACTGGCATAGGTCACTTACATAGTAAACAGAGGGAATGTTACTGCCAGGTCACTTACATAGTAAACAGAGGGAAAGTTACAGGCACAGGTCACTTACATAGTAAACAGAGGGAATGTTACTGCCAGGTCACTTACATAGTAAACAGAGGGAAAGTTACTGGCACAGGTCACTTACATAGTAAACAGAGGGAATGTTACTGGCACAGGTCACTTACATAGTAAACAGAGGGAATGTTACTGGCACAGGTCACTTACATAGTAAACAGAGGGCATGTTACTGGCACAGGTCACTTACATAGTAAACAGGGGGAATGTTACTGGCATAGGTCACTTACATAGTAAACAGAGGGCATGTTACTGGCACAGGTCACTTACATAGTAAACAGAGGGCATGTTACTGGCACAGGTCACTTACATAGTAAACAGAGGGAATGTTACTGGCACACGTCACTTACATAGTAAACCAAGGGCATGTTACTGGCACAGGTCACTTACATAGTAAACCAAGGGCATGTTACTGGCACAGGTCACTTACATAGACAGAGGGAATGTTACTGGCACAGGTCACTTACATAGTAAACAGAGGGAATGTTACTGGCAAAGGTCACTTACATAGTAAACAGAGGGAATGTTACTGGCATGGTAAACTTACATAGTAAACAGAGGGAATGTTACTGGCAAAGGTCACTTACATAGTAAACAGAGGGAATGTTACTGGCATGGTAAACTTACATAGTAAACAGAGGGAATGTTACTGGCATGGTAAACTTACATAGTAAACAGAGGGAATGTTACTGGCATGGTAAACTTACATAGTAAACAGAGGGAATGTTACTGCCAGGTCACTTACATAGTAAACAGAGGGAAAGTTACAGGCACAGGTCACTTACATAGTAAACAGAGGGCATGTTACTGGCATGGTAAACTTACATAGTGTTACTCTCATAAAGGCAACAACCAATAATTCAACTGGTACTGACAAAAACCAACATAAACTCATGGATTTGTCATTGTTCTTCTTTTCAGGAATTAGGAGATATTTTAACATTGGCTTAACAAGTTCAATGCACTAGTGTCACACTGTAAAGCCTCTTCGATCCCCTTTCCTCTTCATTATATCAGTAAAATACAAGTCATCTCTACCAATGAATTGGGGAATTATTTAATTCCGGTATGGGGATCTATAATGACATTAGCTTCAGATTAGGGGCCAAATATCAGCCTCTGAGCAGGTCCAAATATATCCCTATGTCATATCATTATTCAAATCTAGGATTATTTGAGATTATAGTGTTGAAGAATTTCAAAATTCTTAAAATAAGGCCTCACCTCTGAGTCTTCAGCACAACTTGCAGACAGGGGTGTGGTGGGCGTGGGGGGCGTGGAGGGGGAGGGGGAGGGGCCAGGGGAGCTGCCAAATGCAGGAAACTCAAACGGAGTTATCCCCCTTGTCTCATCCTCTTTGTCTGTCTCTTCATCACTGACAGCCATGGCTATTTTGCTTCTCCGATGTTTCTTCTTTTTGCCTGAAATTACATTCTGAATGAACTAAAAAAATAAAATGACAGATTAGAATATACACAAGAGAACAATTCTTCCTCATCTTCTGAAATGCAGTACGGGAAACATTGTATGACTCTGTTACATTGAAGGATCTTAACACAGCGACTCTTTCATTGTCTTTGCTCCCCTCAGAGGTGAGTGAGTGAGTGAGTGAGTATGGTTTTATGCCGCTTTTAGCAATATTCCAGCAATATCATTGTGGGGGACAGAAATGGGCTTCACACATTGTACCCATGTCAGGAATCGAAACCCGGGTCTTCGGTGTGACGAGCAAACGCTCTATCCGAGCGCCCCCTCAGAGTTGAGGTGAGATGAGG
Organism: Haliotis cracherodii; assembly: GCF_022045235.1. Taxonomy (NCBI): domain Eukaryota; kingdom Metazoa; phylum Mollusca; class Gastropoda; order Lepetellida; family Haliotidae; genus Haliotis; species Haliotis cracherodii. The sequence continues at coordinate 60,194,903 of NW_027266319.1, read as the reverse complement.
TGAGATGAAAAAATGTGATTAAAATTACTTTTAGTTAATTGACTCATAAAGCGACAAGCTTGTGTATGTAGCGTGTGTGGCTGCTTGTACTAGTTTGAAGTAATACCGGTTTTATTGTGCCAGCCCACTAAGATACCATGTCAGATCATCATAGATGCCCCACTCACTCACAGTATACTGACTCCGAACTGACCAGTGCTTGTTTTATAACCTAATGCCAACTTCAGGCAGGGTAACAACAAGTAGCATTTTCAACATCTTTTGGTATGACGCAGTCAGGGGATTGAAACTGATGTTTAGCAAATAATGAAAATAATGGCGGCAAACTTTCTGTATTGAATTTGTTTTTTTATCTCATGCCGACTTCAGGCATGGTAACAACAAGTAGCATTTTCAAGATCTTTCTCTTTTGAATTTGTTTATATTGAAATTGCTTAAAATATTATATATTTTTCAAGCTTGAGTTTAAATAAGGATATAAGTCTTTAACATTTTGGCACATTTAAGTTCCAAAGGGCCAACTACAACAGCTGAAAAGACAATATCTCCCTGTCTCTTGAAATCAACCACCTTGTACACCAAGAATCTGTTTTCACTTTACTTTATGAATTTCTTTGAGAATTATCACTTCAAATATCAAAACAAATAATTTCTTCTATGTCTTGTGAACTGTGTAGATATTTTACCGTTTACAACTTGTATTACAAGAAAGAGAAAATGTACCTCAAGCAAAGAATTTGTTCACTGGACAAGAAATGTTAAAAAAACGAAAAAGGACTACTGTACAAAGTCTACAAAAGATTAAGTGAGTGAGTGAGTGAGTGAGTGAGTGAGTGAGTGAGTGAGTGAGTGAGTGAGTATGGTTTTACGCCGCTTTTAGCAATTATTCCAGCAATATCACAGCTGGGGACACCAGAAATGGGCTTCACACATTGTACCCATGTCGGGAATCGAACCCGGGTCTTCGGCGTGACGAGCGAACGCTTCAACCACAAGGCTACCCGACCGCCCCCTACAAAAGATTAAGAAAGGGAAATCTGCTTCTTATGCAGTGTTAAGCTATAGCTAAACTAAGATACAAGATGACATGGCAAAATCTTTAATTCTGTGGCACTTCCTGAAAATAAAGATGACAAAAAATCTCTCAATGGTGCTGTTGCCTGCACTACAGTAGCTGAAAGATTGTTTGAAGCCACGATGTGGAAGGTATCCACTCACCCACCTACTGAGGTTTGGAGTGAGTGAGTGAGTATAGTCAGCATGATTCCAGGAGGGGGACTCCACATGTGAGGAATCAAACCGGGTCTTCAGCATGATGAGCAAACGCTTTACCCACTGGGCTCCCTTCCACACCCCTTTTGTCACGATAGTCCAAGACAAGTTAAATTTGTGAATGGATTAGTTGTTCTCTTCAAAAATCTTTTTTTCTTGCATAAATCCCAAGTCCTAGATGAGCTGCGGACTAGCTAATGGAGATAACGGACGCCGTATTAGCTGTAAGCAGTGCCCTGCTATATGACGGCCGTCTGTAAATAATCGAGTCTGGACCAGACAATCCAGTGAGTGATATCATGAGCATCAATCCTTGCAATTGGGATACGATGACATGTATCAACCAAGACAGCGAGTCTCATCATCCCATACCATTAGTCGCCTTTTACGACAAGAATAGGTTGCTGAAGACCTATTCTACCCCGGATCTTCACGGCTCTGGTCGCTTAGAACATTGACAAGGGGGGACCACTAACTGAATTTAATTTAATTTAATTAAAGTTGACTTTTTTATTAGAGATTGAGCAGTAGTGAACAAAGTTACATCAAACATTGATGAAACTAAAACTTTCCTGCTTATTAAAAAGTCCTGAAAAATATATACTGGCATCTAAAAACCCTAAAAAGACATGTTTGACTACAAACTAGGAACTCCTTACATTGGCTGTTCAAAGGTTATTGCAAGAATCAGCCGCGCTATCCTCCCATATATGGTTAGATTACCAAACTAAAACATCATACCGTATTCAACATAATAAACGCCCACGGCACTCTCAAAATTAGAAATAGGGGGCGCTTATTAGAACATTATTTTGGTGAAAAAAACAGAAAGAAAAATTTGTGGTTTATGCTGACAGCCTAAAATGTTTATGTCAATAGATATATTCTTCGTAGAATTTAATTGCCCATAATTAAGGGTGCATATAACACATGAGTGCATATTACATGCGAATAAATAAGTCTTGTGAACATTAATCAATCGGAAGGGGTGCTAATTGGGATTGTTCACTAGCCAATATATTAGCAAATACCGCCGTGGGCACTTATAAGAGCTGGGCGCTTATTACGTCGAATACGGTAGTCTTGTATGATGTTGACAAATGCTAGAAACATGATCAGGGCTAACAAGGATTCTAACCCACAATCACAGAATTCTGGCACGTCTAAGTGACGCAACTGTGGGCAGTGAACTGCAGTGCCTTTGACGACTGGGCGACTGTGGTGAATGTAACTAACGGTAGTTTTGTTATTCTACAGGAAATTATCATTTTTTTAATTACGAAGACACTATCACTACATGAAATGATCAGCATACATTAGTGCAGAGAAAAGGGGAGCTAACTATACTGAACCGCAAAAGAAACGTCACCCCAAGTAACATTGCATGAAAAAGTTGTCATTTAAATATCTGATAAAAAACCCAAAGCAGATGACAATAAAACCGATTGCCCAAATGAATCATGGCAACGACCAGGATAACCTGATGCACGTGAGTTCTGTGAAAATTGAAATGCACATGCGTTCCCCCATTTCTTGCCCTATAAAAATCCACCCAGATCGGATAACATTCAACGTTATTGAATTGCTAACACGTGCCAAGATTGACAAGAAATCAGCGACACCAAGCCCTTGGACAATTGCAAGCTGGACAAACCTCCCGGCAAGTAGCCAATGCATGAGGGTCGGCCCTGTGGTCTTCCAGAATATCGATCCAGGGAGAGGCAATGGTGTCACAGCAGCTCGGTACATTGATCAAGTCTTGAGACTACACACCATACCTCATTTGGCACGTAGCCGCAACCATGAGTTTCAGCATGATAACGCCCGTGCCCACACTGTGAGAGCAACAAGAGAATTCCTCCAGCAGAATGGCATCAGAACCATGCAGTGGCCAGTCCCGATCTAAATACCATTGAGCACCAGTGGGACGAAATTCAAAGACGGCTGAATGACATCCGACCAAGGCAACAACTGCGGCTGAACTGCGTCAGGCATTCCTCAGACTGTGGCCTGTGGCCTTCATCAACCACCTCATCCATTCCATGTATCGACGTTGCACATCAATGCACTTGGCGGACCCACGAGATACTGACTTGTGATGCCATTTATTTAGAGGCTAGTGCTGTGTTTCACTTTAAGAACATTTGACACTATAATTTCAACCTTGATGATCAGTTTTGCCAAGTTTCATCTTTTTAATATGTCTCAGAGTATGTTTACAGTGTTTGGACAAATAAGGATTCTCATATATCTATCCATGGTGATGTTTCTTTTGCGGTTCAGTATATATGTGTACCAGCAGAATCTCTGGCAGTGCTTTGTCGTCTCTGTCTCGGAGTCATCTCTCGTCTATATACAGGGGTAGTGGCTGAAATAGTCACGTGTTCAACATTTCTCTCAACTGTTCAGCATATTAAAAATATGGCTACCCAAGTACCAATCTTGTGAATTATCCTTATGATGCTATTGAAATTGCAAGACCATTCCAAATTCCTGTGACTGATGTATAGACCAAGATAATGGTGATGACTGATGATGATGATGATGATGATGATGATGATGATGATGCAAGAATTGCAACCAAGAACTGGACAACCAATCAGACTTTTTAAAGTAGGCCAACCATCTGATATGCTGGGATTCTTTTGAAAAAAAATCATTCTTTGAAAGGTTCCACTGCCCATGGACGTTCTAAAACATAATGTGTTTTGAGTAAAGAGAGAACATGATTCCTACTTTCAGAGAAAAAAACACAGATCTTGAAGAGCTGACTGACAAAAAAACATTCTGTTGCAAACAAAAATCCCAGCCAATCCCGAAACATTTAAACGGTCAGTCCCTATTTATTTATTTTGGATCATTTATTAATTAAACATGAAACAGCATGAAGATAATCATGGCGATAATTCAACATTTATGAAAGATATGTCACCTCTTTCTATGAGAATCTGAAGGGTCTTCTCCATGTGCTTCACAAGGTCATACTTGCTGACCTCTGACCCCAGTGTGAGGTCAAGGGTAGAGAGGGGTTTAGGTGTGTCCGGCGGAGAGAAATAGATTTCGGTTGGTGCCATGGAGAATTCAGACTCCTCCGACGATTCCTGGAACATACAAAAAATACCTTCAAGGTAGTAAAATATTCATGCAACTCAAATCAAGAAAACCATTTTAACCATTTTTTGCTGTTTCTCAGTCAGTATTCTCACATACATCAAAGACTGATAGATATTTAGTCAGACTGATTACTGTATTTTCTCTTAAAAAATATAGCTGTGTTAAGGATGTGCGCATAAAATAACAACAGTCCCAGCGATAAGACATTACCATGAGCGTATAACAGCAACGATCCAAGTTGTGAGCAACAATCTTTGCCATCGACACACTGTCACCAAGTCACTCAGCCGGACCACCCATCTTCCAGAGGCAAGGGAGTTAACTGACTATAAAACTTCTGTTTCCACCCATGCCGAACTAGGCTGGAATTATGGAGTTACATTTTGGCTGGACTAACGAGTCTATGCATAGTCCAATCAACATGGCGTAGCAAAATCAACATCCGATTTGTAAACTGCCTTGGAGATTTAGGTTGATTACAGGACTTGCAAAGCATGTGTACCGACAACCAAGCATCAACAGACATTTTCCAAATTGTTTCACGTTTTAAATCGAGGTGCTCACGTGATTTGATGCACTTTGCGAAGTAAGACCTGTTTTATTTCAATAGAGATGATGATTTGCGATCAGATCGTCTTCAATCAGCGCTGCCATTTTGATTGAAGCAAGCGCAAGTGATATGACAGGTGGAATCTGATTGGTCAATAGGAGTGACATAGAAGGGACGTAACTCTTAATAGCCCAGGTGGTGCTACAATAGAACCCAGAAATTCCAGTCCAGTTCGGCTTGGGTGGAAACTGGACTTTTACAGTCAGTTATCTCCCTTGCCTCAGAAAGACACAAGCTCCTTCCCAGCGCGTGACACCTTCGTTACACTCTCGGTAACATCGCTGCCACCAGTGTGGGCGCGGCCATTACAAGAATCTTGAAATTTGCCCTCAAACACCAAATGTAGCAACGTTGATACTTTTGTTTATGTCTGGGGGAATGCCATCATATTTCATTTTGAAAAGGTTTACGACTGACCATGTTTTCCAGATGAATTTAATTTGTTGTTTTAATAATCAGATTGGTTTGAGATTGCAGACTAACGGAAAATCAACTTCTCCCTTACATTCTTACTATATCAATTAAAGATGATACTTTTAATGAAATAGAAATTCAAATTGACAAACAAAGAAAGTAATTTATCAGCGGTAAGCGTATTCAGCGTCACTTGTTTGTAAACATACCGGTCTTTCGGTTGCAAGTTCAACAACAAACATGGTTGGGGCCACCTATCACAGTGGGGAGTTTTGACTGGTGGCAGCGATAGTATAGAGAGCTCCGCGAACGGGCCATCACTGTGAGGAGCTTGAGAAAGACGGTGACCATATGATCCATTCAGTTGACTCGCATGCCCAACATAGGTTGCCGGGGACCTTTCCTAACCCGGGAATCTCACCGTACCCATGGACAAAGGGAATCTACTCTGCCTTTGAATCACCACTAGGTATATCACAAATAATTGAACATATATCAACAACATACCTCATCTTTCTTTGCCTTCATGGGGTCAAGTTGCAGCTTTCCTTCCAGGAAGTCTTTAGAAAACTCCAGTTCATATGGCACCTATAGCAAAGATCATGATCAGATAATTACATCGATGAAAGTGTTGCCCTGCTATAGCACACTGCTTCACACTTTGATAATAATTGTCAATCCGGATAAATCAATTTTTCAAAAGACATCGACTGAAACAAACTGAATACATTTCTCAAAACTCAATTGATTCGGCATATAAGATTGGTTAATAAAAGAAAGAAATGCAATACATAGGCAGATCTAAAGGCGGAGTCACCCCTTTTGAAAACCAAATGTAGTATGTTTTAGGAAGTAAAATTACCTGAGAGAGGTTTTTGATATTATGGACCCCTCACTTTCAAAATGCCAAGTCAGAGAGCCCGACCACCCAATTCCATTAATCGCCTCTTACAACAAGCATAGTTGCCTTTTACGGCAAGCATGGGTTGCTGAACACCTATTCTACCCCGGATCTTCACGGGTCCTGCCCTTGTAATTCTGCGACTCACCAAGTAGTTAGACAGTGTGATGGGATCAGGATTACCCTGCGCCCCCTCATACATCACGGCAGGATCCTCATACACAAACGACTCTGTAACCAACAGCCAGACAAGAACAGTGTAAGAATATTATGTTCTTTTCAAGAGAGGCCTCACAAAATCTTTAATCTCATTTTATGTTACCGGTACTTGATAACTTGTTTTTGACATGTCAAAATATAATGAACTATTTTCATTTGTATTTTCAATTCCTTTAATGTGATATTAGAAATGTAGAAAACACGATTAGAACACCCTTGTCAGATAGTATATATAATATATAAGTGGCTCACCGGATAAGTAGGGCCTTTTGGCTTGCCCTTGCTTTGACACTAACAGGCGCCAATGGTTATGATCAACAGTTACTTAATTGTCAAATGCCGGTAGTCATTTCTGTAGTCAACGGTTGTGGATTGTCAAAAAATATGTATAGCCCTCTATATGATACTTTATACCATATTCAACATAATAACCGCCCAGGGCGCACTCATAATTAGAAATAGGGGGCTCTTATTAGAATATTATTTTGGTGAAAGAGTTGAAAGATCGTAAATTTTGTGGTTTATGCAGACAGCCTGAAATGATACAAAAGAAAAGTCTGTGCGTATCATACACGACAGATATATTTTTCCAGAATTTAATTCATTCGGAAGGGTGCTAATTGGGATTGTTCACAAGCCAATATATTAGCAAATATCACCATGGCCGCTTATTAGAGCGGGGTATTTATTATGTTGAATATGGTAATACTTTTTTTTACTCCTTGCTTATGTAAAATGGCCACCCACCTTGATCAAACGTTTCTGGTTCAGTTTCGGGAGGGGTCAGAAATGGACAAACTGAAACAGAAAGATATTTTCCCATAACAATTGTTTAAAAACATGGTTAACCTTACACACTTATATCATAGTCTCTAGACCGCCTCCGTGGTCTAGTGGATAGAGCGTCTTTTGGAGAGAGGAAGGTCGGTGGTTCGATTCCCAGCCGTGTCATACAAAAAGACGTTAATAGATGGTACATGTGTTGTTACATTGCCTGAGCGTTAAGGGGCTAAAACAAGGATTGGTTGGCCTCGGAGTCAGGATACTGTATCTGAGTGGGGTATCCATGTGAAATTGCGGCATGGTATCTCAGTGGGGTAGCAATTTAAAACTGTCATTAGTCCGGACTAGTACAAGCACAAGCACACAGCCACACACAGCCTCAGACACAGACATACATAGACACACACGCGCACACACGCACACATACATACACACACACACACGCGCACACACGCACACATACATACACACACACACACGCACATACACACACACATGCATCACTATAAAAGTGCAATAAACCTGAATGTAAAATTTTAAAAAACAACATTTCACCTCACCTCACCTCACCTCACCGTCTCTATCCAATGATTGCCAACATACCTTTAGTGTGGTCGATAAAAAACATGTGTTTCTTGAAGCCCACAACCATATCCCCACAGTCGTTGAGGAAGCAGGCCGCACTGAGCGTACTGTCCAGTGTAATCTCTGTCAGAAGCACACGGAACTCATCCCAGATCCTGATAGCACCTTCATCACTGGCAACAAAAAACATACAGTTGAAATGTCCCCAAGTACATACATCATGTACATAGCCCCTCGCTAAACGTTACATAAAAAGGTCCCCTTTGTGATGCCAGGTCAGAACAAGTCACCACAAACTGCTTGTCGCACGAACTGCTTGTCGCACAAACTGCTTATCGAACTGCTTGTCGCACTGCTTGTCGCACTGCTTGTCGCACAAACTGCTTGTCGCACGAACTGCTTATCGAACTGCTTGTCGCACGAACTGCTTGTCGCACGAACTGCTTGTCGCACGAACTGCTTATCGAACTGCTTGTCGCATGAACTGCTTGTCGCATGAACTGCTTATCGAACTGCTTGTCGCACGAACTGCTTGTCGCACGAACTGCTTGTCGCACGAACTGCTTATCGACTGCTTGTCGCACGAACTGCTTGTCGAACTGTATGTCGCACGAACTGCTTATGGAACTGCTTGTCGCACGAACTACTTGTCGCACGAACTGCTTGTCGCACAAACTGCTTGTCGCACAAACTGCTTGTCGCACAGCACATGATGAGGAGGTCAGTGAATTGGATGATTGTGCGCCATCGCACCGCATTGATGTTGCTCATAATAACAAGCACTGGCTTGCCTGGTCCTGAATTGACTATTTCCAGGCATTCGTGACCAACTCTTGTTATTCTGGGACAAGCCGAATAGCGACTCGTGCCCCTCTCGTTGCCATTTTTGCGACCAGGTTCCGTCTTAGCGCAAACAGGCATACCTAAAACAATTGTCAACTCGTTGCGTAATGGTTCACACATTTTCCCCATATATTATTTATATTTCAGATGCAATTTGAAGCACATCGGGATGTGCGGAATTATACAGTATGATTGAATACATTAAACTGTGTCTTTGGTATATTTTTAGATGCAAGACATATGTAAAATAAAAAATATTTCTGAGGGATTCTTTGAAGAAGAACTTGATCATACGTGCATTCTGATTTGTTTGTCGTATTTTCGCACATAACATTCATCGATAGGGGGATGAGTCTTCTTGCAGATTACGGAAAGGGGCGAGTGGTGACGAATGTATTTCCAGGCTGTCTTTATACAAATGTAATATTGCTGAGTTAGGGACAAGGCGGATCCAGCATTCTTAAAAGGGAGGGGTCCAAAATATCAAAATTCTATCTCAGACAATTTTATGTCTACAACATACATTTGGATTTTATAAAAGGGGGTGTCCGGTCCCCCTTGACTCCCCCTCTGGATCCACCTATGATGGATATAACAGCAAACAAACGAACAAATATGCTTTAAGGGAGACAGAAATATATCTTCAAATGTACCTAAGAATCATTTACCAATACCGGTATAAAGTTTATTAAAAGACTCTTAACTAGAGGAATATTCCAGTTATATCACACCAATCTTTAAATAACCCAGCCTGTATGTTGGACAAAGGGGGAATTATGGGACCAGATAAAGTCTCGGTACTAATCTCTGATACTGGACCTGTGAAGATTCCGGTGTAGAATAGGTCGTCAGCAACCCATGCTTGCCGTGAAAGGTGACTATGCTTGTTGTAAAACGGCGACTAATGGGATTGGGTGGTCAGGCTCGCTGACTTGGTTGATGCATGTCATCAATCCCAATCGCGTGGATCGATGCTCATGATATTAATCACTGGATTTTCTGGTCCAGACTCTATTATTTACAGACCGCCGTCATATAGCTGGAATAATGCTGGGTGCGGCATTAAACAACAAACCAACCAACCAATCTCTGATACCGACCCTAAAACAAAAGTATCCGAAAAATCCCAAATCAATAATACTGTGAACATGAAAATGAAGCGATTCTCTCGGCTCCTTACAATTATATATTGAAAGACTATTTAACAATAAAAAGCCTATTTTCATTCCAGAAAAAAACAATTTAACAAAATAAATCTTAAAATATTTTCATTTCAGTGACAAAATGTTAGACTTTGTCTGTACCTGCAAGAACAGAATATTTTCATGGTCTGGCAGGCATCGAGAGCTATGATAGCTTCATTGTGCTCGGGACGTTTGTAAATATCTACAGCCTCCGAAAACTCCGGGACAGCTGAAAAAACAAAACAAAGCGACACAATCAAATACATGTCATACTAAAAAAAGGTCTACAATGTCAACCCTCAATGACAATAAAAGACTGAAAATATTTATTTTCTGTTAAGAACTGCATGTGACTGTATGGGTCAAAATCTTTGAAAGACGAGTCAAAAATATTATGAGTTTTTTGTCTTCGACAAGACTTTGACTTTGAGAGTGAGTGAGTATGGTTTTATGCCACTTGTAACAATTTTCCTGCAATATCATGGCTGGAGACACCAGAAAATGGTTTCTTATATACCTGGGGTGAGAAACCCTTTTGAGATAACTTGTATCAAACATAATTATGTGTGACATCAATTTCCAGGTCCGTGATTGGCTATTCCATGGTGATGGCTTAAGGTCAAATTATGACAGTCTTCTTTCATGATTGCAATTCACTTGTGCTTCGGTCGAATTCACCTACGTCTGTGTCGAAACTTTAGAGTGTTCCTTGGTCTTGTCTAGTTTGCATTGTCATCATCGCCTTGATAATCCACAGATATGGCCAAAACTTTTTTAGTGTGGAAGGTCACGCTACGTATGGGTAGTAAGCAGTTGTTCAGAAGACGTCACAAATGAGGTTTGTAGTTATGTATTAATGCGCCATTGTGATCATAAGAATAGACAGAATATGCATTTGATGATAAAATGGTTCGATTTTAGGGGGAAACATAAACAGATCACTCCGCTCATGCCTGTTAGATACCTTTTAAAACAACTCGTAAGATAATAATACTTAGATAATAAATATGGCAAATATTTGCTCGTTTTCACCATTTGTAAACTTTGATGGACACCTGTAGCGAACTTAAACTTGCTGACCTGCTGTCTGCTGTATAGGTAACCTATACCTAACAAGTATGCTACAAGATGTGCTACTCCATGTATAACCATGTAATATCATATACTGAATTGAATAAAAAATATTTAAAAAAAACAAAACGACAAATAAATGGTATTTGACAGACACCTGTGTCGAAATCTCTATTTCACACAGCATACCCATGTGGGGAATCGAAACCGGACCTCGGCATGACGCTGGTCTACCCCAGGGCCCGCTTCACTTTGAGGTGAGGTGAGGTGAAATGGGGTTTAACGTCGCGTCCAAGATTACTGCACTTATATAGCGACGTGCATGCACGTGTGTGTGTGGCTGCTTGTACTAGTCCGGACTGATGTCGATTTATAGTGCTAGCTCACTGAGATACCATGCTGCAGTTTAACATGAATACCCCAGTCAGACACAGTATACTGACTCCGAGCCGACCAGTCCTTGTTTTAGCCCCTTAACGCCCAGCGCCAGACAGGGTAACAACAAGTACCATCTTTTAACGTCTTTGGGTATGACGCGGTCGGGGATCGAAACCCTAGACCTTCCGCTCTCCAGGTTAACGCTCTACCACTAGACCACGGAGGCGGTCTTCACTTTGAGAATGTAACCACACTGTCACCTTTAGCTTTGTACATCCCCGCGTCCTCAGCTGGCGTCAACGTGTAGTCATTGACACAACCACTTTTGTGTCCAGTCAAGAAGGTCATATTCTGAAGACAGAGAGACAAGAGATGAGGACGAATACCAGCATGCTCCACAGTTCAGACATTTTACATAAATTTTATGGTCATTTTGAATACTGTATATTATTATTCCAATAGGCTGGAATTACTGGGTTCGATCATAGCGCCAGCAGTGGCTATTAAGAAATAATGTCCCTTCTAAGCCTCCCCTATGGACCAATCATATTCCACCTCTCGTGTCACTTGCGTTTGCTTCGCACAAAATGGTGGCGCCCAGTCAGGACGATCTGATTGATAATCAAACGCGCTTTTTCAGAAATCAGTATAGATATGCTACTACAACTGCGACAGTGAGTTGCATGACAATATATATTTATACATCGAAGTGACCGCATCGCTAGCTCTCCGTAATGTTTCGATGACAGCACGTGGAGCCGTACAACCAATGTAAACAAAAGATAACTACGCAAAAACAAGTAGATTTGCACGTGTTAGGATACTTTCTTAATGAACCATAACCATTCTTTGACATTTGTTTATAAAAATGTGAAGACTTGTCAAACATGAAAAAGGATGAAATGCATATGCAATATCTTGAATGGACAGTGAAAGATGTGACGAATCGTCACATGGCGCTGGCCTGTGGCAGAGGTACTCTGCTGGCCACTCTCCTACCCAGAGTTCCATGCGGCCGGCAGCCAGCCAGTGTTATGTTGAGTCACCACTGCGCCGGAGTTCGCATGGAACTCTGGGTAGGAGAGTGAGTGAGTGAGTGAGTATGGTTTTACGCCGCTTTTAGCAATATTCCAGCAATATCACGGCGGGGGACACCAGAAATGGGCTTCACACATTGTACCCATGTCGGGATAAAACCCGGGTCTTCGGCGTGAAGAGCGAATGCTTTAACCACTGGGCTATCCGACCGCCCCTGGGTAGGAGTGTTTTGAGACGAGTGTATGAGTAATGTAGATGGTCTCACTATTCGTGCGTAGTGTGCGATGTCTGGAGCACAGTAGACCTCATGCGTCAGAGCCAGGTCGGGGAGGCTCCAGATCTGTATCTGCATCAGGTCCTTTAGGAGGCACAGCGTTATCAGGGAGTCGTGGCCGGGGTCGTGCCGCATGTCCTCAATCTGGTCAGATCACAATAGTACTTCACATGGATGATGATAATAATATGATTGAAATTACACGCCTCTCCAAACAATGGTGGATGGATGCTTCTAGGGGTTAAGGGCCTATTTCGATTCCGTACATAGGAATACTATGTGGATAAAAGCGACATAACCATTTTCAAAATCATGAGAAAATCTGCTTGAAGAAGAGTTTGTTGTAAGATACAGTCTTTCTCACAAGCAAGCTTTTGCGAATCACTATCAATAAATGGGTGAGTGAGTGAGTTGGGTTTAACGCCACTTTTAACAGTATTCCAGTTATATCGTGGCGTGTCAGCTTAATGTGGGAGGAAAGCCCGAAGTGATGCAGGTCTCAGACGTTTAGCACTTCGGTGAAACCCACGAGTACGGGTATGGTGCTGACAAACCTAGAAACATAATCAGGGCGACCCGGGATTTGAACCCACAATCATAGGTTTCCGGCGTGCCCAAGAGACGCAACTCTGCACATCGAATCGTGGCGCCTTAGACGACTGGGCCATCCGTGCCCCCTGGATTATGATAAATGCATATTAATATTGAGTTGCATCATATCATCAAGCATGCTCATGGTGCTACATAATTACCATAGTGTGTTCAATGGATACGTTTGCACTCAAATGACATTCTCAGCTCCCTGGGGAGTATACAACCCAAGCTGCCTTTCATCCACTGGATGGTTTAGCATTCCTATTTCCATCTCATCCAACCATTTGCCTCTCGTTTTGTTTGTTTGTTTGTTTGTTTAACGCTGCACTCAGCAATATTCCAGCTATATGACGGCGGTCTGTAAAATAATCAAGTCTGGACCAGACAATCCAGTGATTGACGTCATGAGCATCGATCCACGCAATTGGGATGAATGACATGTATTAACCAAGTCAGCGAGCCTGACCACCCGATCCCGTTAGTCGCCTTTTACGACAAGCATAGTCGCCTTTTACGGCAAGCATGGGTTGCTGAAGACCTATTCTACCCCGGTACCCTTCACTGCTGGGTGAATATAGGCTTATTCAGATGAAAGTCACTTGCTTATGGACACGTGTCTGGCATGTCATGAAATCAAACTTAATGCTCGGTTTAAGGAACTAGATTTAACTTGCACCAAGTGCATGTTGATCTGAAAACCAAGTTGCACCAAAAAATTTACCAAAGTTGAAAAATAGGCCAGTCTGCTGCCAGTATCGAATTAATCGAATTGCTGTAAAACGTAAAAGGTACATGTGCACATAATCTTGAAGTACCCACAGTTTGATGATGTCACACCGAAGAAAGTAGACAAATTACATGTAACACTGGGACTAGTGATGTAGTATGGTATGTAGTATGGTAAATAACCTGTGTTCGAAGGTAGATGTTGTGTGGACAAGTAAGGACACTAAATATTAGGTTTCATTTTTCAATCAGAGGCTTAAAACAATAAAAGAATAGGTTCTCACGAAATGACTTCTGAAATTATTAATTTTATTTCGCTTGTTCAAACTAGTATGTAACCAACCTGGGAAAGGGCCTCCCTATATAAACAAGCATACAAACTCCTATTGCTGCCATTACCAAAACACGAGATGTGCAGTAAAGCAGTGTCCATGTAAAGGGAAGTAACTGTGTTCTATATTGGATTGCATTGTTTTTAAGTATTAGGATTTTATTTTATTTTTTTTATTTTTTTAAAATGGAAAAAAAACAACGAAATATGTGGCAGAATTTCTGATGATGCAGCGGGGGCTGAGAACCAGGGCTAGTATTTTTTTAAGCCTTATATAGACACATCGAGCCCTGTAACAAAAACAGAGGATTTGACTCCTGCATATCAGAGGTGCAAGTTGTTCTTGTCTACTTACAGCATCTTTTGAAGCTTTGAACTCCATGTACTTTTGTCCTTTGACCACAGGATCCATGAACAGGATCCGGCCATCCTGAATTCATCATACCACATCACATTTAGTATTTAGTAAATACTGTTTAACTAAACTTTATAACGTCAGCGGAAAAGCAATCGTTGTCATCCTCAATAACAATTTTTTGCATTAAAACCTAAAATCATCTTTTATGTTTCTGGTAACCATCTTTTCTCTCATGTAACAAATGTTGCATTTGGGATAACAATCCCCGTCCGGGATTCGAACCCACACTGCCAGAGTGAAGCACCTAATCGCCAGCACACAATTCAGCGATCTAACCCACTCAGCCACCGGGGCTTCTACAAAAACTGTAAGTCTGGCAATTAGGTGCCTCACTCGGGCAGTGTGGGTTCGAATCCCGGATGGGACTCAACTCCCCAAAAGTACGAGAATCTCTACTTAACTAAAAAAGTGTTACCCCAAATATAACATTTGTCACATTTGATCACTTTCTAAATGGCATTGAGTGTTCATATCTATTCTCTTGGTCGACTTATAGTGAGTGAGTGAGTGAGTGAGTATGGTTTTACGCCGCTTTTAGCAATATTCCAGCAATATCACGGTGGGGGACACCAGAAATGGGCTTCACACATTGCACCCATGTCGGGAATCGAACCCGGGTCTTCGGCGTTACGAGCGAACGCTTTAACCACTAGGCTACCCGACCGCCCCTGGTCGACTTATAAGCAACACATATATATGACAGGAAATCGTATGAAATTGAAATACAAATTATATAAAAATTTCAATAAATGCATCAGTGTCCCAGCAGTCCAGGGTAGTCCTGGTAGATTATGGGTTCTAAGCCTGGTTCGCCCACAGTATGTTTCTTGGTTGATTACCATGAAATCCATGTCGTATGTTTCACCAAAGTGGTAAACATCTAAGACCTGCATCACTTCACTTAACCATGAAGCTGATGTGCCATGATACGACCGAAGTACTGTTCAAGTGGCATTAAACCCAACTCACTCACACACTTAAGTACAAAAGCTATCCCACCTCCATTCCCAGCAGGAGGTAGGAGTGTCTGACAGGACAGCAGAAGCCCTCGTCCGTCCACATCATGGCTGAGGCATTGAGGTCACACAGACAGCGGCAGTTGGTGATCGCCTCATTCCCCACGCCGCTCTCCGTGGCTCGGTGACTTGACTGGCCCCCATGGAGAAAAGAGGAGCTGCTGCTGGGTCTGAAATTGTCATCAATCTATTGTTGATGCCATATGACCATTCTAGGGCTGGGACGAGTCCAAATTTTACTACCCGGGTACCCACACCCATATTACCCGACCCTACCCGGGTACCTGCTGTTGGTGTCAAGAGATGTACAAAATGTCCGATTGAATAGTTTGACAGTAGCCCTAGCAGAATGTATTTAGATACACGTATAAAACAATGTGGCCATGCATACACTGAAGTTGACTGACGTTTTAGCTTTGTTCAAACATATATAAGTCAGAAGTTCATAGTCATGAAGAAATGCAAACAATAGAGACTTAAAATTGTCTTGTAGCCATGTAGTTATATTGTGAATTTTTGTCATGAAAAAATGTATCACATGACTAACCACGGGTCTGGGTAGTCCTGTGGGTACCCGGGTCCTACTCAGTACCTACCCAGCCCGAGTACCCGAGTTACCCGTGCCAGCCCTACACCATGCAACATTTAAAATGTGTTTACAGATATTGCATGGGTCTGAAATTGTCATCAATATATTGTTGATGCCATATCACCATTCAACATTTAAAATGTGTTTATAGATATTGCTGGCATGGACTTTTAGTTTTATTATGGTTATAACGACAATGTTTTCAACACTATAAGACTTTAGAGGTTCTGTTTTAATAGACAGGCTGATGAGATGAAGATGAAGGAAGACAAGACTGTCACGGGAATAATTCTGCAATCCTCTGCATTCTGCATCTAATGCATGTAGCATGGATGAAACTGTTACAGTATAATCATAGCTTCCTGCTGTCATGTGTATTCCTGGACCTGTTCATGATGTACCGGACCTACCTGACACCCTGACCACCGTCCTGTTCACTCCTGGACCTGTTCATGATGTACTGGACCTGTTCCTGATACCCTGACCGCCGTCCTGTTCACTCCTGGACCTGTTCCTGATGTACTGGACCTACCTGACACCCTGACCACCGTCCTGTTCACTCCTGGACCTGTTCCTGATGTACTGGACCTATCTGACACCCTGACCCCTGTCCTGTTCACTCCTGGACCTGTTCCTGATATACTGGACCTACCAGACACCCTGACCACCGTCCTGTTCATCCCTGGACCTGTTCCTGATGTACTGGACCTACCAGACACCCTGACCACCGTCCTGTTCATCCCTGGACCTGTTCCTGATGTACTGGACCTACCTGACACCCTGACCACCGTCCTGTTCATCCCTGGACCTGTTCCTGATGTACTGGACCTACCTGACACCCTGACCATCGTCCTGTTCATCCCTGGACCTGTTCCTGATGTACTGGACCTACCTGACACCCTGACCATCGTCCTGTTCACTCCTGGACCTGTTCCTGATGTACTGGACCTACCTGACACCCTGACCACGGTCCTGTTCACTCCTGGACCTGTTCCTGATGTACTGGACCTACCTGTAACCCTGACGAAGGTCCTGTTCATCCCTGGACCTGTTCATGATGTACACATACTGGATCTCATGGATGTTCCAAACTGCGATCCAACAAGCCGGATCAGTTCTGTAATGCAGATTTATATCACAACATGTGAGAATAAGATGTAATGGACCTACCTGATACCCTGACAACGGTCCTGTTCACTCCTGGACCTGTTCCTGATGTACTGGACCTACCTGTAACCCTGACGAAGGTCCTGTTCATCCCTGGACCTGTTCATGATGTACTTGACCTACCTGACACCCTGTCCACCGTCCTGTTCTCTCCGGGACCTGTTCATGATGTACACATACTGGATCTCATGGATGTTCCAAACTGCGATCCGACAAGCCGGGTCAGTCCTGTTATGCAGATGTATATCACAGCATGTGAGAATAAGACATTGTCAGTAACACCTTAAAATCCAGAAATGTTAAACAAACCAAAACCTTGGAACAATCAAATGGACTGCTGATATATATATCCTAAACATCTGGGTGCAGTGACAAACCAATTCTTATTATCCAGAAGAGTTGTCTCCCGACTAGGCCCCTTTCCCAAACACTAACCACACTGAGCAGCCATTGTAACCACCTAATCCCCGTTTAGATAACAAACATAATGGACATTTCATGTTGCTCCGTGCCATTCAAAGGGCGTCTTGGGAAACCTCCAACTCGTCTTCTTGAGGCAAGGGAGTTAACTGACTTTAAAAGTCCAGTTTCCACCCTTGCCGAACTAGGCTGGAATTCCTGGGCTTGATCGTAGCACCACCAGTGGCTATTAGGAGTTATGTCCCCTCTAAGCCTCTCCTATGGACCAATCAGATTCAATCATTTGCATTTGTTTCAAACAAAATCGCGGCGCCCAGCAAGATGATCTGATCGATAATCAAGATCTATATTGTGATAAAACGGGTCTTACATTGCGAGGTGCATCAAATCCGCCGGCATCTTCATTAAAAACATGAAAAGGTTCGGAAAATATCTGCTGACACCGAGTTCGCGGTGTAAATACTTTGCAAATCCTGCAATCGACCTAAATCTGTTGACAGTGAACAGGACCTCCGTTGAAAATCTGAAGATTTAGTTCTGGTGTAATTGTAGCCAACATACCGGAACTTGGCAATTATGTAATAGAGTTAGAGGATTTGTATGAATTATAGGTTTCTGGCATGCCCAAGTGAATTATGACACTTAAGAGAACTTGGTCAACAGTGTCTCCAGAAAGGAAAGAAAGAAACTGACCTTGTTGTGTAGACCCATATCTCCTGAGGGTTGACCAGCATGAACACAACGCTGAATTCACGACTGTAGCAGACACTGAGCACCTTCTGCAGCGGGGAGATGCTGGGAGGGGGCAGCACCGTCGACATGTTCTTCTGATTGCTGCGGGCAAACAGCCTCAAACTGGAACACACAGATCAAACATTTACAGTGACCTGCCCTTTTCAAATATGGTCAAGATGTAGAAGAATGACCTGTCCATAATTGATCAAGTCATGTAAAAGTCCTAATGTCAGTTGCCTCGAACAGTTGTGGATGATTATCAGTCCATATCCTAGAAAATGAGCTGATCTGGAACCCTGTCTTCAATGGTTGGTTTCAACTGCTGTCAGGACTGACTATATGTAACTAGACAAGGTGCTCATTGTCCATGGCTCAGTGGACAAAATCTTGGGAAAGCTGGTAGCAATCGACAGCGAGAACCTTGTCTTACATTTGATCTGCTTTTCTCTCCAAGGGCCACTCTCCATGATGTCTTTCCCTCCCACCCCATCAGACTCCCACCCCACCAGACTGCCTCACAATCCTGTTCCAGGGCCTCTCTCCATGATGTTTTTCCCTCCCACACCATCAGACTCCCACCCCACCAGACTGCCTCCCAATCCTCTTCCAGGGCCTCTCTCCATGATGTCTTTCCCTCCCACCCCATCAGACTCCCACCCCACCAGACTGCCTCCCAATCCTCTTCCAGGGCCTCTCTCCATGATGTCTTTCCCTCCCACCCCATCAGACTCCCACCCCACCAGACTGCCTCACAATCCTCTTCCAGGGCCTCTCTCCATGATGTTTTTCCCTCCCACACCATCAGACTCCCACCCCACCAGACTGCCTCCCAATCCTCTTCCAGGGCCTCTCTCCATGATGTCTTTCCCTCCCACCCCATCAGACTCCCACCCCACCAGACTGCCTCACAATCCTGTTCCAGGGCCTCTCTCCATGATGTTTTTCCCATCCCACCCCACCAGACTGCCTCTCAGCACTTACTGACTACACCCACCTGCTATCTTCCCCCAGAGCTACTATCCGTGTCGTCTTCCCCTTGCAGCCCACCAGACTCAAGTTGGACAATTCATTTCTGGCCAGACTCCAGAACTGGAAGAAGTAGTTGAGAGACCAGATGCTGATGTTGCGAGCTGTGCTGATGTAGAGGAGGTTGTCATCAGTCAGCCCCATCCACAAAACTCCATCAGAAGAAACAACCAAGCTACAACAACAACAACACCGACACCTTGATAAGAATTTAGCACAACAACATGATAACAAATATAAAGTGGACGACATGTTTAGATTTCATCCCCTGAATGACTGTCTATGCACAAACCAAAATATGCTGAAGAAGGTCACACGTGTCCAAACAAAATTTGTGAAGTGTTTTGAAATGGTGAACATGCATAACCGTTGTGCTCAAGCATGCATAAGTGGCATGCATAAGTACATCAGGAACAACACCAAAAATATTATTCAAAAAACAATTTTTTCTAAACTATGTGAATATTATTCACTATATCCCCAAAATTAATGTACAAAAATATTGTCAAAAGTGAAAAAAATAATTTACCATATTCGACATAATACGCACCCGGGCGCTCTCAAAATTAGAAATAGGGGGCTCTTATTAGAATATTATTTTGGTGAAAAACAATAGAGTTCAAAGAGCGTAAATTTCGTGGTTTATGCTGATATGTTTATCAACGGCAGATATATTTTTCCAGAATTTAATTGCCCATAATTAAGGGTGCATATAACAATCATATTATGCACGAATAAATAGCCTTGTGTACATTTATCAGTCGGAAGGGGTGCTAATTAGGATTGTTCACTAGCCTGTATATTAACAAATATCGCTGTGGGCACTTATAAGAGCGGGGCGCTTATTACGTCGAATACGGTAACTCTGACCTGAATACCAATAACCGACTGAATACTTTTTCAACAAAATGCCTTATTTTCAGCCGTGAGATTTAGTGACAGCCCACCTATAGAGAGCGTCCATTGTGTCGAGTGACCACATTCTGACCGTGCCGTCCAGGGAGGACGTGATGGCTATTGTGGAGGTGTCGGGGTGAATCAGGAGATGAGTGACCGCTCGCGAGTGACCACGGAAAGTGTGCACCAGACCACCTCGCAAACTCCATACCTTCACTGAAATACAGGTTCCGGCAGGTTGAAAGATGACAGGAAGCCTTAGCAACTTGAACCATGAAGTGTATCACATGGGAAATGTAACAATATCAAAATAAGGTTTACAATTTAGTTGACTTTGCGCAACTGCTAAAAGTCTGCTGTTAAGGAGATCTTCCAATTTACTTTGCTAATCATGGACAGAAAGCTATACTTGACACTGGATAATATTTAGACTTGCAGAAGTCTCTAAGGCAATAATTATTTGTTCAAATCATTAGTTCTAGATTACTATACTCAAGAAAATATGGCCTGTAAATAATAAGAACAAGTCATCCCTACAAGAGACAGGAGTCCTTACAGGGGTAGAAACTAACAGTTTTGGTCCACTAGTCCTTATAATGATTACATATAGCAAAACCCTTAAAATGGGCCAATTTCTACTAGTATTTAGTATACCTTTACTATTGGGCAGTTTGGTAAGGACTACAGGACTAGTGCCAATTTAACGCTGCCTTAGACTGTCCATATATCTAGACTTGCCTATCAGAAGGATAGAATTACGACACATCCATGGACTTTTCTTTCAGTACAGCCTTGGAGCAAGGCTAGATACTATGGTGCAATGAACATTCAGTAAATGAACAAAAATGGATTAAATAAATGTCAGTACTGTGCAGGTGTGTCTCTGGATTTCGTAATGAACTCAAAGAGTTCAAGAACATACATATTAATTCATGCTTTTCTTCCAGTGAAACGTGCATATTGTGAAAACATATTTGGAGTGGCAAATCAGCATGAACAACCTCAGGGCTAGGGACATATTCATCAAGTGCTTACTTAAAATGGCAATGGTCAAACTAGAACAGTCCGATTCTTCTACATGACGTCCTTGTGACAATGGTATGAACCAAAAGCTTCAGTGTGCATTAGGGCTGTTACGTTTCACTCGCATATTCGGTGAATCGAACCGTAACCATTCATGAATTGAATTTGTTATTCATGGCCACTAGAATGGAATATTTATGAATATGCTATCATGTATATTTACATACCCTGTACTTAAAAATATCCATAACAACATATCATATGCATAGATTTCTTTCAATGACGACAGTCTTATAATATTTAAATTGATAGTATTGTTGTCACTGGTCATTGTTGCATTTGAGCAGATACTAGTACCTGGATAAGTGCAGTATATAAATATATAATTTATTAATAATTAACAAACCATGTCAAATAAATTATGTTGTTATTGTTTCAATGAATATAACAAATAATACATCAGCTGCTGACTTGTTATTGTAACTGTGAATTGATATTCGTATTCGTTACCCTATATTCGTGATATGAATCGTATTCGCCTCACAGTGTATTTGTTGCAGCCCTAGTGTGCATACTGTTGGAAGACTGAAAGTCAAGATGATATTTACCCTCTGAATCCACAGATGCAGTCACCAACACTTTACAAGCTACAGAGTACTGACAGCCTGTGATCGTCATGGCATGAGCTCTGTAAACACAGAAAACACTCAACAATGCAACACAACATCATCTACTACCAGGATTTCTAATCTACAGAATCGTCGGCAAACTAAATTTACATACAATGGTTATAATTGAGAGACAATATGTTAGATCATAAATGAAACATCGCCCTCAAGACATTTGATACTCGTCTATAAAAGAAGAAAACCTTCTCAAATATCAAATGTAGCAAATGTTATATTTTGGACAACACTTTCGGTTCAGATTCTAGTACATTTTTGGGTTGAGTCCCATCCGGGATTCGAACCCACACATCCAGAATGAGGCACCTAATCGCCAGCACACACTTCTGACAAGTGTTGGTGCAAATCCTGGATGGACTCAACCCCAAAATGTCCTAGAATCTGTACTTTACTAAGAAAGGGTTGTTCCAAATATAGCATTTGTTACATTTGACCACTTTCTAAAAGGCACAGTTTTATTTGATCCTCAGGACTTTAAGTAAACAAGGTTCTATTGTCATTACATTGTCCAAAGACATGCCTTACATTACTTGATTGACATCAGTAAAAAGTGCAGAGGTCAAATAAAGGTCAAAACTTTAAATACTGCAATAACTCGGTATAAATATTTTGAACCTCTCTTCTAAATACATATGTTCCAAAATTCATTACATTTGAACAAAAATTGCAGAGAAAATATATAATAGCCAAAAATTGCTTTTTAAAAATGGCTTCCTATGTGAAAAAGCTCAAGGATGAAGATGATGGCAGGATGTATGATTAGAGAAGAGGTGAGGTGAGGTGAAATGGGGTTTAACGTCGCGTCCAAGATTATTGCAATTATATAGCGATGTGCATGCACGTGTATGTGTGTGTGTGTGGCTGCTTGTACTAGTCCGGACTGATGCCGATTTATAGTGCTAGCTCACTGAGATACCATGCCGCAGTTTAACATGAATACCCCACTCAGACACAGTATACTGACTCCGAGCCGACCAGTCCTTGCTTTAGCCCCTTAATGCTGAGCGCCAGACAGGGTAACAACAAGTACCATCTTTTAACGTCTTTAGGTATGACTCGGCTGGGGATCGAACCCCACTCTCTACCATTAGACCACGGAGGCGGTGGATTTGAGAAGACAAAAGCTTACATGGCCTTTCAGGCTCGGTGAGACACAAATAAAGCCTATGGAATGTCAGTTTATACATGTTCTCATATTCTATGATTGAGAGAGCAAGAGAATGATTGAGTAAGACGTATGACCATCTCAGCAATCTACCAGCCAAGGGGGACCACCAAGAACAGGCTTCACATGGTGTGCCCATGGGGGAATCAAACCCCAGACTTCAGCAGGATGAGCAAACACATTCTCCACAAGGCTACCCCTACGCCTTCGACGACAAATATGTGTTTTTCAGAATAAAAACGATGTTTTAGTTGTCTGTTTTCAGTCGTACAAATGGGTATCTCTCATACCCTCACTTCATGTGACATGTCATAGGGAGGTACGTGCGCAACCGGACAGAAACAAGTTTAAAGTTTACATTCAAGCTTCTGGTTTCCTTTTGAAACGTGCAACTAGAAGTGAGGGTATGAGAGATACCCATTTGTACGACTGAAAACAGACTAAAATATATACGGGGGCACGGGTGGCCCAGTCATCTAAGGCAGAGTTGCGTCCCTTGTGCACGCCAGAAACCTATGATTGTGGGTTCAAATCCCGGTTCGCCCCGATAATGTTTCTAGGTTTGTCAGCACCATACCCGTGCTCGTGGGTTTCACCGAAGTGGTAAACGTCTGAGACCTGCATCACTTGGGGCTTTCCTCACACATTAAGCTGACACGCCGTGATATAATTGTAATACTGTTAAAAGCGGCGTTAAACCAAACTCACTCACTCACTCATTAAAATATATACTTACTGGGAGAACTTGAAGAGTAGCTTCCCCTGCATGTCATACGCGAGCAGATCTGTGTCCGAGCAGCAGTACAGGTGGTCAAGGTTGTAGTCAAGGTCGACCCGTTTCACCCATCTTCCTCCCAGGTTAGGCAGCTCATACCTGCAACAGGCCAACATGTTATTTAGAAGAATACTTTACATCTCAATGTCATGCAATCCCCATATCATATGTCACATTCTGTAACATCTTCCCTAGGCAAGGGAGTTAACTGGCCATAGATGTCCAGTTTCAACCCTTGCAAAATTAGCCTGGAATTATGGAGTTATATTTTGACTGGACTAATGAGTCTATGGTTATTGCAATCAAAATCGTGTAACGAAATGGTGCTTAAACTGCCCTGCAGATTTCAGACAATTGCAGGATTTGCAAAGCATGAGTACCGACAACTTAGCATCCACATATGTTTTCCAAATCTTTTCAATCAAGGTGCTCAGGTAATTTGATGCACTTTGTGAAGTAAGGCCCGTTTTAAAAGATAAAGATCTTGATTATCGATCAGACCGTCTTGACTGGGCAACGTCATTTTGTTTAAAGCAAATGCAAGTGAAATGAGAGGTGGAATCTGATTGGTCCATAGGAGGAAGACAGAAAGAACATAAATCGTCATAGCCACTGGTGGCTACATGATCGGTCCCAGAAATTCCAGCCTAGTTCGGCTCAGGAAGATGATTCTGGTATTTTACATAAGGGCATAATTTCCTGTTGTTTTGCAAATACTTGGGAGTACATTCATCAATAGCAAAAACAAAACAAAGTATGTTTATTTCAAACTCTTTTCAACTTTCTTTGAGAAACTAAAATCATATGATAAAATGCCTGTTTGAAATAAATATAATTAATTCAGATATTCTTTTTTGGAAATGATTTAACAATTATTAAACAATGATTCGACTGTGAAGTTTGT
This sequence comes from Haliotis cracherodii, assembly GCF_022045235.1. Taxonomy (NCBI): domain Eukaryota; kingdom Metazoa; phylum Mollusca; class Gastropoda; order Lepetellida; family Haliotidae; genus Haliotis; species Haliotis cracherodii. The sequence continues at coordinate 60,169,745 of NW_027266319.1, read as the reverse complement.
TGTTTAACGCTGCATTCAGCAATATTCCGGCTATATGATGATCTGTAAATAATTGAGTCTGGACCAGACAATCCTGTTATTGACATCATGAACATTGATTCACATTGTTGAGACACAAATGTGACAATGACATACAATCAGCCAAGTCACCGAGCCTGACCACCCGATCAATTTAGTTTGTTTGTTTCTTTGTCTGTTGTTGAATGACGCAATCAGCAATATTCCAGGTATATGACGTCGGTCTGTAAATAATCGCCTCTTACGACAAGCATAGTCGCCTTTAATGGCATGGGTTGCTGAAGACCTATTCTACCCCGGATCTTCATGGGACAGATATGAGTACCTGAGGGTCAGTCTAAAGTTAGCCAGTGGTTTCAGCTCTTTAAACGCCTTGGCTGCCACTTGATGGAAATGCCACACCTGTAGTAGAACAAAACAACATCAAATGTAGCCACAACAAATTAAATCATTTGTTTATAAATTTCTGTAAAATGTGTAGGGGCGGTGGGGTAGCCTAGTGGTTAAAGCGTTTGCTTGTTACGCCGAAGTCCCAGGTTCAACTCTTCACATGAGTACAATGTGTGAAGCCAATTGGTGTTCCCCCATGATAGTTATATAACTAACAAGAGTGCCCTGAGAGCACAACATCCCCCGCATGAATTTTTTTAACGTGTTTATATTTTCTTTGTATTTTATGAAATAACAACAGTAGATGGAACTGCATTTGACACAAATTGTGCAGAACATTTTGTTGGGAGTAATCCAGTCTGAATGCTAATGCCATAAGGATGTAGCTCACCACCAAAAGCCTTATACAAGGAGACTAACTATAGTTATAGTTATAGTTAGATATTGTGATATTCTCTGGAAACTGGAGGAGTAGATTTCATGAAGCTCCGTAAAACAGGGGCAGTAACTCTGTCAAAATTAGTTGAAATGAAACAGGACTGCGATATGCGTATCATCAACATGTTGACATCTTATGTGTAGAGTGTCAGGGATATTCTCTGGAAACTGTAGGAGGAGTTGATTTCACGAGCTTAGTACCCTCTGTGGGATGGACAGACGGACGGACAGACGGACAGACTGCGCCACGACATAATCCCCCTTCGGCCATTCTGGTTCGACGGGGGATAAAAACAGCATAAAACCATACTCACTCATCATGGGCACGATCTATGCACTCGAGATGTAATGCAAGACTGACCACCTGATCTCATTAGTCACCTCTTACAATCATCAAGCTTGACCACCCAATTCAATGCTGGGGACCAGGTCAAATCCACGGACCCAGGGGTAATAGCGACCAGACACAAGGTGACCGTCTATTACAGCACGACCAACTACATGGGATTCCCCCTTCATTTAACAATTAGACAGACAGTTACAAAATCCAAAAAGTCAGGATATAGGTGAAATTGTTACATTTGACCACTTTCTAAATGTGTATTCATGATATAATGTAGTTCCAGTTACAGTCGTGCATCGTTTATACGGACACTAGCGTTATTTCACAAATCGTCCGTTTAAACGAATATCCGTATAACTGAAACCAGCTTCTTACTGGATGAGTTACTTCCCTTCAATTATGCAACTCATGACAGATGACAGAGCAAACAGATACATCCACTCAATCTTTTTTCAAGATATACACGTTTCAAAAAATCTGTCATGGAAGTTTGAACTTTACCACATTTTGAGGTTTGAATTTTAAACAATAATTCCAAATTGTCCAGATCGCCTGTGTTCTCGTAATATGTAATCAAGGTCTCTATAAAAGCACAAACTTTTGACCTCTGACCTCCACAGACGCCATATTTATCGAAGGGGATTACATGTACGATAAACAAGCTCGTCTCAAACGTAACTCAGTGTCACTTGGTTAATTGACTTCTCACGAATCAAAGGATTACCACCAGCAGAAGGATTACCACCAGTAGAAGTGTATTGTCCGGGTAAGTGAGACAATTTTGTGTGCATTTCAGTGTTTTGTTTATGAAAATGACCATCCGGTTGCGGAAACTGAATTTCCGTATATATGGGTAAATTTATGTAGTAATTATTTCGTTTTGAATGAAAATCGTCCGGGAACCGAGGTTTCCGGATATCTGAAGACGTATAAGCGGGGCATGACTGTACCTTTGTTCCTCCGACTCCGCCAGTGATCAGTTCATCTCGGACAGGGTTAAACAACATAAACAGCACGGAACTCAGGTCTGCGCTCACGGAACACGTCTCCACAAAGTCACGGTTCATCACCTGGATGAAGAACATTATACAGTAAATATACAATATATTCTTGCTTTAAGGCCAGACAAACTTGATTTTCTGTTTCATGGATTCTTCAACACAATATGACAACAGGCAGGCGGCAAAAAAAATAAAAACAAGCATAGTTTTCTACTTTCAGACATTTGTGGGTCAGCTCCTGTCTTCGAAATTCATGCTTGTCCACTAGCCCGAGGCTACTAAATTGTGCTGAGGACAAGTAAAAGTCCAATGAAGGGTGATTGACAAGTAGCATCTATTTCTGAACCAGTTCTCAATGCTTCAATTTTGCTACAAATTGGAACTGAACAAACTGGCAGAAAATGTAAACATAGTGAATATTTCTTTGTCTCGTTGAAGTCTTAAAAAAACAGCAAATTTCTAAAAAAAATAAATCATGTTGGTCTTCCCTGAAGAGTAATGACAGTGATTGCATAATATTGCATCAATGATAGAAACTTTGTCTCACCTTTAAACTAAAATCTTTAGCTAGTGCAAAGTAGCAGTTGTGTTTTCTTGCATAGACCAGGTGTGTTATGAGACGATACTCGTATTTAGGATACGTCAGGGCTTGGGTCACTGAAATATAAAATTTCATTCGATATGGTCATTACTTCCCTATTCTTAACTATTAAATTAATTACCATAATCATAATATTTTCAGTACATTTGTATTAATTTTATTCGTAATATGAATATGTTTTCAAGGTAACCAAATGTAACATACTTAATGTTTTCAGGTGAGGTAAAATGGGGTTTAACTTAGCAAGAGTTTTTCCGCTCATAGAGCTGTTGTTCTAGTCTGGACTACCGCCTCCGTGGTCTAGTGGTAGAGCGTCCGCCAGGAGAGCGGAAGGTCCAGGGTTCGATCCCCAACCGCGTCATACCAACAGACGTTAAAAGATGGTACTTGTTGTTACCCTGTCTGGCGCTCGGCATTAAGGGGCTAAAACAAGGACTGGTCGGCTCGGAGTCAGTATACTGTGTCTGAGAGGGGTATTCATGTTAAACTGCAGCATGGTATCTCAGTGTGCTAGCACTATAAATCGGTCCGGACTAGTACAAGCAGCCACACAAACAGAGTGCTGGTTTTATTGTGCTAGCCCACTGAGATTCCATGTCACAGTTTAAAACAGATACCCCACTCAGACACAGTGTACTGACTCCGAGTCAACCAGTCCTTGTTCCCTTAATGCAGGGTAACAAAAAATGTATTTGGTAAAATAGAGTAACAAACCAAACGCAGCCTCACAGTAATGGCCAATATTATCCATGGCCGGCAAAGATATTGGTCCAAATATTTTCAGTGATTCTCACTGAACATTAGAACTTTTGCTAGGCAGTGCCACTTTTCATCGTTTATGAAGTGCATGGAAATGCTGCTATTCACATTCAGCGTCAATGTATGATGTGTAGACATGTTATTTCTTGACTTGAACTGTGAAAATCATGAAAAGTACACCTGTTAACCCCTACCCCAAAGCTTAAGGAATATCTGACAAATCAAGGTGTGGTGAAACAGTTTCAAAATTATTGAAATTAAAATTATCTCGTTCAACATTGTTGCACTTTTACAGCGACGTTCATCCACATGTGTGAATGTGGCTGCTTGAACTAGTCCAGACTAGTGCTGATTTTATAGCGCTAGCCCACTGAGATACCATGCCGCACTTTGACATGAATGCCCCACTCAAACACAGTATACAGACTCTGAACTGACCAGTCCTCGTTTCAGCCCCTTAATATCAAGAACCAGGCAGGGTAACAACAAGTATCACCTTTTAACGTCTTTAGGTATGACGCGGCCGGGGACGTTGTGATCGAACCCCGACCTTCTGCTCGCCGGGCAGACGCTACACCACTAGGCCATGGAAGCGGTATCACAAATGGAGGTGTTAAAATACTTTCTTATGTAGCCAGACTGTTTCAAATCCTTGTATCACGATGACCCGATACTCTAATGATCAGGTTATAGGAATCAAAAGTGTATGAGTCAACTGCAGCAGTAGCTGTAATCAATGATATTGACAAGCGTAGATTACAGTCTCCGCTACTGACACCTCCTATCAAGCAATGCAATGTACATTCCATCAAGGACTTATCTACCTGATGTGGTTTAGGTGGGACTTATCTTAATCCCTCTTAAGTTACATAATAAAACACCATGAGGTTAAGCATGCAATATTATACGAGATGTCAACACTATGTAGCCTCTTTAAGGATGTTGATAAAATGTACAGACTTTTAACTATTTACCCAAATTAACATAATGAGGACTCCCTGAATAGAATCCAAGCTTAAAAATGTCCATTTTATGAAAAGGTGGGTTAAGTTTGATGGTATTTCCTATACATATTCTCAAAATCCTCACATCAATTATCTGTACCTTTTCTCCCAATACATCTAAGGGGAACAAATCACTAGACACTTCCCACTCAAAAGCATGTTGTCCAATATATGACGTTATCAACTTGCAAGCGCATATTCAAATCTCCAGAAATGACTTCATGACAGAACAATGTTTTATCATGAAATAAACCATGCTTCTTTCTTCGCGATTTATCACATGACCCTAATATCAGTCAGTTCTACGTCTAGTGAGATATTTGCCCCAGAATTCCCACAAGCAGACATGAATAAATACATAGGTGTATGGCGGAATCAAGTGGTCATCAGTGAACCTTTACACCAATAGAATACTGTAAATCTTGAAATTAACACGAGCGTGATTTAAATGCGAAAAATGCGAGTGGTCTTTGCTCGCATTATTAAACATCGCGTTTATATCGACAATAAGACATTTTGGATAGCAGAAATACCAACTTAGACATACGCTGAAAACAAACAACTATGTATTCCACATCAATGTTTATTGAGCAGCACTTGTAACAAGTATATATACAATGTCATTTAAAGACTAATTACATCCTGTGAATTGTCACTGCTGGGGTGAAGACAAGCGTTCTACTCACTCATGTCATCACTGATCACACCTGCAAGTCCAGACAGACGCCACCCAACACATTGTCTTTGCTCTTTGCGACTGCATCAAAGGCCGACACGAGCCAGTGCGCACGTATTGTTTCAGCTGAAGTACTCTACTCAGCGCGAATAAGCGGTGCTATTTGGTGTGTGATTGGATTAATGTAAGGTTGGATTAAGGTGAGGATTCTCCTGGAAACCTGACAGAGGACATTTTGTTTAGATATAAATCCACTGATGCTTGAGAGGAGGGGGTGTCGCATTAATATTGAGTCGCATTTTTGGCTAGGGGCCAGCGGTGGCATTCTTTTGGAGACACATTAATTTCACGTTTTACAGTATATGGCCTGTTACATTACTTATATATTTATATGAGATACCTACATGATAAATCGCAAAGACCAATGAAGAAAGAAGCATGGTTTATTTCACGATAAAACTTTGTTCTGTAGTGGCATGATTTCTGGAGATTTGAATATGCGCTCGCAACATGATGAAGTCATATATTGAACAAAGTTACTTTTGAGAGGGGAGTGTCTAGTGATTTGTTCCCCATAGATGTAGCGGGGCTATGCAGAAAAATGCAGTGCCTGAATGATTGCATCCCCAAGTGGAAGAGATATGACAATCGGTATTAGGAGAAAATGTTCAGATAATCAATTTTAGGATTGTGGGATATGCGGGAAATACCAAACTTCACCCATCAGTGCATAAAATGGACTTGTCCGACCTTTCCGAGGTCGGGTTCTATTCAGGGAGTCATCATTACTAAATTTTGGGCAAATACTTTTAAAGCTTGTTTCTTTTGTCAACATCCTTAAAGAGGCTGTACATAATGTTGATATCTCATATAAGAAATAAACTACTCGTGGTCATTGTTTATCGTACAATAAAACACTGTAGGGAGAATAAACCACTCGGGCTGCGCCCCTCATGGTATATTCTCCCTGCAGTGTTTTATTGTATGATAAACAACTCCCACTCATCGTTTATTTCTTAAGTAAAAACTCTTGGAATTTCAGCAGAGCTTGGCATTACAGATACCATACCAGGACTCAGAGCCAGTACACTGTGTGTGAGTTGGGTGTCTATTACTATCCATGTTAAACTGTGGCATGGTCTCTCAATGGGACAGCACTACAACATGATACAACCAGCATTAGTACAATCAGCGCATATCATAGAATAAGTGCAATAATCTTGAAATGCGACGATAAACCCCATTTCACATCACTACCTTCATCTGAAAGTTGACAAATGGAAGGACAGACAGACATAAACATGGCTTTTGGTTCGAGTAAGCTAGAAAACAAGATAGGAACATGAGAAACATATTGAATCAGGGTCCACTTGCACAAAGCGATCTTAGCGCTATGACTATTGTTAGCCTATGTTAAAGTATGGGAGTTATGATCATCTTAGCGCTAAGTTGGTCTTTGCTCATTCGGTTTGTCTCGGTTATTTACAGGCTGCCATGACAAGGGCTGGCTATCGTTATAGTTTATAGAGATCGATGTTCACTAACTAAATATCCATCAATTATCGATAAATATCAGAGAAGTAACTTTAAGCAAATATGCAAGGAAGTCCTGAAAGAAATCAACATATTTCACGCCACTGATGAGTTAGTGAGTATGGTTTTACGCCCCTTTAATCCAGCTATATCACGGCGGGGGACACCGGATATGGGCTTCACACATTGTACCCATGTCGGGAATCCAACCCGGGTCTTCGACGTGACAAGCGAACGCTTTAACCACTAGGTTACCCGACCGCCCCGCCACTGGTGAGCAGTGTCACATTCATGCATGGATTATTTTGAGGACATTTGAGATAGAACAAAAAACAGTTGCTTTCTGTCTTCAACAATTGACAATATTGACAATAACAAGTCTGTTTCAGTAAACCTAAACTTCATTTCATCACAATAGTGTACGTAAGTTATTATCGATGACAACAATTTCACATCAATGATAGTTCTTCCCATCAATGATAATTCCGTTCAAAGATATTTTTAGCCAGCCCTACCCATGACATAGCTTAAATATTGCTGACTGTGGTGTAAACAAAAAATAAAAAAACAAACACAAATTAACAAACAAACCTCTGGCGTCCACAGCATCCCTCTTCCAGGCGATCACCCCCTTAGCATCCAGGATGATGAACTGCCTCATCCTCCCGTTGTACGACACTGGCAGGGGGTAACAATTTGTTATAATTTTAAGTACTGTATTCAACGTAATAAGCGCCCAGGGCGCTCTCAAAATTAGAAATAGGGGCTCTTATTAGAATATTATTTTGGTGAAAAAAACAGAGCTGAAAGATAAATTTCGTGGTTTATGCTGACAGCCTGAAATGTTTATGTATGACAGATATATTTTTCCAGAATTTAATTGCCCATAATTAAGGGTGCATATAACGCACGAGTGCGTATTATACGCGAAAAAAATAAGTCTTGTGTACATTGATCAATTGGAAGGGGTGCTAATTGAGATTGTTCACTAGCCAATATATTAGCAAATGTAGCCGTGGGCGCTTATTAGAGAAGGGCGCTTATTACGTCGAATACGGTATGTACGGTGGAAACTGCAACTAAAATAACACGATATTGGAATATATTATTCCGGATAAAATAATAATTTCAGATACAATTTCTTCCAACCATTGCATCAAAATTCTTTGAAGTTGTATCATTGGGAACGCTTAAACTGAATCACAGGAAGATTGGGAGGAAACGTGCGCACAGCTGAGTGCTATTTCTGGCTTAGTTTACGAGAAAATACACACGGTAATCTTAATCTCTGCATATAAAACAGTGTCTTGGAGAGCAGGAAATACAAATGGTAAATCATCATGTCTGGTGATGTTTTATATCAAATTTCATACTTTTATTGACCAAGTTTGTTATACCTGTTTATTCACCTGAATTCCCTGAAGGGATACGATAACGCTCATCAATTATTTGGACCCTGAAAGTAGTGTTGTTTGTTTTTTAAAATGTCCGGACAGAAAAATTTAAATGGCCGGTAATCAATATTTCAAACCAGACATTTGAGATTCCCAATCGGACATGTCCGGCGCATATGACCGTTTCCGGACCCCTGGTACAAATATAGTGTTCCAACTACGTTACATGATCGATTCCTTCAAACAGTTACTGAAATCATTTACAAGCACTTCAACACACTATTCATCATGTTTCCTATTTGTTTTGTTTTGACTTGAAGATATCCGTCACTAAGAACTTTGAACCATCACAGGATGAGGATCGATGAAGACTCTTTGGCCCACTGGAAAAGTTCAGTCTTAAATTTACAAACTGGATGGAAATTATCAAAAGAAAAGAAAATGGTTGACATCTGCTTTCTTTTTTACATGATCAAGTACAGTTAACTATACAGTTAACTATGTTTATAACAAACACAATAACCGGATAATGACGGATATAACCATCTATTTCTTGATCCTGTCCATTTGCTGTATATATGCTGTACCTTTCCTTATAACGAACAACGTATATAACCCTTTGAGTTCGTTATAACCTTAGTTTACTCTACATATGAAGTGCTACAGGCTCATATTTCAAACTTTAGAAAATCTAAATAGGATTAAGTCACCATATGCTCATCAAATGTTTTCAGTCGTTTTTATTCTGAGAAGGTCAGTTTGGGTCAAGTCTTCATGAAATTCTCTACAATCAGCCTTTAAAGCACATTTTAGCCTTATGTCTACAGGGGTAGATTTAACTTGTATGTAGCCAGCAGGGCCTGCTCCTTTCAAAAGTTACTGGCCCTTCTCCAAACTAACTGGCCCAAAACTAAATGTTGGAGGCAACAACTGAGTTACCCAGGAGCTCCAGAATTTTAGAACTCCTCACCCCTAAAACATCATTTGCTGCTCTATAAGATTAAATCTTGGCTTCCATTTGCCTCATTTCGCAGCGATTCTATGATCAAATAAAGATGTTGTACAGAACATTACAAAATGGCTGCCGGTTGTGTCATTCTACCAGGATGATCTTTAAGTTAACCATTCACTCGATCTCATCCCCACAAAATATTTTCTCATTGAAATTACAAGATTCACGAGCAGAGAAAGGGGGAAATTTTGACAAGCCAGACAGGCAATCTACTTAATGTTTCAGCAAGCCTTTTGTTATGAGCCAGCAGTTAAATTGACCCCTGTTCTCTATATTTAGTGATGCTGTAAGTCTAAATTAAAGTGTGCAAGTGTTTAAATTAACAAAGTCTAGTACTCATTCATGTAAACATTCCTGGTAACGTCCATTTCTGACAATTTTGCTTATTCCTTAAATTATGCAAATCTCACGGGCCACAAAAAGCCTTGATCATTATTTTTCTTTTGGATGAATTACAGATCCCTGGTATATCATTTTTCGAGTATTTAAGACAGACCGCTTATTTTCTTGTTTTCAAAGCTTGTAAGAAAAGCGGGAGTAAGAATAAATGTGTTTGGATCGTACTGGATTGTTGCAATACTCACCTCCCATAATATCGGAGCTCTTCTTGCCATGTTCGTACGTAGCTCTGGGCTGTATTCCATACGGAATGGAGGTAAAGTTGTCCGATATTTTCACAACTTGACTCTCACTGTTGGAGGATGACAAACTCAAGTGCGACACAGACGAATCTTTTCTTTCTAAATTCCTGGAAATTGACTCCTTTATTTCTTCAAAGACCTCATCGACATCCCGATGTCTGTCCATTTCTGTGTCAATATCATAATCGCTTTCCTCATCAGCGTCATACTTCCCCATTGACAGCTCATCGATAAAGGCAAGGAGTGATTGGTCATCGACCTCTTGGTCATTGACTTCTTGAGCTTCATTGATTGAATTGTTGCTGGCGTCGAGTCTGGAGGTCAGTTTCAACATGCCGGCCAGTGCCATGGGGTCATACTGGTCAGGGCGGTTGGTGACACGTTCAGGCACTGACCCAGGCGTAGTTGGAGGATCTTTGTCCTGGGGGGTCTCCACAGAAACAGACATATTGTTTATCTGACTTTGTTAACTGTTGTTTTACTGTTTGTTCCACATTTTTCTTATAAATTACTGGGTACTTTGTCCAATGAAATCATCTATAAAAGTAAAAAAAAACAAATTATATTCACAGTTGTAATTATGTGTAAAGATTTAGGGTGCACAGTAATACCGGTATATCGGTAAATTGAGGTTCATTCTTTCCTTGATCATGTTCATTTGTATCACAATATAATTTTTTCATGATGCTCAGTATATCGGGTGAGTTGAAATAGCGACTTTTATCATGTGTTTCATGTAATACACTTGCCAAATAGCTTCACTGCCACGGAGCGTGCATCCAGGGCCCCAAGATGGCTGCATATTTATTAAATGAGTACATATTTTCTTGTACCAGCATCCCTTTTTGTTCAATTTCTGAACTTCCATCCATACACTGATGTTGCAGATGTTTCAGAATTCAAAATTTAGAATTATACAATATATCATGATAAGTGTCGCAATACGGCCTTGTGCATTGCAAAATATTGTGAAACACTTGAAACCTCCAATACCCATCCCTAGTAAAGAGACCTGTGAAGATTCCGGGGTTAGAATAGGTCTAACCCATGCTTGCCGACCGCCGTCATATGGCTGGAATATTGCTGAGCGCTGAGTGCGGTGTTAAACAACAAACCAACCAACCAACCCTTGTAAAGACAATGCAAATGATGTATTGTGGAGGGAAAAATGGTGGAAAGAGAGCATGTTTTGTTTGTTAGAAAAAGAATATATTTTCTGTCCCTGTTTCAAGAATACAATTGTTTTCCCTCAAAGAAAGAGCTGAACCATTTTTTTCCGCAATATATTTTTATAAACAATATTTTTTGTAGTATTTAGTGGACATGGTGGAACCAATTTTATTTTTCAAAAGCATCACTGGGCCCACTCCAACATTTCTGATACTACAAATTAAAAAAATGATTAAAAAATTTAAAAAAATTCTGATACTACTAATAAAAAAATAATAAATGAAAAATAAAATTTTCTGATTCTACAAATAAAAAAATACACCCACATTGACGTCTTACAGATATATTACTTACTATCTGTTTGATTGGCATTTTAGAAATGGCGAGTGAGTTAGAAAACATACAACTTTATGAATAACAACTTGTGGTTTAAGCATTTAGTGATGTTTCCACGTAGATTCTTACACAGTTATCAAGCTGGAGTGATATATTATATGCAACAAACCACGAGTTGTTATCCATAAACATGATAAAGTAGCCCATTTTCTTGTTATTTTTTTCATTGCAAAAAATAAGTTAACGATTTACATTACAAAGTTTACTATCAAACAAACAGCAAAAAAAATTAAAACTCGCATGAACTCTTCGGTCTAACTGTGTGACAAAGAACCCCCTGTGCCAGAGCTTAAACCTACAAAACTCAGTGTGTTCAAACACTAGTGAAACACTACACATATCTCTGGATATTGATTCCTGACAACCATCACAAATGAAACCTTAAAAAAACAACCTTGTTCATTCCATCTTGGAGATCATGCTTATGTAAAATATGCTGGATTTAAAGGCTTACATCACACAGCCAAACATGTACATTGCTTAATTCAGGTCAACCTAACACACAGTGTGGCTGATAAGGCTGTTTACGATTCAGTGGCAGTGTTCTTAACGTATCTATCAACTGGATAGAACGCCTAAATACCCATGTATCTGAACCTACAAAACACATGTTAGTTTAGTTTTTCAAACATGTTTTTTTCAGTCTACCTTTTGAATAAGGAGGGTGCCAAACCCCATATCCTGAATCCAAAGTTTTGACTGTGAACCTAATTGCTAACCCCCGAATAACGACTACTATTTAACACAAATCTCAAAAGCAAAAAATATATAAAAATACAAAATATAAAGGCTATTTTTATGTAGACCATTATTCTTTTTTTCACGTTGAATCGTTGAATCCATGTACCGAATACATCCCGCATTACACCCCATCCATAAACCCCCGAATCAGCCTCATTAAGTGACTGGTCAATTAATATAATTGGTTGGTTTGGTTGGTTTGATGTTTTATGCCGCACGCAGCAATATTCCAGCTATATGACAGCGGTCTGTAAATAATCGAGTCTGGACCAGACAATCCAGTGATTAATATCATGAGCATCGATCCACGCAATTGGGATCGATGACATGCATCAACCAAGTCAGCAAGCCTGCCCACCCGATCCCGTTAGTCGCCTTTTAAGTGAAGTGAAATTGGGTTTAACGTCGCGTCCAAGATTATTGCACTTATATAGCGACAGGCATGCACGTGTGTGTGTGTGTGTGGCTGCTTGTACTAGTCCGGACTGATGCCGATTTATAGTGCTAGCTCACTGAGATACCATGCCGCAGTTTAACATGAATACCCCACTCAGACACAGTATACTGACCCTGAGCCGACCAGTCCTTGATTTAGCCCCTTAATGTCGAGTCGCCTTTTACGACAAGCATAGTCGCCTTTTAAGGCAAGTATGGGTTGCTGAAGATCTATTCTACCCCGGAGATCTTCACGGGTCCTTTTAATATAGGGTGGGAGGGCAACCCGATGGGGGGGGGGGGAGACGGGGGAATGAGACATAGGATTGTCTCATAGTTGTCACAGGAACAAGAAAGTCTGTAATGGAGGTCACTTCTTTTATCGAAGAGTTTTTTTTGTCTTTCGTAATGTAACTGAATTCTATTGCTGAAGACATCACCGACTGGTATGAAGCTGAATTTGGGTTTTGATTCACTTATCAATCAAAATATCAGCAATGCTCTATTAACTTTTCGAAAATAGGGTATGTCAGGGTAATTCTTTTATTTAACTGGGTCATAAGGTGGATATGAAAAATGGTTTTAGCCCACTAGTTCTGGTCCTATAGTATATTACCCTACCTATGAGAGTTTTTAAATTTTCTGTGTTGTTGTTGTTTACAAGTATCAAAAGTGAACTTAAGTGTTTCATAAGGAAGAGAATATATGGATGTCAACTTTTTTATTATGAGGAACACATCATTTCTGAGTATACGCTTACTCCTTCATATAATCCGAAACGTTGTGTTCCTCATAATAAAGAAGTTGACATCCATATATTCTCTTTCTTATGTGTATCACTTCTAAATGCCTTTCATAGACCTTTGGGGGCAAGGGTGGCCCAGTCGTTTAAGGCGCCGCGATTTGCAGTGCATAGTTGCGTCCTGTGGGCACGCCAGAAACCTATGATTGTGAGTTTGAATCCCGGTTCGCCCTGATTATGTTTTTAGGTTTGTCAGCACCATACCCGTGCTCGTGGGTTTCATCGAAGTGGTAAATGTCTAAGACCTGCATCACTTCGGGCTTTCCTCCCACATTAAGCTGACACGCCGCGATATAACGGGAATATTGTTAAAAGCGGTGTTAAACCCCACTCACTCGTTCACTCAAAGACCTTTAGTGTTTCAGCTCAGCATTTCAGTTGACCACAAATATAGTAAACTGTCAAAAATAAATTACCCCCATGAAACCAAAATTTCTACTTTCTAGGGGTAGCGGATTTGCAAAATTACAAAAGTAAGTTTTCCAACATTTCTCATCTACCATGGATGAATCACTCAGGGCTACAACAAATATGACTTTTAATGAGTATAGCATTTATGATATATGTATCGATTCCCTGTCAACTAAAGTTTGTTTCAAGGCGTCACTTTGGCTGTGGTTGCTGTAAATAAAGGTGAGTTGTGCGATCTACCGATCATTTCAAACATGATTTTGCCGAGATGAATGTAAACAAACAGTGAATAAAATTTTGAATAAAATAAAAAAAATATAACGCAACAGTCCAGATATACAATGAACACATTTTTATAACCAGATAGTATAATATTGGGATTAAATTGCGTACTTCAGTTCGGATTTGTTGACTTGTATTTCGTTACCCGCTCACGGTGATCAGCTGATAATTTTTTTTTAGATGTGAGGAAAAACATTGTGTCAGTGTAAAACTTGAGTTTGTATGTAAGTAAATTTGGGGAGCCATACATTACTGCGCGCTATAACCGAGTTGGCGCTATATTGAGGGGCGCAATAGCGAAGGAACACTGTGTGTATCTCTGCTATCTCAGATTCTCAGTTTTGTAGATGTTACATTTAACTGAATTTAATAGCTTGATTTGGGGCAGTACATTTTAGAATAGGGCAAGTGAGAATGTTGGTCATACTTGCCCTTGGTCAAGTAACATTTTTTTTAAAATTTCAACCCCTGAGGGAGCTTTGTTAATGCTTCTAATTATCCGAGTTTCGACACAACCGAAAATGATAAATAACGAAGGAATATGCAGAGACCAAACTTATACTTCGAGATAACCGTAAGTTTGACAAATCAAAGTTCGACACAACTGTGCTTGACTGTATGTCAAATTTAAGTTACAATAATCTTTGTGCATTATTCACGGCAGTATTGTTAATGTCTGTGATCCCTGCATTCAATCAGTAATCATCATAATAATAATAATAATAATAATAATAATAGAAATGAAATACATGTACACTGGAACGCAATCTTGGTGTACTATTTTTTGCGGGGTTTTTTTTTTTGCAACTTAAATATAACCATGATAACAAGAAAGAAGTGAGCAAAGCTCACATAGCCCCGTTATCCCCGCTGGTCAACAACAAATAGTAAATAGTTTGTTAATTAATGAAATATACCTGTTGCTTTAAGTCAGAGGAACTGCCCCTTCCTTTGTAACCCCATGAGGATGCATTATGTTTGAAATGAACACGTTTTTGCAAATACATTTCAATCTAGTGTGGGATAATCAATGCTTAGCACAACATACATTCTTGATGTTTCTAAATGTGTCCATGGAAACAGCAAAAATTAAAATGTTAAGAATCTTCAAACTAGCAAAAGACACAAGTACTCATTGTGGTAAATGTGTGTAGCAAGTTTGGTGAAGCTAGGGTGCATGGTTAAAAAGATATGAGCCGTACAAAAGCTCGGACGGACGGACAGACGTAACGCTATATACCCCCGATTTAAACAGGAGTATAATTAGCTTATTCTTATTCAAACTTAAAAAATCAAACATCAGCAGATGGTAAAAAACAAAATATCATACAAATGATCACTATTTCAATAGCCAGTATGTAATAACCCCTACCTCAAACCTGGAATGTCTAGAAATGTCAACACTGATTAATGTCCATCAGAGACCTCTCTAAAACTTACAACACTGTGACGTGCCCCTCTCAATGTCACCACACAAATCAATGGGCGTTGATGTATGGCTTATCAATAGAAGAAACACGATATTCACAAGTGACTGGTTTTGAAAAGACTGTTGAATACAGATAAAGATCCCCACTGGCGACTAAACATGGGCTGGAAATAATACCCCGAGATATTCCCCTAAATACCTGAATTAGCCTGATGGCATGCTAGGACACTGTGTACAAACATTGTATTAACTTTGTTTTTAAGATCACAGAGTAAATAAAGATTACAGACAGGAAAAAACAGAATTAGGATTATGGAGCCATTAAAGACAAACCATCCAAACACAGCAATTGTCCATGAGCCAGTGGCAACACAAAGTGAGTGAGTGAGTATGGTTTTACGCCGCTTTTAGCAATATTCCAGCAATATCACGGCGGGGGACACCAGAAATGGGCTTCACACATTGTACCCATGTCGGGAATCGAACCCGGGTCTTCAGCGTGACGAGCGAACGCTTTAACCACTGGGCTACCCGACCACCCCTGCAACACAAAGAATAACACGCTAAAACATCAATGGTTTACAGAGAAACTATATCAATACATATATTATTGATATTTTTATGGAGGAAAAGATTATTGACTGTCAACAGCTTTAGGAAGTACTTCGACTTTATTATGTGCTTGTACTTCGAGCTTTGATTACAACAGTACTTTTACATACACAGCCTCCTATGGAGTTGTCCTCTAATCTTTATGTTTAGTATTGTATGGAAGTGATGGAACACTTTCCATCCTGATAAACAAGAACAAATATTGCCATTGTTTTACTTTTTTGATTAGTAAAAGACTGGAGTGAGCGAGCGAGTTGGGTCCAACGCCGCAGTAGTCCAGTTATATCGCGGCGTGTCAGCTTAATGTGAGAGGAAAGCCCGAAGTGATGCAGTTCTCAGACGTTTACCACTTTGGTGAAACCCAATAGCATGGGTATGGTGCTGACAAACCTAGAAACACAATCGGGACGTACCGGGATTCGAACCCACAATCATAGGTTTCTGGCGTGCCAAGGGACGCAACTCTGCACAGCAAAACGCCTTAGACTGGAAGTGACTTTCTAATTAATTACCGGTGAGTGAGTTTGATTTTACGCTGCTTTTAGCAATATTCCAGCAATATTCCAGCAATATCACGGCGGGGGACACCAGAATTTAATTAATGGGCTTTACACACTGTACCCATGTCAGGAATCGAACCCAGGTTTTCGGTGTGACGAACGAACGCTTTAACCACTAGGCTACCTGACCGCCCCTATGATTACTGCTATAGGCAGAAATTGAAATTGGCACTAGTCCCATTAAGTCCTTAGCAAACTACCCAACAGTTTTGGTACCATAAGGACTTCAAGAAATTTGACATTTTTAAGTGGTTTGCTTCATGTTATTATTATAAGGACTACTGGACTAAAAATGTAATAGTTTCTATCCCTGATAGGTTATACAATGTAGCAGTGGTGAATATGTTTTGGAGTAGCTTAAAGGCAGGATGAATTTTCTCTTCATAATCAACATGATCAAATAACATACACTATGTTTATTATTTTGGTAGATGGAAAAGTTTTGTAATTTTCTCTTGACAGTTGTTCTGGTGTTACTAACTGATGAGATTTCAATAACAATGTGATTATGGTATATTTATCCATGAAGATATTGTTGATATCATGATGATATTGTAATGTTTTCATTTGCTCAGTAGCATGTAAACAACTTGCTATTCAAGCTTCAAAAGCATATATGCCTGTGTATAAATTGTTTAAACAAAATCTGTATATATCATTTTCAACAGCATGCAATATTTTTTATTGAAAATTGCACCAATATTATATGGTTCGGCATTATTGGGAACAAAATATTATGCTGCCATCGAAAAAGTACATACCTCATACTTCAAACGATTTTTTGGTATTGGTAAATATGCCTCAAATTAAGCAATTCTTGGTGAAACTGGGCGCTGCAATATGTTTGTGCACAGAGTAGTTAAATACTGGATAAAGTTACTAAGAATGGAAGAATGTAGATATCCTCTTCAATGTTATAAATTGTTAAAGCAGTTGGATGATAAAGGTAAACAAAACTGGGTATCTGAAGTTAGAAATCTATTATTTACATGTGATGTTTCTTTTGTCTGGATTGCACAGGATATTGGAAACATTCAAGTATTTATCATGTTTATGGGAATATTTAAGCAGCAAGTGAAAGATATATTTGCACAAAACTGGACCAAAACTGTTTCATCTTCGCATTATCTTAGCAATTATAGTAAACTAAAGACACATCTTCAACAGGAAATGTATTTATCTGTCTTACCAGACAAGTCATTAATAAGATCGTTTTGTTAATTTAAAATCTTATAAATCTCATAAATCGAAAGGTATTGATGAAGTTGATAGTGTTTGTACCAATTGTGACAGAGGTGAAGTTGAAGATGTCTTATTTAAGTGTAACAAGTATTCCAAGTTAAGATCTACATATCTCCCCTTCTTGAATAATGACTATAAATTTGAAATGTTAACGAAATAAATGATCAATATTATCAACTCACAAAATAAACATGTTATCTTTTCAGTGGTAACTTATATAAAGCATGTTTTTTCTATCAGATTCAAGAAGATGTAATTTCTGTATATGCACGTGACCTCATATTACGAGTTATAGCAATTGTACTTTAGGCCATATGGCCATAATACTGAATAAACCTGTCTGTCTGAGATTCCAATGACTACATATATCAATTAGCACAGATATTGGAATTTACTATTGCTAAATTGTTTATTTATAAGAATTATGTTCACACTTGACACATATCCATGTATCTTTGTGAGTGGCATACTTTATTTTATTTTTTTCTATCACTGTTGTTCACTGTTACTGACAGCTTAAAAAAGCTTGAATGAAAATATAACAAAAACAACATAACCAGCTGCAGATGTTTCTCAGGGTTTAAAAAAACACATTTTAAAGGACCATCTACTCTTTTCCTGAAGGGAAATAGAGGCCTAATCTGAACCACAGAATTAGTTTTATGCCTTGCAGATGCAAGGACATTGCCAGTAAATGCTTTGAAAACTTATGATCACATCTGGAGACTGACATTCACTGAAAATAATTAGACAAAGAAAAGTAAATCTATAATTACTAATGGCATTGGTCAAATGTCGAGAAACCATTTATCAAGTTTCTCTTTACATCGCCATTTATTATCCATATGACATGAATAATATGCGTGACAAAGTGTCTTGTTAAATTTCTTAATTTTATAACGAACTGTCATTTTAATGCTACCAAATAGGCATCGTTCATATCATGACATGTCAAAAGACTGTCTTCCTTTTTCCGTTTGACAACATATTGTTACAATGTCAACATTCCGAAGTTGACCAGCATTATTCTAAATTCCGCATAACATTCAATGCGGGTCATCCGATCTTACCTTTTCTCTTTATCCCATATCTGTTTTTACTCAATACAGTTTCATATCCCGCAATTTCCACGAGGTAACTTTACATCACATGACAGAGCCTGTCAAACTCCCTTTTTGACGAAAAAGCGTGCCACTGGTCTGCCATGTTGTTTACAGGTAGCAACGTTATCCCGCCATCTAGCGGCAAGTGCTCGCTTGAGTAGAGTAACCTGCCCTTTGAGCGCGAAACACCAAGCTCCTTTCCAGCGCGTGACACCTTCGTTACACTCTCGGTAACATCGCTGCCACCAGTGTGGGCGCGGCCATTATAAGAATCTTGAAATTTGCCCTCTAACACCTCAAGTAGTAACGTTGATACTTTTGTTTATATCCCTGGGAATGCCATCATATTTCATTTTGAAAAGGTTTACAACTGACCATGTTTTCCAGATGAATTTACTTTGTTGTTTGTATAATCAGATTGGTTCGAGATTGCAGACTAACGGAAAATAAACCAACTTCTCCCTTACATTCTTACTATATCAATAACATGATAGTTTTAATGAAATAGAAATTCAAATTGACAAACGAAGAAAGTAATTTAGCAGCGATAAGTGTATTCGGCGACACGACAGTCGTCACTTTCTTTGTAAACAAGTCATTGTCATTCGGTTGCGAGTTCAACTCCAAACATGGTTGTGGCCACATATTCACAGTTGGGAGTTTTGACTGGTGGCAGCGATAGTATAGAGAGCTCCGGGAACGTACTATCGCTGTGAGGAGCTTGCGCGAAACACGTTATCGTTTTGCAGTCCCGTTTCCATTCTCCGGGCATTCTTGTCACATCGAGTTAGAGCCAAACGCACACATGATTTATTATTATTTCATTTTTTTTTTAATTTCATACTTTAAAACAGATACAAACTTGTTTTCAGACTAAAATAAGCTGCATTGTTGGTAAATCCAGAGATCCTACACCGTTATATATTTGGCCATCCAATCGTCCAAATCTCTCTCTCTCTCTCTCTCTCTCTCTCTCTCTCTCTCTCTCTCTCTCTCTCTCTCTCTCTCTCTCTCTCTCTCTCTCTCTCTCTCTCTCTCTCTCTCTGGTGTGCCCAAGGCACGCAACTCTGCACAGCAAATCGCGGCGCCTTAGACAACTGGGCCACCCGTGCCCCCAATCGAGACTGGACCAGACAATCCCAGTGATTGACATTATGAGCATCAATCCACGCAATTGGGATACAATGACATGCATCAACGAAGTCAGCGAGCCTGACCACCGATCCGGTTAGTCGCCTCGTACGACGAGAAGGGAAGTGCAACTGCCCAGTGTAAATGTAAAATGCTCTCATCAGAATGATCAATCTCATTAAAACACATCTTCTCTGAGTCTTCTCTGCACAGAAAGTCGCGTCAGGTGAACCCTTTTCGAAATTTGACGGACCAATCGAAATTAATTCGAATTAAGGCTGTGAATATTCTTGGAAAAATCATCTTTCTAAATCGATACGGATTTTTCTTTAAAGTCTTGAAACGGAAATTTCGATTTTAACAAAAGAAATGTTAACCAACCCAGAACACACCTATCCTTTCGATATGGTATTCTCATTTGGATGCAGATGTAGCTTCCAAACGACAGGGTGTATAAACTATTCATAACACTATAACGCCGCAGTCATTTTTATTTACAATCGGAACTGACTGTACACGTTAGATTTCAAGATACAGAAGTCAGATATAGTTCGAAAGCTTCGCTCATTGTATCGATATTTTAGAATCCTCGAAGCTGAATGGCCGATATGTCAGATGTTCACGCAGAATGGTATCGGAGTAAAATATCTTATTTGAGATTTAGTTTAAAATGAACACTATTCAACAGATGTTCTTTAATATTTATATTAGATGTATACATGTATTAATTCACACATTTCTGGTGTTCCTTGCCGTGATATTACTGGAATATTGCTAAAAACGGCGTAAAACCATACTCACTCACTCATCCCCTGTTGGGATTTTGGACCGTGCTCGAATATGCCACAGGTACATATGCTTATAAGAGGCGACTGACTCGGGTGGTCAGGCTTGCATGGCGTCTTCACAGTACCCAGACGCTGTGGGGTCAATCACTGGTTTGTCTGGTGCAGACTCAATCTCTTTTAGGCCACTGTCGCGCATATGTAATAAGGGGCGGTCGGGTAGCCTAGTGGTTAAAGCGTTCGCTCGTCACGCCGAAGAACCGGGTTCGATTCCCGACATGGGTTCAATGTGTGAAGCCCATTTCTGGTGTCCCCCCGCCGTGATATTGCTGGAATATTGCTAAAAGCGGCGTAAAAGAATTCTCACTCGCAATATTTTGGCCAAAATCTCGCGTTCTCGCATTCTCGCACTTTTGGCATATTTAGCTCGTTTCCAGAGGTCGAGATCTCCCTTACAGTATTCAGTTGGTTGGTTGGTTGTTTAACGCCGCACTCAGCAATATTCCAGCTATATGACGGCGGTCTGTAAATAATCGAGTCTGGACCAGACAATTCAGTGATTAATATCGTGAGCATCGATCCACGCATCGATGACATGAATCGACCAAGTCAGCGAGCCTGACCACCCGATCCCGACAGTACTCAGACAGCTGATAGTAGAGTTGAACAACAGCTGATGGTAGAGTTGAACAACAGCTGATGGTAGAGTTGAACAACAGCTGATGGTAGAGTTGAACAACAGCTGATGGTAGAGTTGAACAACGGACAATGACAACGGCGATTCTTTGGAAGCGTCTATAAAATACTTCAGTTGCGTTCTTTTAGAGGAGGTTACTCTTCTGGGCCCCGTTCCTCAAAGCGATCTTAGCGCTACGATGATCGTAAACCTATGTTAGAGTATGGGACTTACGATCACCTTAGTGCTAAGATCGCTTTGTGGAACGGGGCCTTGACCTCTAAGTTCAAGAGCTTTTTCGTTCTTTTTTAATTCACAAAGAACATAAAACAATCAGAAGATGGCAGGATATGAGACCTTCCAATGTAACACACCGAAGAGTTACTTTAGACGTTGTATAATACCTTTATTACCGAAACATAAAACATACGTCCCAGACGTGTTCTATTACTATGAAATTTATTACATACAATTTAGGCTGACTGTAGCATGTGTATAGTTACACACTCGTTTCATATATAATATATATCATACAAAAGATAACAATTGTTCAAATTGAAAAATAAATAAATAACACTAAAGGAGTAGTGCATAGGAAGTCCAAGTACTCTCTCACATCTGGTATATTTATCAGGCTTTGATGAGTTTAAAATTCTGATTTCCGGCATTTAATGGCATTTTACCCACATTCTCCCAGGATTATGGTATATTAACAGACTGGCATTAAGTTCAATAATTAATCCCACGAGCCATTGTTGAACCTAATGAATCTGGAATCGGTGAATTCTTCCCCCAAGAAGGACATCCTCCTCTTCCCCCCGTGTCCCTCCCCGTTGTCAGCATCCCGGAACTTCCTCTTGGCCGTGTGGCACGTCTGCAATACGTAATGTTCGTATCGGCGTTCTTCTGGAGATACATAGTCGGTATAGAGCAGCTCGCCGCCCATATTGTAGACCTCCGTCACCTTCCGGTTGTCACTGTTGCATCCTGGTAGTGTGTACTCATTTACAAGCCGGTGTACTCTCATGTTGCCCATGTCCAAGTCAGACATCTCTGATGATGACACGCCCAGAATCTGAGAGAGCTGCCGCTCATTGAAATTATTACAAACGTGACTTGTTGACGGCGGGTTATCGTGAACGCGAGAACCAGTGGGAACAGGTCGTTCGATCTGCGAGTTCTGATTCGCTGAACGTAATTCCGACTGATTTCGATTGGATGAGGATGAACCAGTTTGGCCCTGTTTAACTGACATGAAGTTACTATTGTTCGGACTTGTGGACTTTGGGCTAACCGGATCCGGACTTGGACTCGTTGATTGTGGCCCTCTGTGGTTATTGCGTATAGAAGGAGAGGCAACTTCCCCATTGCCATTTTGAAGCTTCATCCAATCGCGTGTGGTTGTAATGCTGGAGAGACATCTCCTGGGATTCTTGTCCCGCAGGCTGACAGTAGCAATCTGTCTGACGGTGTCTTCAATCAGTGTGTTCACACTTCCTTCAACAGAAGGGACGTGGGTGTGGATGTACTCCTGCAATGCATCCCGCATCCTGGTCTCCGACTGCATCTTGGCCAACCGCGAGGCCAGGCCCCTCACATCCAGTGCATCCCCGCCGTCCATCAACGACCGCACCGGACCCTCCACGGGAGAAGACCGGGGATTCTGTGGAACTGCGTCCAATGGATGAAACACTTGGCATGTCTTCAGCATGTTACTAATCGGAGTCAGATTATTCGTCTGTGCTGAATACACAATACATCTGTTAATATCATTGATGCTGTTTGGAACAGATGCTTGAAGACATCTCGACGTGGGCATGTTTGGCGTTGCTTCTTTAGAATGGGATTCATTAATGAATCCATTACCTGATTTCAGTTCACTGTTGTCGTATTTTCGTAAACCTGGTGTTCCGCCACTGGGGTCATCACCTCGTGTAATATATGAAGCGGGAGTGTCAGACATCTGCCAGTCATTTCCATTCTTTTCACCGACACCAGGAACACTTCCAAAACTGCTTGTATAGCCTGACCCGTGGGACGGTGTCTTTATTGGCTGACAGGGATGACTTAGCTGGTGTCCGGCCGGCTGGGGGAAGTGCAGATTGGTTGTTGTGTTGTAAAATGGTGGGGATAATTCTTGATTGTTTCTCCATGATTCTGTTGAGATGCGCGGAGCTCCAATTGCGTGTCCTTTTATCTCTTCTGACTGAAAATAGCGACATGTGTTTTAGTTACTGACTTAATATTGGAAATAATAACTGACTTGAAGATCACTGCTGACAAGGCATACTACACATTTGCAAAACGAGTTGTAAGTACCAGATTAATTTCATGTGCTTACTAACCAGAGTTATATATACAAGACAGCAGAACCAGTGTCACACAGAATTTGCAGGACAACTTTCAAAATTCACGAATTTTCCACATCGTTAAATCTGATCACTATATTAAAACCCAAGCAGACTTGTTTACTATTTCTCGTGCAAGTCAAGTCATTTGGAACGCCTCAAATTTGTCATTAGATGCCTTAGCCCTTTTCCTTTCTTACACCTGACTGATCACATGACAAAATACAGAAATGAAACACTGAGTTAAAAGGGAAGATCTTTCGAATTTAAATTTTACTATGAGTAAATCTGAGAACCAATTAACATGACCCAATCCAACTTTTTCTTCATGCCCAAAGAAAACTAGCCCTGCTTATGCTCAAATGTCAGAAAAACCTGGTTCCTGCAATTTTGGACAAAATGTTGTTTTTAGTTAACTGCTGAATACATTTAGTGTTACTACAAGTCCAAAACATTCAAATATTGAAATATTCCTTTATAATTTTCATTCATAGGATCATGTCTATCAGATAACTATCATATAACAATTTCTGGGTAGACTGCAGTATTTGGTCCCTAAACCGGTGGGAACGTTAATACATTTTAACGGAAGAGTGAGTGAGTGAGTGAGTTGGGTTTAACGCCGCTTTTAACAGTATTCCAGTTATATCACGGCGTGTCAGCTTAATATGGGAGGAAAGCCCGAAGTGATACATGTCTCAGACGTTTACCACTTCGGTGAAACCCACGAGCACGGGTATGGTGCTGACAAACCTAGAAACATAATCGAGGCGAACCGGGATTCGAACCCACAATCATAGGTTTCTGGCGTGCCCAAGGGACGCAACTCTGCACAGCGAATCGCGGCGCCTTAGACGACTTGGCCACCCGTGACCCCTTTTACGGAAGATGTCGAATGAATTTCTAAAAGCTATTTTGCTAAACTTATGCAGATCATGTGATGCAGATGTCCCTTAATGGGTCCCTGGGTCCCAATACACACCTTGAACTGGAGTTTTCTCGAAGCAAGGCTGCATCTGGTAGATAAACTGTTTCCACTTGCCTCGAGGTTCGGTGTAGCACTTGGTCCATTCTCCCCACTCAAGATGGCCGACTCCTTCCAGTGACACACTGGGGTGCCTGCAGACATCACATAATCGAAACTATCAGAAATTGCAGCGATAGAAATTAACTGTTTTAATCAACTTGTCCTTATAATGATCACATATAGCAAAAGCCTTAATAATGGCAAATTTCTACTAGTCCTGATGGTACCTTACCTATGAGTATTTTGGCAAGGACGATAGGACTTGTGCCAATTTCTGACGCTGAATTGAGGATTAACTATCAATGTCACTAATATTTCTCACTTACTAAAAAAATGAATAAAGACAGACTGTAAGACCCAGGCGTATAATACCTCTTTGCAAAATATCTGGTTGACACCATGATTAGGTTTTGGTTTGATTTGGTTTGTTGTTTTACGCCGCACTCAGCAATATTCCAGCTATATGACGGCGGTCTGTAAATAATCGAGTCTGGACCAGACAATCCAGTGATTAATATCATGAGCATCGATCCACGCAATTGGGATCGATGAGTGACATGAAATGCATCAACCAAGTCAGCGAGCCTGACCACCCGATCCCGTTAGTCACCTTTTACGACAAGCATAGTCACCTTTTACGGCAAGCTTGGGTTGCTGAAGACCTAGGTAAGACCTATTCTACCCCGAAATCTTCACGGGTCACCATGATTAGGCCTATTAGACATAGGCATCGAACATTGATTACATTTATTTTCATATTAATTATCAATAATTAATTAATATTTTAAAATATGAACGGAAAACAGGAAAACAACAGGCTAATATGAATATGCATTGCATATACTATAAGCTTATGTTGATCATTATGTTCATCTGTCCTATCGTTTAAATAAAAACACCCCTGATCGAGTAGCTAGAAAACGTCTGAGCTATTTTCAAATCTTGTCATAAATTGATAATGGATTTAAACAGAAATCTACGGTATAACTGAATGTACAGGACAGTGTCCAAACTTAAACCGACATATTATTGAAAACATGGAATGCAAGTCCCACCTGGCGTCGAGTTACTCATATTTTGCAGTTCATATTACTCTATTTCCGAACATCTTTATGAGAAAAAGACGTTGTGGCGGAAGTCATGCAACGGCGCCACCACGAAGGGAGATAACTCTCAGTGAATGATGACGTCACGGTGTTTGAGCGGTTGCGCCGTAACACAATAGTTATGACGTACATATTTCCTTTCGTCATAAACGAGATCGCTGGAACAACAACCGCAGTGGAAATAGATCCATCTGGGTTTTTAATATGAAGCTTTCAAAACTAGTCTTGGCGACATTGGCCACGTTCAGTTGTATGCTCGTGGCATTCCTCCTCATTTTTCAAGGTAGGATGTCTGCAAACTATATTTTCATCACCTCAACCCAGCTGTTGGGGCTTGGACGGGTAACTCGGGTACTCGGGTTGGGTGGGTACTGAGTAGGACCCGGGAACCGACAGGACTACCCGGACCCGTGGTTATTCACGTGAAATATTGTTTAATGACAAAAATTATCTAGAACTCTATGGTTACACTATAAGTGACTAATATTTGCGTTCCTTCTCACTTCATATGCTTGAATAAAGATAAAACTTCAGTCAACTTCAGTTTATGCATGACCAGATCGTTTTATACGAGTATCTAAATACATTTTAACAGGTCTTCGGTCATACAATTGCCAGTCGGACATTTGGACCTATCTCTGGAGACCTACAGCGGGTACCCGGGTAATAGGGGTGTGGTTACCCGGGTTGTAAATTTGGACTCGTCGAAGTCCTACTAGCTGTCCTATCACGTTAACGCTTATCTATTTGGCCACCCAATCGCCCAAAATATTTATAAGACAAAACAAACAAACAAACAAAAAAACCAATAATAGCAAACACGCACATACTCTCTCTCTCTCTCTCTCTCTCTCTCTCTCTCTCTCTCTCTCTCTCTCTCTCTCTCTCTCTCTCTCTCGGCAAGAAGAACTTGGTTATGCATAAAAGTTAAAAATGTCTTGAGAGATCTTCTATTGCCTACCATATGTCTGTTTGAAGTCGAAAACTTGCGCACCGAACAAAAGCTATATTCTCGTACGATAGCCATTTCCCCTTCTTTTTAACATATGGTATGTACACAGGCATGCTTTTGCCTTACATACTTTCTTGCCATTTTAAAAATAATTTCTGTATCATAAGTCAAATGTGCAATAACTTATAACCTAAAGCAATGGGATTTCATGAACAATGTAGGGGCGGTCGGGTAGCCTAGTGGTTAAAGCTTTCGCTCGTCACGCCGATTTCCCGGGTTCGATTTCCGACATGGGTACATTGTGTGAAACCCATTTCTGGTGTCCCCCGCGGTGATATTGCTGAAGTATTGCTAAAAGCGGCGTAAACCCATACTCATTCATTCATTCATACATGGATAATTGAAAAATGTATCAAAAAACAAATGGTAGGCTTTGTACAGAAATACTGATAACAGTTGTCCAAACTGTACCCCGTCCCTCCAAAGCCCAAGTCTCCTCAAAGAAACTTTGTTGTTCTTTGACTGACGCACTCTTTTGGGTATCCGTGTTTAACAGGATACATTAAAACAGTTTTTTTGTCAACCATATGTCTTGTACACCTTAAATTTGATCAAATTAAATCTACCCTCATTTAGCATCCATTCTTCGACCATGCACGGTATTGTATTATCACCATTATAGGGTAAAAACTAGAAAGTCAATAGAATAACCATTTTTATTATTTCAGGAATCAGAGCTGATGCCAACAGTGGTAACACAGACGAAGTTTCCAATGATAAGTTGTTACGAAGGGAGAAACGGTTCTGGCTTTATGATAAGTTCAAAAACAAAAAGATGTTTCAGAAGTACATAGATGACAGTCTGTCCTCAGAAACCGAGAAGCTCTGGGTAAAATTCATTAAGAGGATGCATTACGACTTCGCGAAGACCGAAGGTGATAGTGTGGAGCTTCCCTGTAAAAACGAAATCTCACAGAAAATAGCTTCAGAGTACCCCAAATCTATATACCACTGGTCAGTCAACGAATACCCTATTGTCATGGATGCATCCCGGATGTTTTTATTCAAAGGGACATTTTCAATCAGGGATTTAAACTCTGACGACACCGGTGTGTATGTATGCTTTATGGAATACACTAAGAAGAATTTTAAAACGGTTGGGGTGTATTCTTTGGTAGTGAAGACAGAACAGCCCTCAAAAAGTGTCCGTGAAACAGAGACACTGGAGCTCACCTGCAACAGTAATGCTTTGTCACAAATGTACCCAGAAACAAACGTAAAGTGGTTTTTGAATGACACAGAATATATACCAGCCATAAAAACAAACACAAGTGAGAAAGTTATTCTTAAAAAGGTACGAAGAAGTTCGGCAGGAAATTGGACATGCGCAGTGACAGACCCGGTGACAAAACGAACGTGGCATACAGCGTGGTACAACGTTGCCGTAACTCCACCCCCGCCGTTGTATGAACGGTTGTACAACCTGATGCTTGAGTACAAGTTGTACACGGGTCTGGTCGTGGCTGGGGTTGTGCTATTTGTGGGTTTGGTACTAGGCGTGTGTATATACACTGCCCACAAGACGAAAGGTAGGAATAATGAGAGCTTTGGGAAGATGAAAGATAAAATTATGTCCATGAAAACGAACGATATGTTTGGGCTGAATAATTTCAAATATGATTTGTTGTCCGAAACTTCCGATGAGGAACCTGATTCAGCAAGATTCGAACCCCCTTCGTCTCTTTCTTCTGATTCTTGTGAATCGAAAGGTTCAAGCTCTAAGTTTATTTCAAAAGCGAGGACAGTTTCTTGGAGTAGTGAGTGAGAGAGTAGTAAGTCAAAATGTAACGTCGCATCGGCATTTCAGCCATATAGCGACGAGACCAAGTTAATATATTCACAAGTTCTTGGGGGCGGCCGGGTAGACTAGGGGTTAAAGCGTTCGCTCGTCACGCCGAAGACCCGGGTTCGATTCCCGACATGGGTACAATGTGTGACGCCCACTTCTGGTGTCCCCCGCCGTGATATTGCTGGAATATTGCTAAAAGCGGCGTAAAACCATACTCACTCACTCTCACTCACAAGTTCTTATTTGTATGTATATTTAGTGACATGGCGTATTATTAAACTATTGTATTCAGGATATGTTATGTAGTTTTAATCATACATTTATGAAAAAAAAAAGTTTCACAAACATTGGTAGAGAGTTAGTGGGTTTAACGCCGATCTGGATTACTGACATAAGTTTTAGATAATAGATCTTTTTTTTCCGGTGAAACACATGATCAGGGGTATGAGGCTGACTGAAATAAGTGAACATCATAATCATGACGAATTTGGGATTCGAACCCAGTACCAGCGAATCGTGCCACGGCAAAGGGAAGCAACTCCGTTTAGCACTGGACTACAGATATGGTATTATTGTGTAAACAAATAATTTGGTATAATTACAATCCTCTCACGAAAAAAAACTTAGAGTAGGACACGTTTGATATTATGATCACTTTAATTCATAACCATATATGTTAATGTGAAACAAGAATATCATCAAATGTTTTATCTACCTTTAAAGTTCACCTATATTATGCCTGACCTTCTACAATCTTAGACTTACTCGGTCTCGTTTCCTCGTCTCAAGTTCATATATGGGATTGTCTGATGGTAGCACGATTAAGTCTGATCCTCATGTTTCGTGAAGTATTAGTCTGTCATACAGACCCTGAAACAAATACGAGTATATCCAATACAGCCCATGCAAGTCTATAATATTTGGCAGGTCTAGATTACTGCAGTATCTGAAAAGGAAGAAAGTCTATTGGCTCCTTTTATTATATTTCATAACTATAATTTAACAACGGTTTATTTTCTGTAAAATATGTTCATTTCAAAGACAAGATCTTAGTATAGCGAAGTATATGTAACACACAATATGGTCTCTGAAGGGGATTCGAGGTAACACAATATAGGTTCCCAGCAACCCATGCTTCTATTAAGGGTCGGGGGTTACGGGTGGCCCAATCGTCTAAGGCGCCGCAGAGTAGCGTCCCTTGGGCACGCCAGATACCTATGATTGTAGGTTCGAATCCCGGTTCGCCCCGATTATGTTTCTAGGTTTGTCAGCACCATACCCGTGCTCGTGGATTTCACCGAAGTGGTAAACGTCTGAGACCTGCATCACTTCGGGCTTTCCTCCCACATTAAGCTGACACGCCGTGATATAACTGGAATACTGTTAAAAGCGGCGTTAAACCCAACTCACTCACTCACTCACTCCAACAACTGCTGCTCATATAGCGACTAAATTAATAATCTGTTCATTCAAAACCATCGGTACAGCTTACAATTGACTGTCACACGTATAAAATGGCATCTTCCTAATTCCTTCAGAGAATAATAGTTTGCACTGTACAATCGTAGTGTCATGAACACCAAGCGTCATAATTGTTTTTTATGACCAAATAGGGTTAGAAATAACTGAATTCTTAAAATCGTATGTGCACTCGTGCAAATATCACTTCTCGCGCACCATTGTAGTGTTTCGGTCATCCGAACGACATTGTTGACGTCAAACGATTCTTATTGTGACGTAAGGTCTGAATGACGTTACACTAGAAACGACGTCAACGCTGCACATTGACGTTGGCGATCACTACATTTTTATAAAGGGGAGCTCAAAAGGATAAAGAAATCATGGGTAATAAAGAAATTATTACACTCATATGTGTGTCAAACTGATTTCAGAATCAGTATGACACACATGCTCATATAATAATCTCTATGTATATATACAGTGAGTCATGAGTGTAAGTTTCAATAAATGTGTCGCTCCCAGTTTTGGACTATTTTAATGTGAGAGAGATTTGACTATACCTGCTACTACATGTACTTACACCTTGGACTTCTGACTACGTCTAGAGTGAGTGAGTGATTGAGTGAGTGAGTTGGGTTTAACGCCGCTTTTAACATTATTCCAGTTATATCACGGCGTGTCAGCTTAATGTGAGAGGAAAGCCAGAAGTGATGCAGGTCTCAGACGTTTACCACTTCGGTGAAACCCACGAGCACGGGTATGGTGCTGACAAACCTAGAAACATAATCGGGGTGAACCGGGATCAATCATAGGTTTCTGGCGTGTCCAGGGGACGCAACTCTGCACAGCGAATCGCGGCGCCTTAGACGACTGGGCCACCCGTGCCCCCAACTACGTCTAGATGCGTGGTGGGCGAAGATAAGGATATATTCAGACCATGCATGTTCAAGTCAAGTCACCCACGTTTATTGTCCAAGGCAATCGTTTTAGGTGAAGTTGATTGTGAGCTCACGTGGACACGAGTGTGTTATCCAGCATTCAATGAGAGCCACATTTTAAATAAAATTACTCCTGTGTCCGCAAACAATCATGTTGCATTTCATTCACTGCTGACCTACTGAGTGACAGCAGGACCAGGGTTCGGTTTCACAAAGCGATATGAACGCTGAGACGCACTCTGCTACTGAAACATGATTTACAACAGTTGTCGCTTTGCGGTACCACGCGGGGCACTGCTTCACAAATCGTAGCGCAACGGCTGACGTAACGTTTGTACTTTTCCCTGACTGACGATAGTCCGTCGAACTAAGATCACTTTGTGAAACCTGCCCCTTTGCTCCACACCGCTCTGATACAGTGACGTTGCTGTACGACAATGGGTGTTTCCTCAACCGCCCCACCGCATGCGCAATCATTCCTCAATCATGTTGTTTGTTTGTTTGTTTGTTGTTCAAAGCCGTAATATTCCAGCTATGACGGCGGTCTGTAAATAGTCCAGACAATCCATTGATTGATGTCATGAGCATCTATTCACGCAATTGGGATACGATGACATGCTTCAACCAATTCAGCGAGCCTGACCACCCGATCCCGTTAGTCGTCTCTTTCGACAAGCATGGGTTGGTGAAGACCTATCCTATCATGAGATTCAGAGAGTGGTGTCGACGATAATCTAAGTTTAAGCCAAGTAAACGTGGTTGAAAAAAACGCTGATGGAGATTAGATAATACACATTCAGCCAGGTTATACATATTTACTACTCCATCCTCCTTTCTCTGGGGATCCGACATATTCCTGATGATGTCATCGTTAAGGGGCGAGCATATTCTTAACAGAGGTTTTCTCGAACGTTTTCAAATAAATGTAATGTCAAAAGGAACAAATATATGGTGACATGTTTTTGACACCCATACCTAAATGAGTATCACAGCTTTTAACTGTAAATTCTTTCATTTCGTCCAAAGGTCACTTCGTGTCACAATCCACTGTAATAATTACAGCGCACTTCTACATCGCCGATTGGGTTTAAATATCTACATATCATTTATTAAGAGATGGGTAAGTAGAATGTAACACTATTTTGTGATGATGATTCCCTATTTCTCTCAGAGATGTTTGGACCAGACAACCAAGTGGTCGATATTCTGAGCAACGATCCACACCGTTGGGGTACGATGACACGAATCAACCAAGTCAACGACTCTGACCATCCGATCCATAAAGACAAGCATAGGTTGCTAGACCGATTCCAATCTCATAAAATTCAGACCTTAGTTCTCGCAAGGGGTCACGTCAGAACGACCTTTCATCCGACCAATCAGAGCGTCGCTTACCAGATTATAAAGTGACAGTCGGAATGTGATTTCTAATCATGCAACCTCGAAAACTTTATTCCCAAAGAAAGTTACGGTTTTAACGACTGAATCCATACACTCTAGCCCATCTATTAGCCATTCCATAATGTTCTTTTGTCCAGGTTTCAAACTTGTAATCGAGAATTTGTCAAAATATGTTTCGAAGCGTAGTCGCCAATTTGAAATTAGTGCCGTAAAGCACGACAAAGCTGCCTTCTGATTGGTCATTCCATTGGTCTGTCATAGTTCGCGCAAGGTCGGTCTGACATGACCCGGAATGGGATGTCTTCAGATCTTTGTTGAGCGGTAGCGAGAACTAAGATCTGATTTCAATGAGATTGGACCAATTCTAACCCAGAATCACCACGGGGGATGTGGAAATGCACTGTAAATCCCCCTGTGCAACGAGCCGGTATTCCATCACTGCCTCTCCCGTTATAAGCCCTACTTCTCTTCGATAACGACAGTCTAGTTCGGCAGTCGGCATTATTAGCTGACAGTTGTCAACTACGTCAAGTGTAAACGCCCGACGTCGTAAATCGTACCGAGGTACAAACAAACGCATCAAAAGGATTATATATACAAAATATCCAGCAAATACACAAAACAAAACATCAAAAGTTCCATGTCACAGATGTATTGCGAGTAGGCTTGTCCTAGCACTCCCTCTTCCAAGGCTCGCTCCTGAAACAGTCGAGATGTGGAAATCATTTTGGAGAAGAGGGGGGCTTCCTTATTCCATTTCATGGAGACACTAGTACTGGTGTCCAAACTATCACCCTATCATGCATTTCATAACACTATTGTCCCTGTTATACGTCAAAATGCACCCCAAAGGACTTAAAAAATTCCAACAAATTCAATATTCAAAATGGTGGCTACCGTCGGGATAGCTTCGATGCTGGGTTTGCTTTGTGATAAAAGAGACAGTAACGAATCACATAATCTCTATTTTAAAATACAATGTAGGATAAGGACCATTTTTGGCTCACATGGAATTCAATATATTAAAGTTACGAAAACGTTTGTGAAAAAATGTCCGATAATTTTTCATACCATTATCACAAATTGTGATGATGGTATGAAACGTGTAAGACATATATTTACAACTAACTTTTTTCCTTCCTGGAGATATCAAAAGAAATTGTTTTAAACTCTGTAATAGCATATGTTACAATAAGGAGATATTGTCTTATATACTTGTTGAAGAATATAATAATCTGATTTGCCAGTCGCCATCTTGTAAAAACCCATATAGGTCGACGGGCTGTCATAATGTATGACGTCTCTTGCTTGTGACGCCATAATTGCATTTATTATGCCTCAAAGTGAGGTGGACCAATCAGAGAGCAGAAATACTGACCCCACATGAGCCCGTATACCGTCAGTACAAATCCAAGATGGTTGTCACTGACCTAATATCAGACCGTATACCGTCAGTAACAGCCATTCTATTTTTTCCAACGCCCACCTCACATATTTCACATGGAAATTCTGGTACACAAATTGGTTATTTGACACTGGTTTGTGTTTTAATATCATTAATTGTGATGAGCAAAGGCATTTTTTATTAAAGTAACCATGTTCGTGACTTTATTGATAAAAATTATAGAGAAAGAATGGTTACAACGGAGGTCACTGAGTTACAAATAGCAACGTCATTGAACATGATATAGGATGACGTCACA
Organism: Haliotis cracherodii; assembly: GCF_022045235.1. Lineage (NCBI taxonomy): Eukaryota > Metazoa > Mollusca > Gastropoda > Lepetellida > Haliotidae > Haliotis > Haliotis cracherodii. Next base: position 60,135,375 of record NW_027266319.1, on the reverse strand, counting down.
AACAAGAAACGTGAAGCAAATGAACAGACAGCAGCCCGTCGTTAGGGGAAAGCGGACTGCTATCAAGTTACATAGGCCGGCAGATTTCCGTAAACACGCGGGCATTTTTGTGATACGCTTCGCCCAATGTGTTTCTGCTAACCTGATATGACACCGTGTACGGCAACTAAAGACACCGTAACTAATAGACCCAGTCTCGAGGCGGTCACAAGATAGTTCTAATTGTCATTCACAACTACGTCAGCGAAATTATGTCTTTAACTTGGGAATTTATGATTGAAACTTACTTCCATGTGTCACAAGCAGGTGTTGGGGATTTCAAGAGATGTACTTTTTTGCGCGCACACTTCGACACATAGCGTACAAACCCAGACAGATATACACTATACACGATCACTATACACGACAGCTGAAATACATTGTATACATGATAAAGGACAATAGATGGATCACGAGCGTTTATATCTTATCTAACGTGACATTTTAAAGTCAGATAAACAATTCTCTCTAGACCCACACACCTAATTCAAAGGTCACTTTTGCAAATTTATCCCCATTAATTTGCATCGGTAATATTTAATCATATACACCCAATAATGTGGTATTTTAATCGTTCGTTCTTATGCAAAGACAACGTGAGGTGAAATGGGGTTAACGTCGCATGGGGTTCGACTACATAGCGACCTGCATGCTTGTACTAGTCCGGACTGACGCCGGTATAATAGTGCTAGCCAATGCTGGAGTGTTAACATGGATATCCCACTCAGGCACAGTATACTGACTCCGAGCGGTCCAAGGAAAAGGACTAATATGATATAACTGAACTGAACGGCATATGCCAGAGGCAAGGGAGATAACCGACTATAAGGGTCCACTCCCACCCTTGCCGAACTAGACTACAATTATGGGGTTATAATTCGGCTAGGCTAACGAGTCTGTGAATAGTCCAATCAAAATCGTGTTACGAAATCAACATCCGGTTCGTAAACGGAGATTTCGATCGATTGCAGGATTTACAATACATGTGCACCGTCAACTTAGCGTCAACAGATATTTTCCAAATCTTTTCATGTTTTTAAGCAAGGTGCTCACGTGATTTGCTGCACTTCATGAAGTAAGACCCGTTTTATTACAATAGAGATTTTTCATTATCGATGGGATCGTCATGACTGGGCACCGCCATTTTGTATGAAGCAAACGCAAGTGATATGAGAGGTTGAATCTGATTGGTCATTAGGAGGGACATAGAAGGGACATAACTCGTAATAGCCACAGGTAGCGCTACGATCGTACATATATATTCCAGCCTAGTTCGGCAAGGTGAAACTGGGCTTCTACAGTCAGTTAATGCCCTTGCCTTGGGAAGATGGAACCCGGTCTTCAGCGTGACGAGCAAAATAGTCAACTACATGGCTATGCACGACACCAACGGTGTGACATGTGTACCGCGTCGTAACACAGCGCATAAGACAGAGCAAATGAGTGAGTGGCTTGGGTTTAGATTTGTTCGAACGTTTTGGGTTCCACCACAGCCTGACGGCAAACTGCAAGAAGAAGCCTTCAGTGACACTGGTCGTATACATGCGTACTGCCGAAAACGGGTGTGAAGTAAATAGATCAAGGAACATAATCGGACAAAATCGTGGAACTGAACCAACTATCAGCGGATCCTGGCATGGCTTTAGGACGCAACTCTTAGCATGTTGCGGCGCCTTAAAGCACCACGCTACCCGCTTCCCTTGCACGTAGATGACGACACAGATGACGACACCGATGACGACACAGGTGACGACACAGATGACGACACAGATGAGTTCACAAGCGAAATAATCTACTAGTCCAGTGCTATGTCTTTTTGAGGAGATTAAAAAGAATTGTTACCTTTGATATGTCTTAAAGGTGCATTTTGATCGGAAATTGCGAAATTGCTTCATTCAGGAGGGCTTGCAACTGCAACAAAACGTCAGAGTGTTGTAGACAAGAAAATCAGGATAAATGAATACTACAGGTACGAAGTTCAAGTCATATATGAATTATATATGTTTTTCTAGTGATAAACAACTTGGGTGATCAGACTGGGCGACTTGGTTGGTGTCATGTCAAACTGATTTATGAAATCAATCCTTTTCCGTTTTGATTAAAAGAAAACTAAAAAGTTATATATTTTCATATTTCTCTTGTGAAATGTTCACAAACTCATGGCACAAACATTACAAGACGATTTTTGACTTGAAACATTCGAACTAGCATCGGTGTGTCTATAAAGTGGTTATAATGCTCCTAATCTATACTTGTCTTCAAGTCAAAACATGTCAGGCTATTTTTGTGCCAGGCAGGTGGGTGAGTGAGTGAGTTTGGTTTTACGCCGCTTTTAGCAATATTCCAGCAATATCCCGGCAGGGGAAACCAGAAATGGGCTTCACACATTGTACCCATGTCGGGATTCAAACCCGGGTCTTCGGCGTGACGAGCGAACGCTTTAACCACTAGGCTACCCGACCCCCCCTGTGCCAGGTAGGGAGGTGCGCGCAGTTATAAGATCTCACCACGCGCTCATATTAAGAAGATCGGAATAAAAATTGCAAAAAAGAGAAACACTGAATTCCGAAAAACATTTGCTCACGGCCACACTTCGGATACAGAATCAAATTATTTAAAACTCCTGCGATAATAACAATTAATTTCAATGCGACCATGTGCCTTGCCTACGCCAGACAGGAGCCGGAGAGAGGACAAATAGCGTTGACAGAGTGACCACAGATAAACAATACCTCATTTCTCATCAATTATTCTTTGCAATTGCATCATTTGCAGAGCCACAAAATCCTTTTTTGGCAACTGCAGCTTTGTAGTGGTAAGCACTTTAAACAAACGGAATCGGAAACGAAATGTAATCTGTTTTAAAGTTCAGTGGCGTATCAGCCCGATTGTGATGTCGGGCGAAGGAGAAATATTATTTTATTTTGTGTGTGGTTTAATGAGGGTTTTTTTTTCAACAGACACTGAGAATGACGGTTCTACATACAACCATTTGGGTACAACTTCAATATGCCATGTTAAAACTACCTTTAACAACTTAATAAAATTATCGCGTTGGCATTTGGTATCCATTAAGTCAAATGCATGTGCATTATAAATAACAGCTACGCCAAGGCCTAATGAGTTTTTAAAACGCTTATGAGATACGATTTCCGCCCGTCATGATTTATCCTAATGTAATCTGGTGTACGAGAGGAGAATTATGAGCATAAAGTCTCAGCCGAGGTCATTGCTTTTATTATACTTTAACAGATGAGGTTTTCATTTAACGCATTGCATAACTTGTTGATTCGCCTGAGCACATATAGTGAATTTTATTATTTCCTCGTCTTGAGTCAGTCACATATACTTACATATGTATATAACTTCTCTCTCTTTGTTTTACGACATCTGTACCTTTTCTAAAGTATTATTTCACAGATTGCAAATTGCTAAATTATCCTTCCGCCGCCGCGTCAAATAGACTTGTTTCCTGTCTCCCTTTAGGGGGGAAGAGCTTTGCACGCCGCGAGAACCAAAGGTGGGACCAGTCAACTATTTAATTATAGCGACACACTCGTCTCGTACGTCTCCACTCGTGTTATTCCGGGACAAGCCGGATAGCGACTCGTGCCCCTCTCGTGGCCCATTCGTCACCACTCGCCCCTTTCCGTAACCTGCAAGAAGACTCGTCTCCCTGTCGATGAATGTTATGTGCGAAAATACGACAAACCAGTCAGAATGCGCGTATGATTTCAAGTTCTTCGTCAAAGAATCCCAGTTTTGATTTTACATATGTCTTGCATAATAAAATATACCCAAGACACAGTTAAATGTGTTCAATCATACTGTATAATACCTTAATTCCCGATGTGTCTTAAATAGGATCTGAAATATATATGACATATGGGAAATTTGCGTGAATCATTGAGTCAAAAAAAAAATAGAAAAAATAAAAAAAATAATAATATTTTTATTTTTTTTAATTGCGCAACGAGTTGACATTTTTTTAGTTATGCCCGTTTGCGCTTAGACGGAACCCAGTCGCCAAAAAATGGCCACGAGAGGTGCACGAGTTGCTATTCGGCTTGTCCCGGAATAACACGAGTTGGTCATTTTTGCGACTGGGTTCCGTCTAAGCGCAAACGGGCATAGCTAAAAGACTTGTCAACTCCTTGCCTAATGATTCACGTATATTTCCCCCATACATCATATACATTGCAGATGCTACTGAAACCACATACAGTGTGACTTAACACATTTTACTGTATCTTAGGTATATTTTTAAACGCAAGACATATGTAAAATTAAACATTATTCCTGAGGGATTCTTTGACCGAAGTACTTGAAGTCATACGCGCATTTTTATTGGTTTGTCGTATTTTTGCAAATAACATCGATAGGGGAACGGGTCTCCTTGACGCTTACGGAAAGGGGCGAGTGGTGATGAATGCAAAAGGACCGGACGGTAGCGGAATAATCCGAGTGGCTATATGACTGGCGAGAGTTACCTGCTCTTGATTACATACCATATTACCCTGAAGGGGGAAAAATATAAACGTACCTGTAATTTCTGGAGTTCGTTTCCAATTTCCTGTTTTCTGTCCTTTCGAGCCCTCCTTAGAAACGGAGCGAGGCCAGCTTGGTCAACATTCAGTGGGTCAAGGATCATCTTGATAGGGTAGTGACCAATCACCTTGTCGGCAGTGGGACGCGGCTCCGGCATCTGGTCAACCTTGTTATCAACGTTCAACTTTAAAGAGAGTGTGTCCCCGTACGCACAAAACATTAAGCTACGTTACACATTACAAAGTACTTTCTGGCCAAGAAAAAGCAAACTAAAGGTCGACAGCATGAGCATGGTTCATTCAGTCACGTTATGATCAGGTCGAGTTCAATGTACAATTCATATATATCCACATCTGAGGGTTGAGACGACAAGAAGTTTAGAGAATACACATGTCTACTTGCAGAAGACCCGTGAAGATCCGGGGTAGAAGAGGTCTTCAGCAACCCACGCTTGCCGTAAAAGGCGATTGTGCTTGTCGTAAGAGGCGACTAACGGGATCGGGTGGTCAGGCTCGCTGACTTGGTTGATGCATGTCATCGTATCCACATTGCGTGGATCGATGCTCATGATGTCAACTACTGGATTGTGTGGTCCAGACTCGATTATTTACAGATCGCCGTCATGTAGATGGAATATTGCTAAGTGCGGCGTTACACAACAAACAAACAAACAAAAACTTGCAGATCCCGATTTATAGTACTAGCACACTGAGATACCATGCCACAGTTTAACATGAATACCCCACTCAGACACAGTATACGGACTCCGAGCCGACCAGTCCTTCTTTTAGCCCCTTAATGCCGAGCGCCAGACAGGGTAACGACAAGTACCATCTTTTAACGTCTTTTGATATGACGCGGCCGGGGATGGGACCCCGGACCTTCCGCTCTCCGGGCGGACGCCTACCACTTGACCACGGAGGCGGCCCGAATAAGATATGCCTCCTTTGATTATAGATAAATTAAATAGACGGTAGTCGACTTACCTGGCCAGCAGGTAAACCTGAAAGGAAAACACAGTTTGGCAGATTAGAAGAAAACGAAGGGATGTTGATGATGCGATGGCCATCACGAAGAATATATAAATATTAATGTGTCTTTATTATAAAATGTGTAAGTTATGACAGCTTGTAAAAATTAGAAATAGTTCCTAAATATTTCCCTGTTGTATTTTTGATGGTTATATGACAGTGCACGAATTATATCATAATTATCCTGTAAACTGTAATTAGATTTGCAGGTATGTATATAGCAGTATATTTTTGCCAACCTCGTATTCACGTAATTCATTGTTTTGAATCCCGTTCTGGTAAGAAATCTACCAGAGGATCATTGCATGATGTTATAGAGCTTCATAGCACACTGTTATTATTATCATATGTCCATGCCATCATGAAGAATTCATCGTTCTAAGCACACAGTTACGCAAATTAACCATCAGATACATATCAACAATACCTTTGTTCTTCAACAAACAGATCACAATCACTTGGCAGCTTGATATTTATACATATTTGAGTGAATTTGTGAACAGGGCGCAGCTACGTGTTTTGCCGACGCCCGCCATTTTAACTTTGTGACAGGTAGATCAGGTCGCGATGAAGTTACTGAATTTGGCTAAAGCTCAGCATTTTGCATTATAAAGTTTATTTAATCTAATGAACTATGCCCAGAGGAACCCAGAATCATAGTGTATTAACGTTACTGTTAATTCTGACATCAGGAACTATGTAATCTTCGCTGATGTATTCATGCACTATTCCCCTGCGAAATCGGTTTCACCGCGATGGAAATAGTTTTCTGTATTTTCATTCTAGTTTTTGACCTTTTCGTTTTTGTTTTTGACATTTCCATTTTAGCTTTCGACATTTTCGCTTCACTTTTCAACGATTTAATATCTTCTTTATACATGATTTATCACATAGTTGTATGACAAATCGTGTTAATTTGCAAAAGGTTACGATAACAGTAAGTGAAATATCAAAATATTGAAAAATGTCCCTTATGGGCCACCGTAGAAATTTGTATTTTTATAGCTGTATCCGGGCCAGTAACAATCACACTGGTCAGTCTGATGTACACATAGGCTGCGTTGCAAAGCGCGAATCGCTTGCAAGCAATGTACAGCGATTCGCCTTACAACAATGCGCTAACTTTACGCCGCTTGCAAGCGAAATAATCGCTGGCTGAGGTCGCTTCGTTCTCAAACCAAAATGGCGGCTGACTTTGACAGCATCTTCAAAGTAGTCATAGATTTCACCAGCCCGTCTTCGAGCCTCTTCTATTACATTCTTCATCACGTAAAGGCAGCCCAGCGGTAGTTGCGCCGCCATTTTGGAAGAGTGCGCAAACGCTTCGAGCGATGAATTTGCTTTCTCTAAGCGATTCCTGGCTTGCAACGCGCCCATAGACTCTCTGATAAGAACCACAGACTGTAAGACTGGTATATTTCAGTCTCTGCGAGGAGTATGGGTAAGAATAGGCCCCGGTCAACCTATGCTTATTATAAGAGGTAATGTATTGGATGGTCAGGCTTACAAATTGTCGTGTAAATGTCACGTGATTTTCATACGCGTTTTGATTGGCTGCGTTAATACAACTTGTCGCATGAAAATAGAGCATGTCCTATTTGGTACAATTCGCGTCCAACAGGTTGCATACGTCAAAAGTTGGACCGACTTGTCCGTTCAAACGATGCAATGTGTTGCATGCAACAAATTGTATACAACTAGTTGTACCGTGTGAATGCCCCTTTACTTGGTTGATTGCGTTGTATCGTATTCCTATGACGCGGGACGGTATTCATAATATCAAGAATTGGTGTGTCTGTTCCAGACTCGACTATTTAGAGGCCACAGTCATATAGGGAGGCAAAAACAAAGACTGGAGGGCTCGGCGATAGTATAATGTGTTTGAGCTGTGTATTTTATGTTTAACTGAGGCATGGTATATTATAAAACACGCAGATACACACACTCTCAACGCAATGTCAAACCCCGTTTCACCTCACCTCACATACCATTATTTAAAGGCGCTCCGTTCACGAGGACGACGATGACGGCGACGACAGCGACAGCCACACAGGTGTTCATGGTCGACAACTAAACACAACATGTTCAAAATAATTCAAGTGTAAACAAGTGAGTGAGTGAGTTGGGTATAACGCCGCTTTTAACAGTATTCCAGTTATATCGCGGAGTGTCAGCTTAATGTGGGAGGAAAGCCCGAAGTGATACAGGTCTCAGACGTTTACCACTGCGATGAAACCCACGAGCACGGGTATGGTGCTGACAAACCTAGAAACATAATCGGGGCGAACTTGGATTCGAACCCACAATCATAGGTTTCTGGCGTGCCCAAGGGACGCAACTCTGCACAGCGAATCGCGGCGCCTAAGACGACTGGGCCACCCTTGCCCCTCAAGTGTAAACAAACAAACAAGGTGTATCACACGAACCAGCGTTCGTATATCAGTAAGTATGATGCAATATGTATGACTTTCCAATATCTTGTTTGGTTTAATCATACATCTTTCGATAACATTATTGGTTCAGATCTCATTTTACTGGATGACCTTTTTGCAGTTATATTTGTAAATCCGTTTCATGGCGACTTTGCTGAAGGGGCAAACGTCATCAGAAGGGACAATACTTAGCCCTGAAACGTCGAAGGGACAATAGGTAGCCCTGAAACGTCATTAGAAGGACAATATGAAGCCCTGAAACGTCATCAGAAGGACAATATGAGGTAGTCCTGAAACGTCATTAGAAGGGACAATAGGAGGTAGTCCTGAAATGTCATCAGAAGGGACAATAGGAGGTAGCCCTGAAACGTCATCAGAAGGGACAATAGGAGGTAGTCCTGAAACGTCATCAGAAGGGACAATAGGAGGTAGTCCTGAAATGTCATCAGAAGGGACAATAGGAGGTAGTCCTGAAACGTCATCAGAAGGGACAATAGGAGGTAGCCCTGAAACGTCATCAGAAGGGACAATAGGAGGTAGTCCTGAAACGTCATCAGAAGGGACAATAGGAGGTAGTCCTGAAATGTCATCAGAAGGGACAATAGGAGGTAGCCCTGAAACGTCATCAGAAGGGACAATAGGAGGTAGTCCTGAAACGTCATCAGAAGGGACAATAGGAGGTAGTCCTGAAATGTCATCAGAAGGGACAATACTTAGCCCTGAAACGTCGTAGGGGCAATAGGTAGCCCTGAAACGTCATCAGAAGGGACAATATGCAGCCCTGAAACGTCATCAGAAGGGACAATAGGAGAGTAGTCCTGAAACGTCATCAGAAGGGACAATATGCAGCCCTGAAACGTCATCAGAAGGGACAATATGCAGCCCTGAAACTTCATCAGAAGGGACAATATGCAAACCTGAAACGTCACCAGAAGGGACAATATGCAGCCCTGAAACGTCACCAGGAGGGACAATATGCAGCCCTGAAACGTCACCAGAAGGGACAATATGCAGCCCTGAAACGTCATCAGAAGGGACAATATGCAACCCTGAAACGTCACCAGAAGGGACAATATGCAGCCCTGAAACGTCACCAGGAGGGACAATATGCAGCCCTGAAACGTCTCAGAAGGGACAGTCGGTATTCCTGAAACGTCATCAGAAGGGACAATATGCAGCCCTGAAACGTCACCAGAAGGGACAATATGCAATCCTTCATATGGTTGTTTCAGGACTGCGGCGATATGAAGTGCTTCATGGTTATATTCAAACAACGACGTAAAGATATAGAATTCCAAAACTGGCATTACGAAATCACCAATTCTTCTTTCTCTGATGTTTATTCATCTTATAAATCACTAGTCGAACCAGAAAAATACCTGTCTACTTTAGCATTTGAAAGAGATCTTCTTTCAGCTTTATGTAAATTCCGTTGTTTAAGCCATAATTTAAATGTACAGAAAACCCGATTTAATACAACCACAGAGTCATCGTTTAGTTTATGTATGAAATGTAACCGCTATGAAATAGAAAATGAATACCATTTTTTGTTAATTTGTCCTTTTCATAAAAGGAGTAGAGAAAATTTAATTCCAAAATGTTACCACGTGCAACCATCTGTTCAAATATTTCTTCTATCTTCTATCTACCAGAAATGATTCTGTTATTAAAAACCTTGTCCATATATTTAAAAAGACATTTACCTATGTAAATACAAATGTAAAAAATATTAACGAAGATTTGTGCATGTGCATAGCATATAGTATTCCTGTAAATGAACTCTGGGTCATGTGGCCTCCACTCATGAATAAACTTCTTCTTCTATAAGCATCCTTGAAACCTCATAAGACGGGACAAGAAGTAGCCCTGAAACCTCATTAGACGGGACAAGAAGTAGCCCTGAAACCTCATCAGACGGGACAAGAAGTAGCCCTGAAACCTCATCAGACGGGACAAGAAGTAGCCCTGAAACCTCATCAGACGGGACAAGAAGTAGCCCTGAAACCTCATCAGACGGGACAAGAAGTAGCCCCGAAACCTCATCAGACGGGACAAGAAGTAGCCCTGAAACGTCGTTACAAAACAACAAATAAGTTGTCATGCCTTCAAGCAAGATAGCATTTGGATACATTTTTGGAAAGATCTAGTTGACAATTATGCATGGTGGTTTTATAAAACGCACATCTGCCAGTCCACCAGGTATTGGCATTGCTACCTATGTGTTGCTGCAGTCTGGATATGTCAGTGGATGGATGGCGAACAAGGACATGCATTCATAAGTTAATTTTACTAATGACCCCTGAAGATCCGGAGAAGAGTATGTCTTCAGAAACCCACGATTGTGGTAAGAGGTGACTAACGGGATCGGGTGGTCAGGTTCGATGACTTGGTTGCTGCATGTCATCGTATCCAAATTGCGTGGATCGATGCTCATGATACCAATCACTGGATTGTCTGGTCCAGACTCGACTATTTATGGACATATTGTTGTGCGGGGCGTTAAACAAGAAACAAACAAATAGTTCTATTCATACCATTACGTGAAAATCATAGGTCAAGAAATAAAATGTAGGTTTCTTTCGGGCACAGATCCAATGAATCGAAATATTTACTTTTCAAAATATTTTTTGATATACGAGAAAAACTCAAGTTCTAAAATGCTTTCCTTCTGTCCAGATCGAATAACGGATTGCGAGTTGAAACTCAATCCACTTTGCCAGACTTCACACAAAATACACTCGACGTCACACGCATCTATATTTACCAAGCCAGGGCCATTTTATACTGTCCGATTCCTGAGCTGTAGCGCAAATGTCAGTAGTAAGATCTACTCACCACTAAATAAAATACCAGCTTTGTTGTAAAAACATCAAATATTAGTAATCCTGAAAAATGACATACCTACTACCTAAGGTGAGACTCAAAGTTAATATACTTCTCTCGTATACAACACACCTACCTTGTTTCAAGAATTGCTGACGGTCTGACTGTGTGTGTGTGTTTATATGTTTATATCATCAACAATCCCAGACCTAGATGTTTACAACGTCAGACCGCCGCTCCCAGAACACAGGACCGCCTCCTTCTCGAGGTGACACGGTGACATCAAGAGACAGACCAGATAAGGTCACGAGTGATACTAGGCTTCTCACCACCAAATGCTTTCCCATAGACTTCTATAGTAACGTAATTTAAAAAGACACATTAAACTGCCAATTCATTGTACACGTGTGCACGACCTGGCCTTAAAATAAAAATAAAATGGCTAAAAATGAACAGCTCGATTTTTAACAGCCGAGTACAAGAAGATAAACACACCAAACATATCACCTACTTGATATTATATGTTTGTTTGTTTGTTTGTTTGTTGTTTAACGACGCACTAAGCAATATTCCAGCAATATGACAGCGGTCTGTTAATAAATCGAGTCAGGACTAGACAAACCAGTGACTGAGATTGTGAGCATCGATCCACGTACGATATTATATGTCGACACATTCAGTATAAGTAACGTTAAAAAAGTGAGATCACAGTAAAAAGTGATTGAATTATTAGTCATCGGTACAATTGTTCGTTATTTCAAAATTATAGTGAGTGTGAGTGAGTATGGTTTTACAACGCTTTTAGCAATATCCCAGCAATATCACGACGGGGGACACCATTGTACCCATGTCGGGAATCAAAGTCTTCGGCGTAACTAGCGAACGCTTTAAACACAAGGCTACCCGACCGCCCCTTTAAAATTATATGTATTTTTGTGTCGTTCCTGATTAACAACATGTCATAATTTGATGCTGCACTACATACATGCACACACGGATTCCTGGATAGAATTGGTCCTTAGCAAACTATCACTCTCATTCCCAGAGATGGACACCTTTTACCCTCCTTGGTGGTGCGTAGCAAGACAAGATGCCAAGCAACCCATGAAGGTCGTAAGAGGCTACTATATAGGTGAAGTGAAATGGGGTTTAACGTCGCGTCCAAGATTATTGCAATTGTATAACGACGTGCATGCACGTGTGTGTGTGTGGCTGCTTGTAACAGTCCGGAATGATGCCGATTTATAGTGCTAGCACACTGAGATACCATGCCGCTGTTTAACATGAATACCTCACTCAGACACAGTATGCCGAGCCGAGCCGAGCGCCAGACAGGGTAACAACAAGTACCATCTTTTAACGTATTTTTGTACGACGCGGCCGGGGATGGAACCCCGGACCTTCGGTTCTCCGGACGGACGCCTACCACTTGACCACGGAGGCGGTCAAGGGGCTACTAAATGTACCGTGAGGTCAGGTGAGGTGACCAGGTCGTCCATGTCATCGTACCCCGACGAGGTGGGCCGTAGGTCATATCAATCACTGGATTGTCGGGTCCAGAGTCGAACTAAAGATGGTACATTAAATTATCAAAGTAAAGTGTACCGTGTGAATATACCCTTGTAATACTTTTTATTATCTTAATATCCAAATATGGCGGGCTTAAAAAAGTCTGGAACCATTGGTAATTTAATTTCATATTTAAAACCCTGAGCGGGTTCTCCGTTTCATGAAGTATCAGAAGAGTAGAGGAACTGTCAATTTGTTGCGTGCTCTGTAGATAGTAAATGGATGTACGGTGCCGTCGTGTTGATCGAGACCCGGGTACATCGTCGGACAATGAATATTTAGTGTACAATTAATACAACGCGTGGATCTGTTCTATTGAAGCACTAGATGTTGAAGAGGGCCCACCTTACACAACCAAGTGCCAATTTTCAGACCAGAGCCCTGGGCCCCGTTCCTCAAAGCAATCTTAGCGCTACGATGATTGTAAATCTATGTTAAAGTATGGGACTTACGATCATCTTAGAGCTAAGATCGCTGTGTGGAACGGGGCCCTGTTCCCCAAAGCGATCTAAGCGCTAAGATGATCGTAACTCCCATACTTTAACACAGACTTACGACACCCGTAGAGCTAACATCGCTTTGTGGAACGGGGCGCTTGTCCAGATGTTGCTAAAGATGTCATTTCCAGTGTATCATTTCCATTCTAGAATTCTACTCAGCACGGACCCATGACGTTGGAAGTGACGTCACCAGCTTCATCGCTGTTATTAGGATTTCAACCAACCTCTTCATAACGCAAGTTCCACATAGATCTACGTTCAAAACCGAGGCCCCACCTGAACGACCCCTCGATATATTTAAACGGATCACATGATCATTATAAATGACTTATTTGCACCAGGAAGATATATTTTCCTCAGTAATAAGAGATGGGAAGGGAGGTCCTTATGTTGGAAGACTCTCAGGTTGTACTGGGGTAGCCTAGTGGTTAAAGCGTTCGCTCGTCACGCCGAAGACCCGGGTTCGATCCCCCATATGGGTACAATGTGTGAAACCCATTTTTAGTATCCGAGGTGATATTACTGGAATGTTGCTAAAGGCGGCGTAAAACTATACTCACTCAGTTTGTATCATGCACACGGTGATATGGATGTTTGTTTAAATCATGGTTGGTTGGTTGGTTGGTTTGTTGTTTAACGCCGCACTCAGCAATATTCCAGCTATATGACGGCGGTCTGTAAATAATCGAGTCTGGACTAGACAATCAAGTGATTAATGTCATGAGCATCGATCCACGCAATTGGGATCGATGACATGCATCAACCAAGTCAGCAAGCCTGACCACCCGATCCCGTTGGTCGCCTTTTACGACAAGCATAGTCACCTTTTACGGCAATCATGGGTTACTGAAGACCTATTCTAACCCGGAATCTTCACGGGTCGTTTAAATCATGAATGAACAGTGATTTGCTCATTCAAACCGGCCTTTTAACGATGGCGAATGGGACACAGTATAGAATAGAATGGAAAATAATATACTGGATAAGCGAGGATGGTGCCATATGTAAACATTGTGTTATTTGGATACTTGTTATGATATGAAACGTAATATGATAAACTTTCAAAGCCTCGAATTCATTAGTGAGTGAGTGAGTGAATGAGTGAATGTTACGCCACTTTTAGCAATATTCCAGCGATAACATGGCAGGGGACACCGGAATATGGGCTTCACACACTGTACCCATGTGGGGAATCGAACCTAGGTCTTCTGCGTGACGAGCTGACGCTTTAACCACTAGGCTACCCGACCGCCCCCTTGAAACCATTAATGTTACTGGGATTGCAATTTTGTCGTGCCTTGTCCCTCTTTAAAACAAATCCAGTTAATTCACAGCTGTCTATTCACATGTAGTATGACCTCATTTATGTTCATGCGAACTCACGTGGATAAAAGCGTGTACACGAAGTTGTTGTTTTTTTTAAAACCCGAACATTTTCGTGGCTAATTGTTGACGACAGCTGTCTCCGATATCCTTGTCCTGTTCTAAAAATGGTTTTCTCATATCTTACGTTATAATTTATAATTTTATAATGATCATTTCGGACTATTATGTGACTTTCCATATGAAGGATAGGCGACTTTCAGCGAATGATAAGAGAATGGCTAATTCAGTTCGCCCGAGCGTTAGTGAGTGAATGTTGGTTTTGCATCGTCAGCAATATTTCCATCTATACAACCGTTGTTTGTAAATAATTAAGTTTTGACTAGACTGGCCAGTAATCGGGGAAGTTGTTTTTGTTTGTTTGTTTGTTTGTTGTTAAACGCCCCACGCAGCAACATTCCACCTATATGACGGAGGTCTGTAAATAATCAAATCTGGACCAGGCAATCTAATGATTGATATCATGAACATCAATCTACGCAATTGGGATACGATGACATGCATCAACCAAGTCAACGAGCCTGACCACCCGATCCTGTTAGTTGCCTCTTACTACAAGCATAGTCGCCTTTTACGGCAAGCATGGGTTGCTGAAGACCTAAGTCAACTTTTGGTGAAAATCTACTTAATTTATTTACATAGTTTGAGTCAATTTCTACCTGTTTACACGGGGAATGTGATTTTTTAGAATTTTAGAATGTTCAGAATCTGTCCTGTTTTACGGATGTTTTCTCTTTTAAACAAAGAGTTCAATGTCCGTTTACAATTTGACTGATCGCACTGATTACTGACATCGAGTATTACCGCTAGCAGATATATCATATCTCATATCATATCATATCATATCATATCATATATCATATCATATCATATCATATCATATCATGACACAAAATCAGTTGCAGCCAGATCACACATTGTGACCACCCAATACTCATTAATCGGTCCTAATGCAAAGAATTGTATGCAAATTGTATCCAAGTAGGTTGAGGACATAGAACCACGGTTGACCCAGTCATCTAAGGGGCCACAATTCACGGTGCAGAGTTGCGTCCCTTGGGCGCGCCAGGAACCTGTGATCGTGGGTTCGAATCCCAGTTCGCTCCGATTATGTTTCTAGGTTTGTCAGCACCATACCCGTGGTCGTGGGTTTCACCGAAGTGTAAACCTCTAAGACCTGCATCACTTCGGGCTTTCCTCCCACATAAAGCTGACATGCCGTGATATAACTGGAATACTGTTAAAAGCAGCATTACACTCAGGATCTATTCTGACGCGGAACCCTGTTCTGACCTGGGGGTTGTGGATTTCGCTCAAACATAAGGAGGTCACGAGTATGGATGCATCGTGATACCATGTTCAGTGATACGCGTCCGTATCGATACAAAACGGTTGATGAATAAAAGCAGGACAAATGGTGTAGAGTGAAAATTATTTGTAAAATACTTTTTCTCTATCTAATATTGAATAGTTCTCAGGTCATTCTCAAGTTTAATTTCTTTTGATGATGTAATGCCGCTTCTTAAACTGCCAGGGCGGCTGGGTAGCCTCGTGAATAAAGCGTTCGCTCGTAACGCCGAAGACCCGGGTTCTGTTCCCGACATGGGTACAATGTGTGAAGCCTATTTCTGGTGTCCCCCGCCGTGATATTGCTAGAATATTGCTAAAAGCGACGTCAAGCCATACTCACTCACTCACTTTATTATTCGGCCCGTGAAGATCCGGGGTAGAATAGGTCTTCAGCAACCCATGCTTGCCGTAAAGGGTGACTATGCTTGTCGTAAGAGGCGACGAACGGGATCGGGTGGTCAGGCTTCCTGCCTTGATTAATACAAACCGCCGTC
Organism: Haliotis cracherodii; assembly: GCF_022045235.1. NCBI lineage: Eukaryota > Metazoa > Mollusca > Gastropoda > Lepetellida > Haliotidae > Haliotis > Haliotis cracherodii. The sequence goes on along the minus strand of NW_027266319.1, from coordinate 60,119,206 downwards.
ATATAGCTGGAATGCGGCGTTAAACAACAAACCAAACCAAAACCAAACCACTTTAATATTTAGCAGTTTTTATGCGTTTTACACAAAAAATAACATTAGAAGAATATGTGAAACTGTAATAGACGTGAATTTACGACTTTGACATGTGAACATGATTCGAACTCCTTACTTGAGAATCGTTAATCACTATTTTTAAATCTCCACCTGTGACAGTCGTGCCTTTCTCCGCCATACCTTTTTTTTTAGACGACTGTTGTCTCATATGCATTCTGAACACACCGTGGTGATCCCGGGTTATCTCGGACTTGAGTAGGTCCCCAGCAACCTATGTTGTCGTAAGAGGCGACTTAATGGTTCGGGTGGTCAGGTTCTGTGACTTGGTCGACTACTGAAGGCGTGGGTTGTTGCCCACAATATCAGCGACAGAGTCGATTTTGTACCCGCCGCCATATTGCAGATCAGCGTTAAACAACAAACAAAGAAACAAACAAACAAACAAACAAACAAACAAACCTAGAAAAACATCCCTAGGAAAATATCTGTGGGAGCTAAAAGTTTATTAATAACAGTCTTCATGATCATTTTCGAATAAATACACCCAGGGCTCGATCGGACGAGGCCGCCATTTTGAATATAGATCTATGTTGAACAAGCGTCAAGTTGAGGCATTTTGATTGGTTGCGATTTCAAACTCATAAGAGAGAAATTCTGCGCAAGGTTACTGAGAAGCAGAATGGAGCTGGAGATGTCACTCCCCAAACGAAGCTTTGGTGGTGAATATGCCCAGGGTATATACCATAAGGAAGTATACTACTCAAAAGAAGTTAAGGAACACCCTATTCTTTCATAATACTATCATAAATCTGTCATGACATTTTATAGTGTGATAAATACCCTTGACCCATTCGCCACGAAAGCCTCGTTTTGGGCCAGATTCGTATGACCCGATGTTAAATATAGCCGTCCAATCAATTTACTCTCACGAGCGAGTGAAATTATGTGCTTAGACAAAGACAAAGAGAAATAGTGAGTGAGTGAGTTGGGTTTAAAGTCGCTTTTAACAGGATTCCAGTGGAAGCTTAATGTGGGAGGAAAGCCCGAAGTGATGCAGGTCTCAGACGTTTACCACTTCGGTGAAACCCAAGAGCACGGGTATGGTGCTGACAAACCTAGAAACATAATTGGGGTGAACCGGGATTCGAACCCACGGTCATAGGTTTCTGGCGTGCCCAAGGGACGCATCTTTGCACAACGAATCGCGGCGTCAAAACCGACTGGGCCACCCGTGCCCCCAAGGGAAAATAGAGACGTGACGTCACTTCTGAATTGTGTCAAATTGGTCCGGGGTATTGTGCAGGAGAAACCATGTCTCCGGGGGATTACAAGAGATTGTAAACCCTCACATAATCTCGAAGAGACATGGTTTGTCCACCTAATAAACCGACTCACCGCATAGACAACGTTTTTAATTAAATAACTGTAATAAAAACTCTCAAATGTATAACCTGTATCGGAGATGAAAAATCGCCTGCTGTCGTGAATTCGGTTCAATGAAACCGGTGACCTCAGCACGTGGGTTTCGCAACGGTGCGAAATCTGCACGTGCGTCTCGCAATGGCACGAAATCTGCACGTGCGTCTCGCAATGGCACGAAATCTGCACGTGCGTCTCGTAGGTTGTTCGTAGGTTTTGGTCTATCAATGATTGTAAGCCCTCCTGCGAGGTGTTGCGTATTGGAGAAAACACGCTCACGAGGTTTTGGTAGACAGAGCATGCATGCCCTGGGGAGAGGGAAAAACCAAGGGGGCGATGCTCTGTCTACCAAAACCGAGGGTAAGTGTTTTTCCATACTTATAAACCGTCTACATTGATTAAATGTTATAACGAGCATCTATAAATGAGGCGCTTCATTATAGCGCTTCCTTGAAGACGTGATATCATAACTTGCACGTGAAATTCGCTGACTTGCCAGGCGTTCAAGAGCACTTGGATGTGTCAAGAACAAAAAAAAGCTAAAATACTTACTTTTAAATGAAAGTGACATCTTCGGTTTCTAAATGTTTGTGTTGCAATATTCCACTTCTTTTCAACTTTTCAAAACGAAAATTCGCAAATTTTAAATGTGTTTTTGGCTTTACAAGAATTTCGACCTTAAACAATCCAACTGTTACATAGAGGTAGTTGTGACGTAACGGCTAGCAGTTACTGCACGTGCAATTTGTTCAGCATTGATAAGGACTTGTTTAAAAGCACGTGTTTTGAAACCTCGCTGTCCTTTCACCAGAGACTCTGAAGTGATGTCGTTTTTGAATATCTATGCGGAACTGTACACATGACATTCAATTTTAATTTTGAATTGCTACTTGTTTCAGTTACTTGGTTAAACCTGGGATTTGAGGTTTTACATTCAAAGTAAAACCTCCCGAACGAAAAAAAACCCTCATAATAGGTTTTACTTTGAAAGTAAAACCTCACAATAGGTTTTAATGCCTATAGAAAGAACTCTCTTCCTTGATAGAGATCCCAATGAATAGGTTGATTAAATCGTTGTAATACCTCCTTCGAGGTGTTACCACAATTTCAAAAACTCCATATCGAGTTACACAAACAGCCAGTAGGTTTATAAATTATATTAGAATGGAGATCTTGGATAATCGAGAATGTGTGAACTCAGAAAGAATGATCATTATAATCATTTAATCTGTAGGTCGCATGAAACAGTAACTTGAACCATCTTTCAGTCGTTCATTATGACTTTAATGTGACATATGATAACGGCTTCATGATAACAACGTCCATACAATGGTCCCCATTTATATTCCACGTTTTAATATTCAGCTTGGTACAATGTATGAAGCCAGCCCATTTCTGGTGTCCCCCGCCGTGATATTGCTGGAATATTGCTAAAAGCGGCGTAAAACCATACTCACTCACTCACTTAAATATTACACACACAAAAACATTAGAAAAGTATGTGAAACTGAAATAGACGTGAATTTACGACTTTGACATGTAAACATGATTCGAACTCCTTACTTGAGAATCGATCCTGAATGAGCCACTTGTAATAAAACAATCGCGTTTCGTTTCAGTCAAAGTGCTGTGTAAGAATTATCTCCCTTGTACCATCGCTATTGATACACACGTTCATTCGTCACCACTCGCCCCTTTCGGCTTGTCCCGGAATAACACGAGTTGGTCACGAATGACAAACGTTGTGAGATTGATTCGTGTGGAATATTACGATACATGTATATTCGTGGGAAATGAGTAAAGCTTCTCTCATGTCAACCAAATACACATATTTGACAAAAACGCTTGAGTTATTTATGTTGGGTATCTGCGGTAACCGTATCTAGGCGCTGCTCCCTATAAACAATTTTGATATTGCCGTGTCGCTACACAGAGCTAGAGTCTGTTCCATAGTGTATTCCTAAAAGATTCCTAATAGACAAGTGACAGCATTTGTTCATACCCCATTCACTTTGACGTGTAACTATTTTGTTTAGCTTTCATTTATATATCTAATCTCACCTTCGTGTCTTTTGATATCAAATATATCATCACACGAGTTGATAAAAAGGGGAAAAACTCCGAGGCTTTCCGAGGAGTTTTACCACTTTTATCAACGACTGTTGAAGAAGACAAGGTGTGAACACACGATGCCATTTAGAAAGTGGTCAAATTTAACAAATGTAATATTTGGGATTGTAGATGCAAGAAACACAAACTTCTGACACTCGCACCCACAGGGATTTTTATTACATGATGTTGAGCGTTAATCACAAGGTTCAGTACAAACGTTGAACAATATCCATTCAGATATAATCGTTGGTGAAGGAGTTGAATTGAAGAGCTGACGTTGAACGGTAAAGACGACTTCAAAATACAACTTCAAACTATGTTTACGTTCTAAGGCGTTATAATGAGGCAATTTCAGTCTCGTTACAAGACGACTATCTTTGTTTACATTGTTTACGTTGAATACGTTGGTGGGTGAGGTTCAGAAAACTAAAAATAGAAAGAAAATACAATCCTTACTTTAGGCTGAACCAATTAAATAGTCAAAATTACCAATTTAAAAGAATAACAAACAACTGTCTGACAAAATACTCAAAATTGCTTACAACTGCCAAATGGTTACTGAATTGAAGTTATAAATGCATTGAGCACTTGAGAGATAAAATAATATTAACTTTGGCATTGAAAAATATGAGTTTACTTACATTTGTGTTGCTTTACACTTTGGAGAATGAAACCGTGGTCCTAACAAGATGGAGATTTGACTGATTGTGTGGGGAACATGTGCTTTTTAGATCATGTGACTTGAAATGGAATTGAGGCTGTAAACAAGTAATTAATTTATCTGCAAAAGTTTATTGAGAAATGGGGATTTGAACTCACAATGTCTAGCTTTCAAAGGTCATGTGACATATTATGACCAAACACTTTATCCACTAAGCCAAAGTGAGGAGGTTCAAATGAAGATGACTTTAAGTGGACCAAATATTTAACTAAGAAAAACTTTGTTTTTAAAAATAAATGAAACTTAAACCATTACCAAAATATAGAAAATGAACTTTAAACAAAACTCTTGAAACAGATGAAAAACACCATTTCTGCATTTACATACTCGGCCTCTTAAACATACATGTTTAACCTAACTACTAAATGCAGAATATAAATAATCAACCATTCCAATCAATTGTCTTTTAGAGTCTCTGAATCACATAACTGCAATGTCAATTAAACACTGATTAGTTCACTTTTCACTTGGTACCAGCAAAACAAGTTTGGTCACTGGTCGACGTAGTTCAGAGTTCAGAGTCTTTATCTGAACACTGCGGACAAAGCCATCTTTATCGGCCTCTACACTGATCACACGTCCCATAGACCAGCAGGATCTATGGAGATTGTCATCTTTGACGAGCACAATGTCGTTGATCATCAGATTGCGTTGAGGTGTATTCCACTTCTGGCGTTCTTGTAGAGAGAGCAGATACTCCTTTTTCCATCTTGTCCAGAACACGTTGGCAAGATACTGGATTCTGCGCCATCGCCGACGCATGTACATATCGTCTCGTTGAAACTGTCCAGGAGGAGCTACATATACGTTGGACTTCATCTTTAGCAGATGATTTGGTGACAATGGAGTGAGGTCTCTGGGATCACTGGAAGGTGTTGTCAGAGGTCTTGAGTTGATTATTTCTTCAACTTCACACATCAAGGTTCTGAATGACTCGTCCTCAATTCTATCTCCAAACTCACACAGCATTGGAGCCAGAACCTTTCTAACTGATCGCACCATACTTTCCCAGGCCCCTCCCATGTGGCTAGCTGATGGTGGGTTGAAGTGCCAGTCTATGTTGACTTTTAGCAGATGAGATTTCACTTGGTTTTGGTCCATTTCCATTAGAGCTTCCTTCAGTTCCCTTGTAGCCCCAATGAAGTTGGTCCCGTTATCAGACCACATCTCCTGCACAGGTCCTCTTCTGGCAACAAAACGACGTAGAGCATTGAGAAAGGAGTCTGTGTCGAGAGAGTTAGCAGTTTCTATGTGGACAGCTCTGCTCACAAGACAAGTGAACAACACTCCATAACGTTTGACCTGCTTCCTGCCCTCCTTGATGATGAAAGGGCCAAAGTAATCAACACCAGTGAATCTGAACGGTGGTCCTGGACTTGTTCTACTTGGTGGTAAGTCGGCCATTTTCTGTTCACATGTTGGGGCAGTTAGTCGACGACATGTCACACACTGATGAAGCACATTTCTGACTGTTGAGTTGGCACTGACCACCCAGAAAGTTTCTCTTAGCACTGACAACACATGATTTCTACCAGAATGACTCAGTTTATGGTGGACGTCACGAATGATGAGTGTTGTCACATGGTTCTTTCTTGGTAAGAGTATCTGGTGCTTCATGGATTCTGGAACTTGAGCCTTGTTGAGTCTGCCTCCAACTCTGAGTACTCCATCAGAATCTAGGAATGGATCCAACTTGGAGACAGAACTGCTTCTTGGTACTCGGCCTCGTTTACCAGATGAGTCTTGAAGAGAATTGATTTCACAACTGAAAGTCTTTGACTGAACATACTTAACTACAGCTTTTGAAGCATGCTCTAGGCGTTTTACAGTGAGCGCTTCTGTCGTTTGGCAGTCAGGGACATGTTTCTCTAACTGGCACTTCATCCGTTCTTGAAGAATGTCTATCACACAACTGTAGACTGCAACTGCACGTTTCAATCTGTACCAATTTGAATAGTGATTGATCAGACAGTCCATACCACTTTCACAGATTTGAGCTTGTGTGACACACGATTGTACAGTCTCTTCACACTGTTCATCACAGTCAGTTGGTAGTTGCTTTATTGTCCATTCCGTTTCAGGAGTTCTGAGAAAAACTGGCCCATTGAACCACTTGTCGTCCTGGAGTAGTTTTGCTGTAGTTGTTCCCCTTGAGGCGACATCAGCAGGATTGTCATATGTATCAATATACTTCCACTGGTCAGGAGAAGAGAAATCACGAATGAGCCGGACCCTGTTGGCAACAAACACCGGGAATCTCTTCTTCTCACTGTTGATGTAGTGGATAACCGTTGTGGAGTCCGTGTAGTATGAGACATTGTCTATTTTCACATCAAGTTCTTTAAGGAGTTGTTGTCCAATTCTGATTGACATAGTTGCTGCTGTCAGTTCTAGACGAGGAATAGCGACAGTTTTCACAGGAGATAGTCTTGACTTACCCATCAGGAAGGCAACATGGATGTTCTCACTCTTGTCACACAGTCTGAGATATACTACACATCCGTATCCCCGAGTGCTTGCGTCGGTGAACACATGCAGTTGAGCTGATGTGATTTCCCCAAAGTCAAATGGCTTTACACACCGTGGAATGTTCAGAGTTTTCATCAAGTCAAGTTCTGATAACCATTTCTTCCATTCACATGCAAGTTCACTAGGTATGTCATCATCCCAATCTAGGTTTCGGTCGGTGCACAAGTCCTGGAGTATCTTCTTTGCAGGCAGAATAACTGGGGACACCATTCCAAGTGGATCATACAATGAAGACACGGTTGACAGGATTCCTCTGCGAGTCACTGGTTTGTCTGGTAACTCCACAGAAAATCCAAACATATCAGAGTTCACATACCATCTCATGCCCAGGGCTCGTTCTATTGGTAGATCATCATAGTCAAGGTCTCTGGACTGCAGCTCTTTGGAATGATCATCTGTGGGAATCGACTTCAGTAGATTTCTGCTGTTAGAGGTGAACTTGGTTAATCTGAATCCACCATCTGCACAGGCTGATACAAGATCTTGCACCAAACTCACAGCTGTGTCTTCATCCTTTGCAGCTTTTAAGCAGTCATCTACGTAGAAGTTCTTTCGGATGGTCTCAGCAACAAGAATACCATACTTTTCTTCTGCTTTGGATGCTGTGTGTTTCAAGGCAAAGTTGGAAATGCTTGGGGATGACACTGCGCCGAAGATATGTACAGCCATTCTGTACTCTTTAAAGTCAGTATCAAGATTACCCTCTGGCCACCAAAGGAATCTCAGATGATCGTGTTGTGAAACTGGAACCTTTACTTGATAAAACATAGCCTCCACGTCACTCATGAAAGCTACTGGTTCAGTCCTGAATCTTGTCAGCACACCAATCAGAGAGTTCGTTAAATCAGGACCCTGGAGTAGTCTGTCGTTAAGAGAAGATCCTTCATATCTGGCACTGCAGTCGAATACAACACGAATTTTCTCAGGTTTCCTTGGGTGGTAAATACCATGGTGTGGAAGATACCAGACGTTATCAGCAGATGCAGAGAGTTCATCATCAGGCACAGGATAGGCAAAACCTTTCTCTAGGAGATTGTTGATGAACACAGTGTAGTCTCTGTGGTAGGTTTCACTTGCCAGCATCTTCTTTCTCTGCCACTTAACTCTGCTGAGTGCTTGTTGTCTGTTGTTTGGAAAGTAGGCATCAGGAATCCGGAACGGTAGTGGTAGCTGATAGTGACCATTGATGAACTCCACATTCTGTTCAACTATATCCATAAACAGCTTGTCTTCTCTGGAATAGCCACGTTGACCAGGAAGATCACCAATGTCTTGTTCGCTGAAGTCCTTCTCCAGGAGTTTCACTACAGTGTCCGGTGTTAAACATTCTTTTACAACCGTTGATTCAGTGAAGATCACTCTGTTGCAGCAAAGAGAATTCTGAACCTGATCATATTTCACATGCAGAGGCCCATTTACAGTCCATCCGTGTTTATATAGCACAGCAAAGGGACCATTGTCACCCGAAGGGATAACTTGTTGTGGTTCCAGTGCTTGCGGACAATTGCTTCCAATTAACAGTCCAACTTCAAGATTGGGATACACTCTTGGAAGCTTGTTTGCCATGTCACGAAGATAAGGCCATTTCTTCAAGAATGTTGGATCAGGAATTTGATCACGGTTGACAGGGATATCATTTTTCACATATGTCTTTGGAAGTGGAACAGGATTAGCACAATCAATGTCCATAACCACAAGACCAGTCACCACTGAGGTCGGCACAATGTCAATACCATGCATCGTGCGAAGCTTTAAAGTTGTCTGTGTTGATGGAGCACCAAGCTGACACTGAAGATCTTCAGTCATGAAACACCCTGAGCTCCCATTATCCAGGAAAGCATATGTCTTTATGTTCACATCACTGTCTTCAAGATGCACTGTAACTGGAAGAATTGACTGGAGAACTGTTTCCATGGCATCTGAAGTTGCTGCACTGCAGGACGTGGTTACACCATCACTTGACCTTGATACTTGTTTGGCTTGAGTGTCTGTTAACTGCGGTGTTGATTTCATGGTGAAGTTGTCATCATGAAGTGAAGTTGGATGACGCTTCTCGCACTTCTTACAGAGTCTTTTCTTCAAACATCCTTTAACAGTGTGGTTGTAAGCGAAACATCCAAAGCACATTTTCTTCTCCATCATAAAGCTTCGTTTCTCAGTAAGTGTCTTTTTGGCAAATTCGAAACAGTCATCAATATCATGCGACTTTGAACAGAAGTAACATGACAGTCTTCTCGGTTTATCAGTTGAGGAACTGTAATTAACTGAAGTAGCAAATGCAGTTGATCTAGACTTTGATGATGGTTGTCTGCCCTTAGTTGTTTTACCTTGTGAAGATGTACTTAAATGTTCTCTATGCTGCATGGCTTCTTTTCCAAACACTGGTTCGTTGGCTGATTTGGCAGCAAAGTCAATGAACTCGACAAGATCTTTGAACTCCATTGACCTTGAACTGATGATATGGCACTTTGTCACTCGATCTCTCCATCTGTTCTGAAGATGAGATGGCAATTTGTGGACAATTGCTTGAAGATTCGGAGCATGGTTCAGCACTGACATGTGGGATATGTTCTTCATTGCATGGAGACACTTTGTCAGGAACACAGAGAACTTCTTCAGTTTCTGGCTGTCATCATACTTGATATCAGGCCATAACAGAACCTGGTTGATGTAGGACATTGACACCTTGTATGGATCACCATATTCCTTGTCCAACAGCTCCCTTGCTTCTGTATATCCATCGAATTGAGACATATACAGACATCCAGCGATCAAGTCTTTCGGTTCACCTTCCAGTTGCTGATCGAGGTAGTACAGCCTGTCTCTGTCACAGTTAGTATGAGGCACTATTCTAGCATCAAATGCCATCATGAAGGATCCATATTCAATTAGGTCACCTTTGAACTTTGGTACTTCAGGTTGAGGGAGAAACATGGCAGTCAACATCTGTTGCTGAGCTTGGACCATACTTTCTGTTGCAGGTTGAGTAAACGTTGAGCTGAATGCAGGAGGATTTAAGCTGGGAGGCTGTTGATATGGAGAGGTGAAGTTCTGCCTCACAGGAGTCTGATGATATGACGTTGTTGCACTCCTAGTATACCACAGAGGCGTTACAGTGTCACATGGAGTGACCGGAGTGTTATGCTGAACATGTACAGTACTCTGTTGACTGGAGGAAACAAGATATATAATGTCTTTAGCATCATGTTGCAGTTCTGATTGAGCATGCAGATGATCACCTCGTGGCTTAACAATTGGTGGCACAGTTGTTTGAAACGATGGAGACTCCATTTCTGCATATACTCTCTCCCTTGCCTCAGCCTTTGCAATTTCAATATCAAGCTTTATTTCTTCTAACTTGCGAATATCTTCAAACTTGACCTTTTCTGTAAGCAATTCTGCAAGGCGAGCTCTCTCCTTGGCTCTTGCTGATCGTGTTGAACTTGTTGACTTAAATGAAGATCTTGAAGCAGAGTCAATGTTGTCTGCAAGTTGAACTTCTATGTTGGAGATCCATTGGGAAACGTGATCTCTGTATTTGATGAAGTCGTGTTCCTTTTCTGTATTCGACTTGCTCTCAATACTCTTTAGCTCTTCTGTCTCTAATGCAGCAAAATATGCATCAAAACACATTGTGTATTGATCAAACAGTTCATTTAGATGTTGATAACTCATCTTCACTAAGTGCAAATTATCTCCACGTTCCATGAGCCTTGAGATTTCGTTGCGCTTCTTTGTCACTGCTGTGGTAGCTGCTATCTGTTTATTCTTCCAAAGTCTGAGTCTCTCAACTTTCCCTTTATCAGTTAGAGTCCTAATTTTTCTAAGATTACGACCTTCACTTTCTCCTTCATCTTCTTCAAAGCTCACTTGTCTATTCTGCTCATGTGACAGATCAGTCTCATCATCAACTATTGAATAATCTTGACAAGTTGCCATGGTTACGTTGTACTTGAAAAGTCAAAGTTCAGTTTTAGCTTTTTATCAATTTCAGTTTTGGACAAGTCTAGTTTCAACGTTATCTTGCAGTATAAATTTTTCTGAACTAATGTAGATGCAAGAAACACAAACTTCTGACACTCGCACCCACAGGGATTTTTATTACATGATGTTGAGCGTTAATCACAAGGTTCAGTACAAACGTTGAACAATATCCATTCAGATATAATCGTTGGTGAAGGAGTTGAATTGAAGAGCTGACGTTGAACGGTAAAGACGACTTCAAAATACAACTTCAAACTATGTTTACGTTCTAAGGCGTTATAATGAGGCAATTTCAGTCTCGTTACAAGACGACTATCTTTGTTTACATTGTTTACGTTGAATACGTTGGTGGGTGAGGTTCAGAAAACTAAAAATAGAAAGAAAATACAATCCTTACTTTAGGCTGAACCAATTAAATAGTCAAAATTACCAATTTAAAAGAATAACAAACAACTGTCTGACAAAATACTCAAAATTGCTTACAACTGCCAAATGGTTACTGAATTGAAGTTATAAATGCATTGAGCACTTGAGAGATAAAATAATATTAACTTTGGCATTGAAAAATATGAGTTTACTTACATTTGTGTTGCTTTACACTTTGGAGAATGAAACCGTGGTCCTAACAAGATGGAGATTTGACTGATTGTGTGGGGAACATGTGCTTTTTAGATCATGTGACTTGAAATGGAATTGAGGCTGTAAACAAGTAATTAATTTATCTGCAAAAGTTTATTGAGAAATGGGGATTTGAACTCACAATGTCTAGCTTTCAAAGGTCATGTGACATATTATGACCAAACACTTTATCCACTAAGCCAAAGTGAGGAGGTTCAAATGAAGATGACTTTAAGTGGACCAAATATTTAACTAAGAAAAACTTTGTTTTTAAAAATAAATGAAACTTAAACCATTACCAAAATATAGAAAATGAACTTTAAACAAAACTCTTGAAACAGATGAAAAACACCATTTCTGCATTTACAGGGATAACACTTTTAATGGCAACGCGTGTTCGTAGCTTTCGGCCATGGGAGCCGTGCCAATTTACACTTGTCAGAGGGGTACTCAAAGTACGTGATCTAGACTACCAGTTGTCGGACTTTCATTTTCTGTGGAAGCCTCGGTGGCTGAGTGAGTTAGATCGCTAGTGTGCAGGCGATTAGGTGCCTCACAATGAGATTGTTAAAATGAATGGTCTGATTTTGGAAGACCCTTCTTGGTGATATTCTCTCATATCGCTTTAAGCAAAGACATAAAATGATTATTAAATCTGTTCAATTGTATAATCACAATATATGAAGTAACAAGAACCGGACACAGTGCCTCACCTTGGCGTTCGAATCTCGGACAAGATACACCCCCCCCCCCCCCCCCAAAAAAAAAAAAAAAAGAAGAAGAATGTACGAGGATCTGTACTTTACTGAGGAAGTGTTACCCCAAATATAACATTTGTTACATATAAAGTGTAGCGGAGATTTGGGTCGGGGATATATTAGGAAAACGCTGTGGAGCAACCGTCAAAAGTCCAAATCTTGATCAGGGCAGCACATAGATATGGTTACCACAGATACATGTGCACTTGAGCTATGAAGTAGGATTAACTAGGTTTGAGACCCGTTAAGCCTCCGGGGTAGAATAGGTCTTCACCAACCCATGCCTGCCGTAAAAGGCGACTATTGTCGTAGGAAGCGACTAACGGGAGTAGTTGATCAGGCTCGCAGACTTGGCTGATGCATGTCATCGTATCCCAGTTGCGTAGATCGATGCTCATGATATCAATCACTGGATGATCCGATTATTTACAGATCGCCGTCATATAGCTGAAATATTGCCGAGTGGAGCCCTAAACACCAAACAAACAAACAAAACATATGTTTGAAGATAACCGAACTCCGAGGTTCATGGCGTATCTCCATTATTTTTCCACACATTTTCCCCAAAACCAGTTACAAACATAACACATAAATTCTAATAAACATTGTGGAACATAACCTCAAAGTTTTAATTATCGGTTGTTTATATTCCATCACGAAGAGCACGAGGCACGTGTCATACACATGTACACAGTCTACAGATAGCACCTGTCATTCATTTTCATGTACATAACCCCTCACTCCCGAGGGTTCTCTTATCACGTGATCTGCATATTCTCATCTGTGGACATTTTGCATCTATTTTGTGTAATGGATGTGTATTTCAGAACTAATGACTTTTTAAAAACGCTCACGCGATAGCGATTTCCTCCCGTCATTATTTATCATAATATAATCCCTTGTGCGTAAGGAGAATATTAGGAGTTACCATCGCCACCGAGGTCGTGGTTGTCTAATATACTGTGCTTGATAAGGTTTTGATTTAAAGCGTTGCGTATTTTGTTGCGTCGTCTAAGATGAAATTAATTTATCATAAGTCGGATCTGGACTCGGCACGCATACATCATACATGCTTTAGTATGTAGGTTTCTTGTTTACAGTGAAATATGTGTGTGGTTGTATGTTTGAACAGGGTTGAATTTAAAATTTGTACAGCATGCATTTAATAATGGTAGAATGAAATATAAATAGTTTTTCAAAAGATAAATCAGAACTAGTCTACCTTGATTAGGATTACATAACGGTATATACTTTTGTTGAAGACAAAAACATGTCAGAGAAATATTTCAAAAAATAAAGAGAGGGAAATTATGTAACAAAAGATAGGGACGGATGTTGTTTAATAAAAAAGGACGGATGTAATTTATAATAAAATATGTATATTTATTAATAATATGCTTAAGTCTGTACTTTTCTCTTGCCAATGAAGCAAGTTTTCATCGACTCGCTTCTGTTTGTCGAATGTACTTTTGTTTGTGTTTTTGTTGTTTAACGCTGCACTCAGTAATATTCCAGCTGTATGAAAAACATAATCGAGTCTGGACCAGACAATCCAGTGATTGATATTGTGAGCAAAGATCCACGTTGTTGAGGTACGATGACACGAATCAACCAAGTCATCGAGTCTTACCACTCGATCCATTCAGTCGCCTCTGACCACTAGCATAAGATTCTGGTGACCTATTCTAACCCGGAATCCCCACAAGGGTCGAATGAACCTACGCAATGTATCATATATCTATTGTTGAAATGTAAATTATTATATTTATTCCAAGAAGAAACTAAAATCGATATTTTCACGAAGTGAAATATCATCATGTTACTTATCTCATGGTTATTCCATATCAAATATGGCTCCGTCCCGGAACTAGTGAGTGAGTGAGTATGGTTTAACGCCACTTTGACGTCAGGTTGGTGTGGAGTGAGTGAGTGAGTGAGTATGGTTTAACGCCGATTTTAACAGTATTCCAGTTATATCACGGCGTGTCAGCTTAATGTGGGAGGAAAGCCCGAAGTGATGCAGGTCTCAGACGTTTACCACTTCGGTGAAACCCACGAGCACGGGTATGGTGCTGACGAACCTAGAAACATAATCGGGGCGAACCGGGATTTGAACCCACAATCATAGGTTTCTGCACAGCGAATCGTGGCGCATTGGGTACAATGTGTGAAGCCCATTTCTGGTGTCCCCCGCCGTGATATTGCTGGAATATTACTAAAAGCGGCCTAAAACCATACTCACTCACAATACTTCTCAATTGTTGTTTTCTATGCAAATTTGCTGTCACCGTTTCACAGTCATTTGGTACCTCACATCAGCACGTGCTGTAATGTGCTATTAAACTCGCCACTAGACACGCATACATCCATCGTACTAGTTGCTGCGGGCCACTCGCGACCCCTTTCTGAACAATAGTCCGCGACAGCTGACACTTTGGCGTCGTCGACCATTTGATGTTCTGGGTGATGCTCGCGATAGTTCACTGGAAATCCTGGATTTTGGCAAAATATATTATAAACCTGGCACACTTGCCAATTGTATTGTAGGTGAGTGAGTGAGTGAGTGATTGGGTTTAACGCCGCTTTTAACAGTATTCCAGTTATATCACGGCGTGTCAGCTTAATGTGGGAGGAAAGCCCGAAGTGATGCAGGTCTCAGACGTTTACCGCTTCGGTGAAACCCACGAGCACGGGTATGGTGCTAACAAACCTAGAAACATAATCAGAGCGAACCGGGATTCGAACCCACAATCAAAGGTTTCTGGCGTGCCCAAGGGACGCAACTCTGCACAGCCAATCGCGGCACTTTAGACGACTAGGCCATCGGTACCCCCCTGTATTTTAGGTATCTTCCTATTGTATCCCACTGCTTTCCCACAGAGCCACCGGGGCAGGTGATGAAAAGTTGTTCAATTTTACTTTTCATGACTTCAATTTCTGCTGCATGTGTTTTTTTCTCTCGCACGCTCTGATCGAATTCCATTTATACCGCGACACACTGTATTGTTTCACTGAAAGGTATCCCGATGGGTTTTTTAAATTTTCTCTGGCATTTCATGCATTTAGACATAAGTTTAGGTTCATAAGTAGGATTAAACACTCATCGGTATTGGTTCGCGGTTTTACATTTTCAATAATTTCTCGTGCAGCGACAGCTTTCGCCAACAATCTTATACATGAACAGGCTTTACTATTGTCTCTTTAAACGCACCAAATGTAAATTTTAAATTAAACTCTTTTGACGGTTCAGAATCCAGAGGTTTTTGGTTGAAGGAGGCGGGAAATCCCTCACCCTCGTGGTAACATTTTGAACCAAAACCTCGGAGGCGTGTTTTCTCCTATGCATAAAATATCTAACCTACCCAATTATTTTTTCCATGTAAGAAAAGGTAGACACTTGAAAACTGGATTTGACCAAACGTTATCAACACGATACCAGGTTGAAAACAGCGGCCGAAACTTTGCAAACTTTAGGTCCAAAACACAACTATGATACCTGCATCAAATGCACCATAATCGAATGAACATTTCTTGTTTGTTTCACTTTAAGTCACCATCAAACATGAGTGTATATTTTCTTTTACCCGCCTTTTTTGCTCTGAATGATGAAGTTTCGCTTTGTTATTTGAAACTTCACATACTTCGTGTCAGGTGAATTAAAAAAAAAGTAACTTTGATTGAAATACAGTTTGTTTTTTTAAAAACCCAAGTCAAATACTAGATGATCTGTTAAACTGGTACTGCATAACTATAGTCTTTGAGAAGGAATGTCAGCTCACATTTTGGGAGTAACACGATTGACATACCCTCGGATGTGAGGTATTGACAACCAACATGGACAGCTTTATGCTTTTAACAGTTTGTTATTGTTAGGAATACCTCGTATAAATCCCGTATATATAGGGGTATGGCATATAAACATTGACAAAAATTGGGCGAGTTGATGTGAAATGGGGTTAGATGTCGCGTTCAAGATTGTTTTACTTAGCCACGTCCAGGAACGTGTGTGTGGCTGCTTGTACTATTCCAGGCTGAAACTGGTTTCATAGCGCTAACCGAGATACCATACCGCAGTTTAGCATGCATACTCTATTCAGACACAGTTTACTGACTCCGAGGCGATCAGTCCTTGTTTTATCCCCTTATCACCGAGCGCCAGGCAGGGAAACAACAAGTTCCATATTTTAACCTTTTTTTGGTATGACGCGGTCAAAGGATCGAACCTTTGATCTTGCGCACAGTATGGTTATGGGAAGCGAATGTTTATAAACCAATGATGGTAGGAATCTGGCTTGCCTAATGGATGAAGCTCCCGTATCATCTTTAGGGACCCAAAATATTTTAGGGTTCATTCGAGCGAGCACGATAAGACTTTGTATCTAAATCGGGCAAATGTTTAAACATATTGACGACCTGTACATATATACGTTTTGCATTTACTTTTGAACAATTTTAATTGTGTCTTTTATTTCTTTTTGAGTGCATATGATTTGCTTATAAATCGCATGGGTATATTCCAGCTATTATACAACTGCCTGTAAATAATCGACTCGGTGCCAGAAAATACAGTGATCGATATTGTGAGTAAGGATCAACACCGTCGGGGTACGATATATAATAATAATAACAAGAAGAAGAAGAAGAAGCAGAAGCAGAAGAAGTAGAAGAGGAAGAAGCAGAAGTAGAAGAAGCAGCAGAAGAAGAAGAAGAGGAAGAAGTAGAAGTAGTAGAAGAAGAAGCAGCAGAAGAAGAAGAGGAAGAAGTAGTAGAAGAAGAAGAAGCAGCAGAAGAAGAAGCAGCAGCTTTGGCACAAACACAGTATCTAAAACGACATGATGGAGTGGTTCGATCATTTCATTACCGTCTTCGCCATGCTTGTGGTTTTGACGCAGAGGTCTATCCATGGTACGACCCACAGAATATATAGGGCGTCATTGAAAATCATAAATACAAAATTATTTGGAATAGGCCCGTAGACAGCCTCAGACCTCTATCCAGGCCAACAAACCTGATCTTGTCCTTTTTGATAAATCCAATGAAATCATTTATATTATAATTAAATTTTCTGTCCCTTTTGCGGACCTCGCTTTCGAAATGTCAAGCTTGTATCCCAAGTACCAACTTGTCCGACTCCCCATTGTTCTCAGTGCCTTAGGTTTGGTACCTCCCAATCTGTTGACTGACATTGGGAGAGTACCCGGGTTTGCTACCAGGAATACAGCCCTTCTGGCAATCTGGGTAATGCAGAAGGCTGCAGTGTTGGGGAGTGTTCACATTCTCCGAAAGGTTCTGGGTGGGTTCGACTAGGCAGTGCTTCCTGGGAGAAGTCCCATTCACTGTCTGGGCTGCGTGTAGAGGGGGCAAGGGCCCTAAGCTGATGATGAGCCTAACCAGCCTGACTGTGCCAGGATCACACGAACCCTCTTTGCTGCATTTTAATATAAATAATAATAATAATAATAACAATAATGATAATAATAAAAATAATAATGGACCTTTGACCACTCACTCACACGGGTGTCCCATGGGTCTATGTCACCGCATCTCGTTGTGCAGGTTTGCCTCCCTTTGGGATACCAGGATCCGCTGGACTAAGGTTTGTGTTTCAGATATTCAATTATTATGACGCAAAGTCTGTTTTATCCGTGTGTCTGTGGGATGTCTTCCCACATTAAGCTGACGCACCGTGAAAGGAAATGAATACAGAGCCTTAAAGAGGCGTTCAACCCATGTCAACCACTCACTCACTCCAGGTGAGCTCAATTGATTTTTCAGATTCTTCGGAGAACGTTACCGACGAATCTAATCCTTAACGATGCAGTGCCACATTGACTGCTTGTGCAGAAGATCCCCCAAATAAAGTTCCAGCTGCTAATGACTCACGGTCATATAAAGTAGGCTTAACGAGGACCGAAAACAAAATCTAACCATCATTTCATAATGGAAGACTCAATCTAATTACAGATCCCACTTTGACACTGAACATTTTTCACATATCGATGAATCATGCCCCTAGGCAGTGAAAATATTGCCCGGATGAGTAAAAAAAGCAGAAAGTGAAAATAAATTCGATATTCTCAGTGATTTGAGTCAGGTCGACACAATGATTTACGATGTCCCTGTCACAAATTACGCAATGTGCAAATATAAACTAAATTTGACCACTAACTCTCGAGTCAATTCTGATGAATATCGGTATCATTTTTCATTGACAATTATTGTCAATAATCTACTGAAATTATTTAGATCAATGGCTTACTCCCGTTACGGGGGTTCGTTTAACACCGAGGGGAGAACCAAATGTTACTATTAGGAGCCAATACGTTCTGTTTCTTCACACTGTGATGTGAGCGAGGAAGGACGGTGAATGTTTGGTGCCCCGGGGAGAGGATTTCAGCGGCGAGACATTGGCGGTGTTACTGGTGGTGCGCATCTTTTCAGTTGAAATTCCTTCTTGAGCTGTTTCTGAAGTTTGTTTTGAAGTTTATTATCTCACGATTGCTGTAACAAGCAGCTAGAGGGTCTGGCCTTCAAGCGTATCATTGCTCTGACGTTGATACTAGAGGTTGATCCGACGTTGATACTAGTGCTTGATCCGACGTTGATACTAATGATTGATCTGGCGTTGATACTAATGGTTGATCCGACGTTGATACTTATGGTTGTTCTGGCGTTAATACTAGAGGTTGTTCCGACGTTGATACTTATGGTTGATCTGGCGTTGATACTAGTGGTTGATCTGGCGTTGATACAAGTGGATGTTCTGACGTTGATACTAATGGTTGATCTGGCGTTGATACTAGTGGTTGATCCGACGTTGATACTAATGGTTGATCTGGCGTTGATACTAGTGGTTGATCCGACGTTGATACTGATGGTTGATCTGGCGTTGATACTAGTGGTTGTTCCGACGTTGATACTAATGGTTGATCCGACGTTGATACTTGTGGTTGATCCGACGTTAATACTGATGGTTGATATGGCGTTGATACTAGTGGTTGATCCGACGTTGATACTAATGGTTGATCCGACGTTGATACTTATGGTTGTTCTGGCGTTGATACTAGAGGTTGTTCCGACGTTGATACTTATGGTTGATCTGGCGTTGATACTAGTGGTTGATCTGGCGTTGATACAAGTGGATGTTCTGACGTTGATACTAATGGTTGATCTGGCGTTGATACTAGTGGTTGATCCGACGTTGATACTAATGGTTGATTTGGCGTTGGTACTAGTGGTTGTTCCGACGTTGATACTAATGGTTTATTTGGCGTTGATACTAATGGTTGATCCGACGTTGATACTTGTGGTTGATCCGATTACTGGTATCACTATATCAATTTCTGATATCTATTCCTGATATCACAACATGCTGTTCATTAATTGATATCATCAGTGACATCCGGTTCATTGTGGGAATTACTGATATCATCACCGAGAGATATTTGGTAAAGTCAGTCGATTGTATAAAGAATATTTAAGACGCTTCAATCGGATATTTGAACACTCAGTCATTAAAGGCTAGACGTCACAATGTGTTGACGGTATAGGGTCAAATACATGTTGGGAATTAAGGTCTTATTAGGTTATAATTTTTAGAGATCAATACCTTTTAACTGATATCAGTAATAAAGCAGTAGTTGTGATAACAAGAATCCATTAGTGACACCATGAATTGAACTGTGATATCATGAAATGAATTATTAATATCATCAATACTCTATGAACAAGTGATAACATGAAATGAAATGTTGATATCATCAAATCAAGTAATATCATTAATCAAAATCTTGATATCATTTATCCAATGTATGATATCCGTAATTATGTTTATATCAATTATTAATGGTTTTATATGATGTCAGTACTTAGATATCAATAATTCATATCATGATATCATTAAAACAATCATTGATATTCGGGAAATAAATAGTTTATTAGAAAATTGGCTTTTACCGCTTGGGGTTTCGACCACCACTTGGATTTGACCTTGGTGAGGATATTCAATCACTGTGTTCTGACATTGCCACTGACGATTTTCTTGCGTCGGTATAGGCGTTTGTTCCAGCTTTGGAACGAACGATTGTTCTTGTGTTGGAACTGACGATTGTTCTAGCTTTGGAACTGACGATTGTTTTTAGGATGCAAATGGCGATTGTTCTAGTGTTGGTACTGACTATTGTTTAAGCGTTGGTACTTAGTTCTATTGTTCTAGCGTAGGTACTGACGACTGTTCTAGCGTTGGTACTGACGATTGTTCTCGCGTTGGTTCTAGTGTTGGTCATGACGATTGTTCTTGCGTTGGTTCTCGCGTTGGTACTGACGATTGTTCTTGCGTTGGTAATGTATGTTTAGTTTGGTTCCTTGATTTGTTCTGGCAGTAATACTGACGAGTGTTATGACATTAGCACTGACGAGTGTTCAGAGGTTGTCATATGGCCATGCTATATATTGTTAAACAATGTTGCAACTGTACTACATAATCTCTGTTAAGATTCTGTAGAAGTTCATAGGATTGTGTTTTGACAATAGTTAGTTGTCAGGAATGTAGTACTATCTAATGTAAGTAGTGGTGTGGAAGTTACTATATTTAGAAGATTTTGGAGTCAAGTGTAATCCGGAATGTTCTACAACAGCTAGACTAATCCATCTTGGGATGGAACCTTCCGGAAGGTATTAAGACAATACAAGGGGGCAAGTGCGTGTCTGTCGAATCTCCAATTACATTTCACATTACATCAAGACCAGCTTTTGTGAGAAAATCATTGTTGTCACCCTGGATATCTAGGATAGGCATATTTCGAAAGTTTGACCACTGTTGTTGCTAGGTGAATATTATTACCACAGCTATTATATTTTATACTGCCATTCTACTTGTAATTCCGGCCTATCGTGTACTGCCAGTGTACACCTTGCTGTGCAGTAATTTGTATTGATTTGCAAACCTGGTTCATTCTATAATTCCCATGCTTGCCGTAAAAGGCGACTATGCTTGTCGTAAGAGGCGACTAACAGGATCGAGTGGTCAGGCTCGCTGACTTGGTTGATGCATGTCATCGTATCCCAACTGCGTGTATCGATGCTCATGATGTCAATCACTGGACTGTCTGGTCTAGACTCGATTATTTACAGACCGCCGTCATATTTGTGGAATATTGCTGAGTGCGGCGTTAAACAACAAACAAACCAGCCAACCAAATCATTCTATAATTAAGTATTAATCGTATACCAATTATTTCTTGTTTGTTGGTTTCACACTGAATTCTTTTTATGTATAGAATTCTGGGGTAACTTATTGTTCAGTTCGGAAGTCGACACGTGACAACGTTGATATAACTTGTTGTGATGACGTTGGTTCAAAACGTTTGGTGTTCTGTCCTGACGTTGGGAATTATTATATACTCACCGACAAAAGAAGTATGTCGTGATAAGAATAAAGACATGCTCTGGTAACACTTGACTGATTGTTAGTTTTGTCATTAGTTGTAACACATTGAAGACATCCTTTCTTAACGTACATACTGCTCTATATGTTTCTAGGGTTTGCGTTTCTTTTGGCGGTGAGTATATTTGCCTATGTGATGTTGGTTCTTTTGTTCTGACGTTAAAACTGATGACCTTTCTGCGGTGGTGACGTGGCTTCTTGACGTTGGTAGACGACAGCATGGTAACGTTTGGACAATGTTGGTTCTGATTATTGCGCACACAACAAACATCACATTAAAATCCTAGACATGGTGGGGTGGAGTGGGGGTGGGGGTTGGTGGGGGTGGGGGTTGGTGGGGTGGTTGTTCTGACGCTGCTACGGACTGTTCTGATATTTCGCCCGCGACAGAGATTAGTTTACCTCTCCTTGACACGATGCACACACCAACATATTTTCCAATCTTCAAATATTTCTGACGCTGGTAATGAAGTGGACCTGTTCTGTGATGGTTCTAATGTTGATGCTCACTATTGTTCTGACCATTGTTCTCAGTTTACGCACACAAGGGACATTAGTTGACTATTCCAGTTACATCTTTCATATTCTGGGATGAGGGCTTTCAATCTGTCTGTGCAACATATCATATATGGTCAACCAAACCACGTGTATTTGTGTGATGAACGTGCACAACAGAGTCAAAACTGACACGTGAGCTTTGATGATGTCCAAATCCAAATATGAAACAGAGCGACGCGCATGGACGTGTGTGAGTGCCCCTTAATGCCGAGCGCCAGACAGGGTAACAACAAGTACCATCTTTTAACGTCTTTTGGTATGACGCGGCCGGGGATCGAACCCCGGACCTTCCGCTCTCCGGGCGGACGCTCTACCACTCTCCACGGAGGCGGTCTGATACCAAGGGAAATGATGGAGCAGTGATATAATAATTTCAGGATATCACTGTTATCCCTATAATCCCAAATCATGCCCCTAAAAGTTTAGATAATCCCAAATCATGCCCCTAAAAGTTTAGGGCAGACATTTAGAAAGGCCTTTAATAATAGAAATACGGTAAAGTAAAAATATTCATATGGGTTTTGCATAAGGGCAACGACTGCAGCCAGACTTTGTCTGTATTGTGATAGTAACGTGAACTAGTGAAACTAGTTATTCAGTTCCAATCTTGATTGCTGCCAATGCTGGTCGAGAAGACAAATGGGAATGAGGTGAGCTCAGTGATATATAATAATGCACTTGTAAATACTATTTACCTTCAAACTAGTTCAAATTTATATAAGACCCTCCAAGATGTTCGTCGCAAGAGTATTATTTTTGAAGTTGACATAGACATCAAATGAAAGAAGAAGAAAAAAGCATTAGTAATGAATCGCACTCTCTGTTCTGGGAGACAGACAGTCAGGTTGATTAGGAGAGAAAAACAATCACTTATCTTGTTGAAATTACCTACCTTTGACAAGACACAGGACGTCGTATGTAGGCCCCCTTAATCTGAATATCGCCAAGGACGCATCGCGAGGGAGCTGTCATTTTTCATTTCCTGATGGCTTTAATTTCCCTGGATGAACCGCTTTGGTGGTAGATAGCATCAGAGTAATCATTCAAATAACTAACGGCCCCTTCTAACCTCCCAAGGGAGATCACTCTGTTTGGTAAGTTGCACACGGTCGTGCGCGCGAAATCCCGCAGGAGTCAGTTTCTGTTATTGAAAGTGGATTTTTCACTCTGCGACCTGTTCAGATTGTTAACCTAGTTTGAAAATATTTGGAACCGTGAACTGAGAAAGAGAGGTTTGTTTTACACGGCAGCCACGACAGGTTACTGCCATAACACGGCGTCGCGTAAATTATCGAATCTGTTTTCAGTCCATCCTGTGGTTGATATTATGAGCGGCGATCCATGACGTAAGGGTACCAGGATACACATTGTTGCCACGTGATGTTTTTAAGTCGGCTCTAACAACAAGCACGGGACAGATGGTTTATTCTGCTGCGAAATGCCAGTGGAATTTTGAAATGGAAGTTATTTTGTTTAATTTGTTTGTTTGTTGTTTAACGCCGCACTCGGCAATATTCCAGCTATATGACAGCGGTCTGTAAATAATCAAGTCTGGACAAGACAGTCAAGTGATTGATATCATGAGCATCGATCCACTCAATTGGGATACGATGACATGCATCAACCAAGTCAGCGAGTCTGACCACCCGAGTCCGTTAGTCGCCTTTTAGTACAAGCATAGGTTGCTGAAGACCTATTCTACCCAGTATTTTCACGGGTTTAAACACCCACGGCCACATTTTGTGTTCTTTACCTTCCCTGAAAGAAAAGTTTACCTACGAGATTGTAAAGCGATCACCTAGAATTCACTTGCTATCTGCAATATTGTCCCCGGACATTAGCAGTGAAATATATCACATGATATATACAAAGCGAGTGAGTGAGTTGAGTTTAACGACGCTTTTAACATTATAACAGTTATATCACGGCGTGTCTGCTTAATGTGGGAGGAAAGCCCGAAGTGATGCAGGTCTCAGACGTTTACCACTTCGGTGAAACCCACGAGCACGGGTATGGTGCTGACAAACCTAGAAACATAATCGCGGCGAACCGGGATTCGAACCTACAATCATAGGTTTCTGGCGTGCCCAAGGGACGCAACTCTGCACAGCGAATCGCGGCGCCTTAGACGACTGGGCCACCCGTGCCTCCGATATATACAAAGGAACGGATCCTGGGTTGGTGTAAGTTGGTGTAAGTTGGTGGGTTGGTACATGGTCGCCGAGTGACATCTTTATATTTTTATGGGTATGTCATGGAGTGCAGCAACTTGCGTAAGCATGGTCGTCTGCTGTTAGGAACTATATAGCTCGCAAAGATGAACTGTATCACTGCAAGATGTCGCTTGTCAACAACCAAAGCTAAAAAGCTTCAACATTTCAGTCAAGCAATGTTGCAAATATTGCCCCAGAGACTCAACAATATATTTCATGGGCTATATTTCACGTCTTATGCCCGGGGCCAATATTGCAGAGAGCTAGCGAAATCTAGGCGATCGCTTTACAATCTCTCATGGGATTTTCGGCAATTTCCGTATCTTTGATGTCTACAGCCAGTTGCCTACAAAGTCAGCTTTGATAGCTTCCGTAGAACGAGAGCGGCACATCCCGTTCCCCGCTTAGTTAAAAAGCCCTCTCGATTCCATTGATAAAGTCATCATTCGCATTACAATAACGTGCAGGCTCTTTGACTGGCTCCGATTGCTGGCAGAAGGACTATATTACGATATCGCGGAAGGATTTGGTATGGTGTGAGCTTGGGTCACAGATGAGAGGATTATATGGCTTTCTCCAAGACTGGAACCATTACCATTTAGAGAACACTTCACTCATAACGAACGGTATCAATTCGGATTCGTCTTAAAGTAAACATTAAAGTTTCTTCTTTTAGAAACTTTTTGAGCTGTGACCTTTTCTATGGTTTCCTGTTTAATTTACAACTTCTAAATAAGGCGCACGTTTCAAGGAGGGAGACGGGTGAAATACGGCCAGAGTCATACAGTCGGTCAGTGACACGTACTGGATACATATGAGTGAGTGAGTATAGTTTTAGGCCGCTTTTTTTAGCAATATTCCAGCAATATCACGGCGGGGGACACCAGAAATGGGCTTCACGCATTGTACACATGTCGGGAATCGAACCCGGGTCTTCGGCGTGACGGGCGAATGCTTTAACCACTAGGCTACCCGACCACCCCGAATACACAAGATACACGTAGACATAGTTTTATTGTCATTTGGGATTTTAGTGGGAAGGTTTGCACAAAGACATGCATCTAAACAAGTGTTTGGAAATTGAAATTGTTTGATCAATACTTGTATAGCCTGGTGAAGGAGGAACGTTCAAAGTAACGCTCGTCGAACCTGCTTCCACTTTGGGGAAACCCACGAGCACAGGTAGGGAGCGAACGGCTCAGGGATCCTAGTCTGGGATTCGAACTAGCGAACAACAGATCCTGGCTCGATTGTAATGGACGCAACACTGCACAACTAGTGAGTGAGTGAGTGAGTGAGTATGGTTTTACGCCGCTTTTAGCAATATTCCAGCAATATCACGGCGGGGGACACCAGAAATGGGCTTCACACACTGTACCCATGTCGGGAATCGAACCCGGGTCTTCAGCGTGACGAGCGACCGCTTTAACCACTAGGCTACCCGACCGCCCCCACTGCACAACGAATCGTAGAGCCTTGACCTAAAAGAATCCGATTTTCTGATTGAAATATTGAAATTGTATGCCTCTTTCACTTCCACAAATTTCCGTCTGTTACAACATTCAAGGCCTGAGTAATATTTTATAGTATAAACATGGGGAGGATATTCCAACATTTGACGTATCAGTGAGAAAATGATGTCCGATGCAATCAGCTATTTTGACTTTTACCATACGCTTCCGGTTTTTGGGGTGTGAACCATTGACTTGTCTTTGCATGTGTTTGTGACTGATGCCACCGGTGGGACGGGAGACATTCACCTTCACGCGAACACCTGGTATCATCATAATTAGATAGTGATAAATACATACATGTTTATAACAGGGTTATAGTTGAAGCTGGTTCAGGATTTTTTGTTTAATATTTGTTTTGTTGTTGTTTAACACCGCACTCAGCAATATTCCAGTAATATGGCGTCGGTCTGTTAATAATCTAGTCCGGCCCAGACAATCCAGTGATTGACATCATGAGCATCGATCCCCCCAATTGGGATACGATGACATGCATCAACCAAGTCAGTGAGCCTGACATGATCCCGTTAGTCGCCTCTTACGACAAGCATAGTCGTCTTTTACGGCAAGCATGGTTTCCTGAAGACCTATTCTCTACCCGGATCTCCGCGGGTCCAAAATGGGTGGGAGGGTGGCAGTGTGCGCTAGCCGAATCGGGTGTGGACAGAATATATGAAAGCGGGACTGACAGGGATGTCTTATCACATGTCTGAAACAAATGCAGTCATGGTTCCTTCTAATTCCATCTTCGGCAGCTGTAACAGCATTAACTACCACTACACAGCTGCATGTTTACGTTGTCGTGTTTTGTTTAACGCCGCACTCAGAAATAATCCAGCTGTATGACCGTGGCCTTTAAATAATCGACTCTGGGCCAGACAATCCAGTGATTGATATTAAGAGCAACGATCCACGCCTTCAACAAAACCACCGATATATGTTGATATGTTCGTGCAAACCTCTCGCAACCAGGTATACTAGTGAGTGAGTATGGTCTTACGCCGCTTTTAGCAATATTCCAGCAATATGACGGCGGGGGACATCAGGAATGGTCTTCACACATTGTACCTGTGTGGGGAATCAAACCCGGGTCTTCGGCGTGACTAGCGAACGCTTTAACCACTAGGCTACCCCACCGCCCTTAAGAATGGAGAGATACTTGGACATTTCCCCTCTACGTGGGATACGCCTCTCCCCAACCGCTGCCTCGCGTTATCTACCAAGCAGGATAGTAAATTCGCTGTTTACTAACCTTCTGGCTGATGCTACTGATTAAGTTAAAGGAATTCACTCGACTGTTACCCAGGGAGCTTAATGTGGGAGGAGAGCTCCAAGTGATGCAGGTCACAGACGTTTACAACTTCGATGAAACCCACGAGCACGGGGATGGTGCTGACAAACCTTGAAACATAATCGGGGCGAACCGGGATTCGAACCAACAAACATAGGTTTTTGGCGTACCCAAGGGACGTCATGAATTTGAGAGACCTGAAGGTTCCTTCATGTACTCAACGCTTCCTAAACTCCGCAATTTCAAAATATTAACTTGAAATTTCAACTTGATATCTTGAAAAATTTCAACCTCACATCTTGAAATGTCAACATAGTATCTTGAAATTTCTAGTGAGTTTCTTGAAATTTCAAATTATTGTCTCGATATTTCAAGACGTTATGGCCCTAAAAGGCTTCCGTGCTCCCATCTCACTAGGGCTCCTTTCCAAGTTATATGTAGCTGCTCGTTGTTGACCAAATACTATAGACCAATAGAGACTAAATGTCAGTCTATAAAATGCCTTTATCATTATGTTATTGTAAAGGGCCCAATAGTTTCCCACATAGAATCGCGCCAGTCTGACCTATATCCTTTAAAGAATCTTACGCAATGTCGACTGGTATCAGTTATCTTGCGTTCAGAAAACAATCAATGATGTGGATCTCTTTACACACAGTTCTGCCAGATTCTTGTCTGTGATCTCTCGACCCGGGGCTGGGAGTAAGTCCCGCTACAGTGGCGGACAATTCATTTCCCTCAGTCAGTAAACACTGCGAACACATTGCAATCCTGATGTGAGCTCGGGTCGTACACGGGTGGATGGGTCAGCTCGTTCGCAAAATGAAATTGGAAGATCCGAGAAACGGGTTGAGTTGTCCTGATCGGGGGACGTGGTTATTGTGATTTAACACCTCCCTCTATGGGGCTTTCAGAGAAGACTGGGTACTGAACCGTTACTGTGCCGGAATCATGGGCGGATACAGATTTTATTTCGAAAAAAATCGATATTTCCGTATAAATTACCACCAAAGACAATAAATAGATGTTAATTGTGCACACCCCCCCCCCCCCCACCCCCACACACCCACCCCCCCCCCCACCCCCCACCCCCACCCCCACCCCCCCACCCCCTCCCACCCCCCTTTTCAAAAAAGCTGTATCCGCCTCTGGGAATGTTAGGCTCAGGACTCGTGGTTGCTTTGGGGAGAGACCCTCGGGGAGTTCCGAACCTGTAATAAGTATACATGATTATCTGTTTGGTGTTCAGGTCTCAGACACTAGTATTCCGTTTTATATGGCTGTTTCCATATGACTGTAGGAGGGTGGGCACAAAATATTTTCTTCAGGTTTTTAAAAACCATCGATGAATTTTAGTGTATATTATTAAGTATTCTTCCAACGAGAGAGAGGGGGGGGGGGGGGCAGAGAGGGAGAGGGAGAGGGGGGGTGGTAAGAGAGGGAGGAGGAGGAGGCGAGAGAGCGCGAGGGAGGGGAAAGAGGAGAGGGAGAGAGAGGTGGTTGGAGAAAGGGAGAGAGGAGAAAGAAGAATGGGGGAAAGGAGAGAATTAGAGAGAGAGAGGGGGGGGGGGGGGGGGGGGGTAGAGGGAGAGTTGGGTAGGGAATTCACATACAACCTAACATCACAATATTATTTCTTCCCAAAGGTTTATCTGGGCTAAAAACCCAACCCATCGATCACCCGACTCCCAGCATAACAATACTCCGTATGTCAGCCCACCAACACCCGATTCCCCTACCCGTATCTATGCGACACTACCCCGCCCCACGCACTTCGCCCCATCCATCACCCCCTGACGACAGCGAACAGTGAACACACTGTTACAGCACAATCTGATGAGTCGCATCCCAATGCCCGTCACCTCTTGACACGCCATCAATTCCCCTGGCTCAGATGGAGAGATAGAACGCCAGGGTTACCTGTCTCAAACACCAACCCAGCAGTTAGCACAGTGTCTATCAGCATCGCATGACCCGTGCGCTGGAGTCGAAGAAGAGCGTTACTTACCAGGCCTGATAATGGCAGGTCGAGCCGCGTCCAAAGACTGATGTTCCAACTCCGTGATTAGCGTCTATATTACTGGGATAAGTGTTGGTTCTCTACCTAATGATATATAACCGTAGCTATGGATATCATTCCTTAACTGCAGGGCTAGCTCCAAGATGACATCTATGCACGATCTACACATGATGTTGGCACTGAGAACTTTTGTTTGTAGTTATTATTAGGTGTTAGATATGTAAACATTCCTATTTTCTGATTACTTCTGGAGATAAAACTGTTTCTTGGTAGCATAGCTTGTCAGTGATGATCTATGGTGTTTTCTTAGATTTTATCACTGTTATTGAGACATTTTATTGGAGTAAGGTCATTGAATCACTTCGGTTGTTTATACCGACTAAATGAATGATATTCCTGCGTGCATTATTTGAACAATAAACGTTGTTTGTGTTCCATCAAACAGAACCATGCTGGCCCCATGACCTCCGAACAGATAAAGCACCCCGGCTGCCTGCAGTTGACATTATGATTAGTTTCAATTAATCTCTCGGGATAACGGCAATCCACAGGAGAAAGAGGGAGAGAGAGTGAAACAGAGCGAAACAGAGAGAGGAAGAGAGAGAGAGAGATGGAGAGGGTGTAACAGAGCGAAACAGAGAGAGAGAGAGAGGGAGAGAGTGAAACAGAGCGAAACAGAGAGAGAATGAGAGAGTGAAACAGAGAGAGAGATGGAGAGAATGCAACAGAGCAAAACAGAGAGAAATGGCGAGAGAGGGAGTGTAACAGAGCGTAACAGAGAGAGAGACGGAGAGAGTGAAACAGAGCGAAACAGAGAGAGTGATGGAGAGTGTGTAACAGTGCGAAACACAGAGAGAGAGAGATGGAGAGAGTGAAACAGAGAGAAAGGGGAGAGAGATGGAGAGAGTGCAACAGAGCAAAACAGAGAGAAATGGCGAGAGAGGGAGTGTAACAGAGCGTAACAGAGAGAGAGGTAGAGAGTGAAACAGAGAGAGAGAAGGAGAGATGGAGAGTATGCAACAGAGCAAAACAAAGAGAGAAATGGCGAGAGAGGGAGTGTAACAGAGCGTAACAGAGAGAGAGGGAGAGAGTGAAACAGAGAGAGAGGGAGAGAGGGAGATGGAGAGTATGCAACATAGCAAAACAGAGAGAGAAATGGCGAGAGAGGGAGTGTAACAGAGCGTAACAGAGAGACATACAGAGAGAGGGAGTGAGATGTAATTTTTAAATTAGGTTAATGACAAACGTATTTGTTGAGAGAGAGAGAGAGTGAAACGGCGAAACAGAGAGAGAGAGAGAGAGAGAGGGAGGGACAGAGAGAGCGACAAAGAAAAAACAATTGGAGAGACCGGAATTAGAAGGTCGTGTTGAAGGAGACAAAAGGGGACAGAGACAGAAGGAGAAGGTCGTGTTGAAGGAGACAAAAGGGGAGAGAGACAGAAGGAGAAGGTCGTGTTGAATGAGACAAAAGGGGACAGAGACAGAAGGAGAAGGTCGTGTTGAAGGAGACAAAAGGGGACAGAGACAGAAGGAGAAGGTCGTGTTGAAGGAGACAAAAGGGGAGAGAGACAGAAGTAGAAGGTCGTGTTGAAGGAGACAAAAGGGGACAAAGACAGAAGGAGAAGGTCGTGTTGAAGGAGACAAAAGGGGAGAGAGACAGAAGGAGAAGGTCGTGTTGAAGGAGACAAAAGGGGAGAGAGACAGAAGGAGAAGGTCGTGTTGAAGGAGACAAAAGGGGACAAAGACAGAAGGAGAAGGTCGTGTTGAAGGAGACACAAGGGGAGAGAGACAGAAGGAGAAGGTCGTGTTGAAGGAGACAAAAGGGGAGAGAGACAGAAGGAGAAGGTCGTGTTGAAGGAGACAAAAGGGGAGAGAGACAGAAGGAGAAGGTCGTGTTGAAGGAGACACAAGGGGAGAGAGACAGAAGACGAAGGTCGTGTTGAAGGAGACACAAGGGGAGAGAGACAGAAGGAGAAGGTCGTGTTGAAGGAGACAAAAGGGGACAGAGACAGAAGACGAAGGTCGTGTTGAAGGAGACAAAAGGGGACAGAGACAGAAGGAGAAGGTCGTGTTGAAGGAGACAAAAGGGGAGAGAGACAGAAGTAGAAGGTCGTGTTGAAGGAGACAAAAGGGGACAAAGACAGAAGGAGAAGGTCGTGTTGAAGGAGACAAAAGGGGAGAGAGACAGAAGGAGAAGGTCGTGTTGAATGAGACAAAAGGGGAGAGAGACAGAAGGAGAAGGTCGTGTTGAAGGAGACACAAGGGGAGAGAGACAGAAGGAGAAGGTCGTGTTGAAGGAGACAAAAGGGGAGAGAGACAGAAGTAGAAGGTCGTGTTGAAGGAGACACAAGGGGAGAGAGACGGAAGGAGAAGGTCGTGTTGAAGGAGACAAAAGGGGACAGAGACAGAAGGAGAAGGTCGTGTTGAAGGAGACAAAAGGGGACAGAGACAGAAGGAGAAGGTCGTGTTGAAGGAGACAAAAGGGGAGAGAGACAGGAGGGAGAGACAAGTAAGAGAGAGAAGGGATAGACTCAGAAGAGGGAAGGCGAGAGAAAAGAGAAGTTCCTTGTGTTCATAATGGCGAGAGGGGCGTTTATTGAGAACTGACGAGAGGAAAGTGAGACCAATAATTGTATTCGGACCAATGAACGCTGTATCACGTCAACATTTCGTGGAGGAATACAAAAGTTTACAGAGGATTTACTCCAACTCAACAATACATCAGTGATACAAGAGATTAATCACTCTACTCAACCAGTAGCTAACTGAATAAGAGAATTATTGAGAGAGAAAACACAACCTGACAATGCACGACAAATATGTTGAAATGTAAATGCAGTTGAAGCAAATAGAACACTGCGGTTAAACAAAGGCAAACCTGTTACAAATATATTAACTGTGTGGGTCGTATATTACGCTGCGTTCAGCAAGACTCAAGCAATATGATGGCGGGGAAAGCAGGTACGGCTTCTAGCCATGTGGGGAATGATTGCGGGGAAAGCAGGTACGGCTTCTAGCCATGTAGGAAATGATGGCGGGGAAAGCAGGTACGGGTTCCATCCATGTGGGGAATGATGGCGGGGAAAGCAGGTACGGGTTCCAGCAATGTTGGGAATGATGGCGGGGAAAGCAGGTGTGGGTTCCAGCAATGAGGGGAATGACGGCGGGGAAAGCAGATACAATCTCATTTAAATCAGATCTTAGTTTTCGCTACCGCTAAACAAAGATCTGAGGACATCCCTTAACGGGTCACGTCAGAACGACCTTTCGCGAATTGTGACCGACCAATGAAATGACTGACACGAAATTGACATTAGCCCATCCGAAGGCAGCTTTCTCGAGCTTTACGACACAAGTTTCAAACTGGCGAGTACGCTTCGAAACATATTTTGACGTATTCTCGATTAAAATTAAAACTGATAAGAAGAACATTCTGGAATGGCTTATATATATATACATGGCCTAGATTGTATGTATATAATCATAAAACCCGTAACTGTCGTTCGGAATACCCCGTGTAAAATAGTTCGTGGTTTTATGATTAAACATCACATTCCGACTGTCACTTTCATGATCTGGTAAGCGACGCTCTGATTTGTTGGATGAAAGGTCGTTCTGACGTGACCCTTATGGGATGTCCTCAGATCTTTGTTCAGTGATAGCGAGAACTAAGATCAGATTTTAATGAGATTGAAGCAGATACGGGTTCTAGCCATTTTAGGGTGATGGCGGTGAAAGCAGGTGCGGTTTCTAGCCATGTGGGGAATGATGGCGGGGAAAGCAGGTACAGCTTCTAGCCATGTGGGCAATGATGGCGGGGAAAGCAGGTACAGCTTCTAGCCATGTGGGGAATGATGGCGGGGAAAGCAGGTACAGCTTCTAGCCATGTGGGCAATGATGGCGGGGAAAGCAGGTACAGCTTCTAGCCATGTGGGGAATGATGGCGGGGAAAGCAGGTACAGCTTCTAGCCATGTGGGGAATGATGGCGGGGAAAACAGATACACGTTCTAGCCATGTGGGGAATGATGGCGGGGAACGCAGGTGCGGGTTCCAGCAATGTGGGGTATGATGGCGGGGAAAGCAGATATGGGTTCTAGCCATTTTAGGATGATGGCGGTGAAGCAGGTGCGGTTTCTAGCTATGTGGAGAATGATGGCGGGGAACGCAGGTACGGGTTCAGGCAATGTGGGGAATTAATGCGGGTAAAACAGATACGGGTTCTAGCCATGTGGGGAATGATGGCGGGGAACGCAGGTACAGCTTCTAGCCATGTGGGGAATGATGGCGGGGAAAACAGATACGAGTTCTAGCTATGTGGGGAATGATGGCGGTGAAATAGGTGCGGTTTCTATCTATGTGGGGAATGATGGCGGGGAAAGCAGGTACAGCTTCTAGCCATGTGGGGAATGATGGCGGGGAACGCAGGTACAGCTTCTAGCCATGTGGGGAATGATGGCGGGGAACGCAGGTACAGCTTCTAGCCATGTGGGCAATGATGGCGGGGAACGCAGGTACAGCTTCTAGCCATGTGGGGAATGATGGCGGGGAACGCAGGTACGGGTTCCAGCAATGTGGGGAATGATGGCGGGGAAAACAGATACGAGTTCTAGCTATGTGGGGAATGATGGCGGTGAAATAGGTGCGGTTTCTATCTATGTGGGGAATGATGGCGGGGAAAGCAGGTACAGCTTCTAGCCATGTGGGGAATGATGGCGGGGAACGCAGGTACAGCTTCTAGCCATGTGGGGAATGATGGCGGGGAACGCAGGTACAGCTTCTAGCCATGTGGGCAATGATGGCGGGGAACGCAGGTACAGCTTCTAGCCATGTGGGGAATGATGGCGGGGAACGCAGGTACGGGTTCCAGCAATGTGGGGAATGATGACGGGGAAAACAGATACTGGTTCTAGCCATGTGGGGAATGATGGCGGGGAACGCAGGTACAGCTTCTAGCCATGTGGGGACTGATGGCGGGGAAAACAGATACGGGTTCTAGCCATGTGGGGAATGATGGCGGGGGAAGCAGGTGCGGTTTTTAGCCATGTGGGGAATGATGGCGGGGAAAGCAGGTGCGGTTTTTAGCCATGTGGGGAATGATGGCGGGGAAAGTAGGTGCGGTTTTTAGCCATGTGGGGAATGATGGCCGGGAAAGCAGGTGCGGTTTTAGCCATGTGGGGAATGATAGCGGGGAACGCAGGTGCGGGTTCCAGTCATGTTGGGAATCGAAGTGGATTCCGCATGGGTACATCTGTGAATCCCATTTTCTGGTAGACCCCCCAAACGCATATTTACATTCGATTTGAGGTTAGATCGGTTAACAGCTTAACTGTTGAGGTTAGATTGGTTGACATCGTGACATTTCAGGTTAGATTGGTTGACATCGTGACATTTGACGTAAGACTTGTTGACATCGTGACATTTGACGTAAAACTGGTTCACGTCGTGACATTTGCGTTTAGATTGGATAACATCATGATATTTGCGGTTAGATTGGATAACAACATGACATTTGACGTAAGATTGGTAAAGATCATGACATTTGCGGTTCGATTGGTAAACATAACATTTGACGTTAGATTGGTAAATATCATAACATTTGCGGTTAGATTGGTAAATATCATGACATTTGCGTTAAGATTGGATAACATCATGACATTTGACGTTAGATTGGTAAACAACATGACATTTGACGTTAGACTGGTAAAGATCATGACATTTGAGGTTAGATTGGTAAACATAGCATTTGCTGTTAGATTGGTAAAGAACATAACATTTGACGTTAGATTGGTAAAGATCATGACATTTGACGTTAGATTGGTAAACATCATGACATTTGACGTAAGATTGGTAAACAACATGACATTTGACGTTAGATTGGTAAAGATCATGATATTTGACGTTATATTGGTAAACATCATGACATTTGCGTTTAGATTGGATAACAACATGACATTTGACGTAAGATTGGTAAACAACATGACATTTGACGTTAGATTGGTAAAAATCATGACATTTGCGGTTAGATTGGTAAACATCATGACGTTTGACGTTAGATTGGTAAACATCATGACATTTGCGGTTAGATTTGTAAACATGATGACATTTGCGTCTAGATTGGATAACAACATGACATTTGACGTAAGATTGGTAAAGATCATGACATTTGCGGTTCGATTGGTAAACATAACATTTGCGGTTAGATTGGTAAACAACATGACATTTGACGTTAGATTGGTAAAGATCATGACATTTGCGGTTCGATTGGTAAACATCATGACGTTTGCGGTTAGATTGGTAGACATCATGGCATTTGAAGTTGCAGACAGACAATGCAGTGTTAGAATGACTGGAAGCAACCTTACTGGGACTGTCATATTGGCCCGAGCGTAGTTCCCCTTTAAGGCTTGACATCTGTGGTGATAATTCGTGAGTCCGAACACCTTAGACCGGACAGCCCGCCTTTCGGACAATATAGGCTGGGAACACATCCATGTTTGATCACACACAAAATCACATTACTCCATTAATACGGACATTTGTATATCCGCACGATTTAATTGGAAACGGTACCGTTCGGATTAACAGGGTTTCGTTGTATAGTAATTCAAAGCTCTAGTGTTTATTCGCTTGTCTCCAAGATGTCGTCAATCCGTTCCGTCTTCATTTGACAATAAGTATCACTACATACGTTCTGCCTCTTTCTCTGCCTTGTTTCTCTGGCCACAAGCTCATCAAAGCGCCTCTAATGCCATCGGTTGTTTGAACAACAATATGACATAGAAGAATTAAAACTTCAAACAACAGAAATCTATTTGGTGCTGTCGTTATTGTCAAGTAATCGTAAGTCTTGAATATCATCTCACGTCATTTGTCTTGAAGCTTCCCATCATGTGACAACCTTTTACATTAACGCTGTTCAAGACAACAAGCGAGTTTTTTTTCTGGATAATGTTTCCAATTCATACATTTGGTTGAAGGCTTCCAAAAACCATTAATCCTGCTAATCGTTTCATTCGTAATCTAACATTATAAAGTATTCTCGATTCTCATGAGGAAAATTGTTTATAGTTTTATGCAAATGGTGCTATTGTTAGTGTGATGCTTAAAGCCCCAGTCGGATATATGCGGCGGAGTTTGAATTAACGAGTCTAACCAGACAATCTAGTGATCGATATTGTGAGCAACGATCCACCCCGTCGGGGCACGAAGACTGGAGTCAACCAAGTCACCTGACCAGGTCAGCGAGCCTGACCACCCGATTCCGTTAGTCGCCTAGTCGCCTTTTTCGGCAAGCACGGGTTGCTGAAGACCTATTCTACACCGGACCTTCACGGGTCTCGCCTAGTACGCCAGAAACCTATGATTGTGGGTTCGAATCCCGGTTCGCCCCGATTATGTTTCTAGGTTTATCAGCACCATACCCGTGCTCGTGGGTTTCACCGAAGTGGTAAACGTCTGAGACCTGCATCACTTCAGGCTTTCCTCCCACATTAAGCTGACACGCCGTGATATGACTGGAATACTGTTAAAAGCGGCGTTAAACCCAACTCACTCACTCACTCATAAGAAAAAAAATGAGATACTGTTCATGTCAACACTTGCATGTTTTGGAATGGATTTATCTCTAAGGAAATGATTTTTAGTTTAAATCATAATTCATAGATCATATAAATAATATGAATATTGTATTGATATATAATATTGCCCCTATAAAAGACTTGCGACCTACGATGCAGTGTGGGCTTATCTAGACTTGCCTGTCATAAGGATATAAGTGCCGTACATCCATGTACTTATCATTCAGTACAGCCTTGGAGCAAGGCTAGACTTGTCTTGTCTTTTGCTAATCACCTGTCAGCGCCATCTGTTGGCTTCCCTTGTAAGTTTCTACCCTTTTGTAATTTTTCACCTATTGTTATCTAATTAATTATGTTGTCCTTACATGTACATATACATACTCCGAATACTCCGAAACATTGTGTTCCTCATAATAAAGAAGTTGACATCCATATATTCTCTTCCTTGAATGGAGACTGTTTTAGAGGTTTTCATGAAGCTCTTTTCATATGTTTAAAAGTCGTCCAAAAGTATAATTATACATATGGTAAAACATCATCTCACTGACTTTTAATTTTCATACTTGTCACTTGAAGATCACTTTGTTGATTCATATCAGCCATAGTTCTATATATGAACATGTCATAAGTCCCAAACTTGAAACTGTGCCAAAGAAAACAAATGTGTAGAACTGACACATGTCTGGTAAGTTTAATACCAATATTTCAAAGTTTTCCACAGTTTTAGAACTTATCATTTCCAAGCGCCCAAACAGGGCCTCCACGTCGGCCGGAACCGGAAGTTGCCGTACTTGTTGACGTCGCCCAATATCTTGGCATAGCCTTGGTCCCTGGAACGTAGAATAACCGCGTGTCAAAGAGCTTGGTCTCCGGAACATCGAGTAATCTCAAGTCAAAGTGAAGTGGTCTCTGACACTTCGAAAAAACCGCGAGTCAAAGTGACTTGCATATAAAAGTGACGTTCACATCAAACGGCTACGATTACATCTATTATCGCTTCGATCTTGCTGTTTTGTAATCGATCGGTGTATGGTTAAATGTTGCAAATTGTCTCCAGTCACTCGACACTAACACGTTCGTATCTTATAACATACCATTCATATTGTTACAGAGTGACTTGCGAAAAGCAAGAATGTGAAGATCTGATTATTAGCGATATGCTGTTGAAGATTGGTCGTTTATTGTCTGCTATAGCTGTCACAGGCGGTTTACCACTGATCACTGCGCCTATATGTCGAGATTACGTTAAATATCCAGCTCTAATTATCATCTGATATGTTGAAAATTTTCCATTCATCGCACATCACTATTACATATTAGAGGAAGAAAAAGGTTTAATTTGAGTCGTGCTGAATGAATCCAAGTTATGTACAAAAATAATAGTTTTAATTTTCCCCAGGCAATATAATCCTATCTAGACACGAAACAAAAGTTTGATTTACTGTGTCATTTTTTCCGTAGTTATTAAATTGCTGTCTTTTTGTGTGACATGTTCTACACCAAAAAGTTTAAGTGGAATAATTAATTGATATTCATTCTGTTTTCTTTCATTAAACTTTCAAAGTTAGAAACGGAAAGTTTCAAGTTTCACCGATAATGTTTGAAGAGCGACAGATCTTCGTTAAATATATTACTACACTGCAGTTCCTATAGTTGAAACGGGTCCTGGAATATTTGTTTGTTTGTTTGTTGTTCAACGCCGCACTCCGCAATATTCTAGCTATATGACAGCTGTCTGTAAATAATGGAGTCTGGACTAGACAATCCAGTGACTGATGCTATTATCATCGATCCACGCAACTGGGATACGATGACATGTATCAACCAAGTCGGCGAGCCTGACCACCCGATCCCGTAAGTCGCCTCTAACGACAAGCATAGTCGCCTCTTACGACAAGCATAGTCGCCTGTTAGGGCAAGCATGGGGTGAAGAAGACCTATTTTTACCCAGACGCTACCCGAGTCAGGGTGAACAGAATACATGATGGGGGACTAAGGCAGCTGTCTAATCACAAACAAAACGGGGAATTTTATAGAATGTTGAAAACCTACTTCTTCGTTGAAGTCAAATAATTAACAAAACCGCAACTATGTTATCCTCTCGTCTACGTGATCATAATTCAAAGGGGGGCACGGGTGGCCCAGCCGTCTAAGGCGCCGCCAGAAACCTATGATTGTAGGCTCGAATCCCGGTTCGCCCCGATTATGTTTATAGGTTTGTCAGCACCATACCCGTGCTCGTGGGTTTCACCGAAGCGCTAAACGTCTGAGACCTGCATCACTTCGGGCTTTCCTCCCACATTAACCTGACACGCCGCAATATAACTGGAATACTGTTAAAAGCGGCGTTTAACCCAACTCACTCACTCACTCACTCACTCACTCAAAATTCAAACACTTTTACTGTACCTCACGGCGTTCTTAATTCATTCATAAATGCTGTGCCTTACGATTATTGTGGTAAACTAAGGTCACAAAGCTGTTTTTTTTTCTACGAGTGTCGTAATTCTATGTTAAAGTGTAGGAGTTACGATAGTCTATCACTTTCAGGAACTGGGTCAAGCACCACTGGGTATCTAAACACTACGACTACTCTATCAGGTCAAGTGAAATGGAGTTCATCGTCACGTTCAAGATTATAGCACTTATATCAATCTCTTTAAAATCAGATCTTAG
Organism: Haliotis cracherodii; assembly: GCF_022045235.1. NCBI lineage: Eukaryota > Metazoa > Mollusca > Gastropoda > Lepetellida > Haliotidae > Haliotis > Haliotis cracherodii. The sequence goes on along the minus strand of NW_027266319.1, from coordinate 60,079,719 downwards.
TGCTCGCTACGGCTAAACAAAGATCTGAGGACATCCCATTACGGGTCACGTCAGACCGACCTTGCGCGAACTTTGACCGACAAATGGAATGACCAATCAGAAGGCCGCTTTCTCGTGCTTTACGGCACTAATTTAAAATTGGCGACTACACGAAACATATTTTGACAAATTCTCGATCACAATTTTGAAACCTGAACAAAAGAATATTCTGGAATGGCTAATGATGGTCTAGATTGTATGTCCTCAGTGGTTAAAATCGTAAATATCGTTCGGAGTTAAAGTATTCGAGGTTGCATGATTAGAAATCACATTCCGACTGTTACATTCATAATCTGGTAAGCGATGCTTTGATTGGTCGAATGAAAGGTCGTTCTGACGTGACCCCTAATGGGATGTCCTCTGATCTTTGTTTAGCGGTAGCGAGAACTGAGGTCTGATTTTAATGAGATTGGCACTTATATATACAGCGTCCTGTATGAACATGTGTGTGTGTGCGTGCGTGTGTTTGGCTTACTGTACTTGTCGGGACAAATGCAGACTTTATAGTGCTAGCCCTCTGAAATACCATACCAAGTTTACCCTAGATACCCCTCTCAGATAGTATACTGACTCCGAGCCGACCAGTCCTTGTTTTAGCCCCTTAATGTCGGGCTTCAGGCAGGGTAACAAAACGTAAAATCTTTTAACGCCTCTTGATAGGACAGAGGCGGTCTTCGACACTATCAATAGACTTGGGATCGTGGCAACTCTTCGACGGCTCAGTGGGACTAGTCCTGCAGCCGCACACGGAAGAAGACAAGCTAGCTGTCGACACAATGACACGACGCTGAAATAGCAATGCAATTAAATTACACTCACGTGAGATCAACTCTGTGGTAAATTATATATAGTGAGAGAGTGAGTGTGGTTTTACGCAAATATTCCAGCAATACCACGGCGGGGAACACTAGAACTTGGCTTCACAGATCGTACCCATGTGGGGAATCGAACGCGGGCCGTCGGCGTGAAGCGCGAACGCTATAACCTAACCGCATATTTATTTTATGAACGCATACAAAAGCAAGTCTAACGAGCTCAAGCTAGCTCTATTTCACTAGGGAATTTTTATTTTATTTTTAGATTCAAGAAGGATATTGTGTAATATAAGATTTCAGAGACTAATTGTTAGTCTAAGGTAACAACATTGAAAGGCTCTAGTCCATAGCTGGAAAGTCTATACTGAGGAACAGATAGCAGGTGTTGATTTGCTGATCGAAGAGTTCTTGGTGGATTATGAAGCTGGAGCAGAGTGGAGAGATAAGCTGGAGCCCGGCTGTTGACACACTTATAAGTCAAAGATAGAATTTTGTACATGATCCCAGATTACCACATTGAAACAATATGTTTACCCGAAAATCTGCACGTAGGAGAACATAGTGTGAAACCAACAAACTTAACAAATCAATAAAACATACTGCACACCTATTACAATGGCAGTACACGATAGAGTGGTAGTACAATATTCAATATAATATGGTGGCAGTGGTTAAGCTGAGATGGACTAGGCAGGGAATCAGTGATGATGAGCGATCCTCACATGGAAGCTGGTACCGATGAAATGCGCGAGAAATACGCAAACACACTCTTGTCCCGCTATATATACACAGTCTAACAAGCTACTGGAAGTTTCTATACTGTGCCCTCACCAGTCTAGAAGCACTAGAACATTCAGAACTTCCCATATGTTTCTATACTATATAACTGTCTAACATACTATAACTGTCCGCGGTATACCGAGCCGGAAGTTTACAGACCTCACCAGCCAAGCTCCTCACAGCGATATCCCGTTCGCGGAGCTCTCTATACTATCGCTGACACCAGTGAAAGCTCCCTACTGTGATAGGTGGCTACAACCATGCTTGGAGTTGAACTCGCAATCGCGGGACCGTTATGTTTACAAACAAACGATGACAGCCGTGACGCCGAATACAGTTACCCCTGCTAACCTATTTCTTTGTCAATCTGAATTTCTGTTTCATTACATCTGTCATGTAATTGATACGGTAAGAATGTTAGGGGAAAGTTGATTGATTATCCGTTCTTTGGCAATATCGAACCAATCTGATCAACAAAACACAAAGGTAAACGCATCTAGGAAATATGCTCAGTCGTAAACCTTTTCAAAATTCACTTTGATTGCATTCATAAAGACATAAACGAAAGTATTAAAATGACAACATTTGGGGTTAGTGGGCAAATTGCAAGATTCTGGTTATGGCCGCGCCCACACTGGTCGCAGCTATGTTACCGAAATTGTAAAGAAGGTGTCGCGCGCTGGGAAGGAGTTTGCACGCTTGCATCTAAATATAGTAGCGTCCTGACGACTGCTTACTGCCAAAATACAATTAAACGAGCGTCTTCCGAATCTTAACAGAGACAACGCAACACAGCTATAAAATACGATAAAATAAAAGGATAAAATAATCTTGTTGCAATAGTTGTACAAGTATTTATGATATTATGGATTCATAGCAAAGCCATTGTTGTTTTGTTGCCCTTACAAAATATAGCTAAGAAGGACAAAATTAGTCAAACATCTGCATCGTGACAATTTTTACCAATTGTTTTTAGTTACATTATTAGTAATATTTTTGACATTGAGAAATGTCGCTTTTTCGTGTTGTCTCCCTCTGGTAAATATCCGAAAGTATACAATGCGGTCAAGATGCCGTGTAATCACATTGCACTTTCGTTAATTGATTTGATTTTTGCATGGTTTTGTCAAAGTGACAACGTGACAATGTCCCTTCTAGAATTCCATACATGTAGAAAATTACAATTACGATCAAAGGCTGACAGTCAGATATAATTAGACTTCTTTAAATGTTTTCTAAATTATGAAACATTTCATAAATCATACGAGTCCCCTCGCTACTCTTCTTTCTTTTAATATGCCATGACAATTTAATAATTTGTCAATGTCTGATCATAACCGGTCATTCGTGACACGCTCCGGTAAAGCAACCGTCGCAGGACAATAGAATATGTCTCTCCTATGAATCACTAACTCGTGAATCTCAAACCGTGGAGCGTCAAAGCTATAAGTCACGCGCATGCCTTGGGGATTTCTTTGTTTCGCGGAGTTGTTGAATGAGTAAAACTGGCGCAACAAGGCCAATAAATAACACAAGCAACAATCGCGATTAAATATCAAAGACATACAGAATTAAATATTGATGACCACATACTTCGTAGAGATGGTATCGACTGTGATCATCATCCCAGCGTTGTTGGGATGCTTTGCTCAGAGGTGCCGTGTGTTCAGGTGTCTTAAACCGAAGCATTTCCGCATGAATTATTCATGCTGATGTGTCACCCAGCGGGAGAGGAATGTCCGCCGTACCTAAAGTAGCGGGGGATTAAATGGAGCCCCATACCTCCGGCACATTCAGCAGGAATAAGCCAGCTGATCATGGTTATCACTCGTGAAGCAGCTAAACCATCACTCCACGTGTTGGGGTTTGATGATATACTAGTTCAGCCAGCTAAATGCATCCAGGGCGGTCATGAAGCATAGTGGTTTAAAGCGTTTGCTCGTCACGCCGAAGGCCCGGGTTCGATCCTCCACATGGGTACAATGTGTGAAGCCCATTTCTGGTGTCCCCCGCCGTGAGATTGCTGGAATATTGCTTAAAGCGGTGTAAAAACATATTCACTCACTCACTCACTCAAGGCAACCAGGTTGTCACGTTCTGAACGATTTAATAATAATTACTTTTTCATTTAACTGGGCTGCTTTGCGCCGTTGATAATCATTTTCGGTCTTCTTTAAATGTAAATTTCAAGTTTGAAAGTATACTTTAAACTTTCTTTATGATTATTCACAAAGTTTTCTTGAAGTTTACATTTCAAGTTTGAAAGTATGACACAAAAAGTGCTAATTTTATAACATTATATTTTTTGGTACAGGTGTATTTGAATGGACATTTCTCGAACAAAATCGCATAATAATAAAAACATGTTACAAAGGTACTCCCACAAGGGAAGAATAAAAGCTATAAATCATAATTGAATAAGAATAACGCTTCTGAAAAATTGATTTGAGCGTTGCTATGACAGATGCATCTCTTGGGGTTTCCAGGCTGCGTCTTTTTTGTTTCCCCATGCCACTGAAACAACGCTGATTACTTTTCATGTCAGCGGATGACCGTATCTCTGGCTTATCGTCTATCAATTAGTTGCAAGGAAGACAGTTTCTCGGTAGTGACACATCCGGCTCTTCGGCTACTCGATCATATATCCATAGGGTCGACCCCGGTAGTGATAAATGACTGTTAATGTGGGACTCCGGCGTCGTGCGACGTCGTGCGACGTCGTGGTGGGGATGTCGTTGTAGCGACGTGTTGGAAATAAAAGGGAGTCCAGTGGATGGAAATTGGTGAAAACACACCCTATTCAAACCAAATACGTCACTAAGGCGCTGTATTCAAAGATGGTGGTTCTCCCGCTTCCGGTGCACAGCTGGAAAGTCTACGGTCGTTGATGGTTACACAAAACAAAATGTTTTCCCACAGACTTCTATTGTAACGTTATATATTTTTTTAATTAATGAGGCATTCAACAGATATTACATATACATGTGTTTACAGTTTGGCCGTATGGCAACAATAAAGACGAAGGGAATGCCTAACTCAGACAGTTTCAGCTCTCCTACCCAGAGTTCCTTGCGGCCAGCATAGTACCTCTGCTACACAGGCCCGCGCCATGTGACGATTCGCCACATCTTACACTACCATTTACGATAATGTATAATGTTTTTAATTTGTTTCAGTTTTGACGAATCTACATATTGAGATACACATACACTCTTAAAAAAAATGAAACGCACAGGTAGATTTTTAGTAAATTTAGTGTACCTTATAAAGTGGATATATTTAATTTAATATCATAGCTACAAACATGAAATTTTGGAGCTCGATCGTCACATGTTGTTACACATAGGCACTGAAAATTGTTCACTGTCATGTCACATAAGGCCACAAGGTTGCGCTTAACTCCGTATATCGTGTGACCGCTCCGGACAGCAATCACGGCTCTGCATCTCTTCGGCACTAACAGGATAAGTGTACGAATTCTGTCCTGCGGAATTCTGCGTCATTCTGCCTGTAACGCATTGGTCAGTTGTGGGAGTGTCTGTCGATTGTTCTGACGTTGACGTACACATCGATCGAGTTAATTCCAGAGGTGTTCATTTGGGTGTATCTGGAGATCTCGACGGCCAGGGCAAGGCGTTGATGTTGGCATTATGACGGTAGACCACCGTGACACGAGCTGTGTGCGGTGGATCGTCGTCCTGTTGAAACGACTCCCTGTGGTGGTCAAGGATTGGAAGAAGGTGAGGTTGAAGAACTTGATTCATGTAGCGATTTGCTGTCAAATTTCCCTGAACCACAACCAAGTCAGATCTCGTGGTGTAGGATAGCCCCCTATTTCCATTTGCGCAGTTATCCTATGTTTACATTGGTTGTACGGCTCCACGTACTGTCATCGAAGCCATAATGAGAACCTGCGATCGCAGTTGTAGTAGCATATCTATGTAATTATGCAAAATAATTTGTAAATCGAACGGGAAGGCTTGCATTAGGCAGTTCTGATTTTAAAATATGCAAGTTTGTCAAAGTCCGGTCACGTGATATGTAAATTAGCCTTTGGCAGTGGTCTTATGCCAAGTCACCACGGCGCCGGAGTGTGCCCAGTTTCTTTTCCGAGTACAGGAAGCTAAACACGCCACCCCCAGTTCCGCACCAAATATCACTAAGAAGGGTGGCCTAATGGTTGAAGCTTTTGCTCGTCACGCCGAAAACCCGGATTCGATTCCCCACATTTCTGGTGTCCCCCGCCGTGATATTGCTGGAATATTGCTAAATGCGGGGTAAAATCATACCTACTCACTAGTTCATTAATAAACAATATTACAACAATGTTAATATTACTTTAAAAAAGATAAACTATGAAAACATATTAATAACTAGATATATAGTCGCCTAACACTTCAACGGTCGCTGCTGAGCAAGTCTAACCCGGAATCCCACGGGGTCAAGTGACCTGTTTGAATTTGCAAACGCGTCCGTATACCATGTCAAACATTGTCAAACCTCATCTGAGAACAATATGCGTATTTTGGGTCATTCTCTTTATGCCAGAGCTCACTCACTTGTTTCCCTGGTCCAGGTATTTTAGATGGAATAAAATCACTCTCTCACTCACTCACTCGCTCATTTGTGTGATGTAAAACCTTTACCTTTTTACTACCACAAAAAAAATAATTGCCACGATAGCCAAGGTATGTATGGAATTTTACTTTAACCTGATAACAAATACAAAGAAATCTTTTCCACGTAGGCTGTTGACCATGTGATATATACTACTCAAAAGAAGTTAAGGACCACCTGATTCTTTCATATTACTAAAGTTAATACATCATGGCATGCCAGATTAACTGGAGTGGTCCTTACCTTCTTTTGAGTAGTATATATATGATATTATCATACGAGCATGTGTGTTATACTGGTTTTACGAAACGAGTGTCAGAATTAATGTATTTCTTGAGCGTCAGCGTTTCGTGATTCAGTATGGCAGCATGTGAGTGTAATAATTTCCTTGTTACCCATTATTTCTAATTCCTTTTGAGATCCACTTTAGAAAAATATAGTGACCACCACCACTGTCCTAGAAATCCACAATTTATCGAATGTCGTTAACAATCTTCAGCTTTGACGACGTTTCTAGTCACTATAGGATTCGAATGACGTCAATAATGCCGTTCGGTTGACGGAAACAATACACTAGTGCACATTGGTTTTTCTTTTTAACTCGGTTATTTTTAACGCTATGGGTGATAAAGACGATTGTGATGTAGATGGAATATTTCTGTCGCGTTAAACAAAATTCACTCAAACTCTAATTTGTGTAAAGTTAAACTTTTACCGTTTAACTACCTCAAATTAAGAAATCTTATCCATTAAGGCTGTGGACCCTGTGATATAGACGATTGTGATATGAAGGGAATATTTCTGACTGTCGCGGTAAACAAAATTCACTCACACAACTCATCTGTGAAAAGTTATCTAATACAAAAAATTTAATTGTTGGCCAAGGACCGCTGTGATAGACATGGAAGATCAACTTTCTGACAAAATTCACTCACTTGTTTAGAGTTACACTTTGACCTAAAAACTAATGTAAAGAAATTGTATCCAAGTAAGTTGAAGACATACAACCCCGGAGGGTCAGGGGTGGGCCATTCGTCCAACGCGCCGCAATTCGCTGGACAGAGTTACGTACCTTGGGCACACCAGGAACCTATGATTGTGTTCGAATCACGGTTAGGCCCAGATGATGTTTCTTGTAATTGGGTTCACCACAGTGGGAAACATTTCAGACCTGTATCACTTCGAGCTTTCCTCCCACATTAAGCTGACACACTGATATAACTGGAATACAGTTAAAAACGGCGTTAACCCGTGTGTTTCTATTGGCAGACTACCAATATGTAAGACCCGTGAAGATCCGGGGTAGAATAGGTCTTCAGTAACCCAGGCTTGCCGTAAAAGGTGACTATGCTTGTCGTAAAAGGCGACTAACTGGATCGGGTGGTCAGGCTCGCTGACTTGGTTGAAGCATGTCATCGATCCCAATTGCGTGGATTGATGCTCATGATATCAATCACTGGATTGTCTGGTCCAGACTCGATTATTTACAGATAGCGGTCATATTTGTGGAATATTGCTGAGTGCGGCGTTAAACAACAAACAAACAAACAAACCTAGATGTAGCCAATGTGTAACATGCACATTCGTATCAGCCGGCTGCAGTTAAAGAAGTTATTTTATTTAGAGAAGTTTCATGAATCCAAAGATAATTTCAAATTGAAATTTAGTAGTGTCAATTATTCTAGATAAAGAGTTCGTCCTAAAGAGACACTGACGAATATGATTGCATTACGTACAAAATTGGAAAAAGAAATTATTAAAAAAAAGACAAAGTAAAATCAGTAATCACCTCCTTACTACATTAAAATCCTGACTTGGGAATAAAAGTAATCAGAAAGTGATTCCATAATTTCTACCAGTGCGTTAACCCAGTGTTTATTAACTGCATTTTCAGTCAGTGATCAATGCGGTTCCTGTTTGTACTGACAATGTGATGAATAAATACACTTAGTTCCTGTAAACGGGCTACGATGCATTGTTGGGGGCACAAGTGGTCAGTCGTCTAAGGCGCCACAATTCACTGTGCAGAGTTGTCCAGAATCTATCATTGTGGGTTCGAATCCCGGTTCGCCCCGATTCTGTTTCTAGGTTTGTCAGCACCATACCCGTGCTCGTGGGTTTCACTATGTGGTAAACGTCTGAGACCTGCATCACTTCGGGCTTTCCTCCAACATTAAGCTGACACGCCGCGATATAACTGGAATACTGTTAAAAGCGGCGTTAAACCCAACTAAATCACTCAATCGCTATCTAAAACGAGGTCACAATCCAAACACCATCCTTAGTTCGTTTCGTTTTCCATGGCAGATTTACAGTAGTCTGAAAAAGACATTTAATTGAGCTAAAGAGATGGGTCATAATGCAGCTTTTGCCCATAAAATAGACAGGGTTTGGACCAGACAATCCAGTGGTTGATAACAGAATCGATTCACGCAATTGGGATCGATGACATGCTTCAACCAAGTTAGCGAGCCTGACCACCCGATCCCGTAAGTCGCCTCTTACGACAAGCTTAGTCGCCTTTTACGGCAAGCATGGGTTGCTGAAGACCTATTCTTCCCCGGATCTTCACGGGTCCATACGTAAGAGGCTAAAATATAAATTATAGTCATGATATAAAACCATGTAGGTTAGGGTTCAGGTTTAAAATAAATATCTTTGAAATGTGAACGTAGGAAATTCATTTCCATGCCACATACAATTATCCTTGGACATGGATATGCAAATATGCAACTGTAATCTTCATCTGTGACATGACACGCGCTTTCATCGACCTCTCGTCAAAACCATTATGACGTCACGTATTAAGCAGACGACAATATTTATCCTTTCAAATTCAAATTTTCGGTTGACCTATGTTTGCGTCAGGCCTCGATCCTATGTTGCGGCGGCCGAAAAGCTAACGGTGTTTTAGTAATAAATCTGCAAAGCAAACTTGCCATTCATTCAAGTACCCTAGCGCCGTCTGTACCCCCTCCTTAACCCATATAGACTCCTCCCCTGGTCTTCACAAAACAGGATACCCGACTAGATTTAGGGGGTATCAGGTTACAAGCCAAACGTCCCCTTCTCTATTGAGAAAACAGACGGGGGGATCATTTTTGTTTGATAAATATTGAAAAACTTGCATGACTTTGTATTCTGAATGCTTTAAGAAATGGAGCGAGTTGTTGACTTTGGTCGTGGATGTTTTCCTCACTTGTCTAGCGGCAATATCGGGAATATGTTTGCTTTGCCTGAAGTCGGCAGCTTTGAGCTGTATTGAAAGGTTCGAAGTATTTGCTTTGAGTTGAAAGCTTAATATTTAAATTCCACGAGGTGAACTGTGAAGGGTGGATTGTCCGGGTAGATGACTTGCCTTTCCTTCCTTCATGATGCGGGTGGATGTACCCGGTTGTATTTCATCCAGGTAACTTTGAATATGCAGGTTACGGGCCACATAGAATTCACCTGAACTTACGCATATGCATTACATTATACGTGTCTTTCAGACTGCTTATGCAGCAAGTTGCACGGAAATTTAGAACTGAATCGTTTAAATGAATTTCTCAATGTGTCGGCATTTATTTATTCATTCTAAAGGGTGTCCTCCAGTAAAGCCAGTTATTCCGTGTTTATTAATGCGATACTGAATTTATCGGAAAATATAAATCAATATCTCATTCGATTGAAAAAAACATGTCACTTCACTTGAGTGAGACCGCCTCCGTGGTCTAGACGTAGAGCGTCCGCCCGGAGAGAGGAAGGTCCGGGGTTCGATCCCCGGCCGCGTCATACCAAAAGACGTTAAAAGATGGTTCTTGTTGTTACCCTGTCTGGCGCTCGGCATTAAGGGGCTAAAACAAGGACTGGTCGGCTCGGAGTCAGTATACTGTGTCTGAGTGGGGTATTCATGTTAAACTGCGGCATGGTATCTCAGTGGGCTAGCACTATAAATCGGCAACTGTCCGGACTAGTACAAGCAGCCATGCACACAAACACAAACACGTACATGCACGTCGCTATATAAGTGCAATAATCTTGGACGCGACGTTAAACCCCATTTCACCTCACTTCGCTTGGAGCAACATTTAATGCCGGAACTACTTTCTGCCAGTCTCAATGACACTGTGGATTTGAGAGAAAGACCCTTGAAGGTTAGTAAGAAAATACATAGTATAAGGAAATTATGTTTGTCGCATCTCGTGACCTGCAAAAGTTGACAATTTCACTCCTTGAGGCGCAGTTCATGAGTAAATTAAACTTTTTCTCACTCGATGAGATAAAAATGTTATTTATAAAGAAAAAAAATACGCCGCACTCAGCAATATTCCAGCTATATGACGGCGGTCTGTAAATAATCGAGTCAAGACCAGAAAATCCAGTGATTGACATCATGAGCATCAATCCACGCAGTTGGGATAAGATGACATGTATCCACCAAGTCAGTGAGCCTGAGTACCCGATCCCGTTAGTCGCCTGTTACGACAAGCATGGCTTGCTGAAGACGGATCTTCACGGGCCAACGTTAAGACATAGCTTGCCGAGGGTGAGTGAGTGAGTGAGTGAGTGAGTGAGTGAGTGAGTATGGTAACTTCCGCCTTTAACAATAGTCCTTATTCCAGCAGTAACGAACACCGTACACGCTAGTCTGTGGCACTGACCGTACTGCAGATGAAGAAATGTAATTGCTTTTAGAATTAGATTTTGGTTAACTGACAAGTGCTGAGTCTCACACAGAAGGAATTGCGTCACAAGAAAAATCGTTTGCTGGGGACATTGCATGGTGTCACAGACGTTTATCCAGGAAAAAAAACTTGAGTAATTGAGAAAGTGTTTAATAAGGAGCGGTCTGTGACCTTTTGCAAAATGGACAAACACGAGGAACGTGATCAAGTACTTGCAGAAAATAGCTTAACACCAAAAGGCATCCATGAATGATGAGGACAACACGAGAGAAGGATTCCACTTCCCTTGCCAGCATAAAGAGGTAGGTAGCAGAGTAGCAGGCAAGGAAGCCTTCATATCACAGGAATTAGTACACGCCATTATCACAGAAAGTTCCCAATGAAGAACGTATCTGGATCCAAAGCTTCTGATGACCGACTGAAAAGGGACAGGCACGTCATGTCTCGTGATAATTAGGTCTGTTTGAAGCTTGTCGAGAAAGGTTCTTGCAACGAGTTGTGACAGGATGAAACCTGGGTTTTACCACTTCCAGTCTGAGTCTAAACGGTGGATGCATTTGACATCACCTCCGCCAAAGAAGACAAGGACATCCCATCGGATGGAAAGGTTATGGCCTCCGTGTTCTGTGATGCCGAAGGTATCATCATGGTGGACTTTCTTCCAAAATGCCAGACAATAAACGGAAAAAGAGTCCTATAAAGCCTAAAGAAAAGATAAACACTTGGGCCGCTTTATGTCATCAGAAAAAAATGATTAAATGCGAAATTAATAGACATAAAAGGCATCTTCTCTGGAAAAAAATTAACTCAGCCTTGACAAGTGTCTATCAGATAAGTTTCAGTTGCTTCTGAGAAAACGTGTTCACATTGCAAACACTATGCTGCAGTAACATAGCATGGATCAAGGGCCGTGACGCTGGAAAATTGACGGCACCAATGTTCGATCTCAGTCTTGACAGGTGTCTCTTTTATAAGCATGCAAACTTATGAGGGGGCACAGGTGGCCCTGTCGTCTAAGGCGCTGCGATTTGCTGTGCAGAGTTGCGTCCCTTGGGCACGCCAGAAACCTATGATTATGGGTTCGAATCCCGGTTCGCCCCGATTATGTTTCTAGGTTTGTTAGCACCGTACCCGTGCTCGTGGGTTTCACCGAAGTGGTAAACATCTGAGACCTGCATCATTTCGGGCTTTCCTCCCACATTAAGCTGACACGCCGCGATATAACTGGAATACTGTTAAAAGCGGCGTTAAACCCAACTCACTCACTCACTGTAAGCATGCAAACTTTCATTCTTGTAACTTCAGTAGTTCTGAGAAAACGTGTCCCCTTTTTGCAATCTCAGAAAAAAAACAAGTTCCATTCTATCAAAACATTTGATTTTTCAGCTTTGTACACCGCTATCCCACATGACAAACGTGAGGCAAAACTTCATTCCTTGGTCCATGGGGCTTTTGTAACAAAACGTGGTGAAGACAGATACAGTTTCATATCTATATTGAGAGGTTCAGGACAATCTGTGAAAAATGAAAGCAAATGACATCTGAAGTTTTTTGAGAGAAAACAATATGTGACATGCTTGACTTCCTCATTGATAGCATCTACGTAATATTTTGGGGTAAGACATTGAGGCAAGAAGTAGGCATCCCCATGGGCACCCCTTGCTGCAGATCACATGGTCATGACATAGCCGGAATCGTACAATCGATTCTGTTTTATGCAGAGCCTCTATTGCTTATGGAAAGGGTTTTGTCGCTTTATTTACGTCAGGTCTTTCTAGGTGAGGCTCGGCCCGTAAAGATCCGGGGTAGAATAGGTCTTCAGCAACACATGTTTGCCGTAAAAGCCGACTATGCTTGTCGTAAAGGCGACTCGGGTGGTCAGACTCGCTGACTTGGTTGATGCATGCCATCGATCCCAATAGCGTGTATCGAATCTCATGTTTGCGTGGATCGATGCTCATGTTGTCAATCACATCACTGGATTGTCTGGTCCAGCCTCGACTATTTACAGACCACCGTCATATAGCTGAAATATGTCTGATCTAACTCCCCCCCCCCCCCCCCCCCAAAAAAAAATAAATAAATAAATAAATAAATAAAATAAATATATATGATATATAAAAACAAACAAAACAACAACAAAACAAACAAAAACAACACAAATCAAAAACAAAAACAACACAAAACAAATAAACAAAGCAAAAAAACAGGTAGCGTGGGTGAGAGGACAAATCTAACACATCATGTTTTGAAATTAAACAATACTGACATTTTTACATTCATTTTGTCATTTTTCCGTAACTAAACAAACAGGTTTTTCGCAAGTAAAACATATACAGTGAAACCTGGTTAACCCAGACGATTCCGCTGGGAATACTTGAATGTATATAATCAAAGTGATATTACTCCAGACTCTTGATTCGTTAATCCGGACATTTGTGAGTCCGGATTAGAGGGGTTTCACTGTAGTCTCTTTCTGTGACGTACTGATAACAAATGATTAAGAGATTCCAATGAGTGTCTCGTAAAAGATATCAAATGGTGACTGGGTGAATAGTCCTCAGTTGGCTTACAACCCAGATAGGCCCATTCTCGCCCGTGACCTGTCTGTCTGTCTCTAAACCCTATCGACCTTCGGTCTCGATCACAAACTGAAGTAATGTTAACCCTTTGACTGCTCAATTAATTTAAAGAGCTTCGGGAAGTTCAACAACGCATAAAGTACAGCTCTCTCCTCATTAATTGAAGTTTTATTGAATATTTTGGTAATTCCCATGTATGATAACGGACCACTCACTGACAGACATTTGGAGCTTGTGGGGAGTCCAAGTTAGACCAAGTGCCCAGTGACACCAGAGCGGAATGTCCGGGGTTCGATCCCTGGCCGCGTCATAACAAAAGAGACCCGTGAAGATTCCGGGGTAGAATAGGTCTTCAGCAACCCATGCTTGCCGTAAAAGGTGACTATGCTTGTCGTAAAAGGCGACTAACTTGATCGGGTGGTCAGGCTCGCTGACTTGATTGATGCATGTCATCGATCCCAATTGCGTGGATCGATGCTCATGATATTAATCACTGGATTGTCTGGTCCAGACTCGATTATTTACATACCGCCGTCATATAGCTGAGTGCGGCGTTAACCAACAAACCAACCATAACAAAAGAGATTAAAGGTGGTACTTGTTGTTACCCTGCCAAGCGCTCGGCATTAAGGGGCTAAAACAAGGATTTGTCGACAAGGAGTCAGTATACTGTGTCTTAGTGGGGTATTCATGTTAAACTGCTGCATGGTATCTCAGTGGGATAGCACAATAAATCGGCAGCAGTCGAAACTAGCACAATCAGCCACACATACACACGTGCATGCACGTCGCTATATGAGTGCAGTAATCTTGGAGGCAACGTTAACCCTCATTTCACCTCACCCCAGTAACCTATACTTGTCGCAAATAAATCGGATTTGTTACATGTCATCGTAACCCGACGGCATGGGAAGTTGTTCACTATATCAACCACTTGTTTGTCTTGTCCTGACTCGAATATTTACAGGCCGCCGCTTTGGAACTAGAACATTGCGGCGTGCGGAGTCAAACAACACACATAGAGCAACATGGTTAGCCTGGCGATAACAACCGCGAAACCGCAACCACTTCCAGCTTTTATTTTATTAATCGACATTTACTAATGACAACAAATAAACGTCACAATGAAAGCACCAGTCCATGGCGACAATTTCCCGGCTGTGCCGATAGTAAAAATAAAGCATGTCAATATTTCTGTGATCGACATCTTCACACGCAAAGAGTGAAATGGATTCTCCATTTTATGGCCAAATCAATGTTTGAAGCAAAAAAAAACACCCTTTAATAATCGTAAAAATCTTTTGAAAAAGATGCTAGTAATAAGATAACATTGGCCCTGCGGCTCCATGATCGGAAATGCCAGACGCTGTTTCGCATTTCTCTCAAAGGTTAGCTCCGATTTTGTAAACGTAAAATAATGGTTTTCTTAATATTTTACAATTACAATTACGCTTTATTCGGCTATGTTTCACCAGACCCAGACAAAACGCATTGCTAACGGCCTGTGAGCAGCCCTCCGGTTTATCCAACGCCAGTCGTTCTTGCTCCTATATTCTGCTTAAGCTCACACCCCATGGATAAGCTTTGACATTGAGGAATGGTCAGTTGTCTAACTGACGCCTAATGCCGTTTTTTCTTCCATTTTCGTCGATTATTATTCATTGAACAACAGAACAGAGTGAGTTATTGAACACTTGTTGAGGCGCTCTGCCAATTTGAGAGCGCTCAGTTAACTCAATCAGTTAGTTGAACACAACGGGAATGTGCGCATGTGTTTAGAGCATCTTGCACGTGCATGCTCAAATAAATGCGTAAAAACAGCAGGTACACAGACAGCAGACGCCAAAAAGATTAGGCCGATTTGTTAAAATCATTATTCTGATGTCGAAATAAGAGAGGGTTGGTTAAAGATGCACAGAGAACAAGCGAACGCGAGGCCTTCTGTTGTTGGCGGTCTGAAATGATGGCTGGCAGTCGATGCAGGGAACATGTTGCTATTTGATTTGAGGTTTGAACAACTTTTACGGTTTCTTTGAAAAAAAATGTTGTATGGAGTGATGCGTGCGTCATCCGGGCCTTAAGAGAAAACGAGACTGTTGTTTTTTAATTCAAAGGTTTTGGGAGGCAAGAGAAATGTTACTTCGGGCTTTCCTCCCTAATCAAGCTGACACACCGTTCAATGAGTTTGTTTTTTTATTTGTTGTTAAATGTCGCACTCAGAATTATTCCAGCTATATGAGGGCGGTCTGTAATTAATCGTGTCTGGACCAGACAAGCCAGTGATTAACATCATGAACATCGATCTACGCAATAAGGATCGATGGCATGCATCAACCAAGTCAGCGAGCTTGACCACCCGATCCCGTTTATCGCCTCTTACGACAAGCATAGTCGCCTTTTACGACAAGTATGAGTTGCTGAAGACCTATTCTACCCCGGGTCTTCACGGGTCCGTTCAATAAGCGAAATACTGTTCAAATCTGCGTTAAACTCAACTCACTCGCTTACTCGCTAAAGAAAGGAAACAACGCTGAACGTGTCGTAGTGTTTCCAATTTTTTTGTTATTGCTTCTTGTTGACTTGATATCAGGTAATATGTTGTTCATGCATATTTTGTCTAAATGTTGTACATGTGAAGATCTTAGCTAGAATTGGTCTACAGCAATCCATGCTTGTCCTACGAACGGGATCGGTTGGTCGATGCATGTCATCGTACCCCAATTGCGTAGATTGATGCTCATGATGTTAATCACTAGACTGTCTGGTCCCGACTTGATTATTTAGAGACCGCCGTCATATACGTAGCTGGAATATTGCGGTGTTAAATAACCCCAAAAAAGGATTGTACTGCACTATCAAAGAGTGAGTGAGACAGGTTTTACTATAAGGGCGATCTCTAAATCTTTGTGTCTGGACAAGCGATTGATATCATCTGCATCTGGTTCCATAATGGGGTAAGATGAGCACATTCAACCAGGTCAACCAGGTCATCCTATGTAGGCGCTCGGCGCCAGGTTAGAAAAGCAGCCGGAATGTGGGGACGTCATTGCCACATCGTCCTGGAATCTTCTGCCTCCCTGGAGCCTCCTTTGCGCGACCGACAGCGTGCATTGAACGATGACTGTGGCGACCGCTGTGCCTCCATTCGGCGACCACGGCAACCCTTGAGACACCATGGCAATGCTTCTGCCTCTTTTCTGCCTCCTTTGAGCTACCTGTAGTGTCTCCTCAGCCTGCCTATAGATAGAGGGCGTGTACCTGCAGTGTTTCATTGTGGTTGCAGACGTTGAACAACTCGAGCAGTTACTGCTGAACAACTGCTGGAGCAGTTACATAGAAACATGATTTTCTGGGTTCAGGCGACCATTGAGCGTCCTGGCCAGTTTTTGATCGCTCGTAGGTGGCACAAAGGTCGCAGCCCTGTGTAAAGGGGGCTTAAGATAACTAAGCAAAATGAATTTATGTTACGAGACACATTTTCTTCCCTTGAGCGATGTGGTAGATGTCAATATTTCACAAGTGTATGACGATGTTTCATGCCTTCACTCGCTTATCCACGACCAACGGCCCGCGGTTCACGGTCCACTCTCAAAGGTCCACGGCTCATGGTTTACGGTCGACGGTCGACTCACACATGAACGTTACACCCTCCAAATCAGGATCTCATCATTGGTGTTGTCTTATACTACCTGCGGTTGCCGTTACCCTGATCCATTCCTCGTTTGATAGGATTTTACTAACGGAACTATGGATGGAACTGATAACCGCTCGTATTCCGATATGCGCTGTAGTGTTTGCATCTCCGACTGGTTACAAATCATAACATACCTTCCAATATGTCACTACCTTACTCACGTATTGTTTATTTGTTTCATGTTTGTTTAATGCCTGGACCAGACTATCCAGTGATTGACATCATGAGCATCGATCCACGCAAATGGGATATGATGACGTGCATCAACCAAGTCAGTGAGCCTAAACCCGATCCCGTTAATCGCCTCCGAGCATAGTTGCCTATTAAGTGAGTGAGTGAGTGAGCAGGGTTTAACGCCGCTTTTTACAGTATTCCAGTTATATCGCGGCGTGTCAGCTTAGTGTGGGAGGAAAGCCCGAAGTGATGCAGGTCTCAGACGTTTACCACTTCGGTGAAACCCACGAGCACGGGTAAGGTGCTGACAAACCTAGAAACATAATCGGGGCGAACCGGGATTCGAACCCACAATCATAGGTTTCTGGCGTGCCCAAGGGACGCAATTCTGCACAGCGAATCGCGGCGCCTTAGACGACTGGGCCACCTGTGCCCCCTTGCCTATTAAGACAAGCATGGGTTGCTGAAGACAAGAACTATTCTACCCCGGATCTTCACGGGTCTTACTCACTTATTTTCATTTCATCGAAATTGAACTTAAAGTAAGTTAGGAGGAGAAGTGTGTTGGGGGGGGGGGGGGGGGGGGGGGGGGGGGGGGTGTTATCGAGAAACTCTGACGAAAAAAGAAACCTTGGTTGTTTCCCGTTAACCCACGCGGGTCAACCTTTTCCGCCAATGTTGTCATTCATAACACGGGAAGGTAACTCTAAAAACATTACAGTGACATAGACACATGTATTTCTGTTTGTGCAACTTAATCTAAATCCTGTGCGGACTACCTATTCGAAAAGTGTATATATTTTAATACCATTCAAAGGCGAAATATATTTAGACACATATGTCAATAACCAAAATATGCTTCATGAGTTTACTGGGATGAATCCTTCATAAAATATTTAGTCAAGGCGCCTCAGTCCATCAGCCGGGTACAGTTTAGTTGAGTATGGAATACTGTCAGGGACATTCTCGCGATCTGGCATTCTCGCGATCTCGACCTCTGGGAACGAGCCTAATATTCCAAAAGTGCGAGAATGCATGGCCAAATCTCGCGTTCTCGCGATCTCGCACTTTTGGCATATTTAGCTCGTTCTCAAAGGTCGAGATGGCGAGAATGCAAGAATACGAGGATGTCCATTACAGTATTCCATAGTTGAGGGAGTATTTTGGAACAGCGAAATGTGTTCAACGAGAGTCGAGGCGCTCCATCAGAACGACCGCTCTACCGCCGTACAAGTGAAGCATTGATTCTTGTAGCTGAGTCGAGCGTACTCAGAAAGGTAAACGTGTCAGTTTTATCACTGGAATGGTTTTGTTGAGACATGATATTTCTTGTTTAATCACTAAGTTGCATGTCTGGAGTGTAGGACTATATATCGAGGTGTTACATAAAGAACGCAATCAAAATATATCACCGTCTTTCTCGGCAATACAGCGCCGTGTATATAACATGGGCACAGTTATAAGAGCTTGTGTCATATTCATCTTCAAAGAACATTTGAAAAAGAGTAAAATCGTTACCGTTAATTATATAAATGTTCTTCATTTAATTATACAAAGTTGTTTGTGTTAAGACGCGGTGATAGCCAGAGCAACGTTACGTACAAAGAGAACGAAAAGTGTTAGATTGCATTACGTTCGGTGGAGATAATTCATCTTTCTGTGTTTTCCTCTTCAGATTGAGTATTTTCTTGAGAACGGATGATGATGTGACGATACCAAATGCTTGTTTTATGGTCTGATTGAGTGAGGTGAGGTGAGGTGAGGTGAGGTGAGGTGAAATGGGGGTTTAACGTCGCGTCCAAGATTATTGCACTTATATAGCGACATGCATGTACGTGTGTCTGTGTGTGTGTGGCTGCTTGTACTAGACCGGACTGTTGCCGATTTATAGTGCTAGCACACTGAGATACCATGCTGCAGTTTAACATGAATACCCCACTCAGACACAGTATACTGACTCCGAGCCGAGTCCTTGTTTTAACTACTTAATGCCGAGCGCCAGACAGGGTAACAACAAGTACCATCTTTTAACGTCTTTTGGTATGACGCGGCCCGGGATCGAACTCCAGACCTTCCGCTCTCCGGGCGGACGCTCTACCACTAGACCACGGAGGCGGTCTCTGATTGAGTGAGTGAATGTCGTTTTACGTCGTAATCGTGTTATTAGCAAGTTCACAACTGCTTTGTCGCGACGACCTGTAAATTATGGGGTGGTGGGGTAGCCAAGTGGATAAGGCATTCGCTTGTCACACCGAAGGCCTGGGTTTGATTCTCCACAAAGGTACAATGCGTGAAGCCCATTTCTCCCGCCGTAATATTGCTTGAATGTAAAGCCATACTCACTCACAGTATTTGTTTGTTTTGTTGTTTAACGCCCAACTCAGCAACATTCCAGGTATATGACGGCGGTTTGTAAATAATCGAGTCTGGACCAGACCAGACAGTCCAGTGATTGACATCATGAGCATCGATCTGGGCAACAGGGATACGATGACATGTATCAACCAAGTCTGCGAGCCTTACCACCCGATCCCGTTAGTCGACTCATACGACAAGCATAGTCGCCTCTTACGACTTATATAGTCCCCTGTTACGGCAATCATAGGTTGCTGATGACCGGATCACCACGGGTCCCACTCACAGTAAATAATCATTTGTGGCCCGTAAACCCAGTGGTTGATAGTATGAACAGCGTTCCAAGCCGCCAGGATCCAATGACATGTTGTAAGAAACTCAGCAAGTCCAGTTCCCAAGTGGCGGAATGGGGCGGAACATGCTGTGGTTTGGTCGGATCAGCTGTTCATGGAAGCAATTGCTTGTAACTTCGCCATATTGATGCAAATTGTCGGGTAAACAAACAACAACATTAGACATCAGACCGTTGAGGATTCGGGTTAAAATAGGTCTTCAGCAACCCATGCTTACTGTAAAAGGCAACTATGGTTGTCGTAAAAGACGACTAACGGGACTAATGATCAGGCTCGCTGACTTGGTTGATGCATGCTATAGTATTCCAATTGCATGGATCGATGCTCCTGATGTCAATCACGGGATTGTCTGGTCCAGACTCGATTATTTAGAAACCCCGTCATATATATATATATATATATATATATATCAAGTGATGACGTAGTGATATATGGATCCAGGACGAACCGTGGACATTTGTCACTACTCGCAACTTTCTGAGTGTGGCGTTAAACAACAAACAAAACAACAACAAAAACACATTGGACATCACAGAGCACACATCAGACAACTGACATCATGTATCATACAACAAAAAATAACAGACATCAGACATCACACAACACATAACAGACATCACACACCACACAACACGCAACACACAATACGCTTTCACCGCACGATACAGCACGTTTTGCTCTTACAGTGTGCCGTCCTTTCTCTAGCGCTGAAATAAAACGATTCTTGGAATAAAAAAGTCTTGGAATAGGACCGGAGAGGATGCAGATCTTAATTCATCCTATTATAACGAAAATGGTTTGGCAAAAAACGGGCACCGGTCTGTAATTACACGAAACTAGAATAATGGAATCCTCAGCGAAGATTTTGCAATTATAACAATTCCAAAGAAACCATGTCGTCTTGTAAACCAAGATGTAGAACCGTCTCTAAAACAACCATCTTACAAAATGTGATTTGCACAACACGAAATGGTTTTCGTACATCCAGAGACGCTAACGAAACAGCTCCGCGATCTTCCCAAGTCCGACTTGCGCAAACCACCACCAACAGAACAATAACATCGACCACGCTAATGCATGTAATAATAAATCTCTCTAGGATGTTGTCCTAGCTCTCCTTTATCTTAATTTGCAACATGATTTTCAAGAAATCGTAACAGAACTTTGGGTTTTAATGAATCCTTCGTCATATTTTATTTCCATGCTTTGTTTAACTACCTGGGCGGCAATCCTTTGATGTCCTAATTGCAGGAAAACGATGGCTTGTTTATCACAAATGATCAAAGCTCCAGAGGCCGATCATGTAAAGGAACTAGCAGTAGTGATATTGAGGATTATCAGCTGTCAATCATATCTACAATCGTGCCAATTATCAGTCGTCTATTAATTAATATTGTCATTGTTCAAACAATGAGGATGACGTATGGTCGACGGTTACGTTTCCAGAAGCGTATTATATCCTCTGGCGAGGATTTTTTGTTATTGATCAACGGATCAGGGACAGGATGTGAAACAGACATTAAAGTCATTCTGACCATAAATGTTTCCAAGGCTCTTAAATTCCCTATATTATTACCTAAAATGAGTTCGTTTACATTTGGAGATCAGGTCGATGTCTTTTTAACGTCCCATGTATGACATTTCGGACTTTCGCTCAGGTTTCATTGCCCGTAAGTTGAACTGATTAAATCAATATTTCTCTTTTGAAAAGGTTTAAACACAGAAAATATCAATTTGGCTTGAGTTAAGCCCTCAGAAGCCTCTGTGCTTATCGGAGAGTAATAAGATTAGAGGCCTGTTTTTCTTTATTTTTGAAAGCAAGGTGTAGTACGTTTTCATTAAAGTGACGTTATTTTACAGACTTATAGATGTGACGTATTGGTCCGTATTGCGAGCTCTGTGTGGTGGAGGAAGAACCAGATTAGAAAAAAGGAACCTCAAAGAACTAAACTAATTAGCTTCTTTTCACGTGCGAGGCTGTTTTGCATTAAACCTGAACTGGCTCTTTCAAAAGAAAGCGCGAAGGGTTTGTGCGCAAAGATATTTGAAAATAATACGTGCAACTTATAATTTTGGACAGAGTAAAACGTCATCCATCTCTCAAAGAGATTGATAATGACACCAAAAACTTAAACCTAACAGCTTGGGCCACTTGTGTACGTCGTGCTTCCTAATGTTAAATTGCGACGCAATAGGCTATACACAGTTACGTCCCTTTGCCGTATACGGATGCGATTGTGAGCCTTGGTCAGCACAACACGTGTTTTGGTAGGTTTATGTAAAAAGAAAAGGTCTACGACCTGTGATCGTTCGGCTTTCCTCAACAATAAGCCGACCCGGCGTGAAAAAACTGTGGAAGCCATTGGCCTAGCAGGCGCCTCAATTCGCGAGTTGCGTCCCTTGGCGTGCCAGGAACCTATTGTCGTTGTTTCGAATCCCGCAGTGGTAATCGTCTAAGACCTGCACCACTAGCGACATTCCTCCATCATATACACAGAGGCGCCATGATTTGAAATTTTGTTTAAAGAGGCGTTAATCCAAACTTACACACTAGCCCGTAAATGCATCAAATATTCAACAACAGTTGAGAAGCATATTATATTGGTGTAAAAAAATCCTGAAATGGCTTATTCTACTCAGTTCACGAAATGTGAACGTAATTTGTTATCTCATTCGTGTGGTAAATTGCCTACTTTCCCAATACGACTGTAGGCTTGCACATGGGAGTTAGGATGAACGTCAATGGAACACGTATGGGTTGGCCACGAAAATGATTTGGTGCCAGTTTTCAATTTGGCGAAAGTTTAATCACAAATTTCAAAATACCCAAAACGTCGCATAACAATTACTTTTGACGATCGATTGATACAGCAAACCATTCATGAGCTGCTAGATTTAAACCACCTGCCGCTATTATTAACCACCGTAGCCCGCCTTGTCGTCTGTCTGCCAGACCCTAGAGAATTAATGAAAATATAAATTCAAATAAATCCAACTCAAGTCTACAATGATTGAGCAAGTCTAGATTACCTCAGATCCAGAAATTACGCATGGTTTGGGGGCTCCGTTTGATTACTATAATTTGTTTTGCAGATAACTATTTTGACTGGGACTAAATGTTGTTTTTTTAACAATATTCCAGCTTTATGCGTTGGTCTGTAAACAGTCAAAACCAGTGATTGATAGTGTGAGCATCGTCCCCCGTCGGGGTACAATGATACGCCAGGTCACCGAGCCTGACCGCTCGCTCGCCGCGTACGATGGACAGGGGTTGGTGGGGACCTCTACTAACCAGGCAAGTCTACGTTTCCATTCGTGACCAACTCGTGTCACGCTGTTACAGAAAGGTGCGAGTAGTGACAAAAGGTCACGGTTCGTCCTGGATCCATATATCACTTTCTTTGTTGTTTAACACCGCACACAGCAACATTCCCGCTATATGACGGCGGTCTCTAAATAATCGAATCTGGACCAGACAATCTAGTGATTGACATTATGATCATTTACGCAATTGGGATACGATGAAATGCATCAAGAAATTCAGCGAGCCTGACCCGGCCCCCGGTTCCGTTTGTCGCCTCTTACAAGCATAGTCAGTCGACTCTTACGGCAAGGTGCTCGTGGGTTTCATCGAAGTGGTAAACGTCTGAGACCAACATCACTTGGGGCTTTCCTCCCACATTAAGCTGACACGCCGCGATATAACTGGAATACTGTTAAAAGCGGCGTAAAACCCAACTCACGCACTCACTCTTACGGCAAGCATGGGTTGCTGAAGACCTATTCTCTACCCGGATCTCGTCATCACTAAACTCGGGGGTAGCCAAATGGTCAAAAGGTTCGCTCGTCGCGCCGAAGTCCCGGGTTCGATTCCCGACGTGTGAACCCTATTTCTTGTGTCCCCAACCTCGATAGGGCTTGGACATTGCTAAAAGCGGCGTAAAACCTTACTCACTCACAAAACATCCATTCGTATTTGTTGCTGTTTCATAAAACCTGTACATGTACAAGTGGTAACTGTAAAATTAACCAAACCGTAACGACCCTTCATTCCAATGATTGCAACACGCTAATAAGCTATTGCGCTGGAGATGGGAGAATAAGCCCCACACTTCTCTCAGTCCAATTCAGGCTGTAGGTTGTTTGCGCTACAGCTATTAGCAAGCTCACCCGGTTGTACGGCTACGTCACAGAATATCACCTAAAACACTTCACACCAAGATGCTTGTAAATCGGGCGTATGTATATTTATTCAAGCATACGTTATATTAAAATCAATGCTCGTTATGACAAAAAGGATACCATGGTGATGGTCGAACCAATTGTGATTTTATGACTGCTTCAAGCGTCTAAACAATGCCGCCTCGGCGTAAACTGTTCAATACAATAATGAAATTGGTCTCGCTACAAGCACGCTAGAGTAAGATAGAGACAGCGTCACTTCGTTGTACCATACAGGTGCATCAGCGAAACCGCATGGGATGTGTGTAGACTAACACTAGGCTTACGTGTACCTTAATTTTTTGGCAGCATTATCGCGACTCATTCATCGGTGGATTACAAAGAACAGCTCTGCGTGATCAATAATAACACATGCTTTTCAAGCAACGGTTTGTAGAACGCCGAGGAAGGCAACGCGGCAATTTCTCGCAAAATTAAATCCGAATTTGCGTTGTCTGAATATACCGTATCAAGCGTCAGCACCAGAGCCAGTCCTGGAATGGAGAAGCCGGCGGTGATTTTCTAAGTACTTATCCCAGGCCCATATGTTTAGCATCTCTCGTGGTTGACAATGTTGCTGTAGCTAATAATACCATGTTTAATCGCGACTGCATGCTTCTAGGGATAAGCAAAGACTCGAGGGAGATTTGGATTGGAGGATGTCAGTGGGCGTGGGCAGCCAGTGACCATATCGCTGTCATCGGCAAACGACCCTACCCCCGGGCTCTTACAGCGTGATGATAGCACTGTGCCATAGTCTGGCGAGCGCTTTACGTTAAGCGAGTTGGCCCTAACGCTATTGTACGCTGGCTCTGCGCTCGGAGGCCCATTAATCTGCACAGAAGGGAGAGGCGTTTCGCTGTTACGCTAGCCCATTGGACGAGCAGTCGAGTGTGTGTACGTTTGTGTTATATTATAAACTGGCGACGGACTGCGTATGTATATATCCCTTGCTCACTTCACAAAGCAAAGGGCACCGCGGCAAGCGCCTTTTAATAAGTCAACAAATAGTCGATAGATACAGCGAAGCGTTGCAAGAGTTTGTAGAACTGGTGGAACCGCAGGAATTAGCTTTGGTACCAGAAGACCGGATTTAGAAGTGGTGATTTCCTTGGATTGTACCGTCTTCATCAGACCTGAGACAGTTTACCCATCAGACGACGAGTGATTTAGCAGACGATGGTGACGGGTAAACAATGCGGTGGGTGATAGCAGTTTTAGACAGGCCGGTGGATCGTACCATTCTTGCAGCTCTGACTGTCGTCTGCACACTTGGTAAGTTGCCGCCAAATTCAATCCACTAACCCGTGCTTACTTTATTGAACTGCTGAGTGATTTAAAGCCCCTTAGCAAACTGTCTTACATCGGGGCACGATATCACACGCGATGTCAGGGTAAATCGAACATCTTCCAGACGTGTTGATCACAGACGTGTTGCGTCTTCCTGCTAATTTGCTTTTTTAGAATTCTTTATAGATCGTGTGTACGCCGACCGTGTGTATATTCTGACTTACTCTAAGTCGTTTGCCCTGACGTCGGGCAATGCCACTCATTCAGACGAAATATCGAACTGAGTCGGTCTCCCACTCGTCGCCGCATACCTCTCTGCTCGGACAAACACGGTATCACGTAATTGCAAGAGATATCGTGCCTTCTGTCAACAGTGACCGCTCAGAAAAAGGCTGTATACATTTGACTGAATATTTCCTTGGTTCTAACAACTTCGTTTATCCATTGGAAAGGCATCTTCGCAAATGTCATGTTATGCCTCTGTTTACACGTGAAAAGTATGTGAAACGACCCCCATATATTGGACGGAAAAAGGGTCTTCAAATTTACGACAATGAATTTTGCTATAAATGTAGTGTTTTGAAAAGTATTTTAAACAATGTTAAAAAAGAAACACCATCACAAAAGTTATGCTTCCCTCCTCTCTCTCTCTCTCTCTCTCTCTCTCTCTCTCTCTCTCTCTCTCTCTCTGTGTATATAATAAATATATATATATATATATGTATACACATAGATAGATAGATAGATAAAATACAAAAGTTCAAAGATGAGCTGTATAATTTACACAACCGGTTTCACGCATGTGATTTTCAAGATGTATATTATTTTCATATGTATATAGCAAAAATGTAATCGAACGCCACAAATTGGACCCTAACTTCTTCAGTTTTACGACAATGAATTTGATTATCAAAATATGATATTTAATCATATTTTGAAATAATTTGTTTTCTCGTATACCTAATACAGGGAATATACGTCATGAAAGATATTTTGTTGGCTTGTTTTACATATTAAAAAAGTAGAGTTAAAAAGTGTAACTTTACTTCAGTAAATAAAATCAAAGCCGCTTGTAGTTTATTGTAACATGTTGTTCTGCTTGTTTAGCCCTGTTTGACAAGCCACAGTACCGGAGAACATTTGATTCGTGTTTGCGGAGTATCAACTAAACGAAAATGTCAAATGTTTTCGAACATGCCTTGTGAGCCAGTTTTGTTTGCATACAACTTAACCATTCAAAGTAACTAAATCTTCAGATAGCCTAATTACAACCAAGGACTTAATTGAAAAACAACATCAAACTAATTGACAAGAAAAGTTCATATCCCGACCCTACTGCTGAATATAAGTTAAAGGATTCTTTTAAATGCGTTATCAAACAATCTATTTATGACATAATAGTTTAATTTTATTGTCCAAAACGCATGGTGTTACCGACAAACCGATGACATCAAAACGTTTTAGAATATTTATTTTCTATGGCTATGAAATATTGACACCCAATATGTACCATTTATATAAAAACAATCGTATTTTTATTTAATAAATTCCATAATATATTCCAACTATGTCTATCAAGAATACGTGATTGTAATTTACCGATACATAGGTTCTGGTGGAGAGTACATTAATTACAACAGAAATTGACATGATAGCTGATGACCCTACTGAGAGCAATGGACAACGGTGATATAAACTCAATAACCATATTGGAATCCCAGCTGTTGTGCGCAGTATTTAACCCCTGAAAGGACACTGTATATCGACATCGTGAAATCTACAATGTATGTAGCTGCATATTTCAGCGGTGAATATCCGAGCGCAACGTTACGCTTCGCTATTGATTGCAATGTACCAGCATTTTACCTTGTCAGTCATGGTAGTTACACTTCGGTCACGACTGGTCAATTCATGCGAGCTTATTGGAATTAACACGAGCCCGGCGTGGGTATATATTTGTATGTTGATTTCCATCACTATGAGTCACACCTGCCTTTGTGTCACACCAGGCTCTCTGTCGCTGCATCAATTATGCATTTGTCCATCGAGATCTGTAATATTTCACAACAAGGCCACAGCGGAATTCGTGTATCTGACATCAGTTTAACTGCTAGATCGGTGTTTTCGAAACACAGATATCATGAAAAGGCTACATTTGATAGTGATTTATAAACTCAAGTTCATGACAGTCGGACTCCTATTTGCTTTTAACAGAGATTTCTTATGATTATGGAAATGGCTTTTTGTCGCTTTTATTTACAGTCTTTTATTTGCAATATTGGCATTACATGTAATACATTATTCGTACGTTTGATAACGGTATGATGCATCTTTGAAGTATGAGTATGGTGTCATGCCGCTTTCAGCAATATCCCCGTAATATCAACGCGGGGGCACCAGAATTGGAGCATGTTTCGGGCAACACTTGGTATAGTGTGGGTCGGTCGGGTAGCCTAGTGGTTAAAGCGTTCGCTCGTCACGCCGAAGACCCGGGTTCGATTCGACATGGGTACAATGTGTGAAGCCAATTCCTGGTGTCCCCCGCCGTGATATTGCTGGAACATTGCTAAAAGCGGCGTAAAACCATACTCACTCACCCACTTAACATAGTGTAATACGTTAGATTTTATTCACAGTAATATATAACATATATTGACACATGGAATCAGGTCAAATGGACATCTTCATGGACAGTATCACATTAAAGAAAAGAGCTGACATATATCTGTCAGCTTTGTCTCGATTCTAGCATGCGACTTAGATAAACGTTTGCACGATAAACGTTTGCGCGTTAGGCATATATGCCGAATATAGCATTTGAAGTTCGCTCTTATGCACGAAGAAACTAACCCCGCCCCACCCGTCCCACCCACCCCCGCTAGAAGCACAAAGCAACCAGAATGAAACATTCTCGTCCTCTACGTTATACAAGCAGTCCATTTTAAACTACCTTTTTAGTGTATTTCCAGACAGAAGTAAGTTCAGTGGTACGTGCATCCTTTGTGGTGGCGGGCGACAGGTATCATTAATATCATTGTAGGCATCCATGCTTCTCTTTGCTCACACTCAATGGGGCAATACTGCTCTCTCTCTCTCTCTCTCTCTCTCTCTCTCTCTCTCTCTCACTCTCTCTCTCTCTCTCTCTCTCTCTCTCTCTGAAATTGTTATTTACTGTCACACGCCAGACCTAATTAAAATAATGAAATAGTATGCCTTTTATACCAGACACCTCGCCATATATACTGTCTATTTTAGGAATATTTGATAGTAAAAATGAACACCAATTTAATTATTTAAATCAGAAGATCCGATTCCTGTGCATATACCTACATACAGACCTAGTTTCTGATATAGCATACTCCTGCAGTGTTTATTTAGAACATTTATCAAAATATCTATATATTTTATTCTTGATAATGATCATATGTTAATGGAGCAATTTCATAAATTGAATTAAGTATTGACTCGTAGTTTTTAAGACACGACTCTCAATCATAACTGTCGCGTTAATCCCTGACTTTTACGTACACTATATAACTACTCTAAATTTAATAATTCACAAGACTCTCCCATTAGGGTATCACGTCACGCTCATTTCTCCATTACAACGAACGCGTAGACAACAACGTAGCCAGTGTTAACTAATGGCCAATTACAATTTCACTAATGCACTTTTGTAAAGCTAACAGTGTATGAATGATCCAGCTAGTCCATGCTAGCAGTTTATCTAAGCTCGCTGCTTAAATGGCTTACAAACAAAACTGTTGTAAATTTCTCTTCTTTGAGCCAGTTCAATCAATACGAGGACCAAAAAAGACACGTGTTGATGGCTTCCGTAGGAAGTCGCTTGAAATTTTCTCAATATTGGATTTTAGATTATTACCGAGTATGCACTTGAAAATTTAATCAAAACTTTTTTTCCATCTTCCGTTTGAAATACGCCCTTGAACACAAAATAGCTACTTGAAGTTCAGTTAAACACGTCTTCCTTGTTTTTATTTCATTTTCAAGTTATTTTTGGACGTTTTTGTGATTACAATTCGCGATTCAATCCTGATACAGAGGATAAAATTACACACGTCTTAATATCTTACCATGCTTGCAGGAAACAAGAACTGGTAAAACAGACATATCTTTAAGTTTAATGAAGATGACACCAGTTGAATATGAAACTTGGGGAGAAATGTGAATCTCATTTAAATTTGTTAGAGGTTGAAGAACGACAAAGTAGATATAATGTGTGTACAGCAACTCCTTTATTTACAGTGAACGAAATATAATTCCCAAAACATTTTCGTAAGAGACTACAAATCAAAACGACATGCACATTTCACGAGACAGAATCTGTGTCACCCACAAGATAAGTTTTGAATAATTCTATTACCTCTTACCGAAGGTACCTACACCGGAGACCAATTCAAAAAGTTCAAAGCCATCACATGATATAATTGAATTGATACAAAGTTTATTAATATTGATGTTATCAATCACTTGCCATGCATCTCCCTCATGATATTGTCTTCCTTTTGTGCTCTAGACATACCTTGCCCCTAATCAAATCAATCCCGCTGCATGATTTGATTACAGCCATAAAACGGCGACAGCAAGCAATATGCTTGAGTTAGTTCCGAAACATTCCTTTAATCCTGTGACATTACCTCGGAAAATTGTCTACGTTTACTTATATAACTTATTTACCTGACCAAAATATCTTGGCACAACCCTTTAACTACATGTAATGGTGCCACGCTGTGTATGTGTGTGGGGTGGGGTGGGGTGTGTGGGCAGCATCCGGGATGAAGCTGGGGATGAACGATCTCGTGTTCCCAGCTGCTGTCGCCAGATTACAGGACAAATGACACGTTTCATCTTGTCCTCTGAAAACAAACGCGAGTTTAAAGGCAAGCTCGTCACTTCAAAAATCTGTCCAGAGACTCGCTGATTTCTGGTCTATGTTGTAGTTTTTGTTGATGTTTTCCCTCAAGGGTTGTTTGAACAATAATGAAAGTAAGTAACGCAAATTTGAAATCGATTTCTTTTTTCCCACCCTTTCCATTCATGTGCTCAATAAGCCGATGGGGAGTATGGTCGAACGTTTCAAGAGTGTTTTATTTTATTTTGAGTCTTTTTTTCCCTCTTATTTTGATGGCCGTTGAAGTGTTGAAAATTTCTTTTATAGAAAAGATCAATATTCTTGTTAAATCATCATCACCATCAATCATCATCATCATCATCATCATCATCATCATCATCATCATCATCATCGCCTCTAAACCCAACTGAGACTAACATTGACTGTTATTATTATTTAAATCCTTACCATAATCGTTTCAGTGTTATATAATTTCCCGTTTTTGTTACAATTAACATCGTCTCCATCACCAACATCATAATCATTATCACAATCGTCGTTGTTTTTGCTATTATCACGATCAACATGTTTGATGAATATGTCAATAGATAAGCTAAGTAGTTACATAATAACTTATATACATTCACGGATACGTGAGGTTTAGGGTCAACACCGGTTATCACGGTAACGATGGTGGTATATACATTGAAGATAAATTCAAGATTCTCATCAAGGTGTTTTAGGATGTTTTGCTGAACCTTAAAATAGGTAAAACACAGGTGTGTGTTTTGTTTGATCAACTCTTTAATCTCAGGTAAATCCTGCCTTTGATTCGCCGCCTATATGGAATTGTCGATAAGGTTCTTAACATGTATGGCACGCTAATGGATCTAAAATAACTGCTATCTTTTCATGGTGCGTGCTGTTTACTGAGTGTATCTTTTGACTGACAGGGTTACAGTTTAATTAAAAACTTTGACATTTCTTAAGTAATGTCTCACAAGAGAGGGATGTTGCGACAACCTGAAAGGATTAACACGGGCGGAAAATGTTTGAGAAGCAAAGAAACGAAAGAAATTGCTGGATTAATGTAACATATCTTATGACTGGTTAATTTAAGATCGCAGGTACTTTAGATACTGATGTATATCTTGTTGTGATACATTTGAAATGTTTCATCCTCATCACTGCTTGGGCGGTCGGGTAGCCTAGTGGTTAAAGCGTTCGCTCGTCACGCCGAAGACCCCGGTTCGATTCCCAACATGGGTACAATGCGTGAAGCCCATTTCTGGTGTCCCCCGTCGTGATATTGCTGGAATAGTGCTAAAAGCGGTGTAAAACCATACTCACTCACTCACTCATCACTGCTGGTTGTAAAAATGTTATCACATTGTCCAATCACCTGGTAGCTGGAAGATTGATTATTACGGCGTTAAACAACAAACAAACATAAAACCCTGAAACAATGCAGCTTCGTGCAAGTCCACTGTACTTTGACAAGTCTACATTTGTTCGGTTTCAGGAACACTAAATAACAAATAATGTTAAAATAGTTTCTTAAAAAACGCTACAAAGCCATCACCTCCTATCTTCTCCATCCTGATCACACTCTGTACATCAATATGACTTGCACTCCATCCCCTCAAACGCCAAGCGCTGGACTGTCATTTCGTCCTAGAAATAAAGTTATCTTATTTTAAAATGTATATCTTCAAAAAAAAAATGAAAAAAAATAATCCAAATGGATCCGAGAACAATCTTTAATTGCCTAGAGCTGAGGCAATCTAGCCTTGCCAAATCATTCCAGACTTAAGTTGGACTCCTTTTTATATTTTTTGTCTCTAGGGTCTGGAAGTGGCTGTGAGTTGGCCTAGTGGTTAAAGCGTTCGCTCGTCATGTCAGGCCCGGGTTCGATTCCACACATGGGCAATGTGTGAAGCCCATTTCTGGTATCCTCTGCCGTGATATCGCACAAAGCGGCGTAAAAAAACCTCAGACACTCACCCAAGCGCTGACAACGATATTATTTTATGATCTTGGTCAGGACAGTTCCGTTTGGGAACCCACGCTGTGTAGTTTTGACTTGCCTTTGCATGTGTTTGAGACGTGTGCCACCGGTGGGGCAGGGTACGCTCACGTCGTCGCGAACACCTGGCATCATCACTATTGATAGTGATTCATAAACACATGCTCATGATATAGTCGGAATCGTACAATCAACTCTGCTTTATATGATATTTCTATTGGATTGGATTTTGTCGCTTCATTTATTTGATTTCAAACATAAACTGTAGTAATGACGACGCAATAGGTTCGTACGATTACCGAATTTAACTTAATACACGTGCGATGTGTAAACCTAGAATAGTTGGTAATTGGCATATGAGGCGGCCACGTGATGTGAAATCAACTACACATGAATTTGAAATGTCATAGTGTATTCTTAAAAAATGGGCATAAATATATGAAAGGTGAATTTAAAACTTTTCCCAAATGACGCGCCTTTTACATAGGAAAGTGTTCAGCATTTTTTATTTACATTGCTTGTCACTTATGAATAAATTCCAGCATGGGTTGAAAGAGACACCTGCGATGTTTATTTCATGTTGACGGTCCATATGTCACTTTCCTTGTACATTTCATGTTGACGTTTCATGTCACTTTCTTTGTACATTAACACGACACTTGGTTTGGTCGAGCTTGCAACCCTGGTACCAGCTGTTACATCACAAAATATGAATACACCCATATATTTCATATTTGTTTATTTTGCGATTTACAAGGCTAATTACCGCCAGCTGTGCCGAATTAGGCAAATTAACACGTGAGACAGTAACTATAGGATAAATATTAGTGTTGGTTTTTTTAAACGAAAATATTAACATGCATAAACACGGCGATTATGAGTAATCTCGTTTCACAAGCAACATATTTCTCTAAGCCTAACTGATGACGTTGTCCAACATTTATGACAGGGATGGGAAAATATGAAATATATGTGTCAGTGTCAAGATTAATATATGAAACAGGAGACAGGTGTAGTTGCCGACTACGGGAACGACATGACACGTTGTCCTTGTAACGCCGCACCGCTCTGACGTAGATGAATGACCAACATGTATGCGTGAGACTGGACAGTGGTCACTGTCCTCCAGCGGTCATGTGTCGCCCACGATCCACCGAGTGGACGTATCTCTTCCCCGGATGTGTTGATGTCAATCAAGGGAAGATGGTATCGCCGTGTGTTACTCAATAGTCTGAAGTAATACCTCTGACACGGCGGTATTGCGGACGTCAGCCGATGTTCTATGTTGATAACACACGTGTCAATGGCCTAACAGATTCCCCAAAGCCGGCTGTTCGCTAAAACGCATAACCTACCGTAGCAGTGGTCACATTCGCATCGTATTCATCTAGGTGTACATCGTTGACGAACGATAGCCTTGGTAGAAGAAGAAGAAGACGAATATTTATTGTGCAAAACACCCACAGGGGGCAAGGTACAAAACATGAACATGACTAATTAAAACATTGACATACAAAACAGAATACAAATATGGCTATGATTATATGAGGGAGGAGATGCAGATTTTCTTTGCCTGAACATTTTGTGAATGAAATTAAATATAATTTTTGCAAGGGGCTCTGGTGGATTTAATAGCATTTTTAACGATACTAGGTGCATAGCAAAGCCGGTTGATGAATTTAGTTCCCCTCTCAGATCTTTGTAGAGAGGGCAACGCAACAGGACGTGTTCCTCATCTTCTGTTTCATTAAAATCACAGAAGGCACATAATCTTTCTTCTGTTTGAGTGTTGAAGTATCTTCCTCTCTCAATATGAAGGTCGTGAGCACTGAGTCTGAGCCTTATAACTGCTCTGCGGTGTTCTAATGTGGTGGTTAGTTTTAGATATGGTTTGATTCCATATGATCTTAGAGGCTGCCAACTCCCTTTGATACGCAAGGTTCGGTGTCTATTTAGAGGGTATTCGAAACTTGGTAGCGTTCTACGCGGGACGCAAACAAATAGAATTAGGTAATCAGATTGAACATATAGAAAAAAAATATGGTTTCCTTTATAATATTTGCTTTTTTCATACCCTTTTAAACGTCATATCGCATTTCCCAATGCTTTTGGTGAGCAATGAGACTCCGAGTGAAAAGTTATCTAGTATTCGGGCAGCCTCGTCTTATGGTTAGAAAATGGTTTGGTCCCGACACATCGCTTGTATCGACATTGGATAACTCGACACTTTGTCTATCGTTAATCTCTACTTTCGAGTTGAAGCAGTTTTACTGTGGTTTTGTTCATTTGTCGTTTATGTTCAACCAGTGGAAGTTACTATGTTTCATACACTGGTCAGGTTTGTTTGATCTGGGGCGTAGTTTCACCAGATATTTAAAGCATGACAACGAGTTGGTGGTGCACATGCTTTGCAAATCCTGCAATCGACCGAAAATCTGCCTGACACTTTACGAACCGGATTTCGATTCCGTTGCGAGATTTTGATTGGACTATGCATAGACTCGTTAGTCCAGCCAAAATGTAACTCCATAATACCAGCCTAGTTCGGCAAGGGTGGAAACTGGACTTATATAGTCAGTTAACTCTATTGCCTCGGGAATATGTGCCAAGGGGACAGAAGAAGGGATGCTATTTCTGATATATACGGTCTGTTACTAACGATAATAAGAATTAGGCAGTGTGTATAGGTGACATTATCCTCGATATTTTTTTACAGAAAAAAATCAATGTACGACAATGTACGGAAACGGCCGAGGTTGTCCGACTGACTCAGAACAGATAGTGTTATCTCAAAGCATGCATACCCGGAGGTTCCTCGATTCCATATCGCGTTCAATTTCCTCTAGACGGAGACGATGTCACGTTACGTAACAATGTTACGGTTTTCTATTACGCACTTGACAGTCATGTAATTCGCCTAATTGTTCTAAGACAACATGCCAGTTTCGCTATGTGCTATGACGTGGGGAGCACCTGCTTACTGGGGCTAGCTGTCACTTATCCTCATGGACGAGCAAGTCAGAAATTGACTGGGCTCAATAACAGTCTCCCGAGTCAGACATTGACAACGTAATGATATTAACGTCACCCTGAGCCCGTACTCAGACGTGGTAATCGTACAGTAGGGCAAGGGAAAGTAAATGCACTTGGTGTATAGCATGGGACATGGATTTTCACTGTCTTTTAAGGCTTGTATTTTTCTCCATATTTTGCCTCTTTTTCTCTCAATCAAGTTACTTACTCTTCTGCGTTTTTTGTTTCTAAGTTATTTTTCATAATTGGAAACTAAGTTTTTCTTTCTTGTCTTCCACCCGCATTGTTCTCTCATGTGCGGATTCTGCACAGGCGCCTCTCTCTCAAATTTACGACAATGATTTTTGCTATAAATGTAGTGTTTTGAAAAGTATTTCAAACAATGTTAAAAAAGAAACACCCTCACAAAAATTATGCCTCTCTCTGTCTCTCTCTGTCTCTCATTGTATCTCCATTCTCCAACCATCTCTTCTGTCTCTCTTTCCCTTGTATCGCTCCCTTGTCTACCCTTCCCCGTGTCGTCCTCTCCCCCCTCTCTCTCTCTTCCGTCTTTCTGTCGCTCTCTCATTGTATCTCCATTCTCCAACCATCTCTTCTTTGTCTCTTTTTTCCTTGTATCTCTCCTTTCTCTGCCATCTCACTGTGTCGTTCTCTCTCTCTCTCTCTCTCTCTTTCTCTCTCTCTCTCTCTCTCTCTCTCTAATTGCGTCGTTCCACGTGTACACTCGGGTTTATAAATCTCATTACAATAAAGTCTTGGGGTTTTCAAGAAAAGTATATATTTCTAAATGCAAAGAAAATGTTTGAAATCTCGGCGACACTGGTGAGCTTGCTTCATCTGGGAGGGTCCGTCCCTTCATACGAGTCAGCTGAAGCCACAAGGGACTTAGGTCGAATTCAAATAAAACTACAAAGAAGTGTAAACCTTTGCTACTCGGCGACTAATCGACTTACACGCAGCTGTGCGCTAAGGTAATTATCCAAGTAATTAGATTTGACAGATAAAATTACGCATATAATGTCTAGTGTTGAAAGAAACGACACCAAGTGGACGCTGTCTACAAATGACCGTTGTCCATTTCACCGCAGGGGGGTCAAGCTGTTAAACTCCCCCTTGTGCATAGCACCCCCGGGGGCAATCAAGAGTTGTCGTTTCGATGACGTACAACTTTGTTTCGGGAGGTTAACGTAATGGCTCTTGAAATGAATGCCTGTCACTCAATGTAGGTATCAAGTCAGCTGCCCATCAATCACGGCGTGCCATGTGTTTCAAATCGTGTTGATTTCAAGAGTTGTTGATGTTTTGCCTCAGCCACATGCCGCGGGTTGCATGCTTGAAATGGATGACATCACAATTATTCAAACGTAACCTTTGAACCTGTACATATCCTAGAACCATAAATGCTTATCACGACCTTTGAGATGCATTTCAAGTGATGCATGAATGTTGTTCAGGGGGACCATACGACAACCAGATTTCAATGTTACGTAATATTGCATGAAGCCACTTGCGTTAGAACAAAGGCATGTTACAATCAGAAAATTTAAACATGATTCCTTCATCGAACAAGATGTCTATACACATAAAGGTAGCTAGCTGTACGGTAGGTTATTTCTGATAACAATGATATGTGTGTATTTACAAAGATAGACATTTTATTAGTCCTGCACCATGACCGTGGAATATATTTATTTTATGAAAAAAACATAATCTAGAAATGCATACAAAAGCAAGTCTAGCCAGCACAAGCTAGCTCTATTCCACAATCAGCATAGGGAATTTTTTTTTTTTAGAGTCAAGAAGGATCTTGTGTAATATAAGATTTCAGAGACTAAATGTTAGTCTAACATTTTATATATAGCTATTGTAAAATAAGAAAGGAATTGTTGATGATTCATGTACACGTGATTGATATACTAACATATAGTTCATGACAGTTGTGTCTGAGGTTAAATAAGAATAATTCTACTGCGAACCCTCGAGTATTGAGGAACCCTCAAGTCTCTTAATTTCAGAGCCGAGACTAGAATGAGCGCAGCCTGATGCAGACGAGGAGGGGATGGGGGATGGAATGAGGGTGATTGTTTCATTAAATATATGCTCCGGGGTCCGTAAGAGAGACTAGCGTTATTAACGAAATGTCAATATGTCTGGGGTTTTTTTTATTTGATAATTATAAAAAAAGTTAAACCTCTTAACTCAAAGTTCCCGGGACCATCGATATATATCCAATTATTCAATTCGAGACAAGCGGAGTGCCGGTATTGAGTGCAAATTAGTATTCTACCGAGACCATATAGTTACGTGGTTTTAAACGACATACAGTGTACCCCCCTTAATCCGAACAGACCGTCCCTAGTGAAATAGTTTAGAAGACTGAGTCAATGTATGATGTCCCCTGTGAAGATCCGGGTTAGAAATGTTTTTCAGCAATCCATTCGTGTCGTGAGAGGTGACTGATGGGAACAGGTGGTTAGGCTTTGTGACTTGGTTGATGCATGTCATTATATCCCAGTTGAGTAGATCGTCCTCCTGAGGTCATCACTGGATTGTCTGGCCCAGACTCAATTTTGTACAGATACCACCCCACAGCTGTGACAATACTGAGTGCACAAACATTGTGTAATGTCCATTGTATGTATGTTCAAAGGTAGGCGAATGAAAAGAAGGGTTTCCGGATTAACAAGGTTCCACTATATTAGATTTATGACGTAACTATTACCCATCAAGCACTAGGACGAGCGATAGCCAGTGTTATAATTTACAGCGTTCGTAGAGCAAGACGTAGATGGGGGTTCTTGATATTTTTTTATGTGCCAATAACATTACTAAGTCAGTCATTCAATTAAAGTGGTCTATAAAGATTAGAGAAGGG
The DNA here is from genome assembly GCF_022045235.1 of Haliotis cracherodii. Classification (NCBI taxonomy): domain Eukaryota; kingdom Metazoa; phylum Mollusca; class Gastropoda; order Lepetellida; family Haliotidae; genus Haliotis; species Haliotis cracherodii. Next base: position 60,041,346 of record NW_027266319.1, on the reverse strand, counting down.
GGTAGACTGATTTATGACTAAACCCTTACAGTCTAAAACCATCCTCTCACAACAGTTACTTGTAATATATTTGGTCCTCATCCAAGTTTATGTTTATTGTATTGTAGATCGGATTTATTTATTCAATTATTTTATTTACCCACCCTCAAGTTTATTACGGTCGGTCCCCGCGCTAATATTGGTTCAAGTGGCTGTTTGATGTTCAATGGGTTAGATCAGTTTATCGACATAAATACTATTGTAAACAAAAAAATAAACATGAGGCTTTATCGACGGGTGGTCGCATGTCAAGTTAGTTTGTAATTTATTTCAATACTTCTTGACATTGAGGGGCGATCGGGTAGCCTAGTGGTTAAAGCGTCCGCTCGTCACGCCGAAGACCCGGGTTCGATTCCCGACATTGGTAACAATGTGTGAAGCCCATTTCTGGTGTCCCCCGCCATGATATTGCTGGAATATTGCTTAAAGCGGCGTAAAACCATACTCACTCACTCATGACATTGAATTGAAACAAGTATAAGCTCAAATAGGCCGTACTATTAAAATACCTTACAATGTAATTGCATTGCCTAAAAACTATCTTTTGGAGTCATTATGGTAATAGGGATTGTGTCTGATTACAATCCAACCTCGATAATCCAAACTTCATTAGCTCGGACACTCAACATACCGGATGGTACAGGAAACAAATTCCAAATCAAGTTTTCTTTTTAATTTTTAGTTTAGTTTGAGGTTATTTACTACGATGCATTTGTTTGTTGTTCGGTACAACGACTTCACTATTAGAATCTCATGGAAATTAATCCATATTAACATTTATTTCGGGATTTGCATTGGAATTACGCGAACAAACATGGTAACGAAGAACGCTGCTGGAAATCAATGTCCCTGTTGCGTGGTTTAAGTTTTAAAAATGTGAAAAAGTGAAACTGCATTAATCAGTGATTATGTGACTCGGTGATTTTATTAACTTGACACATTTAATGTTCCTATTACAAACATTTTGCCTTCTGTAAACATTTAATGTCAATTCAATACACGCCAATCGAGTCAATTATCTCTATAGTAACATATTTTCTTTCCTAACGGTTATTATCACAATATCAGTTTTTACACAGAAACGGGAATGGAAATATGCTTGTGAAACCGATATTTATGATCCCAAACGACAAACAGCAAAAAATATTTGTCAATATTGAGAAAAGCTACCCTCTCAAGTTGTTTGTAACAAGGGTTGTCAATGTCAGCATATGGCGCTCACGTGACTGGAGAACACCGTATTCCACGCTTGATACGAGGGAGAGGGAAAAACTCTTCACGCCAAAAGCTTTGCAAGCCGAGATGGCAAAAAAAATGCACGCATTTGTTCCCTTAGTCTTCTTGTTGCGTCAGGCATGTGATTTATTATCGATAAGGCAGGTTAGGAAGTTTGCGTTTCTCTTTTGAGTTTATTGTATTGACGTTTAAAATCCCCGTCCATTTGCGCCAGAAGCGTTCGATTTCATCGCAAATACACATGTTTATGATAGTTTTGATATCGGAAACCGTGTCCATTTCACCAGTGTACATTTCCCACTTTGTGCTAATCCAACGCTTGTTCAATGTCACATTCGTGTGGAGGTGTTTTACCGCATTTTCAAACGTTATCTCGTTTGAATTGTATTGGATCGCAATTAAGTCATAGTACGATCTCAGAGAATTGAATAATGTCATTTATGGGAGTGTTTGCACGTACCGCTGTCTATATCACTTTAAACTAAGATGAAGTCGGATATGTCTTGGAGAGCGTGGGGGAATGTCGTACGGTGAAACTATGTACATATAGACCAAAATGACCCCGTTTTAATACTCGAGACTTTAAGCTCTGTCCATTTAGACGGTGTTCGATTTCTACAAGTAAATCCGGTCTAATAGCCGGGAGTTCTTTGGCTTGTATCTTGCAGAAATACACTAATCTAACCACGACACTCGACCTCGTATAGAAAGGATGTTTTAGATGTCTGGTCTCACTGGCTTAATTGCTGTCAATCAAACACGTACAATTTTGACAAGTAGAAACCTATAATGGCATACAATTTGAAATTCGCTCTTTAAAACTTTGTAAACCCGAAATCTCGACAAATCCAGCTTTGATGTCAATTTTGTTGCCTTTCCCGTACTCCAAATTCGATTCCACTGACTTCGTTACGAGCTGATATGCTAAGTGTCTAACGGGAGAAGTACGTTTCAAAAAGACATTTTCTGTCAGGGTGTCTCTTGGATTTAATCATTTTTTTCAAATTTTCCCGATCAAGTATTCTAAAAATAGCAACGGCGACCGAGACAAGGGAAAAACTCTTAATTCTTAATAATGACGGCGTAAATTATGTTAATGTTAAAAGTGAAAGTACTACAGAAACACGAATTAGAGTCTAGAATATTTATTTTGCTGTTATGCATTGGAAGATGTGATGGACTGCCCGCGTATTATAATCACAGTGCCATTTTAGACACACACACACACACACACATACACATACATGTACACATACACACACACACACACACACACACACACACACACACACACACGTTCCCTTCAGTTTAAAAGGTGGGTACTAACAAATAAGGACAAAACTAAATTAATTATTTTATCGCCTTTTGTAACTATCAAAGTGAAGAGATTCCATGTGGAATATTTTGACGAAAGGGTCAGGCTTTGACCTATGGGCAGTGATAACACGGTGCTTGGATGTTCGTGATGGATATAGGACGCCAAGGCTGTTTTAGGCACAAAAGACTGTATTTCTGTTGGTCAAGCACATGGTCAACGCTGCTGGCCGGAGGCTGCCATTTTGGTACATATAGAAATTGGAGAATGGTAAAGGAAACGAAATCGAGTATAACAAAAGTGGAATTTAACAACGAAACGAAATAATAAACATTTGGGCTCAAAAGGCCGTGCTGCCAAGTGTGATTCAAGTCATCAGTCAGATGTGTGTTTTCTGCTACCTCATGTTGCATGGTGTATATCAATATTGATCGATCCTATTTGCATATAGACGGGATTATAGTTGCACACGTGACACTTATCGCAACGTCTAGACGGCTTAACCTGAAACTAGACACCAGAGTGTGAAACATAGCCTCTCAATTAGCAACACATTAGCCTTGCATTAACACACGATTCGGGCGTGATGGCTTTTAGTTCTTCACTAGAAACCATTTGCTGGGAGGTCATTTGGGAGTGATATGGTCAAGGGTGACATAAACTCTACCAAATTTAAAAAATAGTTTTATCTCGTTTTCGGCAAACATATTTTAAGATGAGATGAGAAGATGAGAAACACTTCCTTTTGTACTGTCCAAATTATCAGAATGAAAGGCAGATACTTCTTCGAAAACTAGACTTACAAAACTGCAAAATGATAATAAAATCTTAGCAAATATCCTGAACCCCTGTCCTGAAAGAGCAAAATATGTTACACAAACTATCTCCGACATGTTTGTTAAAAGAACCTCTCTTATAGACAACATCTAGATATGACCTTATGATTATTATGTCTTATCAATACAGTATCAGCATCATTCAAGTACACGCTGCCAGCCACCTCATGATATATATATATATATATATATATATATATATATATATATATATATATATATATATATATATATATATATATATATGTTTATACACTATGAATGAAATAATATGTAATATTTATATATATAATGTACATTATGTATATCTACCTTTCATGTTGATAGTTGTATTATTCCATATGTAGATAGTTCGTACCCTGCCCTACGATGGTGTTCTGTACAATAAAAATTATTGATTCTTGATGATTCTATTTTTGAAACACAACATGTTTCAACGTCTTCTGATCAATATGGGATGAGGTGAAATTAGGTTTACTGCATTTAAATTGAGCCGTACATGCATGTGTTAATGTATGCGCGCGCGCTCGCGCGTGTGTGTGTGTGTGTGTGTGTGTGTGTGTGTGTGTGTGTGTGTGTGTGTGTGTGTGCATGTACTAGTCTAGACGCCGGTGTTATAGTGCTTGCCCACCGAGATACCATGCCACAGTTTGACATGGATACCCCACTCAGACACAGTATACTGGCGCCGAGACAACCAGTTCTTGTTTTATCCTTTAATGCCGAATCCAAGACAGGGTAACAACAAGTACCATCTTTTAATGTCCTTTTGGTATCATGCGGCCGGGGATCGAACCACCGACTTTCCGCTCTCCGGGCAGACGCTCTATCCACTGGACCACTGAAGCGAGCGTTCAGTGTCATTCGTCACCACCCGCCCCTTTCCGTAACCTGTAAGAAGACTCGTCCCCCTATCGATGAATGTTATGTGCGAAAATATGACAAACCAATCAGAATGCGCGTATGATTTCAAGTTCTTCGCCAAAGAATCCCTCAGAAATAATTTCTGTTTTTACATATGTCTTGCATCTAAAAATATACTACAGTTAAATGTGCTCAATCATACTGTATAATTTCGCATGTCCTGGTGTGCTTTTAATTGCATCTGAAATATGAATGATAAATGGGGAAATATATGTGAACCATTGCGCAACGAGTTGACAATTGTTTTAGGTATGCCCGTTTGCGCTAAGACGGAACCCGGTTGCAAAAATGGCCACGAGAGTGGCACGAGTCGCGAGTCCCGGAATAACACGAGTTGGTCATGAATGCGTTCAGTGTAAGCGCTGTAGCGAGGTTATAATAAAAGTTTCTAATACAAATGACAAATTTAGAGTTCGTTGTTGCGATAATAGAATAGAATAGAACTGAATAGTTGAATGACCACTAGAACACAAAAGTCAACGATAATTTGACCTACAAGAAACCAACCAAGTAACTTGGCCTCCCAAGTTTAGTATCAATAACCAAGCCGATTATCTATCTAGGATAACTGCCTTTTCGTTTTGTATAACCAATAAATAACGCCTTACTCGCCGTCCTAATCATATTTCTTTTACGTGACTAATAACAATGGCTCCGTTACGGAGGAAAGTGGATCCCATCAGCTATACTGAGGTGGAGCCAATTCTGGAGTAAATGTGTCTCTCTTGGGAGGTGAAGAACCGAGGGCTAAATTTTTGTCAAGGGAGAAATTAGATTAACCATATTTCAATTTGGAGCCACGCTTTCTACACCTGTTAGGAAACAGCCGTTTGAGATTGAAAATATTCCGAATATTTCCCACTTCAAATGATTTGCACGTGCAGGAAGAAAACACATGCAGGATCGGTCATCGTTGACCATAAGGATGTAATTGATTCGTGTTTGACGCCAAGCGGCGAAGGTCCCAAGGGAGCGGTCATTTAAGTCGAATGGATAAACAAACAGTTATTGAACGGCTCAGTCGGCGTCCTGATGGTACAACAAATGCTCCCCCGTGGCTGTAATCTAAACGAAAGTCGATCGGATTGTTACCATAGCGAAATTGACCCTTAGGGCGATGGTCATGGGACTTAAACACAAGATATGTTCAACTTGGTAGGGTCAATTTGAGATGCTGGTACGGTCATTGAATTGTGTTTTCTTTATTTGTTGAGTAGCCTGTTTGATGTGGATTACTCGGTAATAACAGACTTGACAAAGCAGATCAATCGACCTTTCAGCACATTACTCATGGAATACCACTTGGGTGTTAGTGTTGCTGTTTGAACGAAATCAAACGACCTCAAATGATAAATTGAGAAACACAACAGCAATGAAATCATCAGAGAAACGAATTAAGTTTGATTGTTTTTTATTTGCATATTACTTAGCTGAGAACAGGGAAGAGGTCGAACAGCCGAGACAGGACCCTGTCGAGGAGGGTGTCCAACATTTAAGATATAAGACCCTGTCTCCAGTCGTGAGACCTTGTCTTGACTGTTGGACCCCTCATGACTCTAGTCTCAAGCCCACTGACGTGAGGCAGGCCTTATCTTGACTGTAGCCTCATGGCTGTCGTCTCTAGTCCACTGACGCGAGGCTGAGTTTTGTCTTGACTGTAAGACCTCTCTTCACGACGTCTCCACTCCACTGACGTGAGGCAGGGCCTTGTCTGGACTGTTGGACCCCACACGACTCTAGTCTCAAGCCCACTAACGTGAGGCAGGCCTTGTCTTGACTGTAGCCTCCTGGCTGTCGTCTCTAGTCCACTGACGTGAATCAGGGCCTTGTCTAGACTGTAAGACCTCTCTTCACGACGTCTCCAGCAAACTGACGTGAGGCAGGGTCTTGTCTTGACTGTTGGACCCCACATGGCTGTCGTCTCCAGCTCACTGACGTGAGGCAGGGTATTGTCTTGACTGTTGGACCCCACATGGCTGTCGTCCCTAGTTTCGTCTTGATTGTAAAACCTCTTCACGACGTCTCCAGCCCACTGACGTGAATCAGGGCCTTGTCTAGACTGTAAGACCTCTCTTCACGACGTCTCCAGCCCACTGGCGTGAGGCAAGCCTAGTCTTGACTGTTCGACATCTCATGGCTGTAGTCTCTGGTCCACTGACGTGAGGCAGGCCTTATCTTGACTGTAGCCTCATGGCTGTCGTCTCTAGTCCACTGACGCGAGGCTGAGTTTTGTCTTGACTGTAAGACCTCTCTTCACGACGTCTTCAGCGCACTGACGTGAGGAAGGCACAGTCTTGACTGTTGAACTCCCCACAGCTACACCCATCTGTCACATTATTGCTACTGTATATGTATCAACTATCTTCAAACAGGACCCAATTGATATTTTTAAAAGAAACAACCTCATCGACGAATCATTTTCAGAAATAAAAACAAAGTGCAACGTTGTAGCGGTTTCAATACTCACTTTTTCAGCCCGCAATTCAATTTAACCTTTTCTTGAGTTTGTAAAGAAGCACATTAGTACCACGACAAGCAGAATAGGTATAATTTCCAACTTTCGTGACTTTGCCACAAATTTATCAAACTCTATTTAAGCACTAACAAAACCTAAAGGTTAGAGTCCCATCACTTGAGCCGAATTGCTTCCCAGCTACAGCCAGGGAGCACGTGCGTATGGTCCAACTAACGCCAAGATCGATGGAAATTGGCCCCGTATCTTCCACATCCTCGATAGCAATTCCAAGGGCAAGGGCCCCACTACGGATGTTCGTAATTAAATTTGCTAGCGATGAGACCTGATACTAGATAGACATCCTTGATAGCACGGACACTCAGTTACAGATCTGTTGGAGTTGGCACCGTCCCTCGACCATTTACTGCAGACTTCGGCGTTTACTCGCAGACATTAAGGGTCACGGCTTGAGTACTTCATCGGCATGGAATAGACGCCATGTACCAAACAGTGTTATCTGTTGGCGACGTTTATCGCCGATTTTTTGTGTGAAAATAACGTTGTTTAAGTTATGCTCGGCAGATAACCTTTCAAGGAAAGAAAAGGTGGTGTCGGTCAGTTCTGAACCTGCTTAAGTTTTTTCCTTTCCGTTTGTCTTTTGTACTGTATGACATGGAAAGTACGTTCCATAATCAATATGTGAATCGGGAATTGATGTGTGGCAGGGTCTCGTCGTAATCTACCCCGTTGAAAAGTAGTTCGGGTGCACGGATTGCCCAGTGGTCGAAGGCGCCTCAATTCGCTGTACTGAGTTACGTCCCTTTGCAGTGCCAGGAATCGAGTCGGAGGTCTGGTTGTCATTCTTGGTTTGTCTCTGTAGATGTCGGATAGTAAAAGCGGAGCTGTAGATACCGATGATTTCTCAGCTAGTCATCACCATATCCCTTCTCGTGGTGGAAAACTAAATTGATATACCTCAAAGACCTGCATTACTTTGAGGTTTCGTCCCTCATAAACTCACAGGTAGTCTGTCTGCCGGACCCTAAAGTATATATCAAAAAATAAATCTAACTCAGTCTACAATGATTTGGCAAGTCTTGATGCCTCAGCTCTGAAATTAGGCATAGTTCTGGACTCCATTAGGCTTGTACTTTATATTTTGTAGATATATATTTTTTAAAAAGAGATATTTTGTCCTTCGTTAATATCAAGACATGGATCTGGGGATATACTTATATACACGTCCATCTAATCATATAATGTAATAGGATAATTGTTAATACTTAGTAATATAATTGATTAATGATAAATGAGGGTAATATCAGTAAGTTTGTTTGTTTGTTGTTTAACGCCACACTCAGCAATATTTCAGCTATATGACGGCGGTCTGTTAATAATCGAGTCTGGACCAGACAATCCAGTGATTGACATCATGAGCTTATATTAATTGGGATCGATGACATGCATCAACCAAGTCAGCAAGTCTGACCACCCGATCCCGTTAGTTGCCTCTTACGACACGCATGATCAAAAAAGGTCAGCTGTTTTGGCTCCATCTTGTGAGCCTTCTTAGACATACTGTAACAGAGGTATTATCTAGAGCCATTTTTCAAAGAAAAGAATAAACGACTTAAAAAAAATGAAAGTACGGTTCAATTTGATTTCAGATCTTAATATATACTTAGATAATATAAGATATTTGTATGAGTTACAAAGGAGGAATAAAGATTTTCCTTTAAGGAACTTGACAATTGTCAATTAAAACCTAATGTAGCTTGTCAGAATGTATGTCAATTGGCACCATCGTTAGAGATGTAGAGGGCATAGATTGTGATCAAAGGAATTAACTTCATGACATACTAACAAAGTCAGTTCCACTTTTCTGACATTTCCTGTGATAACTTGGATCATAACTAACGGTAAAATCACCGTATGCCAAGTAGCATGAATAGGTCATTTGAAATGACGCCCCATTTCGGTAGTGATCGTGTTTATTTCACATACACAACATCGTATGGCCGCTAATGACAAGGGTTAAGTGTACTTCTACATGTTTATGACAGCGATTGTCACAATAACGATCACTGAGATCACAACTCCTCACTCCAGAGCAATTCCGGTAATGACCGGTCGTGTCGTTAGCATGTACATTTCACTGGTTTCAATGTAAATGTCTCTTGCGTCAACTCATCGCCAGAGCTCAATGCGAGAACAGCTTGTCCGCTAACGGCTTTTCTTCAAAACACGGTTTTCGTTTTCATGCAAATCGATTGGCGTTGGTGTATGTGTCACATATTTCTGTGGGGACCATAGCAAAGGCTCGTTAGATAAGAAAGACCGGTGCCTGCAAATCATAGTTTCTGCCAGTGTGAACGACTTTTCTGAACACATCATCCATATCGTGATTTAGCATCATGGCTACTACAAGATCCTTTCATGTTTGGCTCTTTGAGCTACTCGCCGATATCGATGGTGTAATTTTAGTTATTGGCTTCAAAAAAAGAGAACAATCTCACACATTTGGTAGTTTTATGTCCCTTGATACAATCTCTGCGTTTTGGAGAACGTATAGCATTGATTTGTTGGCGATTGGTAGTCTTGCTTTTTTTAACACTCTGGATCCAATGGTTGTCCGAACTGCCATCTGACGCACGAGTTGTAGTTTTCACTTGTCAATGGCACTGCTTCTGAAATAGGCTATTTGTGATAGAGAGATACAGCGCCTGATATGTCAATGGGGGCTTGTTCATTTCACTGACTCATAGGATTTGTGGAGGAATCGAATGCAAGGCTTTACCGGAGCCCATCTTCTAGGCGGTTTGGGTTTCGTACACATATAGCGAAACCTGTTTAATCCGGACGGTGCTGGTTTTGGTATAATCGCCCGGGTTAACAACTTTCCGGATTAACAAATCATCGTTACAGAGTAACGTGGCTAGCGCTGTGTAGCTGTGTCCTGAAAGGGATCGTCCGTTAAGCGAGGTGTCCTGATTAACGAGGTCACACTTGGTAGGTATTGGCTATACCCATATCATGTAATGTGACGCTTAACATTCATAACACGTTATGTATAGAATGTGCGATTGTGATGAAAGCGGGACTTGTGAGTGAGTGAGTGAGAGTGTGAATGAATGAATGAATGAATGAGTGACCCAGTGACGGTCATTCATTCATTCATTCATTCATTCTGTCTATGGTTGTCCTTGTTAGCGAGTGGTTGATGGAGTGAGTAATTGTCTGTAAAACCCTCGTCGTGATGGCCGTGAAACCCGGAGTTCCAGTCTCTGAGAAGTAGTCCCTCTTGTCTTGTATTGTTGCAGCTACTCCATCATCAATCGTCCACATGGGTTTTGACCATTGTCTAAGAAGTAGGGCAAATGTTCCAAACTAGTATTCCTTGGTACCATAACAAACTGTAAAACATAATGGTGTCTTTGGCATAAATACCATATCTATACGTCTATAAATATTGATATTGGTCAATATCTAGTCTACCATGCAGACCCTCATACAAATAAATCCAATACAGCCCATGCAATGTTTGGCAAGTCTATTGATCAATATCTAGTCTTCCATGCAAACTTATACAAAATATATCCAATACAGCCCATGAAAGTCTATAATGTTTGGCAAGTCTAGATTACTGCAGTATCAGGTAAATGAAGAGAGTCTCGGTGCTCCTTTTTATATTTTTATTAAGATAATTTCACAACGGTTTTTTTTTTCTATAAGATATGTTCATTTCAGAGACTAGATGTTAGTCTAATCCATATCCCCCATACAGGTGAACCGGTGAAATTAAAGTTCGATCTACGTGGGGAAATGCATGTACATCCTAAATGCGTCAGGGCCTTAAAAATGCATTTTGCAGAACAAACGGATATTGCACTCGGCGTTCTGCTCTTTTGCGTTATTTTCACGACACGGCGCCAGAACCTTTCGTCCAATTTCTAATAGAAATAGCAACAAAATTAAACCTCGATGAAAATCTTATTTAGATTTTATCGAGCAGCGAAGAACAGCTGGATAAAAAAGCCGGACTGGTGATATTGATATATGTTTATCGCTTACAACTGCCTTTCACATGTCGGATCGCAGCTCATGCGCACTACACTAGCTCTGTTAATCTCGAAGCAAAGCATCACACAATTGATGGAGATTCTAATCTTACGGAGCTGGTGTTGAAACAAGGTCAGCGAGCAGAATCTTGAGACAATGAATCGTGGCTTGGTCGTCATGCGTTCCTGGCCGTATGTGGGGCACTCATGTCTTGGAGAGAGCGCGTCTTGTGGGGAGAGGGTCTTGTAGGGACAGCGTCTTTGAGAAGGTGGGGGAGGGGGTCTTGGAGAGAGTGTTGCTCGAAGGGAGCGAGGCTTGTTGGGACAGTCTTTGAGAAGGTGGGGGTCTTGGAGAGAACGCGTCTTATAGGAGAGAGTCTTGTAGGGACAGCGTCTTTGAGAAGGTGGGGGTCTTGGAGAGAACGCGTCTTGTAAGGAGAGAGTCTTGTAGGGACAGCGTCTTTGAGAAGGTTGGGGAGGGGATGTCTTGGAGAGGGTGCGTCTCGATAGCAGATAAACTTGCACAAGTCTCTAAGGCAATAATGATTAGTTTTAATCATAATTTCTAGATTATGTACATCAAAAGGTCAAGTTGTCCCTAGAAGAAACTGGAGTCCTTACATATCTAGACTTACCTGTTAGGAGCATAAAATTACTGCCCATCCTTGGACTTTTCTTTCAGTACAGACTTGAAGCAAGGCTGGGATGCAGAGTGTAGGAGTTGCGGCATCTGGCGTGACATCCTGGTAATAGGCGATGTTCACTGAGCACAAGCATGTAAATAAAAAAAATCCATCGCAATCCTTGCAACCGGCTTTGATATTTCTTGAGTCGTCATCACGTTCCGCCTTTGATGTTTTATTAACGAGATCACATTATCTGTGTAAATGTAGACATAGGAGAGAGAGAGAGAGCTACAACACTTATTTCAGCAGTGTTACAACATCACGCGGTTAGACACGCCAGGCAGCGCATACTTTAATTTTGCAGATATTGCATTGATAAGACATAATAATCATAAGGTAATATCTAGATGATGTCGGAGATAATTTGTGAAACATATTTTGCTTTTTCAGGACAGGGGTTCAGGATATTTGCTAAGATTATATCAATATATCATTTTGGCAGTTTGGTAAATCTAGTGTTCAAAGAAGTATCTGTCTTTCGTTCCGATAATTTGGCCAGTACCAAAGGAAGAGTTTTTCATCTTCTGTCTTATTTGGGTTACATAATTTACACTGAATGTAAAGGGTACATTAATTAGATCATACCTGTCTTCTGGTGAAGACACATTTCTAACGGGAATCGTTTCCATCAAAATATTCATTTTCCTAACATGTTTTAGTCTGTTGCATAACGCCACATTACAAAATATTCAAGCCATATGACAGCGGTCTGTAAATAATCGATTCTGGACCAGACAATCCAGTGATCCTCGCATTAGGATGGCATGCAAGTCAACGAGCCTGACCACCTCATCCATTTAGTCGCCTCTCACCACATGTTTTGTTTTCTGGGTACCGGTGTTCTTACACAGAAAGACCACGGGTTTTTTTAACTCATGAAGGAGATACATGTTCCAAACATACATCAATGAAGATTCCGGGAACAAAAAACAAAGAGGCACGTGCGTGTAAAAAACCCATCAGTTTGACCCATCCCCTTAAAGGTTCAGCGTGACCCGAATACAATTACCTATAACGACACCTTGAGTCATGCGCAATGGACCCCGTGCAGGTCTTGACATGCGCACAGAGATGGCTCCCCGCAGATCACTGCCAGCTCATGTATATCTATTCTAGTGATTCGGTTACCGCTAACACAATGCATCCTTGTTTATATATCCATTGGTAGCTCATTAACCTCCGCCAGGGGCACGTGTTTATCATCTCGCGAGTTTTGTATGATGAGAGAAGTAGTGTGTGTGGAGAGGTGTATCGACTGGTTATCCGATGACTTCGGAAATGGATGCTTCTCACGCAAGTCTTTGGGTGTCGAAGGTGGCTTTCTACTGTTGTCTCTCATACACCGACTCTACGCGCCGTGGGAGATTGTATATATTTTATGTCAGGTGGAAACTCGGCTTGCGTTTCTTGATTCTAGGTTCTAGGTATGTGTGTTGCTCTGTTTACTGTTTGCTCTAGACTGGGCATCTGTCTACTGACGATTCTTGATTCTAGGTTCTAGGTATGTGCGTTGCTCTGTTTACTGTTTGCTCTAGACTGGGCATCTGTCTACTGACGATTCTTGATTCTAGGTTCTAGGTATGTGTGTTGCTCTGTTTACTGTTTGCTCTAGACTGGGCATCTGTCTACTGACGATTGTTAATGCAAGCATTCGAATAGGAGAACAGGTTTTGTTGTACAAGATGAATGCTTCATTTCATAAGCGGTGTATGGTAACCGTATAAAAAAAAATTATGACAAGTTTCACACATGTAGGGTTGTGTTCTTGTAACTAAAATCCTGTTTTCTTTAAAGTCGAGGTAAAATAAATATTTCGAATTGTTTTCGAATTTGTCGGTATGCCGCAGATTTCCGCAAAATTTCAGCAAATTATTGCACTTTCTCTCCGAATCGTTGTGCATATTATTCGCAGTATTCGCTGGTAATTTTGCGGTATTTTGTAGGTTTTGCTGTTTGGCATGATAGTTCACGAGTCCCTTGTATCAGGTGTTCACCACATCACCAGTTCCATGTATAACCGATTTCTTTAAGCATGTTTGAGGGGGCACGGGTGGCCCAGTCGTCTAAGTCGCCGCGATTCTCTGTGCAGAGTTGCGTCCCTTGGGCACGCCAGAAACCTATGGTTGTGGGTTCGAATCCCGGTTCGCCCCGATTATGTTTCTAGGTTTGTCAGCACCATACCCGTGCTCGTGGGTTTCACCGAAGTGGTAAACGTCTGAGACCTGCATCACTTCGGGCTTTCCTCCCACATTAAGCTGATACCCCGCGATATAACTGGAATACTGTTAAAAGCGGCGTTAAACCCAACTCACTCACTCACTCACTCACTCACTTGTTTGACGTCCCTTGTTTTGTTTTTTATAGATTTGTGCGGACTATCATTTTACTCACATGTCATGCATGTTTGAGAGCCACGAACTGATTATATTTACAAGTAGTTGTCACTTCACCAATGTGCTCCGTTATTGTTACATATTGCTCCTGCGATGCTGAAATATTTCTCAGTCCAAGCAAGATTTAATGTGACGAGGAAATCCATAGCCTCGAAGTTAATAAAGTACTGAATTTGATTTATTACCTAAACATGTAACGCTATATTGTCAATCAAACCGAAACACGTTTTCGGATTGCAATTCTTGTGGCCACCTTTAAACTACATCTTTTCAAATCCAATACTCTAAATAAAATTAGCTTTCATCCAGCAGGTCCTAAATGTTTGCTTTGATTCCCAGGGGGGATGGAATAAGCTCAGCTCCGTTCGGCATGAAGGCAGCAAAAACAGCAGCTCGGGAGGACTTAGGAGTAGGGAGATTATTCCTTGATCGATCTCGTTTATATTACGACAACCGTAAAGCTTTTCTCATCTTCCGGGTTATCGCGACAATCGTACAGCGGTTTTCATCTTCCGATTCTATTGAATGCTGAGGATCGGCGTTTTGACGCGATGGAGTCAGCAAGTCGACCCCATAATCGATCCCAGTGTGCACCAGTGAATATGGAGGGTCAAAAGCGCCATCTCCATAACCAATTACAAACATGGAATCGAAGAGCTGGATGAGGAATCCTTTCCCGCCAGACCACAGTGTTAAACCCTGTAGACCTCCCTCTCTACTTATTCCAATTCATCGGCTGTTCCACCATATTGCAGAGCGTTTAGATTGGCTTTGGGAGGTCATATGTCTGACACACTTTCGGCACCCCTTTTTGAATGAAATGTACAGCCATGAACAGTGTATGCACTAACGGACTGATGTGGTTCTTTAGACACTATAGATATGTATTAGTAAAAATGTTCGCTTTTTAATATTAGAAGAAATTATTTCTATTTTTCAATTACACTTCGACGTAATTCCTTTGTTTCGAGACAAGTATGTGTTCGACCGTATTCAACACACGTGGATTCTTTTTATCGAGCCAAATGGAAAGGAATGGAACTTTTTGTTAAAGTTGCGGCGGTGGATATATTTTGTCAAAAAGTAAATATATTTTGGCTTGTCCATTGATATGACTGTGTATTTTCAAGGATTTTGCTTGGTCAAACTCCACATGCGACTTTTCAGTCAAGAATATAGACTTGTCCTGAAATTCACTATCACGAGAGATTGTGTCTCAGTACACAAAAAACCACCAATGTCGTGCCTGATGAAATGCGCACATTTCGTGTGCATATGGACACGTGATACTCTGGAACAAGGAAATAGTGAAGATTAATGAGGCTGTGAACACCAACCTCATCTTGAGACACATGATAAATTCTGCAAGAACACGTCATTAATTTGTGCACGCTTTTGTTTTGCTCTGTGCAACGCGTTGCGTGTGAACTGCCAACGTGTCAATTTCACCTGACTATCACCATGATGTTTTCTAGCGAACGCCAATCGAAAATTTGACACAATGAAGTAAAGTGTCCTTTTCTAGACTGAAAAAGAGCCAGGAAATGGCCACAAGAAACAATTTAGTATTGATTTTTGAAAATGAGAAATGAAAAGGTGAAATACTCTTTACTGGTGAAGAAATTCTCCTGTCAGTTGTAGATAGGAGAGAGGCAAAAAATGACAATGAAAAAACATGAAACGGCAGCCGAGTTGAGGTGTATGCTTGTGGATAGAAGGTTATGACGTTTAATGTTTTATCTGATCTTTGTAGGAGCGGTCGGGTAGCCTAGTGGTTAAAGCGTTCGCTCGTCACGCCGAGGACCCGGGTTCGATTCCCGACATGGGTACAATGTGTGAAGCCCATTTCTGGTGTCCCCCGCCGTGATATTGCTGGAATATTGCTAAAAGCGGCGTAAAACCATACTGACTGACTCACTCTGATCTTTGTATGAAGCCATGGTACCCTTCGACATTTGAAAGTTAAGCCGCATTTAATATGAAATTGCGTAATTATTTTAATTTTGAAATATGGGATTCTAAATATTACTTGAAACCCCTTCTTCCATTATATTTAAAGGGCACGGGTAGCAGAGTGGCTGATTAACGTCCTTTTGTCGTTACAGGATCCACTGATCCAAGATTCGAACCGATCTATACATGTGTCGCTTTGATCTTTTTTGAGCTTAACGAAGTGACATGCCATTCAAAGTGGCGTTAACACCGACCCTTAAGTTTTATTATACACTTTGTGTCTGCAACTGCATCGATGGTTGAAAGATAATGGTTAACAATGCTACGTGGTACTAAACCCCCACTCACTCACTATTACTTTAAAAAAATCACTTAGCCCTATGGGTAACGTGTTCGCCCATCCCGCATACGGTCCGGGTTTGATTCTCCATTTTCTCGCTGTGACGTTATAAGGTTGTTATTAAGTCTGCCCATTCAATGAGTTAAGACACGACTGCGGTTGTTTGTCAAGAGGCGTTGATGAGGTCATACACTCCTTGAAACACGATCTCATGACCTGAATCAGAAACAATTCAGATTTGTCACACATATCACCCAATACCATAACAACCTCGAATTAGTTTCTGTAATTGCAAACCTTGGATAAGAGAAATAACAGCAATAACGACCGACCTGATCTCGTAATTCCCATATAGGCAGGCATATCTTGGACAATTTAGTAATCAATGTTTGTCTCAGTGCATACAATATGCTACTTACAAACCAAACAGTCATATCGTATTTAATCAAATATGGGTTATATTTCAATAATGTGCCAAATTAATAATCTTAAGTGTTTCCATTTAAACATAACTTGGCCCCGGTTTGCCATGACTGGAGATTAAGAAGAAATTATGCATGTTTAAACAGTAATTGTAAATCCCTTCTTTCCTTGTTAGAAAGCAAGTCAAACAAATCAGCTGAGAAATCCCGGGCTTGTTTGACAGGGGTGCAATTAGAACTGTAAATCCGACGTTCTTATTTCGCACCGGACGCTGAAAAGTATTCCGATATTTCAGCTTGATTGACAACTGTGATTTCCATGGAGGAAATTATAGAAATGTGATGAATGCTCGTTTCCGCTGCCCCGGGCTATATTCAGCGGAGTAACTGCGATTGTCCATTACTTGTATTGTTTTATTGAGCCTCTGACTAAACCGCGGGCTGGTTCAACTCGCGACAACAATACAACCATGGTTGTATTTGCAGCCGAGAAAGCTAATAATTAGTACTTCGGTAGATTGATTAAGTCGAGGATTTCTCTAGGGCGCTGTATGTAATTGGGACTACAAGGCCAAATGAGAATGTAAAAATAAGTATTGAATAGAGAAAAAAACTGGAGCGATGCATGTCTTGAGACATCCCACTTTGGTGAAACCCAAGAGCACCGGTTTTGTGCTGACAAAACTAGAAACATAATCAGGGAGAATCCTGAATTTGTACCCAAGGTGCCTGGCTAGCATGTCTCCCAGACCTTAGGAAATATATTACAAAATAAACCAAACTCAAGTCAAGAATGAGTTGGACACGTTCTGGGCGGTTTGTAGATATATGTAGATTTTAAGATATATTTTAACTTTATTATAACTTTATTTCTGGGACAAAGTGTTTGTCTAGTCTAAGGCACGTCTTAGTGAATTTCTGCACTTTGGTTTGTTTGTTTGTTTGTTTGTTTGTTTAACACCGTACTCAACCTTATTTCCGCTATATGACGGCGGTCTGTAAATAATCGAGTCTGGGACAGACAATCCAGTCATTGACCTTATGAGCATCGATCTACGTAATTGAAATACGATAGAATGCAACAACCAAGTATGTGAGACCTATTCTACCCCGGATCTTCACGGGGGGTGACAAGCATGGGTTGCTGAAGACCTATTTTCCCCCGGATCTTCACGGGGGGAGACAAGCATGGCGCTGAAGACCTATTCTCCCCCGGAATCTTCACGGGGGTACAGTATAAACAGATTATTGGCTAGGAAAACTGCGAATAGATTCGATTGTTCACATTCATGGAATGTAAAGCATGTGAACAATTTGGGAAGCGCAGGTCAGATAAATGTACATGTGACCGCTGCGATTCATACCCTAACGCTTCTACACCATTAGCGTTTTATGTGCGGGGCGGTCTGGTAGGCTAGTGGTTAAAGCGTTCGCTCGTCACGCCGAAGACCCGGGTTCGATTCCCGACATGGGTACAATGTGTGAAGCCCATTTCTGGTATCCCCCGCCGTGATATTGCTGGAATATTGCTAAAAGCTGCATAAAACCATACTTACTCACTTTTTATGTGCGAGAGGTGCGAGAATGAACACCACCACTACTTTGACAGGTTAAACTAACAATTATCATTCATGGTACAGTCCATGTTGTTTTTGTTTCTAGCCCCTAATAAGTATACATATTAACTCGGAATGATTGACATACGTTCCAGGGAATATATACTTTTTTTTGCCGTGGAACTGTTACTTCCTTGTCTGGTGTATAAAACATTGACAAGTGTTGATATATGACACTGAATGTGTCGCAAAAACACGAAATAGGACAAGTAGTTGTCAATTTCTTTACGATTAACTTTTGAAAATCTGTCTGTCTCTATAATGAGAATGTCAGACGTTCAATATGACGTCAATGAGTCGGTATGTAACGGTAACTGCCATGAACATATTTATCGAATACTTTTGATGATATTATGTTTGCCGTTTTGTAAGTTGTTTGTTGGTTGTGTTGCTGTTTACCGCCGCACTCAGC
Organism: Haliotis cracherodii; assembly: GCF_022045235.1. NCBI lineage: Eukaryota > Metazoa > Mollusca > Gastropoda > Lepetellida > Haliotidae > Haliotis > Haliotis cracherodii. The sequence goes on along the minus strand of NW_027266319.1, from coordinate 60,022,661 downwards.
AATATTCCAGCTATATGACGGCGGTTTGTAAATAATCGAGTCTGGACCAGACAACCCAGTGATTGATATCATGAGCATCGATCCACGCATTTGAGGTCGATGACATGCATCAATCAAGTCAGCGAGCCTGACCACCCGATCCCGTTAGTCGCCTCTTACGACAAGCATAGTCGCCTTTTACGGCAAGCATGGGTTGCTGAAGAGCTATTCTACCCTGGAATCTTCATGGGTCCGTTTTCGATGGGTTTGGAGAAGTATATCTTTCAAATCATTATCTTCATCAGAAGTTAAACATATTTTAATCCCCTGCAAGTCATTAATTTGTGATATGTTATCGTCAAAATATTTTATATGTAAGCAAATGGTAAGTCACAACAAATATCTTGTAAATTCTCTTAAAAAATATTCTGAAGTAAAACATAAATCTGCTTGAATATATGCAAATGAGGGAAAGTTTGTATTTTAGTTAGACATGCTTCAAGCCGCTAATTCGATATATTGTATATTTATAATACTTTCATCTTCCTTTAATGCTTGGGAATGATGTGATACATTATTCTTGCAAAATGTTATGAGAGTTAATCCGATAAAAGTATTCAAATTTCTTTTGAATGTTGATATTTAGAAAATGTAACCAAATATCAATTTTGGCCTGAAGCATTACAATGACGTGTACCATACACTATAGAGTACTAGTCTATAGGGCGGTTGCTTGTTAGACTGCAATCGGTGCAGAGATCTTTGTAACCATGTCCTGATTCCATTAAGACCCAGGCCACACGACTGCCCAGCCCTCACTCACTCACTCACTCACTCACTCAGAATTTTAGGTTTATTGACAGCTTGTTTGTTGTTTGTTTAGATACGGTCGAGTAGGCCCGTTTTGATTAGATATGTGCCTAGTGCATTATAGGTTGGTAAGTTATTTTGAGGGTTTAGTAGCGTTGCTAGTGTTATTTGATTGTTGCAGTATAGTGTGGATTAGAGTGTTGTTCTGTGTTGCTGGTACTATGTGTGATATAGTATTACGTGTTCAGGCGTTTTTTTTAAGTTGCAGTGGGAGCATTTACCCGTTTGATGTTTTTTTAATTTGCTGTAGGTGGGAGTTTAACTTAGTGTGGCCTGTTTGTAGTTTGGTTATAACTCTGTCAATGTTTTTGGTTTTATGTTGTTGTTTTTTTAGTGTTTTAGTTTGTAGTCAGATTTCTTATAGTTATTCTGTCCAGTCCCTCCAAAAAATAATTTATAGCTATAGGACACCCAAAGCCCTAACCGGATTATTTGAACAATGTCAAAAGTAGTTTATTTTCATTAAAAAGTGTTCATCCTAGAATTAGCAATACTCATCTAGTTATGATTGCAATTATCGAAGCTATGTTTGACTATTGGTATGAATTATTAGCCCTTGGGGGTTACACGATAGCAAGGCCTGCGACAAGGGACGTTTCTGAGGGGCTCAAGATTGTAAAATATATTTGTCTGTCACGGATTCAACTGTCCCAGTCATAGCTGCGATTGGCATTCTTTTGATGCAGTAACGTTAAGAGATGCTTAATTATTAACAAAATTGGAGTCTTTCAGCCGTTGGTAAGCATTTGAATTGAGCAACTATAAAAGCTTTTATGTCGTATATCAAACAGAAACATACGTAGCGTGTCACCTGAGCCCCCATATTAATCATTTGTTTTCAGAAGCATTGGCGGTGAATGAGTTCGTTTGTTTTTATGTTACACCAAGTTGCGCCACTATATCAGCAATATCGCAGCGTTTAATGTACTACATGGGGATTAATGCAACATAAATCATCAGAACAAATTAAAGATGGAAATAGAGATAAATAGATCATTCCTAGAGCACAACCACGTCTTTGCAATGCTCCAAATTAGGGTATGGGCGGGGCTGATCCTGGGGGGGGGGGGGAGCTGAGGCTGGGGTTGTTTATTGTTCAGGAAGGGGGATGTTGTGTGAGCTTTGGATGACTTTGACGCGGCAAATATATATTTTTTCTAAATGTCTTTTTTTTCTTAACTTCATACTATAAATATGTCTAATATCCAAATAATACAATTATAATATTAAATCGTGGTAGTAAATATGAATTATGGCTGAAACTACAGCAGCTGGTGAATGGCGGTCATGTTAGTTTTACACCTGCGGGCGTTAAACATTAAGCTTCGTATTTCCTCCCTGCTAGTTTGTTTTCAATCTGGCTTTTTAGTTAAGAGCTATCGACAGATGATGCACGGTCGGTTTCCCAACGTCGCAATCAATTTCAATTTGTACCAGGCAGAATACGTTCAACCCCTTTCAAACTTTTATTGCCTTTATGATAAATCCTTTGGGCCTTACGTGGACGATGTTTATGTTAATGTTTTGCTCGCATAATGATTTTGACATCAGGTTCATATTTCAAATAAACCTGATCCTGCATTTGTATTTTAGTCGTTTGATCAAATTATTATTGAATCAAAGGATTGTGCATGATGTTCTGTGTCGAACAATTGTCATGACTCAATGCAGGGGATCAAACTGCAATGTTTTGAATCGGTGTAATACAAATTGAAATAGATGATTTATTATGGCCACTGCAATGTATCATTTTGAAAGTCAGCAATCCCTGTCTACTAAATAAACATTTAATCGGATTTTGTGAAGAAACGTCAAACACTTGAACGGATTCAGTGTTTAGACTGAAGTAGAGATTGGTGAGAAACGACTTGAAGTGTAAAAGGATGTAAATTATCAGTTGATATTGGTACAATATGTACAGGATACCTCACACATCTCTGACCCTACCCCTTTAAACGTCACCCCACCCATCACACACACGCACGTACCCGCCCATAGCTACTCCCTCACCCTACCCCCCTTCAACGTCACCCCACCCATCACACACACGCTCTTACCCGCCCATAGCTACTCCCTGACCCTACCCCCTTCAACGTCACCCCACCCATCACACACACGCACTTACTCGCCCATAGCTACTCCCTGACCCTACCCCCTTCAACGTCACCCCACCCATCACACACACGCACTTACCCGCCCATAGCTACTCCCTGACCCTACCCCCCTTCAACGTCACCCCACCCATCACACACACGCTCTTACCCGCCCATAGCTACTCCCTGACCCTACCCCCCTTCAACGTCACCCCACCCATCACACACACGCTCTTACCCGCCCATAGCTACTCCCTGACCCTACCCCCTTCAATGTCACCCCACCCATTACACACACGCTCTTACCCGCCCATAGCTACTCCCTGACCCTACCCCCTTCCCCATCCTTTAGCTTTACCCCCACCCTACCCCACTACCCCACCCATACCAACCCCTTCACCCTACCCCATTCCCCGCGCTAAACCTTCTTCCCTACCCCACTCCCCCGCCCTATATTGATAAAATACACAAATATGACTGAGCCCGTGAAAAAGATTGATTTTGAGAAATACGTTATCAAAGATGAATTTACTACCCCATGTTCGTAAACTTTTTTGACTTGTGTACATCTCCTATAAAAAATAGCCTGGCTTAAAAAAACAAACGTTCAAATATTTCAAATTGATAATCGTTTCATTAAAACCTCTAAAATCCTCCTTTTTGATACATTTTATACTTGTCTATGCTTTAAATGTTGTCGTAAATCCCAAACAGGCAAAACAAAGTTTATTTCTCATCCATAAAATACATCGGAAACATTTCATGGCAATGTCTTAAGGCTTTGTCCAAGTATTAAATTATGCACATCCTGTAGGCCAAAAAGGGCCATTATCCCAGCCCGCCCTTTGTTGTTTTACAAATGGTTCCATTAACATTTTAGCCCCAAATCCAAGAGGTGACGTATGACGATACCACTCAAACTTTCATCATACATCACGACAGCGGGAACGTAAAAAATCACTTCGGACCTCACGTCACGAAAAGTCGTTTTCATATCGATTAATATGTTCCCATTTCACTAATTAAGCTGTACTCGTTGTCACTAAGGTTCGGTCTAATCACCTGAGAAATGAACACGGTAAATTGGAGCAACATCAAAGGCTAGGGGCTGACTGTGTGAAATAAACATTGTATTTAGCCCTGCCGTAATCGATTTGCTTTCGCGTCACCGACTTTCACGAGTTTAGTTTTTAAACCAAATTGGGGTTGTCCCAGTTTTATGATCAGGCACACATGACGGTAATTGGGCCGCCTTTTCCAAAATACAATAGCAGAATTAAGGTAATGTCGCTGGAACCACGTCGCTGGGGTGCACTGACGTTTCATTTAGGACACATAAAATATTTCTGAAGTTTTCAAATGATGATTAACATGACCGAAATTTCGATTTTTCGCTCTCTCGTATGAGCACATATTGAGATTAATAGCTGAACACGTTTTTATTTCAAAGAGAGCGTCTTCACAATGATTGCTCATGCGATTTTGTCAGGGAAATTAAACCTGTCAGTGAGTGGATCATGCTTCAACTGCCAAATTACCAGACTATCCTCATGGTGTACTATATTTTTCATAGCTGGTGAAAATAACAGGTTTTTTGACAAGTATTCTTATCACTTTGGATTCGGGAAAAGTTATTTTATTAACATAATGATTTTAGTCGTGATCGGAAGGATCTAATGAGATTTGATTATGTTTAAATCGGAATGAAAATGGATTTTTGTATTAATAAGAAAGAGTGAGTAAGTATGGTTTTTTCCGCCGATTTTAGCAATATTTCAGCATTATCTCGGCGGGGGACACCAGAAATGGGCTTCACACATTGTACCCATGTCGGGAATCGAACCCGGGTCTTCGGCGTGACGAGCGAACGCTTTAACCACTAGACTACCCGACCGCCCCTTATAAGAAAAAGGAATCAGTATAGTTGGTGTATTGTGGATACGTGTTCAGAGTACGTTGTTCCTACATACAGTAACATACGGTTATAAAGAACTCAAATGGACTTCTAATTTTAGTTCGTTATAACCGTAGTTCGTTATAGGCATATATACAGTATAACTACAGCAGATAGTCGGGGCCAAAAATGTAAGTTCGTTATATCCGTCAGTTCGTTATAAGCGTGTTCGTTATAACCGCAGTTTACTGTATTGTCATAAATGTACACACTATTAAAGACCCATGACGATATCCGAGTTAGAATTGATCTTCAGTAACCTCTTGTTATAAGAGGTGAAAAACGGGATCGGGTGGTTAGGTTCGCTGACTTGGTTGATGCATGTCATCGTATTTCAGTTGCGCAGATCGATGCTCATGATGTCAATCACTGGATTGTCTGGTCCAGACTCGATTATTTGCAGACCGTCGTCATATACGTAACTGGGATATTTCTGAGTGAGGGGTTAAACAACAAACAAACAAACATAACAGCTTTAAGAAAAACATTGGCTATCCTGCATTGATTGACCCCGGTCACTGCAGGGGATACAAATAATGGACCAAGTCTTACAGTTAGACAAGTTGTGGAGAATCGAACCCTGATTCTGTACTTGGCAAGCTAATGCTGGCGACTGAGTAACCTACCACGCCCCTCGCCCCGGAAATAACAGGTTTTATCCAAAAATGCTTGTCCCCATGGGGAGAATCGAACCCAGATCAAATGCTTGGCAAGCTAGCGCGCTAACCTTTAGGCTACCCTGAACAACCATTATCCCATACGCTTTACACAAGTTTACCAAATATGGCGTTCTTCTTCGTCGGCTTTGGAGAATTTGTTCCACAGTGTGTAGACATAGAGCTATTATTGCCCCATAAACTACAATATATCTAGGCTGTTTTGACAGAGCAATTTTCTGCTGTTTTCCAACTGCAACAGTTGTCCTCCGTAATTCTGGGGATGTACGTGTTTCCTCCGTCATGGTAAACGCTCAGACATCTAGGGTCTTCTTTTTCCGTCGATCGATAAGTAATATCTAAATCAAATTCTTTAAATTCCAATTAAAGACAAGTTATGGTTTTGTAGCGGTGCCAAGAACATCAGTGTGCGTACTGTTTTTTTACATACAGCTCATTGACAGCCGCTCATAAAAGTGAGTGAGATATTCCTCGATTAAGTCAAATAAGCCCAAAATAGTAATTGGGATTTGGAAAGAAAGAGTTTTGTAATTCACTGATTAGTGTAAATTTCATTTAATGTGTAGAAACGGAATGTTTTTTGTCAGGAAGCTTCAGAGCATGATGAAGACTGGTTTAGAGGCTATCTGCACCGAACGACTATTCTTACAAATTTTGCAGAACCCGAAATAATAAAATACTCTGTCGACATGTAAATCCTCTTTTCTTTGAAGTATCTCTTTCAAAGGCATTTATTTTACTGCGAAACTATTAAATTCCTGACATTTGGTTAATGAGGAGAGTCACAACAAAGTGTTCATTATGAGAAAATTGCGTGCGAATTGAGAAGGGTAGAACCAAGAGATGTTTTCTATGAATTAGAATTAAATACAGTGCTTTGTTCTACTGTCGAGTTATAATATGTGACAACCCAACTTCTGATTAAGTCTGAAGAATAATCCGTGGTTATCGTACATTCTGTTGCCAAATTATTGTGATTGATGATAAGTCCGCATGAATGTGACCGGAAGTGCATGATTTATGTCAAAGGTCACTCGGTGTCCTCGTGACCTTTTGTAGGTGACCCTCACACCTGCAGTGAAATGTACCCCAAGTGCACGTGACATGGCTACGACAACGGAGACTGCGCAGCGGCGGATTACGTTTTGTTTTTAAATCGTTTAAAGTTTGAGACAGCTGTCCGGTTTAATTTGTCTTCCATGACACTGCATGAAAGGTCAACATTATACAGCGATCAGAACATTTGTGACCATTCGTGGCATTCCGTGAGTTCTTGCAGGGTACGTGGGCAAGTGGTTACGAATGCGACCTTCATGCATTCAAGGTCAAATTATCATGTAAGCCATAGGAAATCTCAGTTATAACAATATGATGATGATGATGAGGATGAGGATGAGGATGAGGAATATGGTGATTATAAATACGAAGTGTGGTGGGAGATGTAGGAATTGAGTTCGTCCGTTCGCCCGTCTGCTTCTCAAAGTGGACAACATTTCTCAAAAACTATTTAAGTTTGGGAAATTAAATTTTACACACTCATTTTACTGGTCATCATCTTAAATGGGTTCGGAAATTGATGTCGTAAATTCTGGTTTTTTTGCTCCGCCTATTTCAACTTAGTGCATGCTGCTTGAAATGGGGAAAGTTTTCTCAGAAACTACTGAACGTACATGAATGAAAGTTTGCATGTTTATAAAATTGTTACTTGTCAAGATTGAGTTCGAAAGTTCGGGCCATAACTCTTTTTTTTCCAGTGAAGGGGCCCTTTGTGTGTATTAATTTCGCCTTTAATCATTTTTTCTGATAACATAAAGCGATCCTTCATCCTATAATCTCTTCTTAAGGCTTTATAGGACTCTTTTTTTAATAGTTTAAATTCACTACTATATGAACAAACAAAATTCTAACGTGCGCCATCGCAGGGGATAGTGATGAGGCTGTTTTCATCATTATTGGTAGTAGTATTATGTGCAGACCTAAATATATAAATGCAGCAAAGAGGGTTCTAGCACAATTTTATTTATTCATTCATTCATTCATTCATTCATTCATTCATTCATTCATTCATTCATTTATTTATTTATTTATTTATTTACTGGCAGCTTAGTATCTTGTCACCATAGTATCAAGTCAACCTGAATAATATGTTCCTAAACTCTAATCGTACCATTATAGGGAATTCAACCTGTCACGTGACTCCACGCCACCCCAGAGGTGGCCGTAATTCACCCCCGATTATAGGGTTAGGTGTAGCTGACAGCTTACAGGGGCACTACATTGTCCTGGATTAGACTCGCGTCACTCGGGGCTTTAGGTTAATATACGGGCCGCAATTGCCAAAGCCTTCTGAATGGACGACAGTGCCGCGACTGCGGGAGAGCCCTCGTTGGTCTTACACTGGCGTTTGTTGTGTCTGTTCTTCATTATTTTCCTTTGGTTCTGGTTATAATAATTTAGGGATTCTGTTATAGTTGACGTGTAAGTGTGAAGGTGGATCCTGTTCATGTTGGTATGTGTGGTGTACGCTAGACATGAACATTTGTGTTAGTTATATTCACTTTAGGGGTTGTAGGGTAGCCGAGTGGTTGAAGACCTTGTTCGTCATGGCGAGGACCTGGTTCGATTCCACATGAGTGAATTGTGTGAAGCCAACTTCTGGCGTACAAGTGATATGGCTAGTCCTGTGACATGACTGTGGATTTTATATTTTTTAGGTATTTTGTTTTTGTTTGCTAAAAGCCTAGGCAAGTCTAGATCAAACTAAACCAAGTCTAGTTTGCTTGATTCCACATGAAAACAGCAGAAGAGAAAAGGTTCTTTCGAAGAAAGAAATATATTATTATTTTAAAGAAATGTTTTCATTGACTAAGTGTTATCTTTGATATGACTAGAATATTTCTTTTGAGAGAGATAATTCACCACTCACTGTAGTATGTAATATAGTGTTATCCGCGCTATGTTGAATTCAGAAAGCAACGCAACGCGGTATTGCGGCTGTCAAATCAAAGGTTTCAATTAGAGGTGATTATTGTGATTTGAGACCTCTTAGCAATCTGAATCAAATATTTTGCTGATTCAAGTTACGATTCATTACAACATACACTGCCGCTGGTGACATAGACTAACTAAGGTTTCAATTAGAGGTGATTATTGTGATTTGAGACCTCTTAGTCTATAAAATATTTTATGACACAACACATTTCTCACCTCCATGGCTATACTTGCTTTCTTTATAATCTAAAAGGTTTAATACAATATACATACACATATTCCACAGTCATTGTGCATGGCTGCTTGAGAGACGGTGACACATATTTAACGTGCACTACAGAAACGTTTTGACGGAGGACAAATCCAGAAGGGACTCCTTCACTGGCTGTATACTATTCCATCAGAATATCGTAGTCACAACCTACTCAGCACATCCGGGATTTCTGGGTAGCCTAGACTTGCTCCAAGGCTGTACTGAAAGATAAGTCCTAGATGTGAAGTTAATGTATCCTCCTAATAGGCAAGTCTAGATATGTGGACAGTACGTTTTAGGAACAACTTGTTCTTTTTATTGACATAATCAAGAAATTATGATTTAAACTTATAGTCATTGCCTTAGAGACTTGTGCAAGTCTAAGGGTAGCCCAGTAGATAAGTCCTTCAAAGGGCGGGTTCGACTCCTCACATGATGGACAATTTGAAAGTGATTTCCGGTGACCCAAAGTGCTGATACAAACCCCCACAATGCGGTAGATCTGACTCAGTGATATACAGGAAAATGGCAGTCAAGCTTACACTTTTCTCGTGAGCGGAAAGCCATATTTCTTATTTTGAAGGCAGTTTATGGAGGGCTTGTTTACTTCTAATTTTCATAATTTTCTTCCTCCTCGCTCAACCCGAGAATTCGCCAGGTTTAAAGACAGTTCAAGATCGGAAAAAATGTCGTGTAATGATAAAGAACTGCGTTATTTTCTTCCCCATCGCCACATGCACACAAAGCCCTTCACAAGGCACCACGACAGAAGCAAGAGCGTAAAGCTCGCAAATTACCTTAAGCCCACAAAGCGGTGTACACCACGCCGATTTTAGACTTCTTCTACGTTCAGTTTAAGCATCTCAAATAATAAATCAAGCCTGCATAGCTAGATCCCTGGCTGCATCGCAAGCAACAGTATGTCACTTGGCGACAGAAAATCTCCGAGTTGGCATTCGCCCACCATAAAACAATGTTTGCACTTGGAACAAGTTCGTTATCCCTGGATCATTGTTCCCGGATATGCTACGAATGTTGAGCGTTATGTATCTACCACCCTGCTTGTCAGTACGGATTGTTCCCCTGGCAAAGGTTGTTCTTATAGCAACGTGTTGAGTGTTGTCGTTACTGTGTTGTTTTGCTTTAAAAGTGGGTGGCGTCGTCGTGGTGTGTTAAACGGTTAACCAATTTCGTTCCAATCCTCGACATCAATATTGACAGTGTACGATTCGTAGTGAGTGAGTGAGGGAATCAGTTGGGATTAACGCCGCTTAAACCAATTTCGTTCCAATTCTCCATATCGATCCGACACTGTATAATCCATAGTGATTGAGTGAGTGAGTTGTGTTTAACGCCGCTTTCAACAGAATTTCAGTTATATTACGCTGTGTTAGCGGCGTGTTGGTGAATATCCAAAAATATAATAGTGAGTGAGTGAGTTGGGTTTAACGCCGCTTTTAACAGTATTACAGTTATATCACGGCGTGTCAGCTGAATGTGGGAGGAAAGCCCGAAGTGATGGAGGTCTCAGACGTTTACCACTTCGGTGAAACCCACAGGCACGGGTATGGTGCTGTCAAACCTAGAAACATAATCGGGGCGAACCGGGATTCGAACCCACAATCATAGGTTTCTGGTGTGCCCATGGGACGCAACTCTGCACAGCAAATCGCGGCGGCGACTTAGACGACTGGGCCCCCCTTGCCCCCCCCCCCCCCCCCCCCACCCCCACAAAAAAATTAAAAAAATAAATATAATAAATCAAAGACAAGGGTACAGAGATTACAAACAAAAAACACATGGGGGACGAATCTCAGATTCGAACCCAGGCTTAGCGAACTATGACAAGACTAAGAAATGCAACTCTGCACAGTCAATTGCCACGTCTAAATCCACTTTGTGGCTCATGCCTTGATGGTCATCTTGTCCAACCGTCTCTTCCCTTGGACAAAGTGATGGTCAAGAATCTAGAATCAAGAATCTAATTTTTTTATTGTACAGAACTCCCTCGTAGGGCCGGGTACAAACTATCTACATATGGAATAAATATAATTATAGACATGAGAGGTAGATATACATACTGTACATTATATAAATAAATATTACATACTATTTTCATTTATAGTCATGATGCATTCGTCACCACTCGCCCCTTTCCGTCACCTGTAAGAAGACTCGTCCCCCTATCGATGAATGTTATGTGCGAAAATACGACAAACCAATCAGAATGCGCGTATGATTTTCAAGTACTTCGTCAAAGAATCCCTCAGAAATAAGTTTTGATTTTCATATGTCTTGCATCTAAAATTATACCCAGGACACAGTTAAATGTGTTCAATCATACTGTATAACTTCGCATGTCCTGATGTTCTTTTGATTGCATTTGAAATATGAATGATATATGTGGAAATATATGTGAACCATTGCGCAACGAGTTGACAATTGTTTTAGGTATGCCCGTTTGCGCTAAGACGGAACCCGGTCGCAAAAATGGCCACGAGAGGGGCACGAGTCGCTATTCGGCTTGTCCCGGAATAACACGAGTTGGTGACGAATTAGTCATGATGTTAATTATTGAGGATTAAGGAAATGTAAATAAATGTGATAAAGTTCTGTTCTGTCTTCTCGACACTCGAATAGCTTATTGACACGCCTGGGTTGAACATTGTGATCTGCGGTACCCGATTGGCTGAATTGCAACTGGTTTCATCTGCTAGTGTCATTGCTGCAACAATACTCTCGCCCTCGCTGTTGAATGATTGTGCAGTGGTGAGATAGATAGTGTCCTTACTCACTGAAACCCCAGACGCCGGAATTCTTTATCTCTGTCCAATCTTTAACAACACCTGTCGTGAAACAAGAGTCACTGGTTTTGTTTCTACCCTCAGAACAACGATCGCCACTGTTTCTATCCTCGACAAACAACACCATCGACAACATATATAAGAATACGAAATATACAATACATAACAATCATAGCAATCAATATATCGATGACTGGTAATGAAAACAAGAAACTATGGCAAACAACGATCATATCAGAATCGCAAATATTTACCCAAATGGTTAAAACACCAGCATTTTTGCAGAGCTATCTTCCTGTGATCTCAACTGTTTCTTCACCCGCTCGCCCTCCCTCAAGTCAAAGGGCTTGTGTAAGACTGCATTCCACATGTCCCGAAAAGGATTTATGGCGATGTTGACATCGCCAGCTGCAGTCGTCCTCGGTCGCCCGGTAGTGCCACTTTAAGGGGGTGAGGATAGGGTAGACCCCGGACTTGACTTGATGGGAGGGTGAGGGAATTCTGGGGTTGACAGTCTGGAGTACCACGTCAACTGTCGCGGGTCCGACTGAAATCTGTCCGTTAATTTGTGAAACCACGTCTCTGTTTGACGTCTGAAGGTTTGATTGTTTTACCATTTGATGGTTGTTGGGTTTTTTTTAAACCTGGAAGTGCATGTTTGCCTTCTGTCTATTGTCCTCAATATAGTAATTATCTGTATTTATCGATCTTACTATCACCGAGCTTACATTCCCATGAACAAAACGAACTCCAAAGGACTGTTGAAATTAGTTCGTTATATCCGTACTAACGTACCCACCATTTTGGATATTTTCCAAAAACTGTAGACGCATAAACAAACGAACCAAGTTTCAAAGATTGATTAACCACGTGTTTTCATCACGATAACAATAATACTTGTACATATATTCACACATTCGCCTGTCCTGTATGTATATTTTAATGTATATTCTCTTAATCAGGACACACCTTCCTGGGAATATGACAACAAGAACGAGCTATTTACCCAACAGTATTATACAGTGTATTGGGAACCTCGTCTATCCGGACGATGTTGATGTAATCATGAGTGTTTCTAATAACGAGGTCCTATTGTAAATTATCATCAGCATCATTCAGCATCTTCCTACCCATCTACCTGTTTATACTCGAGTCTACATCAGCACGGCGTCTGCAGGAGACCTCCATCGGCTATCCCCGTATTTACAGAAGGTTCACAATTCCTCAAATCATTCTGATTTCTATTGATCCCGAGCCCGCCGGAATATTGTGAGAAGTGCCGAGATTTCAAATTGATTTGCTGTTTTAATTTACTCCCTCCCATCATCTCGCATGTGCAAGCAAACACCGTCTCCCATTGACAACAGTTACTAAGGGGGAAATTCCCCCTCTTCCCCAAACCTCAAGCATGGACATATTCCCCCATCTAATACTTCACTTCTTCAACCGTTTCAATCTTTACGCTTCTCCTGATGCGTTATTGGAATCATATTACGCAATTTTATAGCTGAGCGAACTGCGATTTCGGGAGAAATACTGCCAAATAAATTAGACTTCACGGTCCGCCAGGGTCTCCTTCCTAAATTTTCATGACCAATTTATCAGGAAAGTGAATCGTAGCTTCTGGTTCCAACGAATGATGAATCGGGTCTCACGGGAACAATCTGACAAATTTAGAGAACCTTTGATAGGGACTTGTTGTACCATCGACGTTGTGGCTATTTCCAGACAGAGATCAACCACGTCAGTTACCGACACTGGTCCTGGGGAATTACCGTTTCCATATTGGTTTTGATTAACCACATGGTTACTGGTGCACCAGACTATCGAGGTGTTGGGGATCGAGGACGAGGTGAAAATGGGTCAAAGGTCGCGTTTTTAATTAATGTACTTATATAGCGAAGTGTGTGTGTGAGTGAGTATGGTTTTACGTAGCTTTTAGCAGTATTCCAGCAATATCAGTGTGGTTGCTTGTACTTGTCCAGACTAATGCCGGTTTTATAGTACTAGCCTACTGAGATACCATGTAGCGGTTTTAACATGAATACCCCACGCTCAGACACAGTATACTCTGAACTGACCAGTCCTTGTTTTACCGACTTAATACCGAGCTCTAGACACGATAACAACAAGCACGTATTTTGATATGACGTGGCCGAAGATCAAACCACCGACCTTCCGCTCTCCGCGCAGATTCTCTATCCGCTAGGCCACGAAGGCAGTGTTTGTGAAATGTAGTGTCCCTTGGTGAACGTTTTTTTGAGTGGGTTCACAGTGTTTGTGTTTTTGCGATATGGAGTGACCAAGTTATCCCGGCAGCTGGGGCCTTCTAGCAGGGGTATGGATCAAACAAACCAAGGATCAAAATCGGGACAAATCTAGGATCCGAACCCAGTACAAACCCTAAGTAGTTTGTTTGTTTGTTTGTTGTGTAACACCGCGTTCATCAATATTCCAGCTATATGGCGGCAGTCTGTAAATAATCGGGTATTGACCAGACAATCCAATGATTGACATCATGAGCATCGATCTATGCAAATGGGATACGACGACATGCATCAGCCAAGTCAGCGAGCCTGACCACCCGATCTCGTTAATCGCCTCTTACGACGAACATAGCAGCCTTTTACGGCAAGCATGGGTTGCTGTAGAATTATTCTAGCCAGGATCCCCAATCGGAACCCCGAGTGAGTGAGTGAGTGAGTGAGTGAAGTGGTGTTGTCTGTTGTTGTCCAGTTAGTATTGATTCAGTTTGAAATGGGGGATATCGTACTGACGGGCGCTCTCACACACTATGAAGTGACTTCTTTTACAGCTGATCGTATGGGATTCTGTTCTGTAACAACTCCTAATGTCAAAGTAATTTAGAACATGGCTTCAACATACATTGTGGGTAACCCACCCGTCAAAACAAAGGGGTCTTATTGCAGCACGCAGGCCCATCACTCCAACACTTCTGTCACAACACGATGCATCCTTGTCCATCAAACTGTTTGGTACCAATTTGTTAATTGGCAATCGTCTTCAATGCTTCATCAACAACGAAATCAATTACTGTTACACGACACACAGCTTCTCCTGCTTCTGTGATCAATCACGCAAAAAACACCCATCAAAACAATAAAACAACTGATGTATCATTTTTGGCATTCACGAACATTTCCCCTTCAAAACAATGCCTCCACACCATAGACATTTCAACACATCCACATGTCTCTCTCTCTCTCTCTCTCTCTCTCTCTCTCTCTCTCTCTCTCTCTCTCTCTCTCTCTTCCAGCGCTGTATATAGTTGCTTCCCTTAGCCTGCCAGGATCCGCTGGTCTTGGTTTCGAGTCCCAGATTAACCCTGACTTCTAAGCCACAATTCGCTGTTCGAATCACATATTTGCCCAAATTATTGGGGTATTTTTTGTCAGCACGAAAACCGTGTCTCCAAAACCAAACCGTTTAAATACTGCATCTCAGTGGCTTTACGAAGCTGACTCGCCGTGATACAACTGAAATACGCTCGCTCACTCACTCACTCACTCACTCACTCACTCACTCACTCACTCACCCACCCACCCACTCACTCACTCACTCACCCAAACTCACTCATTCACTCACCTACACCCGACCCCTGCAAAAACTACGGCCGTGATTTGCACAAAGGATGCGTTACTGACTCGGCTATCATCAGGATTAGTTTCTATCAGCTGTGGGAGCGTACGCCAGATAGTGCCGTCTATGCATGTGTCTGTCAGGAAGAAACCTGTATGCCCGTTCCTTCCGTATACCATACTGAGTAAAACGACCCTTCCCCCAGCCCCATAACGATCTGTTCATAATGAGGCCCCCAAGGGATGCTGCCTTAAGCCGATGATTTGATATTTTGATAACAAGTATCACAAGCTTCCAATATCATTTTTTAACATGGTTATTGTTTGGCAATATTTCATTGAACTTAATTCATTCCGTGTTTTATCTTCACTCCAAATGCCAAAAAATGTTGCCGCAATCTTAAAGCGATTATTGAAATTTTCGACATCAAAGCCAGGTTATTTTCCCTGATTTCGCGTTAAGTGGTTAAGAGCCTCACAATATTTGGTTATTAGCTCATCTTGTCTGTTGGCTTGGTGTTATTAGCCGTGTAGTCGATGAAGGCAGGCTCACTTAGGCATATAGCATTTCAACCCCACGTTTCGCCTTCATCATACGGAGCTAGCT
Organism: Haliotis cracherodii; assembly: GCF_022045235.1. NCBI lineage: Eukaryota > Metazoa > Mollusca > Gastropoda > Lepetellida > Haliotidae > Haliotis > Haliotis cracherodii. The sequence continues at coordinate 60,006,834 of NW_027266319.1, read as the reverse complement.
TTTCACCGAAGTCAGACTCCGAGCACGACTTCGCTATCCTAACATTAGAGGAGATATGATCCGCTTTCCGACCCTGCGCCGCTCTCAATCCCCTCCCCCGGGGAACAGATGATAAATAAGCTGCAGAGGCGACGCGGGGAAAGGGTTCGGAAATGTTCAGGAAATGGAGTGAATTAAGTTCGCGGTCACTCTGAAGAAAATGTCACTCCCAGAGAATATATATATACATCTTAATTGATCTGTGGGTGGTATTCGCAGTACAATCAGCTGAGTTTGAAGGGTTTCAGGAAAGCCATTTATTCCTGGTAGATATGGGTTTGGAAACTGTTGTAGAAAAATGGCAATGTGACATCATTAGCTGTGGCAACAGCATCAACAGAAGGAGACGTGGTCGACGTAATAGCATCAGTAGGAATAGATACGTCTAACATTTTTCGTTGTTAGTGACAAAGGTTGTGCTTTTTGCAACACTAGCGGTGACAGTAGATAAAAACGACAAAAACCTTTCCATTGTCAAAAGAAATGTCTGCTAAAAGCAGAATCGATTGTAAGATTCCGTCTGAACCTTGCACGTGAGTTTATGAATCAAATAGTGATGCTAAGTGTTCGGGAAAAGGTGAGTTATCCAGCGCCACTGGTGGCACCCGTCATAAACACATGCAACGGCAAGTCAATTGTTCAACTGAAAAAAACACGGGAACATATGAAGGTGACGGTGGTAGTGTCATATTTAGTGCGTGAGTGAGTATTGTGTTACGCCGCATTTAGCAGAGTTCCAGCAATATCACGGCGGGGACTTCAGAAATGGGCTTCACACACTGTACCCATGTGGGAATCGAACCCGGGCCCTCCGCGTGACGCTTTAAACCCCCGCCCGATGCTATTATTCAAGGCGAGTTGCATTCGTGACCAACTCGTGTTATTCCGGGACAAGCCGAATAGCGACTCGTGCCTCTCTCGTGGCCATTTTTGCAACCGGGTTCCGTCTTAGCGCAAACGGTTATACCTAAAACAATTATCAACTCGTTGCGCAATGGTTCACATATATTTCCTCATATATCATTCATATTTCAGATGCAATTAAAAGCACATCAGGACATGCGAAATTATACAGTATGATTGAACACATTTAACTGTGTCTTCGGTATATTTTTTAGATGCAAGACATATGTAAAAACAGAAATTATTTCTGAGGGATTCTTTGACGAAGAACTTGAAATCATACGCGCATTCTGATTGGTATGTCATATTTTCGCACATAACATTCATCGATAGGGGGACGAGTCTTCTTACAGGTTACGGAAAGGGGCGAGTGGTGACGAATGGGGGACGAGTCTTCTTGCAGGTTACGGAAAGGGGCGAGTGGTGACGAATGGGTGATTTAAAGACCCGGGTAAACTAAAAGAAATGCAACAACCTGGAATGGCAGGAATTACAACAAACTGTCATTTGGACCGCTCTCGGCTAGAATTTATAGATTTCATTTTTGTCCATATCACTCACACGTCTTCGTCTGCTGTTACGGTGATCTCCGTGCTGAAAACATGTTCGGTGCGAGGCTTTGGTCTTGTGACGTTTAATGCAAATTGTTATTCAGCACATCGTAAACGGCGTGTTTATGTGTGTTTTGTGAGTGGTTTATCGGCGCTGTTCGGACCATCACCAACATATACCAGTTGAGGAGGAAATGAGGGCTATAAGCTAGTCTAGACTAGACCAAGAGCTGTTTGATATGGATGACCGACCTTGGCTTAAAACAATAAACGAAAGCTGGAATAAAATGCGTCGAAATAGGGGTTACAGCAATCATGAAATTTGAGTTATTGATGCAATCAGAACACACCGAGGCAATCCGATGTATCTCGATTGGGACTTTGGGATTTTGACTGGGTTGTCTAAATCGGTTTCGCTTTAGATTGATAAATCCACCTTTTTTGATATCTGGATTCAGTCATGAATCTTAGTTTTTTATGTGTACAACAAGCCATGAAGGTCATCTTGTGTTATTGACGCCAAGTCTTGCGCATCGGCAGATTTGACCCGGAAGTGGATAATTGACCTTTCGATCCGCCATGATGTGTAGATCAACGGTCTGTGTTTACTTGTGCAACATGTGGTGGAATAATATTCCATGACCCATAACTGGTCAGATGTTTATCTATGCTATTGACCATCAAATGAATAATTTGCATTTATTTTACATATCGGATTTTGTAACAGATGTCCTTTAGGCGAAGTGTTCATGTCGCGTTTGCCCTTGCGGAACCCCTGTATGCAGAGGAAGCCATTTTTGAAAAATAATATATGTCAATAATTTGAATGGCTTGAAGTCATTTTTTTCAAAGGTTTCCAGTTTTATTGCGAATGTATTGTTCCTCTTTTGTACGCAAAACGAGCACTTTACAAATTATTTTACTTCATATGATCATAAAGTTTAAATACCGGTTTAGATACTGCGTTTCAATAGCGAATGATGGTTTGATATGCTGCCCTGGAATACTCGTATACAATGTGTAGCCCCAGGCACTGATGTGGAAACTACCATGATGAAGCGACCGCGTGGCAAGGCTTCCCTTTATTGATATAGTCCAACCTGGTACTTTACGACCATTCATAACCTTTATAGAATAAACTGTCTCCACTCCCCAAACCAAATAAAGAGAAATCGACGGCATGACAGTATAAATGAAGACCAACCGCATGAGGGACACTGTTAAATTTTGAATTATTACCAACCAGGTGTTTTACGACATAGACTAACATATATAGCAGAACAACTTTCGGCAGTTGTCGCTGTCGGGATTCAGCTTGAGGATGGCGAGATACGCGATGCTTGCTTTAACTGTTTCAGTATTAATATACTTTGGACAATTTCAATTCAACTTCCCGTGGCTTTCCGGTCCTATGCCGTAATTCATAAAAGAGCCATAAAACGAGGTCACCGTCTGTTCAGAAATCTTGATATCAACCGGTGTCTTTGCTTTTAGTTCCCTGTGGGTTATGAATAATGTATGGAGATCATAAACCATCCCGAAAGCAAGTCGTCTCAAGTCCGACATTTTCAATATTTAGATCTTTCAAACAATAAAACTTTACCCGCTGAGAACGTCTCATACAAACGTCTTAAAAAAACAGAAGTTATTTTATCTCAATTGAGCTAAACTGGTTTCATATTCACGACTGACTGGTTTAGTTTTGACATAAAATGTGTTCATTTGCGATTCATGTCATTCTTTTGTTTCTCATGCCATCAAAACTCACTGAAATAGGCCTTATGTCTATTCTTAAGCTCTACTCCGGTCTCTAGTCCAATAAAAACAAATAAACAGGTGTAGCATTGTCCCTGAATCGCAGTGGGTATCCGGCTGTTTGTTAGAGCAAATGTCTTCAGAACAATTTTATTGCATAATGTTTGAGCAAATGTGCATAAATAGGATTCGCATGAGCTAATAGTTGTCAGTCATTGTTGTGACTTCACGATAGAGGCGACAAGTATAATAGTGTTATCCCTGTTATATCATATCGTGTGGTTGGTCCGGGGGTCTTTTTTTAATTATGTATGAGATTTGCAGTCTATAGCTATTTGCATTACAATTTGTGCAAGTTATTTATCATGGTGGTTGCCGATTGTTAATTAGAGGATTGAATTTATATTCACAACAACTAACTTACACATCCTCATTCGCACCGAACCACCCGAATTAAGTCCCCCCTCGCACCGAACCACCCCAATTAGGACCTCATTCGCACCGATCCACCCAAATTAAAGCCCCCCTCGCACCGAACCACCCCAATTAGGACCTCATTCGCACCGATCCACCCCAATTAGGACCCCACTCGCCCCGAACCACCCGAATTAGGACCACACACGCACCGAACCACCCGAATTCGGTCCTCACTCTCACCGAACCACCTGAATTAGGTCCTCACTCGCACCGAACCACCCGAATTAGGACCTCGCTCGCACCGAACCACCCGAATTAGGTCCTCACTCGCACCGAACCACCCGAATAAGGACCCCACTCGCACCGAACCACCCGAATTAGGACCACACACGCACCGAACCACCCGAATTCGGTCCTCACTCTCACCGAACCACCTGAATTAGGTCCTCACTCGCACCGAACCACCCGAATTAGGACCTCGCTCGCACCGAACCACCCGAATTAGGTCCTCACTCGCACCGATCCACCCCAATTAGGACCTCATTCGCACCGATCCACCCCAATTAGGACCCCACACGCACCGATCCAACCCAATTAAGTCCCCACTCGCCCCGAACCACCCGAATTAGGACCACACACGCACCGAACCACCCGAATTCGGTCCTCACTCTCACCGAACCACCTGAATTAGGTCCTCACTCGCACCGAACCACCCGAATTAGGACCTCGCTCGCACCGAACCACCCGAATTAGGTCCTCACTCGCACCGAACCACCCGAATAAGGACCCCACTCGCACCGAACCACCCGAATTAGGACCCCACTCGCACCGAACCACCCGAATAAGGACCCCACTCGTACAGAACCACCCGAATTAGGACCTCACTCGCACCGAACCACCCGAATTAGGACCTCGCTCGCACCGAACCACCCGAATTAGGTCCTCACTCGCACCGAACCACCCGAATTAGGACCCCACTCGCACCGAACCACCCGAATAAGGACCCCACTCGCACCGAACCACCCGAATTAGGACCTCAATCGCACCGAACCACCCGAATTAGGACCCCACTCGCACCGAACCACCCGAATTAGGACCTCACTCGCACCGAACCGACCGAATTAGGACCCCACTCGCACCGAACCACACGAATTAGGACCCCACTCGCACCGAACCACCCGAATTAGGACCCCACTCGCACCGAACCACCCGAATTAGGACCCCACTCGCAAACCTCACTCACATGAAAACCCACCAACATCTTTACGTTTAACCCATTCAGAGAAACTTTCAATTTCCTGAACGCACACCAAATTCCAACATCATCCGACCTCCCACTCATCCCACAAACACCCATACCATCAACATGCCCGCAACCATCACATTTCCCCAAAGTACAGCATCAGCAAAAGTCTATGATAGAAATATTGACAAATTCATGGCTGCCAAGCTTTAGATGTATGTCTAGCGAAGTCGACTTGTGGATCAAATAGCCCATAAATTGTCTGCATGTTATAGAAGGCTGTGGTCTAAGATGGGAGATCTAAGACTGAGAAACAAGCAGGCTCCTCTGATGTGTAGTGATGGATAGGAATAAAGGTACGCTCTCGCAACACTGTGTCGCCGTCGGATGAGGGATGACCTTAGTATTTCACAAACTGCATCGGATGCTGCTTTTGATCTCTGGGAACACTTTTGTTGCATTTTATGATCCAAGATCAAATTTGGCTCAGAGAGTTAATTATTTTTTTCGGCAACATCTACATCGAGGCAGTGGTTCGTTTTGATTACATCCCTGCAGTTATATATACAAATGTGGGGGGTCCTTGTATGTCCTTGCTATTTAAGGACGTTTAATTGTTGTTGGTTTTTTTGGGGGGGGGTCGATTCCCCTCTTGGGTACTATGTTTGAAGCCTATTTTTTGTGTCCTGTTCTTATTGCTATTATTATTATTATTATCATTATTATTATTATTATTATTAACCGTGGCTCAAAATCATACTCACGCGTGTTGGTGCACAAAATCAGTACACTGACAGATGGTAAATTCTGTCTTTTCAATCTTTCATACTATATTTTGTCCGAGAGATCCTGCCTGGTGTTTTTTTCAAACCTTGCGTAAAAACATACGTTTTGGAGATTCAAATATAAACTTGCCTCACATTTTGAGATGACATCAATGTCAAACATAGGTCCCTAATTGTTTAGACTGCCACGAAACATAAGCAGATGGGACCATCTTTCACCCGATGCTGTAGGTAGAATTATTTGGAGGTCTTGTTTACTATAAGCAGAGGAGCAATAGTTCCCAATCTTACATTAGTAGTATAGTTACTATGTAAGCAACAACACTGTCAGTGCACCCACGCCCGAGCTTATTATGACAAGAAACGCGTCTCGCTGTTACCACTCGGTTCTACAACAAACGACCCAGGAAGCCACACAACATTCGTTGTGGTGGAATCTTGGTGCCAGATGTGGTCTAGCTGTGATACACATGTTCGACCCTGCTATTGAACGATTGTTCGGCCCCTTACTAGACGGAAACAAATATAATAGGTAGCCTTATATTGAGTAATTCAACCCGCCCCCCACATGCAACCCTTTAGTGTCTCCGAGATGTGAAAGCGTGGATATGGTTTGGGCGTCATTCCTTGAGGGCTTGGCGATCTTGGGAATATGAGCTTCGTTCGGTACCATTTGAAGAAGGAGGGACAATTTGGCAAAAACAATATGTGGTTTTGATCATATGCTAGAGGTGCTGTATGCATGATCCGACAAAGCTCTTATTGAAATGTAGACATCAATGAACTTGCAACCTTGATTTCGGCATTGAAATAGAATATGAAGAGAATGCTGACATTCGTTATTTATCTTTTTCGGTGAGATTATTGAAACCAGATTATTGTAGGATTGTGAGCGTGTCACTATTAAGGTCCGATCATTTTGTATGGGAAAAGTGCCATTGAGCCATTAAATTTAACTCTCAAACTACTAATTCCGTCGTAAATTCGATTTTGCTTTAAAATGGAATTACTTAATGCTAATGACAATCTTTAAATTGCAGTTGGGAGAGCTGAATCATTATGAACCTTGTCGATAATATGTTTTTTTTAAAATACCCTGTAAATTTCAATAAACTTTGAAAGGAATAATAGAATAATGAACAAAGAGAATCAATCGCGTTTGACAAAATTTCGACTTCAAGTTCAGAAATGAGTTTTCTGAACGGCGATACATGATCTTTACTGTCGATGTGATCTGAATGTCTGTATGGTGCGACGTTGGACAGGATCGTTACGGAAGGTTCAGAAAGCATTAGTCCGCCCGACATGAGGGACGAGGTTGGGGCCGGATGCCAGTCCTTGCAATGTGATGCATGTTATTTAATACCCACTTTGTCTCAGCTTGACCCAGACCTGACGTGGTTGACCTGGATTGGTAGTTCCTGCGCCATGACTGTGGAATTTATATTTTTTAGGTATTTCTTTTTACTAAAAGCCACGGCAAGTCTAGATCAAACTAACCAAGTCTGGTTTGCTTGATTCCATTGAAATCAGCAGAAGAGGAAAGGTTCTTTCGAAAAAAATATTTTTATTATTTTAAAGACGTTTTCATTGACGAAGTTTTAGTTGACTGGACTGGAAATGGACCTGGGATAGAGCAGACTAGTCACCTACCTCTGTATTTGAAGAGCCCAGTTGACCTATCGTAGTAAGCGTCGAAATTTGCTGTGCAGAGTTGCGTCCCTTAACCTGTGATCATGGATTTGAATGCCAGATTTACCCTGATTATGTGTCTTGGTGTACCAGGTCCAAGACGCTCGTGGGTTTTACCAAGCGGTAAACGTCCAAGACTGCATTACATACAGCTATCCCCACACACGCTCATATAAGTGCAGGAACTATTGTTCAAAGCAGCTTTTAACCAAACTATCTAACTTACTCTGATCCGAACCTCGTGCATAGCTCCCCCACAGTTCCACTCTATAGCTACCCGCCGATACTGGGACTTAGGCATGCCCTACACGACATCTATTCCGGAATCCCGTTTGCAAGCATCGAATTTACGAGGAATAAACTCAATATTTGAGGACGATTTGGGTTTAAAAACAGAAGAATTTGAACCTGTCTGTATTCAATGGTTAAGTAACCTATAATATGCTTACGACGACTGTTCGCGCAACTCTTCTATCTCTTTCACACATATAGGCTTCGGTTATGCATAACGAGTCACACTTGGCCTCGTTGCCGATGTCGCGCACTCAGACTCCGTCTGGACCTGCTGCGGAGACGCAGCGCGAGAAGCCGTAAGACTGAGGAGGTTGTTTCGTTTCTTTAATGTGGTGTATGACACGATTACAAGATGGCCAATCAGGATAGCTGTCTGTCTGTGCATGTTCGCGAGATTCGGCGTGAATTGACCTTGTGATAACAAACACATGCGATTGATGACGTCATGGCTACGCGGTGAGGAATCGCAGCCATTGATTGACGACTGAAACGGAATGTCCTGATAACGAAACGTGAACATACAGCTTGATTAACTCTGATGCAGAAATTGAATAAAGAAACTATTTCAGCTATTATGTCACTGTTAGACTAGGTTAGAGGGTGCAGAGGGTATTATTTTTACGCAATCTGACAGCTCATCAGGCGTCATACGCCACTCTCATTTATTACCGAATCCCCCAAAGCTATTTGAATGCGCGTTGTTCGGCTATCTCAAATACCAACAGTTTTTGTTGCTTATTTCTTCTATTTTGCGGGTACGCATGCGCTGTAGTGGAGATTGGAGTCGGATTCGCCACCAGGCGGCGCTGAGACATAGATATTTCCTGTTGTACCAGAATTCCCATAAATGACATATGTTCACCTTTTTCTAAGTAACACTGCACGGAGATAAAAGGCTGTTATTGTTTTGACATGTGCTAATTTGTTATCACAATAAGATTTCTTATTGGCGGCTAAGCAGAGTGCAACAATGTAGGAGTTTTTGATTATTTGTTGAAAACAATACGGTTAATTGTTACACAATTTTGCGCTGTGGAAAAAAAGAACGATACCGCGCCACAACCGACCAAAAAGGTATTTCATAAGTTCAAACATTAATGCGAAAACAATTCTCTGAAGGAAATGCGTGAAGACATATCGGCTGCGGAACTGTTGTTTTGCATTACAAGCACGATATAGGAATGTCAGCATAGTTGTTTGTTTACCCGCTATTTTCTTGAGATATTTGGAATCCCGTGAAAATTACTGACTCGGCAAATGTGCAAAGACATACACATGGACTGATATCTGCTGGAACCTAAGCAAACATTTTCGTGAAATTTTAAAATATATGCGTTCATTATCTTAATCAACAAAATGGTCGTTAATTATCATACTCTCATTGGCTGCCATTCCTGTTTCAGTGAGTGAGTGAGTGAGTGAGTATGGTTTTACGCCGCTTTTAGCAATATTCCAGCAATATCACGGCGGGGGACACCAGAAATGGGCTTCACACATTTTACCCATGTCGGGAATCGAACCCTGGTCTTCGTCGTGACGAGGCTTGAACCACTAGGCTACCCGACAGCCCCTACTGTTTCAGAAAATGCAACCCTCCCAGAGGATGCAATCAAATTGGTTATCTCATTCACTCACTCACTCACTCACTCACTCAAGCTCACACACCCACTCTCAGATAACGATTGCATTTCTTTTCCTCCTCAGTATATGTGGATGATCAAAACGAGTCGGTCATTTCAATGCATGTCTTCTATTTCGCATTCTGGTGCAGGACACATTATCGTATTCACAAGAATGTCAGTTGATGTAGCGATGACAAGCAACGGCGTATGGATTATTTACACTGTCAACAACCTAAGCTTACAACAAAGCAAAGGAAGTCTAAGCTGGAAACAAACCCAGAATACATACACAAACACGGCATAAAAACGTAAGTTTTGGCACAGAATACTCTAGCGAGGAGCGGGGGTTTATTTAGAAGGATAGGCATTCCTGTAACATATGCATCATATTCTGTATACTGATGAGTGTTAGTTGGATGCTGTCGTAACAATTCTTTCCCTCGGGATCAGCAAATATTGTATGGGGCTTCAAAGGGTAACAGAACGCGCCCCTCCCTTACCAGACAAATGACCTCATTTCATTGTATTGATATGTTTACAACCCTGAGCAGTATCAGGTTTCCAGATTATCAACTTCCGGTTTTCCCGGAAGCAGTTCCGTTTCTGAGTCACGTTTGCTTGCATGGCATCCTTCCCGACCTGATGTTATGTGGGCTGTGTGGATTATGGGAAGGGATTTTGAATTGTCCTTTGCACGCAATTACGTTAAGAGTCATTTGTTGTGTGGCATTATCAGCCTTGAATATTGTTAAATATTCCATACATGATTGTATGACAAAATATTAAATGGTTTTGTTTGTACATTGACAAGAATGAAGTTATGGCTGTTCCAGATAACAGTATTCATTTATTTATCAGCGGACTCACCCACCTCCCCAAAAAATAAAAGCATAAATAAATAAGATAAAATAATAAAATCAAATAAATAAAGCAATATATAAAATAAATCAATCAATCAATCAATCAATCAATCAATCAATCAATCAATCAATCAATCAATCAATCAATAAATCAATAGATAATAAAAATAATAACAAAAAAATAGATAAATAAATAAATAAAAATAAATCCCCATCTCAACGATGTGATATGTCGTGTTTGGCTCTTTGGTTAAATGGTTCTATGTCAGCTAAATAGCGCTGATCATCTCCTAAACAACTTATTGTGTGGAGATTTCGTTCTCCAAGTTCCCTGACATCACAATAAAGAAAGATAGATGGAAAAAATAATCTCGCTAAAATCACAATTAGCTTTTGAAATAAAAATATTTTAGGATTTTCTTTGGGTTTTTTTCAGTTTCCTTCAATAAGTCCTCTTAAGGAAGAATCTAAACTTGCTTGGGATGAATCGGATGTGTTTTGTTTCAGGGTTTGTATTGGAGACTGGGATGTCGATACACGCTCTGGTGTAGGTGAATCAGTCCCTTTCGACATGGCTTTTAGGTCTTAGCGTCGTATAACGTCTGGGAATATTAGATGATACATTTTATATGTGATGCTAATTTTTAATGAGCTGTCTTTACTTTATTTCTTAAATATTTTGATTCTGCTTTTAATCGTATCATTAATATTCCTACGCGGGTCTTTAACTGGGCAACATGATATTTTATGGATCTAATAAGTCCGCTATATGACCGTCAGAAAAAAGTATGTGGGATACAAGTAAATATCACGATTGATGTCGAGTAATATATGTACACTTTATATGTGATACTATACTCTAGACAGATCTACGTGTCAATTTACGAATCACGAATTGACAATCATGTATGAACATTTGAAACCAGCCGCTTTCTTTAGGAAATTTGAAAGTGTCACATTCACAACGAACAGCTCTGAAATCTAGTTCATGGTCATAGTAGATATATACAATTTGAAACCTCTAAACAAGGGTCAGTCTTTGGTGGTACATAACGCATACATTATTGCTCATGGTGGCTCGAGTATTTTGTGCAATACCTCTAATATCGATAATTTCATGTTTGAGAAAAATGCCTTGTGTTTTGATATCGATTACTTGTTATGTTAATAAGCCAATGTCTTCAGCATATTCATAGCAGTACGTCTATCACAAGAGTAAGCGAGGGAGATAGCTTGATGTGGGATAAAAGCTTGAAAAGATGCTGGTCTTAGACGTTTACCTTGGTGAAACCTCAAACACGGGTATGATGTTGACAAATCTAGAAACAATCAGGACAAATCTGGGAGTCGAAACACGGTTGTAGTTTTTCGGCATTCCTAAGGGACGCAACTCTACACAGCGAATTTCGGCTCCTTGGTCAGCTGGGTCATCCGTGTCTCCACCTGACCCAGTGAGTGAGTGAGTTGGGTTTAACGCCGTTTTTAACAGTATTCCAGTTATATCACGGCGTGTTGGAGGAAAGCCCTAAGTAATGCACGTCTCAGACGTTTACCACTTCGGTGAAACCCACGAGCACGGGTATGGTGCTGACAAACCTAGAAACATGATCGGGGCGAACCGGGATTCGAACCCACAATCATAGGTTTCTGGTGTGCCCAAGGGACGCAACTCAGCACATCGAATCGCGGCGCCTTAGATGACTGGTCCATTCAAGAAGGTACAAAGAAGGGTACACATTAATAATCGGTACGAACCACTGTCAAAATATGTATTTACACCAGATCTTCTCGCGGAATGTATGCGCACATACACTTATTGACGTGCATTATTGAGAAAAGTTTTGTTTATGATATTCTAACATTATTTTCATATGAAATATACACCAGCATTTCAGTGGAATTACGTGACAGTTATGGTTCAGTGACAGTAACGGTTTTGTACGGAAGCCTTTTAGGGCCATTTGTTTGTTTTTTAAACAATTTCGATACTATCTTGAAATTTCAAGATACTAAGTTTAAATTTCAAGATACTAAGTTAACATCCTAATATGTAAAAATGCGTGAATAAGTGAGTAACCTTGAAATATCAAACTAAGTTGACATTTCAAGACAGTATCTTGAAATTTCGACTTAGTATCTTGAAATTTCAACTTAGTATCTTGAAATTTCAAGATAGTATCGATTTTTTTATAAAAAACAAATGGCCCTAAAAGGCTTCCGTAGTTTTGGCTCCGATTACATACATATTTTCCGGCTCTATACAGGTTTCTTCCATAGCTTCATAGTATTGGTCTAGTTCCAGTCCGCCACAGACATGGATGGGAAAACTGCAGGTCAATAATCTGATAGTAACGTCTCAACGTGGACGTCAATTGCAATGTCACGTTTTTCAGCTCTATCACTAGGAGCATGAACGAATGATATAACCTAAAAACTGGTGATGCCTCAGTCTTTATGTAATCTAAGCTACTGTATCGCGGTTTTCTGTCTATCGGTGTAGGCATGTGTGAGATATTAGTTCTCACACCAGCGAGAATCCTTCGTGACGGATGAGATAGCATCGCAGGTTTAAAGCTGCCTTCCTTTTACACATAAACACGAAGGAGGCGTGTTATGACATTGGTGATAGGTAGCTGATATACCAAGCTCAGAACTCCTAAATTCTGTTGACTTTGAATATCTACGAACTCCAAGATATGATGCGTGGAATTTATATATTTCTGGTGCAAAAACGTAAGAAGCGTTCGCCCCGATAGTGGTTATTTGAGAATGACTGCTGAATCGATTAGGCAGGGATATGGAGGTGTTTTTATTAAGGGAGAATTTTATTTATAAGCTCAATTTCAGGACTACTCGTTTCCAACCATAAAATTACAATTCTTCTTAAACACGTATTTCCAAAGACAGATTTAGCAATGCGTGTCTTCAAACGAGGTGGTATCAGATGTGTTCCATTTTCTTAACAATGAGGCGATGTGCTTCATGAAGATTTAAGCAAACAAATGTTCCTGTGTTCTGTGAAATTTCGATCGCTTTCAAGGTTCTGAATCCGTTACAGGGAAGTCTGAGGTCATAAAAAACAACATTAATTTGCTAACATGATATGAAATAGGTTTGCTTTGTACCATACCTGGCACTTAGAATAATTGATATGACATCTGAAGTAGGAGAGAAGCTGGTTTGTAACGATGTGTGCGACTTGTGATGGATGCTGTTCCCTTTTGCTCTTCTTGATGAAGAAGTCTTGCTGATGAAAACATACGATTGTATACAAACAATTAACTGTTGTAGTAAAAAAAAAATCAAGCAAGCACTTGGTTAATCAATGTACGGAGTCGAACTATTATAAGCACACGTGGGAGTAATATGACAGTAATTTATTAATTTCTTGATAAACTTACTGCTTCGGGTCAAACCTCCACGTATGTTCCAGAAGTCAGCATATTTATAAACCAAAAATGCTAGTTACACGGAACCGACTTCTACTATCGAACGATACCAAGGATTTCGTCTGTACAATGGCAATTACTCTCTATATAGAGACAGTAAAGTGATTTATATCAAGATTTATTCTAAATCGAAGACCTAAGAATCAGTGCATGCTAATCTATTACCAGCAAGTCGTTCAGGCTAACATGGCCAGGTCTATAAGTACCACGGAGCCAGACTTACATTCAACTGTTACACGCCAGAGACAGGCATCATAGGGAGTCATACCTTAGGTTTCGTACTCAAAGAATTGGATAGCCAAAGCATTGAACGCCAAAGGATTTATACGCTGTTTTGGCTTACAATATATTTGAACCTAATCATATTTCCATTTTCGTAGTAGGATTTGGAAACTTTAGCTACCGTTTTGATGCCTCGTACTAGACAGATGTTCATATCCACAACCTTATTTTCGTAATATAAGGTTACACACGGAGTAGCAGGTATAATGTGTCTCAAGTTTCGAACACAGCATGTCACAACAAAACAGGGACATACAAAGCCACGCGCTCAGTTTCGCACCAACAGTTGGAAAATGGACATACAAAGCCATGCCCTCAGTTTCGCACCAACAGTTGGACAACATAGGGACATACAAAGCCACGCGCTCAGTTTCGCACCAGCAGTTGGACAACATAGGGACATACAAAGCCACGCGCTCAGTTTCGCACCAACAGTTGGACAACATAGGGACATACAAAGCCATGCCCTCAGTTTCGCACAAACAGCTGGACAAAACAGGGACATACAAAGCCATGCACTCAGTTTCGCATCCAGAGTGGGTCAAAACAGGGACATACAAAGCCATGCCCTCAGTTTCGCACAAACATTTGGACCAAACAGGGACATACAAAGCCACGCGCTTAGTTTCGCACCAAGACTTGGACAACATAGGGACATACAAAGCAGCGCTCTCAGTTTCGCACGCAACATTTGCACAAGAACATGCAGAACACCCAACAGCTGGACACAAGGGAAACAGGGGTTAACGTACGTGTGGTTCAACCGATCCTACTTGAGACGTAATCAGCAATGGCGTCATGGTTAGATTCAGACACGGTACAGATGGCAGATTACTACTCGAGCACAGATAACGAAATGCAATATCTGCTTGGGATACAGTTCCACGATCTGATGGCTATTGGAGATGCATGATGTCGGGCAGACATGCATACATATGTTAGCAACTATCCAGAAAGGTCTGATAAACTCAGATGAAAATGCTTTCAGTTCGACATATTATGGATATGTTTGACAGAGCGTAAGCTCTTGGCAGCCATGCTTCAATATTTCCTTGTTTGTGTGGGTGGTTCAGTATGAAGAGGGAACAACATAACCTTTCGCAGTATTGTGAAAATATACTAGACTTTTGAAATAAGAAATAGAGTAAACTACGGTTATAACGAACTCGCTTATAACGAACTGACGGATATAACTAACTTACTTTTTTTGGTCCCGACTATTTGCTGTTGTTATACTGGATATATGCTTATAACGAACTACGGTTATAATGAACTAAAAATAGTAGTCCCTTTGAGTTCGTTATAACCGTACTTTACTCTATGCGATATCACCAAAATGTTGAGTAATAATAACCAAAGTAGCAGCCAGCATGAAACAAACAAGTGTCTCCCTGCTCTGCCAGTTGACCAGTCCCCTTTGAATTGCCTACACTGAATCCGTTTTAAGTAGTTAATTATATAAACACATATGCCATTGACAATTGATGCATTTCTGTTCATGCAGACGTAACACCTGTAGTTTTTTAATATTCATTGATTTATCTATAGGGTATCTGTGTTGGTGCTGTTGCAGGAATAGTCTTTCCTCAGATGAAAGGTTAAGGACTCGTTTCACAAAGCGATCTCAGAGCTGCGGCTATCCTATGTTAGTGTTGTGGACGTTTGGTAGTCATAGCTCCAAGATGGACAACCTTGAATTAAATACCATGGGGTCATGTATTGTTGAGATGCTTTACGCCATTGCTTCACCTCAGGGAATTATATGTTTTTGTTCTTATAGGAAGTCACCTTGTTACAAGAAGAATCTTAGTGTTGTGGTTTTACTAGGTTCATGTCAGTGTGGGTGAGCTCGTTTGATGCGTTTATCTAGAGATACTCTCGGTTCTAACTGTACTAAAGATTGGCTGCGTACCGTGGGCTCATGCAAGGTTTATCCACGAATTGACTCTCGGTTCCTACCCTACTACAGAGGGCTAGATACAGTGAACTCGTAGAAAAAGGTTGTGGCGACTTTCCAGGGATGCTTCCTACGCTACTAGAGTTGGGCTAAATACAGTGGGCTCGTGTAGGGTTGGGGCGATTGTCCAGGGAGGTTCCTACCCTGATACAGGTGGACTGCATACAGTGGGCTCGTGTAGGGTTGGGGCGATTGTCCAGGGAGGTTCCTACCCTCATACAGATGGACTACATACAGTGGGCTCGTGTAGGGTTGAGGCGATTGTCCAGGGAGGTTCCTACCCTCATACAGATGGACTACATACAGTGGGCTCGTGTAGGGTTGGGGCGATTGTCCAGGGAGGTTCCTACCCTGATACAGATGGACTGCATATAGTGGGCTCGTGTAGGGTTGGGGCGATTGTCCAGGGAGGTTCCTACCCTGATACAGGTGGACTACATACAGTGGGCTCGTGTAGGGTTGGGGCGATTGTCCAGGGAGGCTCCTACCCTCATACAGATGGACTACATACAGTGGGCTCGTGTAGGGTTGGGGCGATTGTCCAGGGAGGTTCCTACCCTGATACAGATGGACTACATACAGTGGGCTCGTGTAGGGTTGGGGCGATTGTCCAGGGAGGTTCCTACCCTGATACAGATGGACTACATACAGTGGGCTCGTGTAGGGTTGGGGCGATTGTCCAGGGAGGTTCCTACCCTGCACAGATGGGTTGTATCACCTCGGGATAAAGTCAATGTCAGTCTTACGACTTTCTGTTTGTGGCCATAACACACTGTAGAACAGCAGTTGAACACTGCTCGCGTGTAAGGTCAGAGGTCCTCGGATGTATACGGAGTAGTGATGCTGGATAGAAGAGACAGCAAAGTGGTTCCATTTGTTAGAGCCCAGGTGGAGGAGGAAGAGGGAGAGATGGGCTCATTAAGATGGTCTGTGTCAGGCGGGCGATAGTGGAGCTGTTAATCACATTGTAAGTGAACGGCTATGAAGTCATGCTGCTTGAATGATTGTTTGGTCTTGACGGATGAAGTACAAGCTGACCTTAGTCCCACCACCTTCGTTATCATCACCGAATACGCGGAGATAGTGTTGAATCTGGGGAGGGTTGCTGATTTATGCCAGAATGAAGAGTTGTGAAACTGATGTGAGACTGATGTGAAATTGATTTCAGTGATCGAGTCACATAATTTCCCATTTTTGCCCTAATTGCCCTTTTACGCCTAATGGAATTTGTTTCATCGGATAATAGGACGCTGATGTTTATTTGCTTACCAGTTATCTCGTGACCCCCTTTCATAGACCAGTGAAGATCCGGGTAGAATAGGTCTTCAGCAACCCACGCTTGCTGTAAAAAGCGACTATGCTTGTCGTAAGAGACGACTAACGGGATCGGTGGTCAGGCTTGCTGACGAGGTTGATACATGTCATCGTATCCCAGTCCCGATGCTCATGATATCAATCACTGGATTGTCTGGTAAGGACTCGGGTATTTAGAGAACGTCGTCGACGGCGTTAAACAACAAACAAACAAACAAACAAACAGAATCATACAACAGAAAGTACCGCTTGTTAAAATCTACAGCAACTAAACAATATTTGTCTTCAATGGAACCATTTGGACGTTGATGACCAAGGGTTACGATCCCCATATTCCTCCTGATTGTTCGTGTAAGGCCCGGGTCAGCAGACAAAGTACGTTGTATTAAGCTGATGGGATCAGGGCATGTACTCTGTAGTCCATCTAACCCATTCTCCACCAAATCATACATTCCACATCCAGACAAGTACCAGACTGATGAACCCACTCTATAGACACATGAAGATGTAGATTGTCAGTAATGGCAGATAATCCTGGGTTGTACCAACTGGTGTTGTAAAGCTGTGTCTGATTAGCACAGAGATCGATGCATGACCTCAGTGACCCGTCTCCTCCACGACCGGTCCGTGCAAACTGCCCATTGTAGTGGTCGTGGTATTTCAGATTCATGTTTGTAGATATATGGTTATTGCATACAGATCAATATTCGACATCCTGTTCCCATCAAGAGTATCACCTTGAATAACATATTGTTCAACAGGACCAGCTGGGAACGTGAGAGTAAGATCTTATCTTGCTCCAGTAAGAACTCTCGCAATCAGCCACTTTCAGTATGAGGCTCGAAATACATACAAGTTCAGTGCCGAGATGCTTCTTCACGTATTATCCATGCTCGTGAGTTTGACCTCAGTGATAAATGTCTATGACCTGCATCACTTTGGACTCTATGAGGTTTATGACCTGAATCACTTTGGACTTTATCAGGTATACGACCTGCATCACGTTGGACTTTATCGCCTTTATGACCTGCATCATCTTGGACTGCATCAGGTCTATGACCTACATCACTTTGGATTTTATCAGGTCTCCGACCTGCATTCCTTCGTTCCGGCTTAGGGGTCACGGGTGGCCCAGTCGTCTAAGGCGCCGCGATTCTCTGTGCTGAATTGCGTTCCTTGACCACGCCAGAAACCTATAATTGTGGGTTCGAATCCTGGTTCGCCCCGATTATGTTTCTAGGTTTGTCAGCACCATACCCGAGCTCGTGGGTTTCACCGAAGTGGTAAACGTCTGAGACCTGCATCACTTCGGGCTTTCCTCCCACATTAAGCTGACACGCCGTGATATGACTGGAATACTGTTAAAAGCTGCGTTAAACCCAACTCACTCACTCACTCACTCATTCCGACTTAGGGCTTTCCTCCAAACGTTAGGATGCCACAAAGAGGTGTCCATGCTGTCAACTTTGGCGAATATGTTTCTTTGACCCCATGATCCGAGCATTATAGTAGGAAACTTATACCGTGATAAATAAATCCGTTATGGGCTCTGATAAAGCTTCACTTTCTTAATCCCTGTGTTCATTCACTACAGGTTATTAGTAATAAATTTTAACAGCAACAAGATCAAAGGAGATTTATGTTTTTATGGCTTAAACAATTTTACTATAATGTTTAATCAATACCCGTTCCGGGGCCACGTTTCCGAATCTTCATGGCTGGTTCCTATAATTGGCCTTTCTGCTTAATTCTTTCAAGACCCTCTCTTTGTTCCTAGACAGCCAGCTTCGAAAATTTTAAGATCAATTTGAGATAAAATTATAATTTAAGGATTAAACTTTTTTTCAAAGGTTAAAGAGAGTTGGTCTTGTTTCAAAGACTGCATGTTTTGGTGTGAACATAAACACACTGACGCCACTTTGACCATCACAACAGAAATCTCATGTTTTCATTTTCCATATTCTCAGAGATTCTCGTACATTCTCTCCCATTCTCGTGGATTCTCATATATTCTCTCCCGTCTTGTGGGTTCTCGTATACGGATTTTCCCCGGTAATAAAATCCGGGAAACAATTTCATGTTTTATGCCTGTTTTAGGAATACCTATTACGGCGTGTAATGTACTCACCAAGATGAAACAGTCGCGTTGAATAGCTGGAGATTTGCACACAGTTACTGATATTAAAGGCGTGTTTTCATATTTCCAGCCATTGCTAGAGAAAATACAGGTCCTTTTCGAAATATATGTATTTATGACTAATGTGAATGTTGGATGATACGACGTTCCTTTCATTGTAATATTGACGTTATCAAGTTACAGTAAACTACGGTTATAACGAACTCAAGGGACTACTGATTTTAGTTCGTTATAACCGTAGTTCGCTAAAAGCACATATACAGCATAACTACAGCAAGTCGTCGGGACCAAAAAAGTAAATTCGTAATATCCGTCAGTTCGTTTATAAGCGTGTTCGTAACAACCGTAATTTACTGTATCTGTAAGGTTTTTCAATATTCAGTTCTCATATTTGTATATAGCAAAAGAAGAACCAAGAACAGAACGCCCTGATTGGGCAGTAAATATAAAACTTTAAGGTAAATAAACATTTAATGTACATTATGCATTAAGAAATTGTATATGTTTGTTATACAGATGCATAACGATTCATATAATCATCATAATAATAACAGTTGTTATAAGTTAAAATTTTCATTGAAAGAAGACAATAGCATGATCTGGTCGAGTCTAACATGGCGGCAGTTACCAGCCGCCATTGTTCTCAGATTTCGGTGGTAACGTACATGTCAACTTATTTGATTTACAAAGACGCTAACAAACGCGAAGGCAGATTAAAAACCTGCCCGCTATCTGCGCCCCATCTGGCCTCACTGCATGGCCACTTATGCGTTTGTTTACGAATGGAAGCATGCGATTCGTTTCAAATGAGAATTTTACTTTCTCTTTAAACTTGAAACTCTAAACGACCAGCTCATATGGTTTGTGTCAGTGTGTGGCCTTCCTCAGACTTAAATGTTATGTTTATTTCAATTTTAAATATATACACAACGTTTAGTTAAGAAAAATATGTTAAATTTCACGTATTTGATATTTCTGGTTAAACAATTAGACATACGTTTAAAACTTGTCAGGAGTTTAACACAAACCATTTGGCTGGTATTATTTTTTTAAAACTTTAATGATGTCTAAAAAGCGCCAAAAATTGGAAGAAACTATAAATAATTTAGATTTTGTCTTCAAAAGTAACGGGATGCTACTTTCAACATTCACGAGCCGACATAATGTTTACATATTTATTTGATTGAAAAACTATCACTGATGGGAAAACCACGACATCGCTCCAGGAAATAGTCCAGAGAATTCAACTATTGTAAGAATTTAAGAGGTCTTTGCTGATGGCGTTTGAAGATAACCGGTAACTGTACGCCAAACCAGGGCTTTAAAAAGCTATCAGTAATCTACAGCAGTGGCATTTGTTGTGGATATATACGTATTCAGTGACAATAAGACGACATGGCTCGCAGCGTTTATGGAGAGACGATTCTGCTTGTGTTCCCCCTTCCGTGGCCACTGTTTTTCTATTGTCTCTCATATACCGTTGGTTGACCCAATCTAGACTTGCACACGTCTCCAAGGCAACGAGTATTATCCCCCGCCACGAAGTGGGGCGGGGATATGAGAACGGAGTTCGTCCGTCCGTCCGCTTCTCAAGGTTGACATATCTTCTCCAAAACTATTTAAGTTAGGGAAATAAAATTTCACACACTGGTGTTATTTGTCACGATCACAAATGAGTTCGAAAATTGGTGTCGTACATTCATGTGTTACAGTGTTATGGACCCTGGTCAATGCTTTTAAACTTAGTACATACTATGTGAAATGGGGACGAGATTTCTCAGAAACTATTTAGGTTATATGAATTAAAGTTCGCATGCTTATATAAGAGATACCTTAGTCTGTCTTACAGACCCTGATACAAATATATATCAAATACAGCCCATGCAAGTCTATAATGTTTGGCAAGTCTAGATTACTGCAGTATCTTCTGAAAATGAAGAGAGTCACTGGGCTCCCTTTTATTATACATTTATTAAGATAACTGAACAACTGTTTTTTCAGTACGATATGTTCATTTAAGAGACTAGATGTTAGTCTAGAAATACCTGTCAAGACTGATGTCGGAAATTGGTCCCGAAAATATATTTTGTTATTTAGTGCATAGTGTCTGCATCGGGGGTAGTGATAACGCTCTTTTCTTGTTAGTTTAAATCATAATTTCTAGATTATATAAATAATAAGAACAAGTTGTCCCTTAATAGACTGGCGACCGCTTATCTCTTTTTTACAAATTATAAGGATAAAATTTCTTTACATCCATGTGCTTATCATTCAGTAAAGACTTGGAGCAAGGCTAGCCCAAGCCTGAGGCTGTTTTAACCATGATGCCAGAAATGGTTGACATGCTGGCCTCTGTCAATATTGGGTAACGTCAGGTAAATTGATAAGCGTTTTTGTAATATATATATATCACATCATCTAAGTCACGTTATCTCAAATTTCGGGGAGCAATGGGAGACCTCGAGACACCTAGGAATCATAGCAACACTTCGATATAACCAGAAATTCGAGACAGACGGTGATATGAACACGTCAAATGGCGTAATACTACATGATTAAGTTCGAGTTAAATATTTCTTCGAGATACACCATTCGAGATAACGAAAGTCTTAAAGTGCAACACAGTCATGTTGGTATCTCGAAGCTCGCATGGTATTTGAATTCACTTATATCAGACTATATATAGTTTTTACTTACAGTCATGGTCATATACTTGTGTCTTTTACATTTGTGGTTGATAAAAAACAGTTGTATTTAATCATAAGTTGACCCTGCGACCAGGAAGTACAAGGGTGTGTTCTTACACTTGGCTCGACCCGTGAAGATCCGGGTTAGAATAGATCTTCAGCAACCCATGCTTGCCGTAAAAGGCGGCTATGCTTGTCGTAAGAGGCGACCAATGGGATCGAATGGTCAGGCTCGCTGACTTGGTTGATGCATGTCATCGATCCCAATTGCGTAGATCAAACCATCAAATGTATACATGTATATACAAAAGGCCATTACGCCTCTTGTGTTCTTCGTGTATATTGTGGTAGATCAATACTGTCTCCTTGATTTAAAAAAAAAAGTTTTTTAATTACTTCACACAAACAAGAAATCAAAACAATTAAAATATCAACGATGTGGGACCACGTGGTTTTTTATGGGTCTGTATGTTTCCATTTTAAAAAAAATTGAATTCAATCCAGATTCTAAATTCAATCAAAGAATTCCGAAACTGTAAAAAAAAACGTATTTGGCTGTTGGAGTTTGAAAAGTTTATATTAAAGCTTAATCAAGTTAAAAGTTGGTGCCTGAAATTGGAAATCGTATATCTTGACTGTAAATCGTACATAGACGACCTTAGGGCAATGCGTAGATTTGTCAAAGCCGATTAAAACTTTATTACCGAGGCAAATTCAATCACCTTGTCTTCCGTATGTGCTTTTGAGATCGCTCTGATTAAATTTTCCAACAAAAGATCGTTAAACTGGGATTTTTTTTAGGCTGCGGATGGTACAAGAAATTCATTGCATAATTCCTTTGAAGTAGCTGACAAAGTTCATTAGAAATCCTGAAGTGAATTTAAATTCCATGTGTTCTTCTATTTACGTTCCTTGATATTTTAGACATATTGGTTCAATGTATATTTAGAATAAATTTATGCGAGACCTTTGCTGTACTTACATTAATGAGATGATATTTAGCTGTATTGTTATATTGAAAACATATGTATGTATGTATGTATGTATGTATGTATGTATGTATGTATGTGTGTGTGTGTGTGTGTGTGTGTGTGTGTGCGTGTGCGTGCGTGCGTGTGTGTATGTATGTGCGCAATTACCTTGCCTCTGCGTGTGTTTATGACGGGTGCAACATGTGGGGCAGGAAACGCTCACCTTTTCGCGAACACCTGGTGTCATCACTATTTGATAGTGATTCATTAACTCTGGTCCAGCGCCTTGACTGAGGAATTTATATATTTCATGATTTTTTACTAAAAGTTTAGGCAAGTGTAGATTAATCTAAACCAAGTCTAGATTCCTTTGTTATGAAAACAGCAGAGGCGGGAAAGTGCAGCTGAAAAATAATATTACAATTATTTTAAAGAAATGGTTTCATAGACTGGGTGTCTGTCTACATAAACATATGCTCATGATATAGTCGGAATCGTAATGAACTCTGCGTTTAGCCGAGATTTTTATGATTATGGTTTTCGCTTTTATTATCATGTGCTTACTGGCATTACTTGGAAACTGAATGGGTAATCGAACCCGGACTTTTAGCGTGACCGGCGAACCCTTCGACCCCCCTATGCTTTATAATGAAGACCGTGTCAAATCAGTAGCGTGTACCACATTCATATGTTAAAGAAAATATGCACGAATTGCGCACTTCTATTTGACTTTAAGCAACAATATGTGTGTGCCTTGTTCAAATACGTGAACTTAGCCATAATTTACCCTTTTAAGACAATTGTTCAATAGCATTGTGCGAAAAATGAAAGCGACAAGTGACAGTTCAGAACAAAAAAGCAAACAGTGATTAATTATGGCTGTCATCGAAAGCCTCTGTACACGTCTAATTCTTTCGGGAAATACTCGAAAAATGCTTGTGCCGTATTTGAGACAGAGATCCTTGAAGTGATTATTCTCTCGCTTCCTCCTCCCATCCCCAACCCCCCATTAAGCTGTCGTCTCACCACCAGCATAGCCATTTTTTGGGGCTTTCTTCTCATCAGTTGCATATTAATGTCTGTGTCCTTGCCACTGCTGTGTTTGAGAGAGGGTTGCGACAGGGATAACTGCTGGACCCGTTTCCTTTTATGTTATGCTTCATGCAGAGATTTCTATTGGATATGGAATGGGTTTTGTCGCTTTATTTGACAATCTTTGGTCTCCTAGACATATTGTAGGTGCATTAGATTCCCTATAAACATCTGTTTTCAACAACATCCAATAAGGCATCCTGCGGGGGTGAACAGTTTGTACAATACGTGAAGCCAATTTCGCTGACCCCCGCTGTGACATTGCTGTAATATTGCCAAGACCGACGTAAAACCTTACTCACTCACGCAATAACTTGTTAATCCTTGCTAACAATCATGATCTGATCACCGAACGTACCATGGAATGCCAGTCTGTCGTTGCCAAGATGCCACAGGGGTTAACATGACTAAAAGTCATTCGTCAGCGTCAACTGTATCACGTTCCCCTGACATACACGCATACACAGAAACATATACTACTCTGCAGTGTGAGGCATTAAAAAGACGTGTGAGGAACCACTGAGGCACTAACACACACAACGCCCCGGGGAATCTCTTTATCACCTTGGGGCGGTGGGGTAGCCTAGTGGTTAAAGCGTTCGCTTGTTACGCGGAAGACCCGGGTTCCATTTCCCCATGTGGGTACAAAGTGTGAAGCTCATTTCTGGTGTCCCCCGCTTGATGTTGCTTGAAAATTGCTAAAAGCGGCGTAAAACCATACTCACTCATTCACTCACTCACTCACCTACCCACTCACTCACTCACTCACACCCGACCCCTGCAAAAGCTATGGCTGTGATTTGCACAAAGGATGCGTTACTGACTCGCCTATCGTCAGGACTAGTTTCTCACCAGGCCAGCATTATGTAATAACACCATAACGATAGCTACACTTATTTCAACTGTGAGGAGTCACTCGGCTCGTCCAGTAGGATGGCAGCCAGCCATATTGTAACCAGTTTCGAGCTTAATCACATGACACAACCTGCGGCAGCCATGAACCCAATGAGTTGTTTCCGTTTGTTTTTGTCTTCAAATCAACGTGTAGAAAGATTACCTAATTTCCGTTAGGCAGAGAATAACCGTTCTTCCAAAATAGCCGTCGTGGAATAATAACTATATGGGCGGGATCTCGCGTCATGTGTCACTCCCCCATCGCTGACCGAAGTGTAATGTAGGTAGCGGAATAACCCGAGTAGTCCCGAATGGACCCGAGTGGACCCGATTACGTGAAGAGTTAGTGAGATATTACTTTTACCGAAAAGGTGTAAGGAATTTTAACCCTGTGTTGTCATATGTATATTATTCTACAGTTTACAAATGTAGATAATACAAGGGCGAACGTGTGATAGCTTGTAATTGGTTTTGTAACTGTATGATGTATGCATTGTTGTTCACCTATACGGATGGGTTACCCACAAGATTCGAGCAGAAACATGGCCGCCACGGCCATTTTGAAAATATTACTTTGACCATATATTCAACTCTTGTTGTCATGTATCGACTTGATATTTTGATATTTTGTGAATCTGCCCATGGAGACATGTGGTAGGGGTTTCGATTTTTTTTCAGGGTGTATAATCTGAATACAGTTTGTTGAAAAACAAATAGAATTTGAACTGTATTATTGCATATATCCTCTACTGAGATATTCCGCATAGGCTCGGGGCTTCAATAATCGCATTTGCGAACGGGATGCCGTAAATAATGAACTTCATAATGAATACATTTCATCTAAATATCAATTAACGGTATTACATTCCATCATGTGGAGCCTCGAGATTGGAATACAGCAAGGTGCGACTGTACCAGCTATAATTTCCCGCATGGTTTCAAAGGTGCTTCCGATTCTTATCTCAGCCACTATAATTTGTTTCTGTTAACTAATTTTATTATCAGGCAATTTGTTGAGGACGCCCTCTTTCAAGTGGAGCTAATTCAAAGCGATTTTAGTCCGCGAAGTGCGATTTTTAGCTCGCCTGTTACAATCGATGTTGTGACATATGCGTTTACCCCTAAACCTCACAAACAGTTTGAAATTACATTTGCTGTCTCCACGCTTGTGTTTAACTATTGTGGTGTAAAAATCTGTTTTCTCTGCTAGTGTTAAGCAGAAAACTTATAATGAAATAAAGAATTCCATGATGGGCACTGATCGTTTGCTTTCCCTGAGGCTGTTCCGAAAGAAATGACAATGTTAAAACGCAATTATGTTTTTTTTAAACTCTGAATGGATAGAAACAAAGAATTAGAAATAAAGAATTCCATGTTGAAACTATGTGTATCTGGTTATATGTTAAAAACAGACGCTGTAAGGCTCCTTTGAAGTACTGATAATGTGGTTATAATATAAAAAAGCAACATTAATTTTGTTACGATTGAAAAAGCTCTGTTATTGATCATCCTCCAGTGGAAGACTTGTCATGTTGAAGTAATATCCTCGATCCTACTATTCCTCAGCTGGCTGTGCTGAACATGAATTCTTACCCTAGTAATCAACGGTTTCTCCACCCGAAGGTATGAACGATATGGTAATCAATATGCAATCATATTGCACATATATTAACTAACAAATATTTTGTTCAATTATCTCCTGTTATTTCAAACGTTCCCTGTTGTGTTCTCCATACATCTTCGCTGTGCTTCAAGACAACCGTATTCTGGTACAGATTGAACACGCCACGGATCTGACAATTTGTTATCCAACCTTATCCATTGTTTAAGCTCTTCTGACACAATTGACTCTAGCTCTATGACTTACAAGGCCCTTAGCAGCTGGAGCTAATGCTTTAACTAGGGATGGTTTATCAGTTAAAGCCATGTTCCGGCCTATATTAGCGTTACTTTCACCTTGAGTATATAAGCTGGAGTAACGAGGACCGGTAATTCAAGGGGATCGCCTTGAAGACTCGTCGTCTGATGCGGAGGAGGATGAGGGCAGGATGCTGCGAGACGTTTATGAACTTTCTTCCATAGGGTGGTGATTCATTTGTAAATTTGGGGGATATCACACGTTTCTGAACTCGTATACAATGGCATCGCGTTAACTATAAGTACTGAGAACTATCGAATTTATGTCGAGATATCCGCAGTATGAGACAAGCGGGTTGCTGACACAAGGCCGAAGTCATTATACGTAGAGTAAACTACGTTCATAACGAACACGCTTATAACGAACTGACCGATATAGCGAACTTATTTTTAGCCCCGGCCATTTGTTGTATATATGCTGTATATATGCTTATAACGAACTACGGTTATAACGAACTAAAATTAGTGGTTCCTTTGAGTTCGTTATAACCTTAGTTTACTGTACTTTGAGTTTTGAAAGTCGTGTCTTCCCTGTTTGTTGTTTAACGCCGTACTTAACAATATTCCAGATACATGACGGCGGTCTGTAAATAATCGAGTCGGGACCAGACAGTCCAGTGATTGATATTATGAGCATCGGGATTGGGATACGATGACATGCATCAACCAAGTCAGCGAGCCTGACCACCCGATCCCGTTAGTCGCTTCTTACTTCAAGCAAAGTCACCTTTTAAGGCAAGCATGGGTTGTTGAAGACCTATTCTACCCCGGATCTTCACGGGTCCACTATTATTTGCGTATATGCGGGACCGCGTTTGACATCGCGAGGCAGGCTGTGTTTGACGTAGCGTAATGTGAGCAGCCTTGGAAGTACGGTTCACTGGGAGGCACGCTGGGCATACCTGTTGCAGGGGCAACACACTGATATCTGAGGCCCGCTAATAGCTTGCTCTGTCTGGATGAGTGTTTACTGAACGAATCATCCGACATGGTTGACTTTTTCCCTCTGTGGGAGGATAGTTTGTTGTTTAACGCCGCACTCAGCAATATTCCAGCTATATGACGGCGGTCTGTAAATAATCGAATCTGGACCAGACAATCCAGTGGCTGATCATGAGCATCGATCCACGCCATTGGGATCCATGACATGCTTCGCCTCTTACGGAAGGCATGGGTTATTGAAGACCTATTCTAACCCGGATCTTCATGGGTCTTCCCTTTTGGGGCTGTTTTGGATGTCTTTATGGACACATTTGCAACTTTGAACAACAATTTAACTATTAAAATCTCCATATACATCTGTCTCGAATTCCCTCGTCGAACCACATCCCTACCTCTAAGTAGACCGAATTATGTCGTAATGATGTCTCCGCGTCAGGCAGGACAATATTCAGGTCGAATATCAAAGTCCATTTTAATCAAATTTCAACTAAAATTAATTAGCACAGTCTGTGGGTGTTTTCATCTGGTTGGACATAGCTGATGTTTCGCATAATACATTTCGACACATCCGGAGTGATTTTATGTCAGTAACTGCGGGAATATGACAGTTTCTGGAGTACCGATCATCGTCGCAGATCCGGGTCCTCAGCAATCTATGCTGGTCATAACAGGCGATTATGAAACGGACCTTGTGGTCAGGCTCGGCTTACTGCGTGTCATCGGATCCCATTTGCGAAGATCGATGCTCATGATGTCAATCACTGGATTGTCTGGTTCAGACTCGATTGTTTACAGATCGCCGTCACAAACATAGCTGGAACGTTGCTGAATGTGGTATCAAACATCAAACGAACAAACAAAAAGTAAAGTTTAAACTGAATATCCTTCTCTGGGCTCCAGTTTGTATACTTTGTACAGTGACACGTTTGTCGTCTAGAATAGGTCTTCAGCAACCCAGTCTTGCCGTAAAAAGCGACTATGCTTGTAGTACGAGACGACTAAGAGATTGGGTGGTCAGGTTCGCTGGCTTGGTTGATGCATGTCATCGTATCCCAATTACCTTGGTCGATGCTCATGATGTCAATCACTGGATTGTCTGGTCCAGGCTCGATTTTTGGCCGACTGCCGTCATATATATGGAATATTGCTGAGTGCGGCGTTAAACAACAAACACACAAACTCTATCTGACGGCCGCTCTGTCCACCGATCCTCTCAAGAAGTAGCCTAGTGGTTAAAGCGTTCGCTCGAAGACCCGGGTTCGATTCCCGACATGGGTACAATGTGTGATGCCCATTTCTGGTGTCCCCCTGCCGTGATAGTGCTGGAATATTGCAAAAAGCGGCGTAAAACGATACTGAATCAATCAATCTCGTCAAGCAAAAATGTTGCACAAATACAACATCGCTACTTTTTCCCTTGCTCACATATCGCTTTCAACTGAAACTAATCAATGTAATAAGCGCGTATCATAAGATGGTAGAAAACACCCCGTGAGTCAGGTGACAATATATAAGCATCCTTTCACCGACCCCCGGCGTAATACCCCCGGTAAACACCAGAAACAAGAACGGTCTGTGAAGCATCTATTTACGGTTCGTTTTAATTTTGCCCCGTCTTTCATCATTTGACTCTCCTTTGAGCTGCAGAAATGATTATATCGCCGGTGTTATCAGGAAATGCAAAGGTTGCGACACATTGAAAATAAATCTGCCAGTTTATCTCAGTACCACGTGGCTATATCTCCGTGCGGGCAACGTGCACTTAAGCTGTTGCCACGTGGTCATGACGCCATATTTGATTGTCCTGCATTTCTCACTCACCCTGACTATTATTATTTAATATGATCATATTAATATTTTATTAAATGTACACCGTCGGGGTTGGAATAGGTTTCCTGCGCACTATACTTGGGAGAGCCGGTTAATGGGGATTGGATGGTTGCCGTGTAACCTGGTTGATTGGGTCATCGTGCCCCGCCTGCATGGATCGTTAGCTCATGCTGTCAGTCACTCGGGGTAACAACAAGTACCATCTTCCAACTTCTTTTGGTTTGGCGCAACCGGGATCCGAACCACCGACCTCCCGGTCTCCGGGCAGACGCTCTATCCACTAGACCACGGAGACGGTCATCTGGGATTTAAACGCACGACCGCCTGAAAGACGCACTTTTTTTTAAAGCGAATTGCAGCGTTTAGACGTGTGAGCTTCCCGTGCTCCGTCTCGGGCTTTTATCAACGTTGTGTGGATAGCGATATGGACTCCCTGACATGTATTTATGGGACTGGTTGAGGATACAGCGAACGTTCTGTGTCAATGATGTATTACAGTAACCTACCAGCGTTAAGGAGGTTGGCGGTTACCACCACGTCTCCGCTCGCCATGTTACCATGTGGTCGAGACACAATCAGGTCGTGTCTTAGCCGGTCGCACTATCAGCTCGTGTCTTGGCCGGTCCACGTGTCATACTAATGAAGAAATATTAAACGTTTCGGTCAATAAATTTCGCTTCATGTTTTATTCAGTGCCGCCATGTTTTTAGTGGCTTAAGAAGTTCGTTTTATCGCCAGCATTCCAAAGAGCGTTTTAACCCTTTAACGTGGCCAGGAGTTTACGCGCTTTGAAAAAAAAAGTATCCGGGTTTTGAGAGTTAATAATTGATGCGACTGATCAAACGACCCATAATTGTCATTCATCTTCATTGTGAATTACACATTTGTTATGTTTGAATGTTTCCGGGTGACATATGAATGATGGGCTCACGCGTTGCATCTATTTATGGATTAATAAGTGTGCCTTTGGTCGACATGCCGATATTTATTTGAGATTTTAAGGCATTTTCCTAGTTCGGTGTCGCATTATAGATACACAACATCACGGATGATGCTGATGATGGAACAATCTTTGACAGCAGAGTTAACATAGCATCAAACATTTTACTTTCGATAATAATGTATCCATTGCAGCATTAGTGCAGCAATAAGATGTCGACTGCATCTCGGTGTATAGTGTGGGGCAATTAGGAAGAGGTGAGGTGAAATTGGGTTTAACGTCGCGTCCAAGAATATTGCACTTATATAGCGACATGCATGCACGTGTGTGTGTGTGTGTGTGTGTGTGTGTGTGTGTGTGTGTGTGTGGCTGCTTGTACTAGTCCGGACTGATGACGATTTATAGTGCTAGCTCACTGAGATACCATGCCGCAGTTTAACATGAATACCCCAATCAGACACAGTATACTGAATCCGAGCCGACCAGTCCTTGTTTTAGCCCCAGACAGGGTAACAACAAGTACCATCTTTTAACGTCTTTTGGTATGACGCGGGGATCGAACCCCGGGCGGACGCTCTACCTCAAGACCACGGAAGCGGTCTGGCAATTAAGGGCATCGAACTCGGATAATATGCGAGACAAGCTAAAACCTCAGCTACAAGGCCACTCGCCATGTTTCATTGGGTTAGTTATAACATGCATCTCAAAGAGCATCACTCTCCCAGGGTAAAAGAATCAATGTTTGACAGTATGTGTACAGTCAGTTATAATACTATAACAGTCAAGCTTCTAGATGTAGATCTCTATGCTAACGGGACATTTTGTATTTGGAAAATCTAGTGTGCTGTTCATAACTGACTATGGTGTATTTGTGAATGAATCACCAACATGAGTCTTTGAATACGTAGTGATTACAGAATAACGATTTTTTAGCCTTATTCACTTAAACAGTTCTGTATACAAATATTCATGTTTCAGGCATTTTACAAAAACGAAGATAAAACAAAACATTTTCCAATTTGCTTCCATTTTCTTGTTCATGTCGCCAGTCTTTATTTGTCCAACCGATTCTGAGTCGATGATTATTTTCTTTAGATTCTACAGATTATGATATTATGTTTAACACAGTCAAAGCTTCACGTGAAATATAATCTTGGGATGTGATGTGTCGAGGTGGATTCATTAACACAAAAGATCTAAAAAAACATGTTAATATGACAATATCTTCGGAGGAGATTGTATCATTAGCTTAAAGATATCAAAATAAAATATTCATGGGCGGTTGAGGTGCTTGCGAAAGCATGGTATTTCAACGGTCAGTTTGCCTGGAAGCATAAATATTTCAACAAGCTCGAAAACTCGACATCATGAACGTCCCAGGGATGCATTTTTGCAATTATCCGAGCTCCATGGCGAATCAGTTATAATGTGGCGCGTCTTAATTCTGTACGAACGTTAGGAAATATGATTTCAATCGTATGATTAATTATTATATATTCCGCGTGTAACAATGTGGTTTCGATATTATTTTTACGGTTGTAATTGTCAAACACAGGGGGTTTAAAATGGTGTTCTTTCAAAAGGCAACAATATCATTATCAATACGCTCACTTTAAAACAGAACACAGTTAGTCTTTCGCAAGAATAAACTAATATTTCTTTGAAGAAAATACACGATAGAGTTTCAAATGCGTTATCTGTCGCACGAATAAACTAATCTCCCATCAATAAAAATAAACGATGGTTTTCAAGTGTGTTATTTTGCGCTAAAACACACCATAACTCAATAGCAGGGAAAAACGTCCTTTAATGTCTATTTCAAATGCTATGGGCGGAGACGGGACGATGCTTATCGGTATGATGGGGGGATATAAACCTGATATTATCTCCATGGCCCCAATTACGTAATATTACTGATTTCCGAATCATTCATGTAAAAGACATCTGGTTTTGGCGTATACTGTAAACAGCATTGGGTTGCTATTTAATTATACAGTGTGAAACTTGCATTGGCGTCCATTAACTTAAGCGGGGGGTTGATATCGGGCTATGTAAATACGAACCGTCACTGTAGGATGTTTTAACAATACACTGCTTGTGAGATAGCATCGCATTATGGAGTCGCGATGTTTGTGACTCTGATTGTTGATTTATTATAGTCTGTGTAGGAATTATCGAGACTCGTCACACTCCCCACGAGACAAAGTTATATTGGTTTTTATGGAGCGCCAAGCCATCATTTCGGACCCACTAATTATGATTATTGCAGGATAACATGGTACAAAGCTGTATTGTATTGGGTCAAATTACAAGCTGAAAGAAATGGGGAGGCGGGGGGGGGATTCTCTAACGCTGTCATTGGAGTTTCGGGAAAGTGAGTGAGTGAGTTGGGTTTAACGCAGCTTTTAACAGTATTCCAGTTATATCGCGGCGTGTCAGCTTAATGTGGGAGGAAAGCCCGAAGTGATGCAGGTCTCAGACGTTTACCACTTCGGTGAAACCCACGAGCACGGGTATGGTGCTGACAAACCTAGAAACATAATCGGGGCGAACCAGGATTCGAACCCACAATCACGGGTTTCTGGCGTGCCCACGGGACGCGACTCTGCACAGCGAATCGCGGCGCCTTAGACGACTGAGGGACCCGTGCCACCTGTTTCGGGAAAGAAATTATGAGACGACTTTGCAAAGGTGACATCTATGGTTGCTTTAGAAGTCCGTTTCATTCCTGTGTGTGGTGTAATACATTACACTGGGTAGTATATAGGGCAGCGGGTAAGGTGTTTGCCCGTCACGTTGAACACTCAGGTTCGATTCCACACACTGATTCAAGGTTCAGATTCCATTGTTGATATCAACTGGCTTGTTCTGCCGATCTGTAACAGTGAGTTAAAACGTCGGTCACATCTGTTGATTACCTCAACTGGTTTATGGAGAAATGTGCGTCGTTTTGTAGTTGTTGGTGCATTCGTCGTTTTGATATTTCGTCACCAAAGTAGGGGCGGTCGGGTAGCCTAGTGGTTAAAGCGTTCGCCCGTCACGCCGAAGACCCGGGTTCGATTCCCGACATGGGTACAATGTGTGAAGCCCATTTTTGGTGTCCCCTGCCGATATATTGCTGGAATATTGCTAAAAGTCGCGTAAAATTCACTCACTCACTCACTCGTCACCAAAGTCATGCCAAGTTTATTTTGCGGGTAGATTATTTTTTTGGAACTTTTCTTCGATTACCTGTAAATCAAAGTACTCACTGGGTGCATCTATAGAAGCAAATCTGATATCACCTCGTGAAACGAAGTTTCCGAATTGAGGCGTTGAATATCGCCGAGGTCAATATTGTTAATTGTCTTTTACCTGTGTCAACAGCGATAACATCAACCAATTACTTTTCAAAGCCACATGTAATTCATTAATTTTCCAAAGTTGCGTTTTAAGCCATAAAACCGGAAATAAAAGATTTCACAATCAGATACTTGCGTGCCATATCCGATTGATCCAAATTTTACATCCCCGGGAGAGTTCTTTATTTTAATGGAACCCGCTTCCAACGTATGAGAAGCATGGGACACTCACTGTATGTAAATACCAGTGGAATACACAACCAATGTAATCGTCAATCTATCCACAAAAACACGAAAGTACTGTAGAGATATATAGCGATAACCCTAATCTTAATCTAGCCTTTAACATATGATGTCCTTTATCTAAGCTACCACTACAATCACATGCCCAGAATTGGTGTCTCGGCAATAACGCCCAATCATGTCCATGGCCCAAAGGCTCTAGTTACAAGTGATACACACGCGGATCTCGCTAGCCTTGTTATTGAGCGAACTGGTTTATTATCTCTTCAATCGGATACGGGAACAATTTAATAGAATTAACAGTAAGGGAAAACGTTGTTAAAATTATGTGCTGAAAGCGACCTTTTATCAAAATTGAGGCCAGATATTTGAGTGAGTTAGTGAGTATGGTGTTACGTCGCTTTTAGCAATATTCCAGCAATATCACGCGGGGGACACCAGAAATGGGCTTCACACATTGTAACCATGTGGGGAATCGAACCCAGGTCAGCGAACGCTTTAACCACTAGGCTACCCGCCAAAGTCCGAAAGGGACAGAAACCGAACAATTGAACCCCAGAATCCTGGTCTGTCATACTCGTGGGTTGTACCAAACTGGTAAATGTCAGCGACCGGCATACTTTCTTACTTCCCTCGTGCTAAATGGACGCACCGCGATATAACAGAAAAGTGGCGTCATTCATTCATTCATTCATTCATTCATCCATTCATTTATTCATTCACTCACCCACTTAATCACTCACTTCTTCGACCAATAGACAACATGGAAAGATCCGGGGTAGAATAGGTCTTCAGCATCCCATACTTGCCGTACAAGGCGACTATGCTTGTCGTGAGAGGCGACTAACGGGATCAGGTGATCAGGCTCGCTGACTTGGTTGATGCATGTCATCGTATCCCAATTGCGTGGATCGATGCTTATGATATCAATCAGTGGATTGTCTGGTCCAGACTCGATTATTTACAGACCGCCGTCATATAGCTGGAATATTGCTGAGTGCGGCGTAAAACAACAAACCAATCCTTCACATCAAGACGTCTTTCTCTGTTCTGTTTCTCTAACTGTGTGTCATCGAGGTAAAGCCCTGATATAATACCATTAGTTGACACTGGCAGGACAGAACACTTATTTCTAACCGGCTTTTCGCCTTGCTAATACTTTCCTCTATCCGGATATTAGAAAAGGTGACAGACTGCTGGAGCCGAACAGTTCCCGTTGTCGACTAATAGGGAATGTAACAACGTATTATCAGACTAACAGACCGTATTATGTTCTAAAAACAGCAACCTGCCGTTAATCCTTGAATAAGCGCTCGCCTTAAATAAACGCCGGGTCAACCGACGCACGTCTCTCAACAATACATACGCCTACCCCTTGAATATACATTTGGTCAAACGTTCGATGGAAGAACAATTAAACCAAAACACGATTTAAAATGCATGCAAATACCCCCTTTGTAAAAAATGACGCTTGTCCCGAAAGAACTCTAATATAAGTACGTTCGAAACGAATACACCGGCGCTTAAGCGGGGATGTACGGAAATCCGGCACAAAGAGTTCGTTAACTTTCCCGACATCCACAAGTTCCAAGGTCAGATTCATTCCCCAATAATCCACACAAAATCTCTTCAACTTTTCTTCCAGAAGCTTATATAAACTTACGATAACCAACGCTGGTGTATATCACTTGTGATCCTCAAAGTCGGGAGGGGGGGGGGGGGGGGGGGGGGCGGGGGGGGCTAACCTTTCGACATGATCCAAACGTAATTTACTAATGCTCGGGAGCTCAGTGTCAGGTGACTATGAGGTAGACCTCACAATTCTCTACATGTCTCTCGCGACGCAAGCTCTCGACGGGCAATCAAAATATTGTCTCGAATCGAATAAAAGCAGATTAGAGGCTGGTTCTATGTGATCAGAGCCAACTTTAGTCGATTGTTACGTAAATCATCTCAAGCCGGCGTCGTGTTTGAGAGTACAGGCGTCTCGCGCGTATAGACGTCCGCGTTTATCCGGCGTCTTCAGGGGATTATCGAGCTTCGGGTTGCGCCGAGTCGGGCTAAGATTTCAGATTAACGTCCGCTTCTATCAAGAACTGTCTCATTGGTGCCGTAAAGTTGACACAGTCTGGGACTGCCATTCCTTACACTGGCTATATCGTAAAGTGATGGGATTTAAAGAACGGCTCGCCGCCATAGCATACGTGGTGCCACTGAATCTAGGCAGCAGGGACGTTTCATCACAAAAGCCTGTTTCTCGTTATACATCTTTAAATACTTCGAAAGAATCAATTACAAGATGGCGTAACACCTTTGTAGCTCTTGAAATACGCACGGTTTTAACTCAAGATAGAATATTCTTGCGCTTTAGTGTACCATAAGCTAATCTGGTTACCTCTTTGCTTATTTCTAAAGTTGTAAGAACATGTAAATATTTACATCTTGCTTACGCAATACGAGAGATGTTTGCTGGTTTAGGGTTCTTCGTAAGCCATTTTATGACATCGTGTTGAAAGGTCTGTCTACAGAATCGCTTCTCAACATCGTAAAGTACAGGGATATGGGTAGTCGACCTTCTCCCAGTTCCTGGCACAGAGGATATTCGCTGGCATAACGGTTCTTAATAGATATGTCAATTTGTGTTCGGTTTATAATGACCAATAGTGAAACTAAAGTCACGCACTTACATTTACCGACACTGAAAAAATAGCCCATACTTGGTAGCATTGAAAGATATCTCTGAAAGAGACTGTCACGTTTATGGCACTGGTGAGATAGTTCTTGATAGAATTGGACGTAATCTGTGATTAATATATAGCAAGGCTTATTTTATCAAATATCTTGAAGTTGGTTAGACAATATTATTGCTACGTTCTTTTGATGGTTTCTGTGTGGTATTAAATGTCAAAGGTTCTTCACAATATTGAATCGATAAGAATGTCATGTGAGGAATGTCATCTACCAAGAATGAGTTAGTTACTCAGTGTCAGTTATTTTGAGAGACTTATGGTTAACACCGCTTTGAACGATATTTTAGTCACATCACGGAGTGTCAGCTTCAAGAGGGAGAAAGCCCGATGTGATGCAGGTCTTAGAACCTTTTCATTTTGGTGAAATACACAATGGTGCTGACAAACCTAGAAGCATAATCAGCGCGAATTTGAGATTCGAACCCATGGTGGTAGGTTTCTGAAATACTTTAGGTAAGTAGTGAGAGAGTGAGTTGGGTTTAACGTCGCTTTTAACAGTATTCCAGTGTCAGCTTAATGTAGGGGGAGAGCCCAAAGTGATGCAGGTCTCAGACATTTACCACTTCGGCGAAACCCACGAGCAGGGGTATGGTGCTGACAAACCTAGAACACATAATCGGGGCGAACCGGGATTCGAACCCACGATCATAGGTTTCTGGCGTGCCCAAGGGACGCAACTCTGCAAAGCGAATCTCTGGGCCACCCGTCAGGGGATGACTGCCGTTTTCCGCTGTGGTTGTGACATCATGATATATCACACTTGCCTTCAACACTCGAACCAGAACCAGTGGTTGACAGCATGAGCAACGATTGACGTCATCTGTCTTTGACGACACACGCACCATCCGATCGTAATGTCAGTCGGCTCTGACAACAAACCTGACGTACCCTGTATCTATTAAGTACGAGAATCAACGCGAGAGACTATGAAAGCTTAATTCAAGCCACTTACCACTGCCGACAACACTCTGCTGTTTTTATCTCTACAACCGCGTTCAATATACAACATGCATTTGTGAAACGAACTTAATACAGTATTGTACAATCGGAACGACCCTTATGCATCACCACGTCATCGATTGTCCTCATAATATATTCTACTCCACACGCTGTAATTGAATTAAAGTGCATGGTTTCACCAACTCCACAACAGCGCCTTCAAGAATGGCGCATCTTACAACCAGAAACGGAGCTGCAACCACGATAACCCAATCTTCGCCTTCCTTCCCCGCGTTCTGCACGACTGCGACATCACGACCCCACGCTGATCCACGTCCAGTACTCTTCCCGCCGCACACCGTTATAACATAGTCCCTTTATAACCAAGCGCTGGTTATAACCAGGGTTCTCGCTTCCTTGCAACAAATCATGCGATCGCTTGTCTTGGACAATAATGGAAGGGTCATTGACAAGCGAAGGAGCTTTCATTTTTTGTTTATGGAATGGATGTTTTTTGCTTGCTCGCCTCGGTGTATATTTAGGCTAAAGAGAACCGACTTGTGGGAGTAAGAAGATGCACATTTACTGGCGCTTTATCTTCCCAAGTGGGCAGTGTTGTAGAACATATTGTGCGGAAGGGTTTATCAATGATATTTCACGAATCGATATAACGGTATAACAGCAACTACTGTGTGTCTACCGGGACATCTAATACCGTCTAACAAACGACACAGTGAAACCGGCGAGGCAATAAATAGAAAATATTGGAAATTTATTTTGCTAATAAAATCTTGTTTTACGTTTTATCGACGAGGGCGCCACCCGGATACAGTAGGTCAAATTTTACATTTAAAAATGTATTTTTGTGTTAAATCGTAAAAGTTTTCTTATCACATTAAAAGGATTTCACTGAGCTGCGAGTTACGACCCATTTTGAAGTCTCATTACAAATCATGGCTTCGTTTATAGTTTTCACCTTCGTGAACTTTTGGGAATGAGCAACATTTAGAATACCTTCATCGCTTGAGAATAATAAACAACACAGGCAAGTAATTAAAGCTAACCATATCAGCCATGTTTAGCCCATGAGTCTATATCTACACCACGCCTGACCAGCTGTCGTAAAGCCGAGAGGATCAAACTGGTCGCGCTCGTCGCTTTAGCCCAGATAATCAGGCCTCAAGTTACGCGGGCAGGGATACGTTCGAACCTTTCCGTGATGTTTCGGGAAAATTTAGTAGTTTTTTATTATTTAGAATTACGTTTAGTCGATTAACTTGTCTCATTTATTGTAATACGAACCAAAATAGATCTTGCATGTATGAAGGAATATATTTCAAATGTTTGATTAAGAATTATGTATGTTCGTGTTTCGTTGATTAACAGAAAGGATCCTTTTCACATAAACATTACTGGTGCACAAATTTGTCTGGGCTGGATTCTTTTCGCCTGTAGTTATTTTGGATAATGAATTGTTCCAGAGTATTGAGAAAAAACACAATTCTAATATTTATTTCTTTTTATTTCGATTATTATTCAAATTTTAAGTACGACCCTTTAACCATGATAACAATGGTTCCTTTTATGTGCGAGCACTAGTGTATGCGGTTTGGCCTCGCGTCATTGTAAACAACGGGTTTAGAAGTTCAAACAATCAGCTTCAATCAAGTGACCTGTTGTTTCCGACTACTCGGTACTAATCTCCGCACAGTGTCGGAGCTCCGGGTACCGGCGGCAGCGCTGGTATGCCAGGAGAGGTATCAATGTCCGCGCTGGCTTTGTTTATACCCACAATGCAATGAGATGATGACCGTTTGGTCAAGTCGGACCTTTGTGTTGAATAGCTGATCGCGGCTGGAATTCCGGCCAGCTGATACCGCTGACCTCGCCTTGGACAGTTTATACAAACTAGGGCGATGTTATCAAGGCGGACTGTGGTTCTAACGATGATGGTTAGATTGTCAGAGGGACTGTTCTTTGAAAGGACGTTCGGGTGGATCGGGTTTCCGTGGTTTAAGTGATACCTTTACGTACAGTTATATGAAAGAACGGGGGGAACAGTTAAATTACAGGTTTATGGTGTTAGGTATTGTCAGGGGTTATTGCGGATCACACGGGGGTGTTTACAAGTGCTGAAGTCGACTGAAACTGCCCCGTCTTGTATTGTGTGCAGATAACGTTACAAGTTGATGTAGCAGATAGACTCCCACGGGTGATCATTGACAATGACCATTAAACATAACCGAGTTTCCCAATCGACAAGTTATCCCCGAGAAAGTATACCACTCAACATTTGATAGGGACACGATGTTTCATTATCAATCTCATTAAAATCAGGTCTTAGAATCATTATGTACAAGCGATATCTCTATCAAATGTTGAGTAGCGCATGTTATGCGTAATCCTGAATCTGAATAGTGACGGCTTTAGTTCGTGATTCGGACATTGATTCCAGTGTTACTGACAGACATTGCATGCCAGTCCACGAATACAATCCTTTGGAAAGTCTAGATCTAAGTTTTTTACAGTTTCATGGAGAATTTCTCTGGGTTCTGTTAATATAACACTCGGGGGCACGGGTGGCCCAGTCGTCTAAGGCGCCGCGATTCGCTATGCAGAGTTGCGTCCCTTGGGCGCGCAAGAAACCTATGATTGTGGGTTCGAATCCCGGTTCGCCCCAATTATGTTTCTAGGTTTGTCAACACCATACATGTGCTCGTGGGTTTCACCGAAGTGATAAACGTCTGAGACCTGCATCACTTCGGGCTTTCCTCCCACATTAAGCTGACACGCCGTGATATAGCTAGAATACTGTTCAAAGCGGCGTTAAACCCAACTCACTCACTCACTAATATACCACTCACAACACCCGGGTTTTTCACATTACTATAGTTAATCTGCCATGGCATGACGTCTTATCAACAGAAATATGAAAGGATTGGGCGTTCTTAACGTTTTTTTCAATAGTATGCATATTAATATCATAGACATTTGACATGAACAATCTTAAAATATTTCCATGTCACAACTATATGTTAGATATACTTCTGGAGAAAAACACAGCACCGGAGACCACATACCTACATACCTATATACATATGTATACTGAAGACAATAATATCTATTGCATACAACACTGATAAAACTGACCAGGGGTACATCTAGCTTTGTGACAAATTATTTGGGCCGGGTCATCCTCCTTCATGGCGTCAAGCTTTGTCTGTCCGCACTCAGCAATACTCCAGTAATACCTGTAAATAAGCGAGGTTGCATCTAAACAAATCGTGTTTCCCTAACAACAAGACCGTACAGAGAAAACATACGACCCGTGAATGACTTACAGTGATAGAAAACAGCCCCGCGCTCTTTTCAACAGCTGGAGCGCTAATAACAGTCGTAGGGGAAATCGTATCAGACATTGGGGGCTATTATTTCAGAATTAGTGGTGTGTACTGAAACAACCGTACCAGTAGACTTTGCTCTAAAAGCAAAAAAAAAAATGTGTCAGACAGTTTAGCAAGGGGATGACAAGATATATTTCCGGAGAATCATATGATGGGGAATAACAGTCATTTAATGGAAAATGATGGCGTTAGATTGGGGGGCATTTTTCGCATCATGTTCGTCAGTTAAGTAGGTTCGATGCTGGGAATGGCGATAAAGGGTGGGCATTAGAACAGCGTGCTTCGAGGTAAATTAATACTGTTGAGTTGGTTACGCCCAACACATAAAAATTAACGGTTTTAACCTTATTTTGTATAAATGTAATTCATCTCGACCACAAGTGGTCAAACCACAGGCAATTCATATCTGTTGTGAAACGGTCAATGTCCTTGCTTGCGGTGATGCATATCTTCCAGCATCTTGTTAAACCGAATAACTAAAGAAGGCTTTCAGCTGCCCATACTTGTTCAGGCTGTTGACTTGGTTGATACATGTCATCGTATCCCAATTGCGTAGATCGATGCTCATGATGTCAATCACTGGAATGTCTGGTCCAGACTCAATTATATACAGATCGCCTTCATATGGCTAGAATATTGCTGAGTGCGGCGTTAAACAAACAAGTTATGGGAGACATGGGGACATATTTTACCTTGAAACGCGATCTTCCTGTAGCCTCAGAGGAAGAGAAACTATGATATAAGCTATAATCACGTTGACATTTCATATTTACGTGGCAAAATATCATATCTACCTAATGTTCAAGTCAATAGAAAGCCGATATCAAAATTGCCTTGCCCCCGTTGACGTGGGTAATATTCGGGACCTAGCGGGGTTCAAAACGCTTCCCAAGTCAATATCATAATGGTCTAAATTTCACCATATAGCATTACATTAAAACAAGGGCTAATTTAGGGCGGTGTTGAAGCTGTCGGGGGCGTAAAGACGTCTCATGCTGTTATGAATATTATACAACATTTTTGTGATATTTTATTGCGAGGAATGGCTACCAATGCGTCCGATACTAGGACATTTGGCGAGGAACGCAGTGGGGTGTTAGGCTTCCATACGTCGAAAAGCACCCAAGCGAAAACGTGGCATTTATTTCAATAGCACACCGGGATAAATTACACTGTCACGGCTGGTTTGTTATTTTGTGTGGATAGCCGACTTCACAGAATGATTTATCTATCCTGTATACCGACGAGTCTGGTTTTGTGAAATAGTCATTTGTGTCGGTCATTCACGTAGGCTCCTCTGTCGTTTGACAACAGTTGATTGTTGATAATTTGACCATGGTGAAGCGTGGGTAATCCTGCTTCGCGGTTCTTGACTCAAATGAGGATTTGATAGACTTAGCTGATCTAAAGCACACACTGACTTCCAAGATGGTGTGGGTTTGTCGTATTAGGTGTGCGGTAAAAACAGAATAGTGAGGACCTCTTTGGCGTCTTTGAGCTCGCATGCTCCATTGCGGAACTCACACCTGCTCAAAGACTTCATTCTATATCGACTTGAGATCCGGGCGCATTGTCACGTTCATCCCAAGGCTAAATAATTCAGTCGATAAGAAGCAGGTTGCTTCGACATCTGATGTGGAACATGCGAAAATGAAAAACATATTGTTTTGGCTCTTGTTGATATTTTAGGATACACTGAGATGGTTTAGAGTGAGTGAGTGAGTGTTGGTTTGACGGCGCTTTTAGCAATATTCAAACAATATTAAATCCCCGTTTTTAACCGTCTATGGTGTTTTGTGCCAATTAGCTAAAAAGCGTTCGACCTGTGTGTGTGTGTGTGTGTGTGTGTGTGTGTGTGTTTGTGTGTGTGTGTGTGTGTGTGTGTGTGTGTGTGTGTTTGGGGGGGGGGGGGGGGTACTTTGTGAATGAGTGAATTGTGTCAGCACTATTCGAGGTAATAGGTACTTGATCCAATCAAATAGCGACTGCTGTTAATAGGTTCAACACCAGTTCCAACTCGTCCTCAGGTCTATTGACAGACGGGAAACACCCCTACATAGACCAACTACCCATCCCACCCCGACCCAGACCACCCCTACCCGACCCACCAAACCACACCCATGCACCCCACCACCCCGCTCCGGCCCACCCCACCCCACCCCACCCCACCCACCCGCATTTCCTGGCCCCGCCTTTGGTCGGTATGTATGTCTTTGCAGCAAATCTTCTTTATTGAGGGGCGGTCGGGTAGCCTTGTGGTTAAAGCGTTCGCTCGTCACGCCGAAGACCCGGATTCAATTCCCGAGATGGGTACAATGTGTGAAGCCCATTTCTGGTGTCCCCCGCCGTGATATTGCTGGAATATTGCTAAAAGCGGCGTAAAATCATACTCACTAACTCACTCACT
Organism: Haliotis cracherodii; assembly: GCF_022045235.1. Taxonomy (NCBI): domain Eukaryota; kingdom Metazoa; phylum Mollusca; class Gastropoda; order Lepetellida; family Haliotidae; genus Haliotis; species Haliotis cracherodii. The sequence continues at coordinate 59,963,177 of NW_027266319.1, read as the reverse complement.
CTTTATTGACACTTCTGTAACAATATGTTCAACGTCAGGGCTTCATAATATAAATGGTTGCCATGGCGCTCTCTAATGCATTAACTGGTATATAACACCAGTTACTCGAAACAACGTACTTGTAGCTTGTGGCAACACAATTCCTAGAACTCATATTAATGTTAATGTATCTAATATCGAGATTTTATTTCCAAGGCTTGAAACCTCAAGTACATGTTTTATTGATCAAATGTCTATTTTCTAGAGACGACGAATTAATTAGTTGACCTATTTCTATGGTTGCACGTCTTTTCATTACGTTACAATGTACTACGACAAGTATGACTGTCAATAAAACGTAACATCTTCAGAAAATTAAAGACAATATTTGCAACATGGCTGCGTCATCAAAGATGCATGTGTGACCGTTACACACAATGAAGCTACGTCCTGAATTTTACGGCAATCTGTATCAAACAAACTCCCGCCATAAAATAGTTCGTCACGTTCTCTTGTCGAGATAAGAAATACAATTTAATAAGATCAAATGAGACATTCAGATGGGCAGATTGAGATTGGGAATTAAACAATCCAGGCATTAAAGAACAAAGCAGAAAAAGTGTTTCCTAAAGATTTGGTGTTCATGTATTTCGTTCATGTCACTGAGCCTCGTAGGGATTCCGGTTAATGAGCGAGTGAGTAGGGTTTAGCGCCGCTTTCAATTATTCTAGTTGTATCACGGCGTGTCAGCTTAATGTGGGAAGAAAGTTGATACAGGTGAGTGAGTGAGTGAGTGAGTGAGTGAGTTGGTTTTACGCCGCTTTTAGCAACATTCCAGCAATATCACGGCGGGGGACACCAGCAATGGGCTTCAAACATTGTACCCGTGTCGGGAATCGAACCCGGGTCTTTGGCGAGATGATTGATATTTACAATAATGCGTCCTTTGTCTGAAAAAAAGGTAAATCTGTTCAATATTTCTGAATGTGAGTGAGTAAGTGAATATGGTTTTACGCCGCTTTTAGCAATATTCCAGCAACATCACGGCAGGGGACACCAAAAATGGGCTTCACACATTGTACCCATGTCGGGAATCGAACCCGGGTCTTCGGCGTGACGTCTGAATGTGAAACAGCCAGTGAAAGCAACTTACGTAAGATGACCCACGGTCACGTGCGCATGTTTCGGACCAGTGATAATTTTGTCATCCCGCCCATTCTTGCTGTTCAGCGACCCCGTCATTACATGAAGTTTTAATTTGTGCCACCCTTGTTGAATTTTCATGAGTGCTCTGTAGGGACCGGATGTGTTGAAACCAGATTGCAATTCTTGATTCACTTTTGATGCTCCCGTCTCGGCCTCCCTTTTCTCGAGAGCTTCGGCTAATCAAGCAGAAAGAAAAACACGCAGTGTGTCCGTTGCTTCACAGCCTTATCATCAACACATTTCAGATCACATTGCATATTTTATCATATCCCATCTGGGTTTGGGTCGAGTTTAACGAGGCAATTCTCCGCAACGAGCATCACGTTTAGCACGTGCGTTGACGAGCGCTGAGCGAGCGATCTGTTTCATCTAAACCTTGCATGTATCGTTGTTCGAACATGCTCTATTAGCAGAGGAAGTCTAAATACTGTAAAACGACCCCTTTCTTGAAAAACTAGATTGGTAACCGATTCCAATTCTCTGAAGCATTTAGACGGGCCACGTGAAAACCGACTTCATCTTCTGCTAAAGCCTGCGGTTTTTATTTTCAGTTTACGACCCCAGCAAACGAGCTTTCATAATATTTTCCTTTCCCCTACCGTGCTCCGTACTTGCCCCGTGATTTATTTTGCGGCTTTTCAGCGGGAATGGTATATTTGTCAAAGAATTGTATTGGTGTATCACGTATGAAACAAGCCAATGGCGCGTGACCTGGAATTTGCTCCGTGACTGTGAATGCGGAAGAACATGAAAGGTAGTTCCGGTTCAATTGAAGTGGGAGTTTTTTCAATCAGCGGTACCACACCTTGTGGCGGAGGCGGCGATGCTGTGTTAGTTCATGTACAGAAATAAGTTTCATCTCCTTGTTTTGACGTATCTTTGGAATGTGATGTATCTGTCGTTTTAGGCACCATAAGGCGATGGCAAATGGGGAAAATAGCTACTTTGCAGCATGGGAAAAACACCATCTTGGCTATGTAAATAGCATCAGGGACTACATGAAAGAAGAGAGGCTGTAATTACCATTGACAGTGTGCAGGGCTTTCTTGATCATGATGAATTTGGTTTTGGTTTTCTTGAAACGACAGGAAAACAAGCATAACCGAATATCATCATTTTATGTACAGTTAAAGGGGGAATATGCACGGACAAATCGGCAGTCCCAGCGAATATTAATGATACCATTATGAAACTGTCTGATTTATCTGCTAACGCGTTTCTAGATGGTTAATTGGCTAACATTTAGTCCCAGAATTTTTTTTATCTTATTTAAGAATGTATTCTACTCAAAAGAAGTTAAGGAACACTCTATTCTTTCATATTAATAAAGTTAATCTGTCATTCCATAAAAAGGAAAATTACAATGGTACCCATAACAATACTGAGGCAATATAGTCTTGAGTTGGATTCATTTTTCACTTCATGTTTCGGGTCTGGGAGAGAGACAAAGTGGTTCTCAGCCTAGCAGCTAAAGGTTAGCAGCTAATGGTTAGCAGCTAATGGAGAAAATTTGTTAAAAGCACAAACAACAACGTCTGTGCTGAAAACAGACAGCAGTCCCTCTTTATACCTTGTACATGTTCTTGGGGGAGTCGAATACATCGCAAGAGGCGACTAACGGGATCGCGTGATCAGGCTCGCTGCCTTGGTTGATGCATGTCATCGTTTCCCAACTGCGTCGATCGATGCTCATGATGTCAATCACTATATTAGACTTGAGTGTCAATGTGCCTTTGAACAGCTGTTCGGTTATATCATGGCGTGTCAAATAAGTTAGAATGAACGGGCAATGTGTTGCAGGTCGCATGGATATGATGCTGTCAGACTAGTGCTTGTTACAGAGCGGTATCTTACATTCGAGCCTTTGGGTATAATATCCTTGCTCATCTAGGGGACGCAACTCTGCAACACATTGCGAGGATTGCTATGCGTCACGCTCCGTATCAAATACTGCTAATGATACTGCTAGATAACACATTGTTACCACCCGATGGTCATTAGTCGGTTCTTGCGACTAGCCTTAATCAGGGACATATTCTGCAGCGTGTACTGTTAACGTTAAACCTTGTTACAAGGGGCGGTCGGGGAGCCAAGTGGTCAAAACTTCGCTCGTCACGCCGAAGACCCGGGTTCGATTCCCGACATGGGTACAATGTGTGAAGCCCATTTCTGGTGACCCCCGCCGTGACATTGCTGGAATATTGCTAAAAGCGGCGTAAAACCATACTCACTCACTCACCGGAATGTGCAGGTGCTATTTTATACGTGTATTCGGATTAAAAGACAAGAAGGGAGTCGGTCTTCATGTTGCAGACACTGCCTGATTTATTACAGTAATTATCAATATCACAACACATGATTAGAAAGTATTTACCATCAACTGCCATATCATAGGCCGAGCCACGACACAGTGATGTCTTCAGGACGGGCTGAAGGTTTAAGTATACTGTAATCTGCTAGGGCAATCTGATTCCTGCCAAGATGGCACAGAGATTTTAACATAAGGAAACATGTTCACCTCTACCCTACACAAGCATGTTCACACACAGAAGGATAAAATAAACACGATTAGGGTCATATCACCGGGCATTTCGGCCCTTATCGAGTACTTTTGTTCTCGCTGTATCTGTTTTCACACCTGGTGTATTTCATTCACATCAACATCTTATGATTCGCTCCATCTCTCAGCTCACCACCTCCACCATCTCGCGGTTCTTATCCTGCCTTGTGTTTACTGAAGTGTTAAGGGCAGAGGCATCACATTCTTGTTGAAAAAAAGTCCAGCGTATTGATTTAACTGGCTTTCCAGTTTGACATGTTCCATCTTGACGCTGGATATGATCTGACAGAGATATAGTGCCTCTGTTGCACCCCATAACCCCCACAACGCCCTCTACCGGCGTCAAAGGGAGGTCACTGGGAGCAGAGAAGCGACGGGTTCGTTTGATGGGATTGGACGGTGTATACATGCTCCAGTTTTTATTATTTCACTATAATAACTGGTGTCTTGGTGGCGATCGCAAACACCAACCTGTTCTGTGCGAGTGAGTGAGTATAGTTTTACGTGGCTTTTAGCAATATTCCAGCAACATCACGGCGGGGGACACCAGAAATGGGTTTCACACATTGTACCCATGTCGGGAATCGAACCCGGGTCTTCGGCGTGACGAGCGAACGCTTTAACCACTAGGCTCCCCGACAGACCTCTGTTCTATGCGAAGCGTCCGGGGTCCTTTGTGTTGCGAGATCGCCAGTTCCTTTGAATTTTTAACATCAACTGAAAGTATCGCAATAAACTGGCTCTGAATCTAGATTGAAGCAATGGTGTTGAGTAAATATTTCTCCTATCTGTGAAAATCATTACAAGAATGACGTCACATCTGCATTTTTGTTATGACTGTTTTCCGAGTACCCGAGTATGAGCAAACGGTAGTATGGTGTAAACTTGCACACGTCACTGTGACGTTTTGACGTCAGGCGTCCAGAGTACCTCCACACTAAATCAGGTTGACTTTGTTTTTAACCGGTGTTCCTAATGACGAAACGGTTCACAAGGCATTTCAAAACGCTTCCGCACCATTTCAACGCCAAGCGCGAAGTTTTCACAGACACTCGTTGTGCCGCCAGACTTTCGGAGATATCAAAGAGACTTTGGTGAGACCGGTACAGTCATGCATATCAATTAGGCCTGAGACTCGCTTTTGAGGGGCCTTCCAATGAATATTTCAAGAGACAGGGTGTAGATAGTGGAAGACGTACAAGAGAATGTGCAGTTGTTTGGAAGAACAGTACCCGCGAGGGTAATTCAACTATACGTTTAACAGTGTTTTTTCCGCCAACATCAAAAGCTAGTGCTTTCAAGGTTCTCGCACAGTAAACACTCAACGGGGAAAATTGGCAAGCGTACACCTCTTTCTATTTTTCCTACATCAAAGGTCGTAAATATTTTGTTTTAAATTACGGCTAAAACATTTTCGCCTGTTCTGTCGTGAGTTAACGAGAGGGACGTGTTAGCGGTGACAGCGTGTCTTACTGAAGGTCAATCGATCTTGTGGGACGAGATTCTTATGCCGGACAACCTGTCCCATCCATTTTCACTTTTACAAATTTATGGATTTTGCTCCGTTTGCTGGACACCGCGTTTGTGTCAACGTGTCCTTGACCTTGCACCCACAGGTCAAGGTCACGTGCTTGTTATAGATTTTAACGGTCATTTGTTTCTAATGAAAGTTGTTATGGTAAATGTAATGACATGCGTATACACATTACTGTGATAAAGGTTCTTTATTCTGTATTTTATCTAAAATTGGATAGGGAACCAAACGAGAAGTTTCAATCATGTTATTGAGATTTGAAACTTCTGATTAACCAATAAAAATCGAGGTTGTTCCAATGACATGACACGAAACACTGAGACAACACCTCGAATACTAACGTGTCTATCAGCTGTCGTCGCTATATGGCTGAAATAATGCCGTTGCGACGTTAAATTTTAACTCACTCGCTATCAGCTGTCTATTTATTGTTGTTGTTGTTTGTTTCAGTGGTATGTGGGGTGAAGGGAGAATGTCCCCAGGATGTCAAATCGCAGGCTTATAGCTGCTTCACAGACTACAGCAGCCAGTACCAGAACATGCAGTACTCTCAGCGGAAGATGTGCTGCGGCGTCGACGTGGAGACATTGCGCGCCTTCTGCAGGTAAGAAAATAGTTCCTGCCTGCTTCGATTTAACAGCGGGGTTCGTTCACAAGTTATTCAGCATGCATACCTCGCAGTCGAGATGGTGTCGAATAAATTAATTGCACGCGATTCTGTGGCATTTGATATGCGAACAGGTTTCCATGACCCAAAAAATAGTCCTCTCCCACTGACAGACTACTGTTTCCTGATTGGCTGATAACAGAATGGGCGGGGCTTTTCTGGTATTATTACGCTGCACGATGTCACGGATTCTGTATTGTTGTCTACATTTTAGGTTTGCTGACTCCGTAAGCTGTAAGTTAATCTTCTTGGCGTATATATTCATAAGACTTCACGACATGCTTATCATGGCATGCCATTATTCATTCTACTGGTTTTGTTTCGATTGTGCGTTCCATGTGTAAGTTCCACTTACGTAAAGCCCCGCACGCCAACTTTTGCAATGCCTTTGGTGAAAATATCGTAAGTGATTTGTTTGTGTGTGTTTTGCTCCTACGCTGCTAAACAAGAGCGTCGTCTAACTGGCCTTGACCTCTGCGAATGATATACGGAAAGTTCTATACAGAGTTGTGTCCCTTATGCGTGCCAGACACTACTTATCTTGAGTTTGAATCCCGATTTGCCCTGATTATGTTTCCAGGTATGACAGCACCATATGCGTGCTTGTTGGTTTCACCAAAGCGGTGAAGGCCATCACCTCATCACAAGCGGACACGTCGTGATATAACTGAAATACTGTCTGTTCAAAACGGCGTCAAACGCGACTCACTCACTCGCAGTCAGGAGGAATGAGTATGTGAACGACACTATGCGCAGCAGTGAGAACTGTTCCTGTGTTCAAATACTCTAAATCCTAGCGGCCTGGAAATATTCCAGTAAGCCAGACGTTTAGGAACTGGGGATTCATTTTGCCCCACAGGGGTTGCCGAAGAACGCCGGAAATCACCGATGACCTTTATAAACGAACTAACAACGCCCGTACGTAATTCTGTAAATCAACCATCTATAGAGCCTTATTGGCCCAGTGGACCAAGCGCCACAAGCCGTTCTGGGCATCTTCACCCCTTAGTCTTTTCAGAATCGATGTGGGTTTGGATTCTAGATTCACCGTAATTGTTAAGACGTAAGATCTGCATCATTAGGGGCATTACTCGCGAATTAACATCCCCATACCCGTACTCAAAGTAGTAAACGCCTAAGTGAGCGAGTATGGTTTACGCCGCTTTTAGCAATATCCAAGCAATACCACGGCGGGGGACACCAGAAATGGGCTTCACACATTGTACTCATGTCGGGAATCGAACCCGGGTCTTTGGCGTGACGAGCGAACGCTTTAACCACTAGGCTACCCGACCGCCCCGAGTACACGTCTAAGACCTGCATCAAAACGGGCTTTCATAAAGAAGCTAAGATGTTAAAAGAATTAAACACTGCTGAATCCGACTTTGGACTTAAACTCACTCGGTTAATCTTTATCTGAAACTATAATTCCAATCTTGATAAATCCTATATAAACAGGTATGTGACTCGAGCGCTGTGTCCCTCTGTCCCCCGGGAACTCTATACCGGGTGCATATGTAAACTAAGTCTACCCGCTTGGTCCATTTGCGTGTCATTTTCTTATTATGTGGCAGGCATTGAAGTGTTAGATGTCAAGTGTAGGGTAACCACGCCTTGTGCCCCTACAGCACGTATAGATCGTATCGGACGTTAAGTGCACCATTAGCTTCACAAATGTAAACGGAATGTTAAACGGGTGCCTCATTTTCGTCCTAGCATACCCGTTTTAGCGAACAGGTGCAATGAATTTTGAAAAGTGTACGATACTGTCAGCAACGCTGGTTTAAAAGTTTAGGTAAATAGCTGACTGAATTGTACTGTTTGAGACACAAACACTAACAAACATGTTTGGTAACCAAAGGGGATATGTGATCGAGCTGCTCTAGGGTTCTCAAAATGTAAAATTGCAAAACTGTTTTGCAAACAATCAACAAGGACGGAAATGTGAAGAACAATGGCAAAACGATGGTTCGTGGCAAGCGGTGAAATGATTTATGAAACTGTCACTGAATTAATATTTATATTTATTTATATTAATATTAATATTTCCATCATATAAACACCATGCATATGTTTCATTTGTTTTCATCCATGTTCAGGGCAGAATGTTTCTACGGTACAGCCCTGAACGTGACATTAGTACCCCCTGATAAACTCTTTATGTAGGTCGTCGTAATAAATGAAAAAATAATAATTATCACTGGAATCCTAAACTGTTCGCTATTGATAGGTAACTCACCTTCCACCACCCTAGGGGCAGTGGGGTAGTGGTTAAGGTGTTCGCTCGTCACGTCGAAGACCCGGGTTCGATTCTCATATGGGCACATTGTGTGAAGCCCACTTCTTGTGTTCCTCGCCGTGATAATGCCGAAATATTGCTAAAGCACCGCAAAACTTCACTCATTTTACCACCCTAGCATCAGTTATTGAACCCAAAGGCAGCATGGGTGGCCCAGTCGTCTAAGGCGCCGCAGTCGCTGTGCAGAGTTACGTCCCTTGGGCAAACAAGAAGCCTATGATTGTGGGTTCGAATCCCGGTTCGACCCGATTATGTTTCTCGGTTGTCAGCAACGTCTGAGACCTGCATCACTTCGGGCTCTACCTGGATTACTGTTAAAAGCAGCGTTTAAACAAACTCATTTTATTGAACCTATAGGGAGTACGGTTCGATGTTAATAGTGGAAGCATCATTAAACCCAACCCATGCTTGTAAGAGGCGACTGGGATTGGGTGGTCAGGCTCTGTGACTTGGTTGATGCATGCATCCCAATTGCGTAAATTGATGCTTAATATGTCAGTCACTTGATTATCTGGTCCAGATTCTATTATTTACAGACCGCCGTCATATAGCTGAAATATTGCTGAGTGCGGTAAATAAACAAACAATTAAGCTTTTGAAAAAAATTGAATGGAAATCTAATAATTAATATTTTATGGTCTTAGTTCTGCATAAATGGGTCATGGGGAACCTCTGGGACAGGTGCTTCTAGTCTGGTCCATTTGTGAAACATGATGAAAATCATATTTTGACATTTAGATGTTAGACAACCGAGACTCGGTGTGCGACATGCAGAACAGATCATACTGTTGCCTTGTTGCTATTTGCAAACTGAAACTTCGTTTCCAGTAATCGCGTAATGCTGATGTATCACCGTACACTGTGGCATTAGATACTCAGTCCAGACGTACAAGAGCGTGAAATCTTCTTACAACCAGCAGCAGTATCTATAAGAAGGATATCATGGGATGCGTCAGTGTCCGCCACTGGCTATGTCTACCAAATCTCTGTTCTCTTGAGAGAGAGAGAGAGAGAGAGAGAGAGAGAGAGAGAGAGAGACGGCTGGGCAACGATGCTTTTTAATGGGGACATTAGCGAAAACATTATTAAAAAACGTCAGACCTTCACGGAAAAATAACATCGACAGAGCCAAGAAATGATCCATTGAAATTCAAATCCGATGTCGACAATGTCTTTGGTACATTGCCCACAACATTTAAAAACAAATGTGATTAAGCTTACGTCTGCAAACACCTAGCCTAGCAGGTAGATGTGTGAACCAGGGTGGCAAGAGTCGAGCGGATTATCTAGTAGCTTCATTTCCACAGAAGGTACAAAAATACATTGGTAATCAATCATTTTACATGTAAATCACCAGACCATCAGTGTAAATGTATCGGAATTAACCAACATGAGATCGGCTCGTTCCATACAGGGAGCTATACCCCAGACTCGATGTCCCTCTAAAGAGCCTACTCTATTCACAATTACTGAATACCATTTCGCGTTGTCAGCAGTTTTATGACATAATTGCATGGTTTGTACGGGGAAAGACACAGGATAGGTTTATTAAAGGACCGATATTGAAGGTATATATCCGTACTCCCTCGAGTCGATCGATCAGCGCTGGGCGTAAGGATATACATTCCATACAGACATCTGTCTTCAAGAGTTGGACCTCCAGAAACCTTGAGGATGACTGACAAAATTCTTATCAAATTCCTCCCATCACACAAACTGAAGCTTTAACTGTGGTCCGTGTATTTTCTCAAAGAAAGCATCAATTCCAATTACCCTGCTTGGAGTGAAATAGATAGGAAAGGTTTATCGATTTTTCGTTATATAATTCGGAACCCGTAAGGTACATTTTTAATTTCGCTTTCAGCAGTTTAATGTTAATGTAAGGTAAATAATTCATGTTGAAGCGTGTTGTTGTTGGTTTTATTGTGAAGTTTGTGAATATAACAATTATTTATTTATTTGTTTATTTATTTATTTATTTTTCGCCGGTGTTATAGTTATTTCCTTTCACTGGCCTGACAGTGTGTGACTGTGTGTAATCTTCTATCGCTGAGGACGCCATAAATGATTCATGATTGGGTCTAGACGATACTCCAGGTCCACGTCACCTTGAGCTGTATTCTGGTTATCGCCCTTGTTATTCCTTGCCGCAAGGTGTCGCTCTCGTCTTGCTGGGTGTCATGGCCGGTATCGTCTCTCCGGCCATTTGGTGCAACGACTTTATCAGCGTAATTGGATTTGAAATAAGAAAATAGTCCAGTTCTCGGTGGATACAACAAGTTCCAATGTCACGTAATAAATTTCTGTTCGTGCTGGGAAAAAGTGTTCGAAGCGCCAGGGAATGGAGTCTGCAAATTTAATTGTAATTTCTCCGTGCATGGTGCTTCGAAACAGAAGCAGCTTATTAAACGAAAAGCCATATGTGTCCTTCTGGGATAGAGCCCAATTTGAATCATTGAGAGGGGTGTTGACTGTTTGCCAACTATCCCTGTCCGACAAGCTTGAAGTCCCTCGACTGGAGTATCAAGTTACCCGGATTTCGAGAGAAGCGAGTGTCGATATCTGACATAACAATTCTATGTAGGAATGAGTTTATGTTGTTTAACGTCACTTGTATCAATAGTTCAGCTATGTTTATAGCTGCTGGAGTAGATGTAAAAACGGTTGTTAGTAGTACCAATCACTGGTTTGTCTGGTCCAGACACAATTATTTAAAGGCCGTCTGGATATAGCAGGGATATTGCAGCAGCGTTCAACAAAACATCAGAAACTTTATAACACTAGTTGACGTATCCTGATACAAAAGTGATTGAGTGTTGTCTTACGCCGCTTTTAGCAATATTCCAGCAATATCACGGCGGGGGACACTGGAACAGGGGCTTGACACATTGTACCCATGTGAGGAATCGAACCCGGGTCTTCCGCGTGACCACAACGCTACCCCCAGCCCCCAACTTGATCGATTACATGTAAACACAAACACGTACATGGCCCCGTAGTATCAACGTTTGCCCGCCTCGACGAACCCAAAATGATACCAAAAAAATGTGTGAACAATTTATTTGTAACCCCGTCGTGAAATCGCTTTAGTACTACTATGAGCAATGTAAAAGCTCACTCACTCATAAACGTTTAAACCCCATTAACTTCATTTTTAATAACACCTACTCACTTAATATTCTAAGGGTGCAATTATAATTCCGTGCGTATCCTAAAAAAAGACGTCTGCGACGGTTGTGTTTATTCTGAACACTTGGAGTGTGGACGGGCGAAACAAATGCGAACCCCAAAGTCAATGACGAAACGTTTTAAACACTTTTAGAATTATAAAAGAATCATTGTACGTTAAAGTCCCCCATACAATGTTATCTCCACACGTGACAATGTAGTCGGGAGGAGTTAGAAAACTGCAATTACGTTTTGTCGAGTTAAAAAGCCCGATGAATTAAAATTACAGGGGCTTGCTATCCGCCATGCTTTTATCTCCATGATTAATTGGCGCTTCGAGGCAGGTGGTAAGGGGAGGGTTTCGTGTTCCTTGTAAACTTTGACTGATAATATAAACATTTGTATGTCAGTCATGTACTTGAGATTAATTTAACGTATGGGGATAAGGTGTTGAAATGATGGTCGTATGTTGCAAAGTTTATTTCGACATATTGACAGGATGTGCGTTGAGTGTTTTAAGTGTTGGAGTGGGTGAGTGAGTTTGGTTTTACGCCGCTTTTAGCAATATTCCAGCAATATCACGGCGGGGGACACCAGAAATGGGCTTCACACATTGTACCCATGTCGGGAATCGAACCCGGGTCTTCGTCGTGACGAGCGAACGCTTTAACCACTAGGCTACCCGACCGCCCCTTTAAGTGTTGGAACGCTATTGACAGTGTATACATGCAACGGAGATTGTCTACGGAGTGGCCTTGTGGTTGTAACTCCCTAAGGGTTGAGTGGCTTTATTAGGTCTATTCGGGGTGTATCGAAAAGGCAGATATTGAAACTGCACAAATTGTCTGACCTCCTGATTCCGAAGGTATACCATGACAAGTTTGTGATTGATCAGTCGGTCGTCAAACTTATTACTTCAGCAACTTACGAGTGGATGGGGTCGCAGGCTTGATATAAACCACGATTGACGATTTGGGGCCATCTTAACCCATAGTTCTACTACCACTAGTTTGGTCCACGCGCTGACCAGCTTAGTGCATGCTTACGCTTCGTGTCTACCATTCTTGTCCACCTCTCCACATTATGTCTAACAACGTTAACCGGCCTAGGTAATCTCTATTTCTGATGTTGAACAACTCTGACAAGCTTAGACCATCTCAGGATATCCAACCCGTAATCTCCGTTAGGACCACTCTCACCCTCTACGTTTACCACTGCCCCACTGACAAGCTTGGCACACCCGTACCCTCAATGTCGACCATCGCTAACAAGCTTGGCACACCCGTACCCTTAATGTTGACCATCACTTACAAGCTTGGCACACCCGTACCCTTAATGTTGACCATCACTAACAAGCTTGGCACACCCGTACCCTTAATGTCGACCATAGCTAACAAGCTTGGCACACCCGTACCCTTTACGTACACCATCACTAACAAGCTTGGCACACCCGTACCCTCAATGTGTGCAACCTTTGATAAGCCGTTCCTTTTCCAACGTTCACTGCCCCTACAACTGAGTAGCTTTGATAATCACCCACACTAATCGCTATCATCTCCTGACAGTGACACACCCCCCCCCCCCCCCCCCCTTACACACTCATTTCCTACCCTTAATATACCTCAACCCCCAACCCCCAACCCCCACCTCAATAATAAATAAATACTTAAATAGATAAATTACACCCACACCACTGAGTAGCTTGACCAGCCACCCACTGTAACCGAATACAGCCCTTCCACCATGATATCGCGGCCTACTCATACATCAGACCATGACTCATACAATATTTGTGAAAATGTTTTAATATCAAGCCTCAAAAGGATTCTATAATTCCCCAGTGAACGCTCCAGTCGCGATAATGATGACCTATGTGGTGATGACGCGGATCAAAGTGAAGAGGGTTCGACATCTGAGCCATAAACGTTAACCATATTGCTTGTGTGATGACAGTAACGGATTTGTGCAGGAAGGAATCAAGGAGACTGCATCAGTGAATTTGAATTGTCACAACATTTTTAAGCAAATACAGGGCATGTATCTCATTTGGAACAGATGCTAGTTCAACAATACCCTTTAGGGAACGCACAATGGAGTGACAACAGAGAACATTTCTCAAGCGATACGCCATCATCCCTAGTTACGTGATGATGGTATAATTCGGCCCCACATTAAGAGTGTTAGTTAACCATTATGCCTGAAAACATCGATACCAGTCGTAGTTTAATGTCTTCTCACTTAGAAACGCCTTTAACCGTTTAAGCAGATATCTGATCTAACCTAAGCAACCGAAGAGTTTTAGCAGAATGGCCAATGTCGAATGTGGATCACTGGACGCTGACGCGAGGTGTTGTATTTACACGATCACTGCGGATCTCCCATGTGACGATTTACACAACGTACTCTGGGAAACACATCGCATGGTGACCCAAAAGGACGACGTGTAACCCAAAATAAGCGTAGTGCATTCCATAGTAATAATAATAATAATAATAATACAGTAAACAACGGTTATGACGAACTCGCTTATAACGAACTGACGGATATAACGAACTTACTTTTTAGTCCCGACTATTTGCTGTAGTTATACTGTATATATGCTTATAACGAACTACGGTTTTAACGAACTAAAATAGTAGTCCCTTTGAGTTCGTTATAACCGTAGTTTACTGTAATTGTTTATTTGTCTTAAGATGGCATATAAATATGAAAACATACAAGACATAACCATAATGCCATTAAAATACTAATCGCAAGTCATGAAAAAATACACAACACAATGCATACTAAAAAGACACACACACACACACACGTACACACACTCACACAAACACACCAACACACCCGCACGCACAAAGAGCATACACAGGCACATACCAAATGCACAATCGGGTGTGCGTAATAAAATGCACGCGTGCGCTCACGTGGTATCGGACATATCATTATACAAGCTCATGCACGCATTTACATGCACAACAACTTCCTGCGGGCATACATTTTTACACACATTTTGTCAAGGGTAGGAATGAGGCTGTCATCTTGAAGCAGACTTGGTAAACATTCCAATGTCATTAAGGAATTTCGTACACTGATCGAATGCTGTAGAATATACACGTAGACGTCACAGTGACTGAACTCTGTCCACTTGTCCGAAACACAGACGGAAGAGTAACATAATGTCTGGGAACATTAATGAGTGAGTGAGTGAGTATGGTTTTACGCCGCTTTTAGCAATATTCCAGCAATATCACGGCGGGGGACACCAGAAATGGGCTTCACACATTGTACCCATGTCGGTAATCGAACCCGGGTCTTCGGCTTGACGAGCCAACGCTTTAACCACTAGCCTACCCGACCACCCCCTGTGAAAATTAAACAGTGCAGGATTTGAAAATGTCATGGCTAGTAGTCATTGACCCCTGCACCATCTTAGCAGAACACTCGTCAAGCAGTTGGTTATGTCCAGAAGAGAAAATAGTAACTGTAGTCATTGACCCCTGTACCATCTTAGCAGAACAATCGTCAGGCAGTTGGATATGTCCAAAGGAGAAAATAATTACTGTAGTCATTACGTCATGGACCATCTTAGCACAACACTCGTCAGGCAGTTGGCTATGTCCAGAAGAGAAAATAATAACTGCAGTCATTAAGTCATGTACCATCTTAGCACAACACTCGTCAGGCAGTTGGTTATGTCCAGAAGAGAAAATCATAACTGTAGTCATTAAGTCATGTACCGTCTTAGCAGAACACTCGTCAGGCAGTTGGTGAATGTCCAAAAGAGAAAATCATAACTGAAGTCATTAAGTCATGTACCATCTTAGCAGAACACTCGTCAGGCAGTTGGTGAATGTCCAAAAGAGAAAATCATAACTGTAGTCATTAAGTCATGTACCATCTTAGCAGAACACTCGTCAGGCAGTTGGCTATGTCCAGAAGAGACAATAATAACTGTAGTCATTAAGTCATGTACCATCTTAGCAGAATACTCGTCAGGCAGTTGGTTATGTCCAAAAGAGAAAATCATAACTGTAGTCATTAAGTCATGTACCATCTTAGCAGAACACTCGTCAGGCAGTTGGTGAATGTCCAAAAGAGAAAATCATAACTGTAGTCATTAAGTCATGTACCATCTTAGCAGAACACTCGTCAGGCAGTTGGCTATGTCCAGAAGAGACAATAATAACTGTAGTCATTAAGTCATGTACCATCTTAGCAGAACACTCGTCAGGCAGTTGGTGAATGTCCAAAAGAGAAAATCATAACTGTAGTCATTAAGTCATGTACCATCTTAGCAGAACACTCGTCAGGCAGTTGGTGAATGTCCAGAAGAGACAATAATAACTGTAGTCTTTGCAATCCCTGCAGAACATTTAGTCAAAATTTAGTAAATGTCCTAAAGAGGACATCGCTACTGTAGTCATGGAACCCGTGGTCTAAGCAGAACACTCGGCAGGCAGTCACAGGCAGTCACAGGCTGCAGGATCTGAGCATCGCGAAGTGTACACCTTCAACCACCAGCCGCCCTCCCCTACAATCGAATCAATACCGCGTTTGTAGGTACGGTGTGGCAGTTTAAACACTATAAATACTCGATGACTGTGTCAATAGGCACCACTAACTGGTGCTCATTGATTCCACACAGTCGAGCAGGGAACAGGGGTATACGAGTAATCTTCACTCGAAGCCAATCAGTCGGATTACTGTAATAGATTGATTGAGTTGAGTAAATTGATTGTGGTTTGCTTTTAAGAGTTCGTTGTTGACTGAATTACTTCTCGTGGCTTCATATTGCTTTAGAGAGGACTGATTTCAGGTTTATCATATGGTTGTGTCGTGTGATATGATTAACGGGTTACTTGCGTTACTGCAGATTAAACATGTTAAGCGTGTTATCATATATGTTTCCAAGTTTGGAAACAATATTTCTGAAATGAGAAACTATTGCCAATGGTGGTATTGCAGGTTGGTCTGGCCAAGTCTATAAATGCGAATAATGGGTGCAAGGGAGATAGGTTTTCTTCTTGCAGAAATTGATTTTCCGTTGGAGTAAACAAGAGCCAGACTCTTCACAGGTTCTGTTCTTGAAGACCAATCTGGACGGTGTCCATCTCTATCCAATGATAAATGCGTGCTGTAGTCTCTTAGGTTGTTCAACGGCATCCTCGGTGATCCAGTGTGTTATATCTCCACTTAGACTTGCACAAGTCTCTTGGCAGTCTCGACCCGATCCGGCAATGTAGTGAGTGAGTGAGTTGGGTTTATTCCACTTTTAACATTACTCATATACTTTTTCACAGGGATACCAGACATTGGCTTTGTTTTTGTTGTTGTTGCTAAACGCCGCACTCAGCAATATTCAAGCTATATGACGGCGGTCTGTAAATAATCGAGTCTGGACCAGACAATTCAGTGATTGACATCATGAGCACCAATCCACGCAATTGGGGTACGATGACATGCATCAACCAAGTCAGCGAGCCTGACCACCAGATCCCGTTGGTCGCTTCTTACCACAAGCATAGTCGCTTTTTATGGCAAGCACTGGTCATATAGCTGAAATATTGCTGAGTGCGGCGTTAAAGAACAAACCAACCAACCACCCAACCAACCTCCCCGTCCCGCTAATCTAATGCAGTAAGCCCATTGATTACCTACGCTTAACTGGAGGCAACTTGAAGTGGTCAGAGGCGTATGTGTCCAGTTGAGAGTGACCGATGGCGGTGACGCCTGTAGCTGGCATCAGTAAGGAGACGGGCACTTCATCTCTCTTGGTCAAGCTGTGTGTGACAAGTTAACGGCTTGACGCACGACATAAACATCAGAGGTGATTCCAGGTCAAGCCTATAAGCCTCGTCATCAGTTCTTGGTCGTCTTGTTATGGGTAAATATCGTGGTATCGAGACATTGAAAAAACACTATGGGAATGTGTTTCTGGTTTTATGGGTAAGTTTGGATATGTGGCGCCATGGTGTTCGACGCCATTCAAATACGTTCAACAGTCTATGTAGATTCACGACTCTTTGACATAATAATGAGAGATGTCGTTTGCAACATAATCGTCAAAGAATGCTCGTGGGGTGTTCCATTCACCATGGAAACATTTGAAAATTGCTAATGGATAAAAAACAGATTTCCAATTTGAGCTCCTCAATCTTCATCAATATGATTGTACACTGTCAATCATTTCATGAATATCTAATTGATATGAATCAATAATAACGCATTTATCTAACTTTGGCTGTTCTTCATTAGCATCAGTGAAGTAAAAAAAGGCAATAAATGAATTAATGGGACTTTTTAGAAATAGCAGACGCTATACGTATTTCAACGTTTGGATTTGGCCCAAAACATATTGCATACGAGTAATTGTGCATGAAAAAAACGACAGGTCACGATGACTTCAGTTGTGGGTTAATTAAGCTGTCAGATCTGACATGTCCCTCCTTTAACAATGCAGACAAATATTTGTCTCTACTTGTTCTAATACAATATACTTCATGTCGCGATTTGAGCATTTGGAAATTCCATAAACCACTCCTCAATCACATTCTTCAAATCCTTCTTGAAATGTAGATCCGGATAAAATACTACAAACATACTTTCAACAAACAACTCCGACTTTGAGAGTCAATTACGACGTTTCCCAATCCACTGGACTAACCCATAAATCACTCCTAATCACCAAGGGTATCTGAGACTCTTCAACACCGTGAGGTAAGATGATAATTATTATTCAACGGTCACAATTTATTCTCAAGACTTCCCGACCCTCTCAAGTCAGCCCAGAGTTTGAAATCCTAACCCTAAAGCAGCGCTTGGGCCGAGGTCTGACAGACAGCAGTTCAACCCAAGGATGAGAGGGTGTATCGGGTGTCTAAGCCTGGGATTTTCTCTTGTCGAGAGCTTTGCTCGTCTCAACTGCATGGCCTTATGAATGTTGGAGATATCGCACTTAAAAGCATTTTATCGCAAGAGTGGAATCTGATTCGTTGAATCAATATTTTAACTTGGATTCAAAACTGTCAAGATACTGTAAGAGATCAGGGAAATTCAGTGGCTCCAGTTTCGACACTAAAACGTGTTTTTGTATGTTTTCAAAACATGTTGATGTAAGTATTTTTTAGGAAAGTATTTTGTCATAAGAGAATAATCTCTGCTTATCTCTGAGACGTCGATACTGGCGGATGATGTATTTCTAATGATTCTTGAAAACTATTTTTATCACATGTTTCCTCAGCGTAAAAAGGGTTTTATTCTGTACGCGCGTTCTTTTGATGGAAGTATTGCCTATTTGACAGACATTCTTCAGGTGAAATAACTCATTTGGAATTCGCTGATCTATTTGTTCATTAACCATGTGTGTTTTGTAACAGTGAGTGAGTATAGTTTTACGCCGCTTTTAGCAATATTCTAGCAATATCACGGCGGGGGACACAAGAAATGGGCTTCACACATTGTACCCATGTCGGGAATCGAACCCGGGTCTTCGGCGTGACGAGCGAACGCTTTAACCACTAGGCTCCCCGACCGCCCCTTGTAACAAGGTTTAACGTTAACAGTACACGCTGCAGAATAGGTCCCTGTTTAAGGCTTGTCGCAAGAACCGACTAATGACGATCGGGTGGTAATAATGCGTTATCTAGCTGTGACACTGATCGGCCGTCGGTGCTCATGACATCAACCACTCTCCCTGACTAGACTGAACCCTTTACGATAGTCGTTACATGGCTGTGAAACAAATTCACTCGCGTAAGTCCGATATTAATATTAAAGGAAACCTTTGTCTGTAGCGAGACTCCGTACACGTGATTGCTATTTGAAAAGCTTGACCCACATTGAAGAAGAAACACCCCGTTGTTACCTATAGGTTGTTTGTATTGAATACGAAAGCGCCTTGCATGTTTTGATTGACGTGCCCAGCAAGCATTATAATTATCTTGTGACTGAAATATTTGCGATGTGAACCAGCTTTGAACCATTGAGTATTTCATGTTCTTTGAAAACTCGTAAATTGCATCCTTTCAATTTACTATCGCTAACAAAGTATAGTGGATTTCTTTGCTTTAATTGAAAATGCAAGCATTTCATTTCGGTCACCGTGACCTTATAAAATTGATAATGTAATGTATCAAAATGTTAAAGGTAGCAGCGTAGAATAAGTCAGACTCTTCAAATATCAAAACATAATTTGAGAAAGATAAAGATCCGTGAGAAGCTCACTCATTTCCGTTTATTGCTGGATTTTTTTATATACATGAAGTGTACTGTTATTATGAAATGATATTTATCACAAAAATATAGGGGCGGTCGGGTAGCCTAGTGGTTAAAGCGTTCGCTCGTCACGCCGACGACCCGGGTTCGATTCCCAACATGGGTACAATGTGTGAAGCCCAATTCTGGTGTCCCCCGCCGTGATATTGCTAGAATATTGCTAAAAGCGGCGTAAAGAATATACTCAATATCACAAAAATAATTACACACTCGGCTTTATCTGAAACTGGTTTCTGCATATTAACACAAAGCTATTACTGAAATACTTGTGTAACTGGATTGTGTAGATTGTTGCACAATCGCAGAACTTGATAGAGTGATGAGGAACGTGGTTCTATTTGCATGTTCTGGGGATCTAGAATACGGCATATTTGCACAAGTAATAAAAAAGCTGTTTTCGCCCTGTCTATGTGTGTGATCAGTAACTGATCCTCGAATGCACAGACGTAGAGGCATCACAATAAACCGTATAGATATTTGTGATTGTCTATTTGTCTAGTTGCTATAGACTTGTGCTGTGGCGCTGCATACTAAAGAGGCAGAATATCAGGGAATTGATGGCTCAATCAGATGCGGAATACGACCACATCGTATAATGGAATCCCGAATGTTGTATACTATGTATTAGTTATAACCTTTAGCAGGGACTCAAGGACACGCTGTACAACAGTTGTGGTAAAGTGTAGTATTTAGCATATTTGTTGAAGGAAACTTACACAGAATTTATCTAATATTCTGATCACATTATATGTAAAATCGATCAAATATGCGGCATGTGGAGAATCTCACCCTTTTGAGAGTTGATAAAAGTGTAAAAATCTTTTAGGTTTGCCTTGTTGATATATTTTATATCAAAAGACACGAGGGTGAGAATTTACTTATCATCCAAAAGGATTATTTTTTTATAGAAAACAGCTTTATTTGAATAATGAAAATACAAGTTGGGGACAAGTGATACTTGTACAAATATTTGCCCCATGTCAAAAAAAAGTTAACTACGGCCTTGCAAACAAAGCGTGAAGTCTCTATACCTTGGACACAATTAATAGACGCAGCTCCCAAATGACATTGTGTAACGATATCAATAATGATTTGTTTATTTGTTTGTTGTTTAACGCCGCATTCGGCTATATTCCTGCTATATGACGGCGGTCTGTAAATAATCGAGTCTGTATCAGACAATCCAGTGATTGAAGACATGAGCAACGATCATTGGGATACGATGACATGCATCAACCATGTCAGCGAGCCTGACCACCCGATCCCGTTAGTCGCCTCTTACGACAAGCATAGTCGCCTTTTAGGCGAAGCATGGGTTGTCTACCCCGGATCTTCACGGGTCGTACCAATAATGAAGGTTCCAACGAAAAGTGGAATGATTATCCATACCATCTTGGATTATGAACAAGACATAATGGCGTAAGTGATTGTTGTTTTATGCCGCAACCAGTGAATCACGGCGGCCAGTCATTAATCATGCCTCGGACAGGAAACTACTGTTTGGTCATATCGATGCAAAGTGGTAGACAACCAGCCAGGTCAGACATTGTAACCATCCAATACTCATTAGTCGGCTCTTATAACTCGAATAGGACTTTGGGAAAAACCCACGGGCCTATTTGAAACATGAGAGACCCATGGCGTTTGGGAGTTTAGTTATAGACAGAGTGTTGTTGTTTTTCTTGGTGACCAACTCGTGTTACTCCGGGACAAGCCGAATAGCGACTCGTGCACCACTTTTGCGACCGGGTTCAGTCTAAGCGCAAACGGACATAGCTAAACGATTTGTCAACTCGTTGCCGAATGATTCGCGTGTATTTCCCCCCATATATCCCCCCATACATCATATACATTCCAGATTGGAACCAAGCATATTCTACAGTATGATTGAACACATGTATCTGTATCTATGGAAAATAGGAAATTATTCCTGCTTACTGGAGGTCATACGCGCATTCTGATTGGTTTGTCGTTTTTTCGCACACAACTTTCATCAATAGGGTCTTCTTGCCGGTTACGGAAAGGGGCGAGGGGTGACGAATGCTTTTTTTTAATTCAGAATATCTAGCATGTGACTGACAAGAAGAAACTTTCTTTTCTTGGGCTTGGGGAACAATTTATCCAGTTCCACTCCCATCCTCACCACCATCACCAATAATCCAATCAATTCCTTTATGGTAGACATGTGGAGGCCATGTTCCCATGTTTGTTCGAGTGAACATTTGACTTGCCTTTGCATGTGTTTGTGACGGGTGCCACTGATGGTGCAGGAGACGCTTACCGTTTCGGTAACACTTGGTATCATTCTAAATAGTGATTCATGAAGATGCGATAGAGTCGAAACGTACAACGCACTCTAAGTTTAGCAGATATTTCTTGTGATTATGGAAAAAATGAGTTTTTCATTAGCATAACTACATGGTTAAAGTCGGTAGCGCAATACCAATCGCCCTGTCGTTTAACCTCACACTTACCACACTGTGCATCCTTGAAAACCACACCGCCAGTCTAATCACAGATATCATCGACTTAATCGATGTGCAATCACATGGCCCTGTCAGAGATTACCGTTAGATCAAGAGTGCGATATACACAAATGTTTAAAACGCGCCAAGGGTCGGTATTATTACAGCGTGAAAGATTGCTGATGTCTGCTCCCCTTCGACAGAAATAATCCATCTCTACTTTACTCCCAGTTCTCACGATATTTGACAGTTATGTGTTTGTGTAACAGCGTCAAAGAACACACAAACAATATCAAAGATTTATCACAATGAGCCCAAAATGCATAGCTCGGGGGATCTCAGAGAGCGTTTAGTGAGGAACGTATTTGCAGAGCTGTAATCAGTGGTAATAGAAACACAGATTAAGGGCGTTTGGAGCCAATGATGCGACAATCTGTTTTCTCTGATCGTGCGTGGTTTTTAACTGCTCTTTTAAACCAGAATCATACGTTTAATCAACATACAGTAAACTACGGTTATAACGAACACGCATATAACAAACTGACTGATATAACGAACTTTGTCGTATATATGCTTATAACGAACTACGGTTATTATGTACTTAAATCAGTGGTCCTTCGAGTTCGTTATAACCGTAGTTTACTGTACTTCAGTTGCATCAGCATCCCATACATCCTCGATTATCAAGTACATTACATCTTTATTCTATTGTAATGTATAGCCTCCAATCTTACGCTACCTTGGGTATATTTAAATCATTCGTCACCACTCGCCTCTTTCCGTAACCTGCAAGAAGACTCGATGAATGTTATGTGCGAAAATACGACAAACCAATCAGAATGCGCGTATCATATCAAGTTCTTTGTCAAAGAATCCCTCAGAAATAATTTCTGTTTTTACATATGTCTTGCATCTAAAATATATCCATGACACAGTTAATTGTGTTCAATCATACTGTATAATTTCGCATGTCCTGATGTGCTTTTAATTGCATCTGAAATATAAATGGTATATGGGGAAATATATGTGAACCATCTCGCAAGGAGTTGACAATTGTTTTAGGTATGCCCGTTTGCGCTAAGACGGAACCCGGTTGCAAAAATGGCCACGAGAGGGGCACGAGTCGCTATTCGGCTTGTCCCGGAATAACACGAGTTGGTCACGAATATATATGAATGGCACGACCCTGATAATAGACGTCCAATGAAATTACACATTTCTTTCATGACTGTAACAAGCCACAAGTACTCGTCTCAACATTTCAATGTTTTCCCATAGACTTCCATAGTAACGTTATATTTTTTTAAATAACTAAGCATTCAACAGTGTTTGAAAGTTTGGCCTTGGAGCAGCAATGAAAACCCAAAAAACATGACAAGCTCAGCCAGCTCTTTTTCCGAGTACAGGAAGCTAAACACACCACCCCCAGTTCCGCACCAAATGTCACCTACTTGAAAATATCTGGTGTCACAATCAGCATAAGTCATCATTTTGAAAAAGACAGCACTAGATATAGGAAAACATGGTCAGTTTTAATTACTTGATGAATGTACATTTAAAGAGATAATAACATTACCCAAAATCATCCAATCACAGCTGCCAGATGATTCAATCTGCGAAAACTGCTTGTTGAACGACTGATTCTGATTTGGTGTAGTAGAACCTGTTGCATGAGGACCGCTCCTACAAAGAAACATGGCGCCCCCCTTGTCTGAAGGCAGTCGCGTCAGAAATTGACCGTCGGGGATCTGGACAAATTAACTGAATGAATGTTATGATTTAATTTATTAAAATACCACTACCAGATTCAAAACATAAGCGTCTTAACAGGGGCGTAGCTGAGGCCTTTTACAAATGAATGTACATTTGAGTATAATTTGCGGAGCACTTTTAGCGAAGACGGTAGCAGGGTCAGTTTCCATAGGTGTATGCTTGGGGTCTATTCCTGAATTTTAAACAGTTGAATTTGGCCGAAATATGTCCGAAATATTATTTTGACATATAAAATTAAATATAATTTTAATCTAAATATAAAGCCGCACTTGTCGTACCAACATGAGCGCCGCTGCTGGTGTCATAAATTTTAACCGCGTCTCAGTGTCTACAAATCACGTGATCAACAGGTGACTACATCTGCCCCTAAAAGACATTTCTCGTTAAAGAAACAATCCCTCTACAACCCGGAACATCATAAAAAATTAATCATCGTCACGGTCTGCCAATCTAAAACCAGACTCTTCGCACCTTCATTTTAAATCAAATCTTCCGAATCAGTTATTCTAAGAATAGCTCAGCATGAAACACAACATGGCGGTCAAAATGGCTTCGCGCGATCGCTATCTGTTCCAGCGCTCCAGACATTATAAGAGATACAAATCTAACAAGTATGGCTAAAGACAGGCCAAATTTTTAGTGGCAAGACTTTGATTTTGATCTGTTTTGTCCCAATTACGACCTGGGTGTTTTCGTATCGGTCGCGACTGGGACGATGGGGTCTATACCGAAAACAGTCAGGCTGAAATTTTGGATTAACCCTTATTACTCTGGACAGACTCCCATCTTTGAGGTACACGCGATAACATCGCAGACTGGTGATTATACCACCCCTGCTACTCCTAACAGGATATTTTGAGTAATTTAATACGTTTTGCTTGGGAACCTGGCCCTGCATGTGTTAATTGCCATATACTTAGATTTCACATGATACACCCCTCCGTCATCTTTAAGACTTATTAGGTTGTAAATTGTTTCAAAGACATTTTACCCGTGGAGAATCCCTATTTTCCCGGTGATCTTATCGGGTGATCAGACTCCATGCTTTGGTGAAGCAGTTCATCGTGCCCCGAAGCCGTCGCTTAATCACTGGTTTGACCGTGATATATCTGTCTCTACACCAATTGACGCTTTAAACTGTATTCACGTACTCACTCAAAGCCATCAATGTTCCGCCGGACAGAAGGTTTAACTTCATCTGGTCAAAATTAATTTCGTATTCGCACAAATATTATCATTTCAAAAAACGTATAATCTTTGGTAGATTGAAATATCAATATCAGGTCTAAAAAGACATCGCTTTGAAGTTTCATTTTTCAGGCCTTACTTTAGATAACAGGAATCTTATTTCACATCAAAAGATCTCAACAAAAACAGAACGGAAACGGCCATGTTTATAGAAAGATTCTCAAAAATATTGAATAACCCACTGAGCCAATTGCCTCATAAAACGAATCAGCACTCGACTGCAGCGAAGAGCATAAAAAGGACAGAATGATGAGCCCTATCTAACAATATAATTCCACATCCAACATTTAATTCATATACTCATTACCCAATATTAGAAGCCCACCAGTGCTTGCGTTAGTTCATCAAGTGGTCGACTCTTGTGCACAGACAAGATGGCACCCTTGTCTGCCGTCTTTAAACGGACTTCCAGCATACTATTCCCACAGTTCACGACTAATTATTTTATGAGTATCGTTGCGCCATTGACTTGTTGCTCAGGCTGTCTACGGAATCCTCCGACTAAAACTGTATGCAGGGTATTGTCTAAACGACTTGAAGACCTGACCATCTGAGGCACCAACGGTCTACCCGTCGGCGTGAGGAGTGTTCTGGTTCTGCAATATGTAAGGTCTACCTTGAGCTTTCTGAAATTCTGAAATGGAATAATATCATGTGATCATCAGCTGACAACGACTGTACATGGTCACATCAAATTAATTCGTATAAAAAGTTAAGTGGGTGTTTTGAGATTAAAAAACCGCTTTAAAAAATATTTTTGTCAGATTGGAGAAAAACAAAGGGATGCGGGTCGAGTGAGACAGTGAGGTTTTACGCCGCTTTTAGCAACATTCCAGCAATATCGCGGCGGGGAACACCAGAAATGGGCTTCACACATTGTAACCCTGTCGGGAATCGAACCCGGGTCTTCGGCGTGACGAGCTAACGCTTTAACCACTAGGCTACCCGACCGCCCCTTGTAACAAGGTTTAACGTTAACAGCACACGCTGCAGAATAGGTCCCTGTTTAAGTCTTGTCGCAAGAACCGACTGATGACGATCGGGTGGTAACAATGCGTTATCTAGCTGTGACACTGATCGGCCGTCGGTGCTCATGACATTAACCACTGTCCCGGACTAGACTAAATCATTTACGAAAGTCGTTACATGGCTGTGAAAAAATTCACTCGCCTAAGTCCGATATTAATATTAAGGGAGACCTTTGTCTGTAGCGATGCGGGTCGAAGATGGTTACCACTCTGTTGTGTGAGTGAGTGAAAAAATGCCCTCATATTCGGGCCATAGCGACGACATGAGAAACGAAACACCCGGAAGATGGCGCACTCACTATCACCATGTCGTGCATCGTGACCATCCGATCTGCTTTGAACATGGCTCTTACGACAAGTTTTGGGGTCGCAGTTTTAGGGAAACCCCTCGCATGCATATCGGAAGTGTCAGTCATTAGTGCATGGTGAAAAAAGGCATTGCATTGATGTATAGAACTTGAAGGTAGTTCCTGCTAGCTGACCTCATTTGCATATTTATCGGATCGTGATTCCACGTTTATAGGATTGGTTTACCTCATCGATAGCACTACCCAATTATGTGATCAATTTGGTTATGTTCAAGACTTAAGGTACGTTATTACCATCAGCACCAATGACGATGTTTCGTAAATGCTTTTAAAAATTGGCTGATATCACAGTCTAGTGGTCAAAGTGTTCTCTCGTACTCCCGGGTTCGATTCCCCAGTAGGGTACAATGTGTAAAACCCAATTCTTGTGTCCCGCGCCGGAATGTTGCCGGAATATGGCTAAAGCGGCGTAAAACCCATTCATTCATTCATAACTGAACACCCCAATGTATTTCATGATGGCTTAGTCACTGACAGAACTGACAGTGTTTCCTTGTTAAAATATCGTTGTCTAGACACAAGAATGTCATCAGGTCTCCGAGCGCTCCACATTTCCACACAGCCAAAATGATGCAATCGTGATTCCTTTTGTGGTTTATGACTACATAAATGTCATAATTAATCCACGGTTCTCGTTCATGGTCCCCCCAAGTCGCTTTCTACTCGTTTTATGACGATGTAATCTCCAAATCGATTTAAAAGTCAGTAAATGTTTGACACTGTTTCAATCATCCGACCCCAAACGGATAAAATGATCGCAGTTTCAGTAGCGCCTCTTACACCAGGCATCGAGTGCTGTGGGTGGTTCGTTGTAAAAACGAATCTGCTCTTTGGGGTGAAAGCTAAATGGTAATAATGCACCAATCTACAGTTGGTTCACGGTGCACTTTTGCACTTAGTTTTATAGTTCAGGCGACAATAGGTTCGCAGACAAGGATGGATCGAATTATGTTCGATTTTGACGTTATCTTTTAACATGACACACGCTATCACCGTTATGATAATGATATTTTTGTCAATAAAGACTTCTGCCAAAGTACATTATTTTGACAATACGGAATCCGATAGCGTTTTGATATTGCACACAGAGTAAAACTTAAATGTCAGATTTTCTATGCTATCTGTGTAAAGGGCATGCCTTGAAAGAACATACTTATGTGAGTGAAATATGGGTACACATTAACGTGCACCCTGAAACGACATACCATTAAATGTATGCTGTGCCAGTATGTTCAATAAGAAAGACATACCATTTAATCGTACATCTATTTGAAAAATCTGTTACCATATCAAGGGTATGTTCTTCTGTAACATATTTATTATTTTTGAGAATCCGTTACGAGATTGATGGGTA
This sequence comes from Haliotis cracherodii, assembly GCF_022045235.1. NCBI lineage: Eukaryota > Metazoa > Mollusca > Gastropoda > Lepetellida > Haliotidae > Haliotis > Haliotis cracherodii. The sequence continues at coordinate 59,935,254 of NW_027266319.1, read as the reverse complement.
CGAATGACGATGTTTCGTAAATACTTTTGAAACAGATTTCAAAATCTAGTGGTTAAAGTGTTCTCTCGTTCCCCCGGGTTCGATTCCCCAGTTGGGTACAGTGCGTGAAACCCAATTCTTGTGAAGAATTCTTGTGTCGCCTTGCTTTTTATGTAGCCGGTTTCCTTGTTGAGGGTAAATTCTGGCGCTACAAACATATGATTGAGAAATCGGTTTTCTTATTGGGGATATGTCCTGGTATTAAGGGTACTTTATTGACTGTTTCAGCTCCTTCGTGCAAGCTATGCAGTGTCTGGACCATCTGAAAGGCAGGTGTCCCGCGGACAAACACAAGCTGATCGACCAGACCAAGCAGAACTTGAAGGGGGCGGAACAAGGCTTAAGGGACCTTTGCTCAGATGATAATATATATGAAAGTAAGTAAAACCTTCGTTTTGGGAGCGTCACTACAAAAAGGAACAGACCTGTTCTTGGTTTCTAGTTTCTAGTTTTTTGGGAACGAAAGGTTATAGTGTCCCAAGTTTATGAATGAAATATTTGAGAATGACAACTGCTGCCTGTTTTTTCCTTCAAGATGGTTTAATGGCCAAAGCGTTCTCGTCAAGTGAGTGAGTGAAGGTTGTTAACGCCGCCCTCAGCAATATTCCAGCTATTTCACGTCGGCCGGTAAATAGTAAAGACTGGACCAGGCGATCCAATGACTGATGGCAGGAGCAACTATCCACGCCATCTGGACTTGGTGGCACAGTATCAGTCACTAGTCAGGCCGAACGCCTGGGTTCGATTCCCTGTCTGTAGAATGCTTTGGGACCAGACAGTCCATTGATTGTATTGTGCTCTGTTGTTCACGCCGTTGGGGTACGATGACACGCAATCAACCAAGTCTAATCACCCGATCCATTTGATCGACTTTAGGACCAGTGTATGTTGCTGGGGACTAACTCTAACCGTAATCACCACGGGGGGTTAACCAGGTGAACAATGTATTGCTGCACAAGCACCATACAAACATACCTGTTTGACAGGGGTACTGGAAGCCTAGTTGTACAAGGCGCCCTTAATCGCTATGTAGATTCGTCCCATACTTGCAACAGGATAAGTTGAACGTAGGTTCGAAACCTGACTGGCCAGATTAGACCTGTGGTTTATCAGCAACAAAAACGATGGTTTCATCTCATGGGAAAACGGCATAATCTTCATCACTTTGGTCTATCTTTGAGCATAACCTGACACGCTGTGATAATTTTTAAAGTCCAAAGCGGGTATAAACCCACTTCACTCACTCACTCACTCACTCACTCACTCACTCACCGCGCAGCAGCGGCCGTGCATAGATCACGTGACCTAGTCAAGGTCACCACACTAGGAACTCCAGGAAAATAAACATTACAACCAACACAGAAACATCTGAAGATTTCAGAATAGCGAAATCCGCATAAAATAAAACACGAAAATTGTCCACTATATACATTTACTTTGAATAACACGAAAAGGTTGTCCAGTTTTATGGACAATGACCATAGACCACGCCGTTACGGCAAGACACTTCAGGCCATTCCAGAATTTACATTCCTTCCTAACATGTTATGTGTTGTTAATGGACAGCCTCGCTTTGACGACGATTCCGTTTTCCTGCTTCAGTAATTTGCAGCGAGCGTTCATAAACAGATTTCAATTACTGCAAATAATAGTGAAAAACATGCACATAGGCTTGGTCGTTTGATGTCTGGTACATTTTAGCAGGTTCTTAGTCTTAACATTTGCCAATTGGGCTTCCCTGCTAGTAAATGCACCGCCCCAATACAGATCAAACGGGGAGATGCTTTTATGACCTAGCTGGGGTCCTGATGGATTCATTCACCACTGCTATCTGTGACCAGCATCTACTTCATAAAATGCCGTATTTACCCTCACTTCACCGACTTACGACAGGAATCAATAGCTCAAGGTTTCAACAAAGGCAAATAGGCGATGGATGAGCGTGTGTCTCCATTGGTGTATTTATTGATGTTAGGTTATGATCAGACCAACCACGTGATGCCTTCAGTGGGAAGACAGGGTCACTATGGTACCTGGTCAACTAATAGTGTTATTGTCAGTTTGGCCACATCGTGTGTTTGTAGGTATGTGGCTGAGTGTGTGTGTGAGTGAGTATGGTTTTACGCCGCTTTTAGCAATATTCCAGCAACATCACTGCGAGGGACACCAAAAATGGGCTCCACACATTGTACCCACGTCGGAAATTGAACCAAGGTCTTTTGCGTGACGAGCTAACGATTTAACCATTAGGCTACCCGACCGCCCCTTTGTAGGTATGTCATTATTCGGATTGTGAATATGACGGCATAGGGATTGTAAGGATATCCGCATTGGGATTGTAAGGATATCCGCATTGGGATTGTAAGGATGTCCGCATTGGGATTGTAAGGCTGTTCGCATTTGGATTGTAAGGATGTTCGCATTGGGATTGTAAGGATGTTCGCATTGGGATTGTAAGGATATCCGCATTGGGATTGTAAGGATGTTCGCATTGGGATTGTAAGGATATCCGCATTGGGATTGTAAGGCTGTCCGCATTGGGATTGTAAGGCTGTCCGCATTGGGAGTGTAAGGATGTTCGCATTGGGATTGTAAGGCTGTCCGCATTGGGATTGTAAGGCTGTCCGCATTGGGATTGTAAGGATGTTCGCATTGGGATTGTAAGGCTGTCCGCATTGGGATTGTAAGGCTGTCCGCATTGGGATTGTAAGGCTGTCCGCATTGGGATTGTAAGGCTGTCCGCATTGGGATTGTAAGGCTGTTCGCATTGGGATTGTAAGGATGTCGGCATTGGGATTGTAAGGATGTCCGCATTGGGATTGTAAGGATGTCCGCATTGGGATTGTAAGGCTGTCCGCATTGGGATTGTAAGGATGTTCGCATTGGCATATATGTATGACACCCCGTGAGCCAGAGTATTGCAGTGACGCTTTAGGTAACAAACACACACTATTTATACAAGTTGTGGGCGTTCCCGGTTTAGGAGGACATCCCTACCCTTTTCGCGAACACCTGGTGTCATTACTTTTTTCAGTGATCCATTGATATAATTTTCACCGCTATTGTGTCTTTTGCGCCGAATGAAATCTGGGAGATAATCAAGACTGATTATTCTCTGGCTATCATAAGATGTGTTTCATCTAAATCTGTAAAAAAAAACACCAGTAAACATCAAATGTGTCGGGAGTGCGAAATCGGCTGTGCTTGAAGCGCTCTTACAATGTCCAACACATGCAGATTGAAAGTAGTTGCCTAACGTTCAATAGCAACAATTAGATCATGCTCGGTGATCAGAGCGAAGGCCGGTTAATCGGTTCATAAAAGGCATTGAAATTCGTCTTTAAATTAAAGATATAATCATATAAACTGCAAACACCGTCAACTCCACCCTCCGCGAAGGAACATGTACAATCTGAACAAAAGAATAACGGAGGAGGTCAGATGCCAGCGTGAAAATATTTCACCCGCGGGACATTAGAAGACTTCGAAGGGGAGATAACTGCGTACTTGTTTAGGTAGAAAGGAGCCCAGTAAAATAAACCACATTCCTTCCTCATGCAAATATTCACAAAGGCCGATAACTGCGTAAAAATGAATATTTCCCTGCAGCTGTGACTGAATTTGGCCGATAACCTGACAGCTGATTCAAGATTGATTCAAATACGCCTGTGTTTAGATGCCAATCCCGACCTGCTATTGATCCGAACATGTACGAATTGTCTCTAGTCTGTTATCATATAAAACAAGCGGTTATTCACCGGTGCTAAACATGCAATTTGGTGTTTTTTCCGTCGCAAACGACACAGTAAAATATCCTAGATTTGACAGATGTGACAGCAAAGAGACACCGAGTTCCATGAATTATCCCCCGGGGATTCGAATGAGTAAAATTAAAGATACGTTGCTATCTCACTGATGGCATGTTTTGGGTGATTTGGCTGTTCTATAAATATTAACGGTGGACATTTTTTAGGAAAGATTATGGTTTGGGGTTAAGATTTTCATATTTGTCGTGAAGTTTACGAACTCCGTGCCCTCTTGCTGAGTCACTAAACCTATTAGTTAGCATGCTTGCTTTTATGATTTAAAATTGATGTGAATGATATTTCATGGTTCTTTTTAGGTTGTGAAGGATTCTTGAAATGAAACATCGCGGTATTATTGAGTTATTTCTGCCGGAAGAAATGAATACAGACATGTGAGCATGGCAATCCTGTTGACACAAATTCTCAGTTATATATCATATCCCCATTTCAATAACGGCAATTACCGACGATGAGTTGATGAGTGCGTGAGTATGGTTTAACGCCGCCTTCGGCAATATTACGGCTCCACATTTTGCAGCAATGTGGATAATCGTTCAAATGAAAACCTACACAAAACATGAAGTATAAAATCAAAAATATTTCTTTGCATTCGGAACTTCTCGACCATGTAACAAATTTTATATTTCGGATAACACTTTCTCAGTAAAGTACAGAGTCTCATACTGTTTTAGGTTGAGTCCCGTCTGGACTGTACTTTCCTGAAAGTGTTAACCCAAATATAACATTGGTAACATTTGATCACTTTCTAAATGGCACTATGTGTCCTCGATCATATCTGAAAGTGTTAACCCAAATATAACATTGGTAACATTTGATCACTTTCTAAATGGCACTATGTGTCCTCGATCATATTCGTTTTTGAGAAATCACAGAAATCATACTTGTCTGAATGCTTCGTTCACGTTTACTGAGAATTTAGAAGCCCCGGCGCTGATTGGCTGATTTAGAAAGGTCAACCGATACACGTGACCTATGGGGTGACCTCAGATCTTCAGGCAGAGAGGTGTCGTATATGAGAAAATGATCTGATTTATTTTGAACAGATTGGGTTAAGTCCGTCTAGCTATTTGAAATCAGGATCAGAAACGAAATGTAAAATGTTATTAAGAATTTATGGAATTGATGTTTGCCTCAGATGCACTATGGCTCTGATTGAATTAATTCTGGCATTTTTAGTGAACACTGAGTAAAGTAATTGGGTTGATGCCGCTTTCAGCAACAGTCAAGGGACATCAAGATTTGACTTTACGCAGGTTATTCAGAATCAAACGCGGATATCCGAACCAGTGAACGTTTGAGCCAATAGTCTATCGCATTTCTCCGATCAACATCCTAAGCTGCAACGATTGTTTCAAATTTACAACCCGTTGATACCCTAACTTAAAACAAGAAATAGTTGAGTGCATTGGGCTTGTGAAAAAATATAATAACATCGTTTAAATCCTGGTTAGCTGTGATAATGTTCAATGGTTTGTCAACACCTAGCTCTTGCTCGTTGGTTTCACCGAAGTCGTAACCGATTGCACCACTGTCCCCCCGCATGAAACTAGCTCGCCCTGATATGACTGAAATACTGGCCACAACGGCGTTATATCAAACTCACTCAATGATTAATGGTTATAAATGGTCATTGATTACCTGGTAATAAAACACCAAGAATGATCTTTAATCGTCCTCTCAACCCAGCCTCTTTCATGTTCGCCGTTCACTCAACCCCGCTAACCTACTGGTATTATACGTGAGAATTAGACGAAGAAGCGCCACAAATACAGTCCCTTCATTGATAACACAAAGTCAGCCTGGCAAGTCTCTGCCAGTTACACAACTTGCATCCACAGAAACTGGTCGGGAAACATATTGCATGGTGATAATACCGAACATTGCAGTGTCAGAGTGCATGCGTGCACATGTTTCGGTTGACCTGCTCGCTTCACAAGTAGCGCCTAATGGCGGGTTTTATCACCCGTTCCTTTGTGATCCTACTTCTTTGTGAAACACCTGCAGAAAGCAGTTGCAGTGTTTGAATAGCTGACAAAACGTAATATCATGTGGAATGTAGTTAGCTAGGAGGGCAGATGTTTAGCAGGGACACGTGACTCATAACATGATATGGGAGATAGAAAAGAGCAATGTAAGTTCGTGGTGTTAGGCAGGGGGGTTGTTTATGTGAAGTGTTATTAGGCATGAAAGCATGCGCGTTGTTAATATCATGAACATGGCCGCCCCTATATATTGCCAAACACATTACTTTCTGGATTTTAAGTCGGTTGATTACTTAAATGAGAGTTTGTACATTCTCAACTTACAATTTAGCTATATTACATAACTGATTTTCAAAAGGTCGGTTTATTCAGTCAAACATTTGAGTAAATATTACAAATGTCAGGTGACATTGCCAAAAAAAACACAACGCTAGAATAGAAACTATCACACCCTTAATACAATGGGGGAGCGTCGGGGTAGCACAGTTGGTAAAGAGTTTGTTCGTCTCGCCGAAGGCCCGGGTTCGATTCCCCACATGGATATAATGTGTGAAGCCCTTTTCTGGTGTCCCTCGCCGTGATATTGCTGGAATATTGCATAAAGAGGCGTAAAACTATACTCACTCACTTAACACGATGTACTTCATGTGTACTCCATGCCTTCATTCGTGTATTCACGGTCACTGTTTTGAAACTACATTTATTCTCAGAGTAAGGTGTGCAATCTCAATTTAGTCTAACATTTAGTCTCTGAATTTAAACCATTTCAAGATTGCATTCGTTAAATTGTCATGTACACCCTATGGCGATTGACCAGGGCCCACTTGCACAAAGCGATCTTAGCGCTAAGATGATCCTAACTCCCATGCTTTAACATAGGCTTACGATAGTCGTAGCGCTAAGGTCGCTTTGTGCAAGTGCACCTAGAAGATTATCTATGTAATGGAAATAACACAATCATTTTTAAATTCACCCACTTTGCATCAGTCTCACTCAAATCAGATCTTAGTTCTCGCTACCGCTAAACAAAGACCTGAGGACATTCCATTAGGGGTCACGTCAGAACGACCTTTCGTCCGACCAATCAGAGCTTCGCTTACCAGATCATGAAAGTGAAAGTCGGAATGTGATTTCTAATGATGCAGCCTCGATAACTTTAAAACGGGGTATTCCGAACGATAGTTACGGGCTTAACGACTGAATCCATACAATCAAGACCACATATTAGCCATTCGAGAATGTTCTTTTGTTCAGGTTTCAAATTTTTAAGCGAGATTTTGTCCAAATATTTTTGGAAGCGTAGTCGCCAATTTGAAATTAGTGCCATAAACCTCGAGAAATCTGCCTTCTGATTGGTTAATGTCGACTTCTTGTCAGTAATTCCATTGGTCGGTCAGAGTTCGCGAAAGGTCGGCCTGACGTGACCCGTAATGGCATGTCCTCAGATCTTTGTTTCGCGGCAGCGAGAACTAAGATCTGATTTTAATGAGATTGACTTTGCATCAGATCACAAATCACCAGGAATATATTACATTCCTTAAATTACAAGACTAGAATATCAATGTTCTGTCAGTTGATACTGCACAACAAGGATGTCTCACCAGACCAACGGGTCCAAGGTATCAGAACCTCTTCTACAATTAAACAATTCACCCTGATAACCAGCGCTTTTCAACCAACGCTGTAAACTTTGTGTAATATGGCTTCAGGAAGCTGTTAGAATGGAGCTGTGGTTTGTTGCGGCGGAACAGCCAGCTTATTATGGCTGATCCTGTTTTATGTCATAAAACTCCATTAGCCGGTGCTCCAACGGGAGTCCAGAAATGCGGCCATCGATACGGTAAAAGCCAAATCCGATAAAATCAGTCAGCTTAACGAAAGGTAGCTGGATACGGAGAAAGCCAGTGACGTAAACTCCTCTTTGTCTCCAACCCGGAGGGGGCCAGGTGGAAACCTTTGGGACGTTTAAAGGATTGAAATTTGGTTCATTTTGCTCATAATATTCTTTAGTTCGAGTTGTGAGGTCTGGCCGTATGTCAACCCCTGGCAGTGAGATTATATCGCTTGGGCAATTATTATTTTGGATCTGATAACAGTGAATCCTCAGGGCATGCTGGCTGGGAGAGTATGATGGATGGCCCTTGTCTCCTGGTGGGTAACGAGGAGAATAACTACATAATGGCAAAGGTTTCACACTAATAAATAATGATATCTTGGATAATGGAAAAGGTATACTTACACATCTTATATGCTCCAGTTCAGTACTCATTTGTGCGTTTCATGATGTGGTCTTGATGTCCGTTACAGGGGACTATTCCCCACTTCCGTTCTGTTCTCGTAAACCTTAGGGCAGGGAGGGTAGCCTAGTGGTTCAAGCGTTCCGTCACGCCGAAGGACCGGGTTTGATTCCGCAAAAGGGTACAGTGTGTGAAGTCCATTTCTGGTGTCCCCTGTCGTGATATTGCTGGAAGTTTGCTAAAAGCGGCGTAAAACCATACTCACTCACTCACTCACTCCATTTGCTGACTTGAAGGTCCTTTTGCTGGAGAGGTGAAAAAGACATTTTTCTTAAATATTAAGCGATTTTAGTGCATGATGGCTCGTTGGAAAGCTCTTGAAATTCTAAGACGTTTGAAACCAAACCCGACACACCTAAAAGGGGTCGTTAGGGAAATACAACTGTTTGAAGCTGTCCAAATTGACGTCAGAGGCCTCTGTTAGGATGCTACCGCACGTGCATGCGCGACACCATTGTGGTTATTTTAACACAGTTGGACAGCCAATGTAACCCTTTCAATGTTTCCAAAAGATTTACCTACCTCGAAAATCTTCCGAAACATCATCTCTGTTATGAATCGGGATTCAACCCTGACATTGAAGGATGCTCTAATTTGATTTGTTAGTTTTACTAAATTTGAAGGGGTTAATTAGCGATAACCACTTCTGACTGCATCACCTCACTGAATACGAGCGCGAGTCAGTTTCAAGGAAAGCATTTTAGTCATGGTAAGAACCAAGAGCCAAGACAATTTATTTATAAGACAATTTAATAGTCATGGTAGAATTAAGAACCCTTTTCTGTTTTTAAATGTTGTAACTTTAGCGGTGTTCAATCAACGATGAACCACCTCAAAATTTAAAACAGACTTTCTTCCAATCACTATGTTATGTGAGAAATATTGAGTGTTATTCTACTATGTGGTGTTTATTTGTTCTTATCCGTGATATGGGTGGTGGGGTAGCCTAATACAACATTCAACACAAACAAGATGATTTAATTGCGGAAGTGTTCTCCTCAGGTGAGTGAGTGAAGCTTGTTTATGCCGCACACAACAATATTCCAGCTATTTCACGTCGGCTGTAGTAAGTATGGTCCTGACAATCAAGTGGTCGATAGCATGAGAAACTATCCCCGCCATCGAGACATGGGGGCACAGTATCAACCAGAGCACTCGTCACGTCACAGGCCCGGGTTCGATTCCCAGTTGGTTGAATGGTTTGCCCCTGCCGCATCGCTGCTTGAGTATGTCCAAACGCAGCCTGAACCATTCTCACGTTTCAATGTCAGAAACGTCGCAACGAGGTGGTTACGATTCTAGCTTGAATTCAATTGGCACTGCCGGGTGTTCAAATGTATATAAATGTTAATGGTTCCGAGTTGAGTGATAAAATGGACACATAACGGTATTAAGGCGCTGTAATGATCCCCACAGTAAGTTCAGTTATAGTTTTATGCCCGCACCAATCGAGGGATGACAGGCAAACGGGGGAAAATAAGAATGAACTCTTCTTTTAATGTATAATTTAACCAATAAAAGGTTGTAGCTGTCGTCAGAGATTATGGTAGTAATTGTTATAGACAATCGTTAATCCGATAAACTGTCCATAAACAACACGACCTGCACATGAAATCCTAACGTGCACATTCGTCTTACAAATCCCAGGAACACATTAATTCACAAAGACAACTATCCGGGTGTCAAGCCATAGGTCACCGTGACCTTCCGGGTCATATCACAGCGCCCCATATTAACCGTATTTTGTAGAAAAACGACGGTTCGACCGACACCGTTTTTGAGAACGCTCCAAACATCTGACTTCTATACAGTATGTTCGCAATTTAACTTAGGATAGACCCTCGACTCTCAGCTTTGTTCCATCGGTTCGCAAGTCATGGGGCACGCGCCCTTTTCGAATTGAGAACAGCAAAACTAGAAGTATCAACTCGTTTCTCTCTTGCCCCCAGCTAGGAGGCGTGTTGCTTCAAAGAAACTGGAGGGAGAGATAGCTGGAACGTACTCGCGATACCAGGGAGGCCATTGCCAGTTTTGTGGGGGTCAATTTGTTGATAATTTCTGCTCTTTAAGAACAAGGGTGTTGCGTCCATGCAACTGAATTCTGGGCCAGGCCCGCACTTCCGGTGTACCACAGTAAGGGGCGATGGACGCTGATATCAAAGGATTGCAGGCGTTGTTTGGTTTCCCTCAGACTCCTGCAAAGGTCGTGTGTCGCCACATGGTGAGATTGTGTGTCTGTAATACCTTGTTAGATACTTGTATTACACTTGTATTACGCTTGTATTACACTGGTGGGGTCTGGCTTGCTCAATGTAGTCACGATTTGCCGTCCCGTTAACGTCTTTGAAGGGGGGTAACTCGTTATTGAGATCAGCTGATACATCTGATATACATAATAAGGAGTTGTATTTCAGGGTGTTATCGGCCCAAGTGAGCGCCTTTGAACAATTCATCAGGCCCGGTCAGAAACTAATATAAGGATCATTGAATAGTTTTATGTTGTTGTTACTATTATTTTATTTTTTTTATTTTATTATTATTATTATTATTGTTGTTCTTGTTCTTGTTCTTGTTGTTATTATTATTATTATTATTATTATTATTATTATTATCATCATCATCATCATTATTATCATTTATTTATTTATTATTTTTATTGTTGTTGTTTTTATTATTATTATTGTTGTTGTTATTATTATTTAGAATTAGTGGTTTATAGCGTTCGCTCGTCACGCCGAAGGCCCGGGTTGAATCAACACATCGCTTCTCTCGCCGTGATATTGCTGGAATATTGCTAAAAGCGGCGTAAAACCATACTCAATCACCCACTCCCCAGACTATACTGCTACGTGTATCAGCGGTTAGCAAACAGGACACCACCGCAGCAATGCATCTGCAGCCCTCTGCATCTGCAATTTGTAGATGACTTAATGATTTTCCTCAGTCTTCATTACATTAGGCAGCCTCTTTACCGAATCATTTTTCTCATTTGCCGTTTGAACTATAATCCAAAATTACCAATCGAAGTCCCATTTAAATAAGCATAAATATTGCAATAAACAACATGACGCTAAATTACTCTTTTAAAAAGTTCATTTAAGATACTGTAGTTTTTATCGGACTAAACATTGGAAGTCGCAGCAGTCATACTGGCGTCTTTAATTAAGCCCACCTAATGCCTAATGGCTCCAGGCTATACTAAAACCTTCATAATTCATATTCCTTCTGTTGGTGATAAATCTCCCAAGGGCTACAACATGACGTTCGTGGGCAGGTGCACGAAGCATTGACAGCCTTTTTAAGGGAGTGTTTATGAGGGGATGCTTCGTTGTAACGAGGACAGCAGCATACAGTCGTTAACAATGAAATCATGGGGGGAATTAAATATGTATAATTAAAGTAAAAGTCGAGTTGTTCTAGTTTCAAGAAAGGTTGATTGTCGACATAATACAACAGTTGCCTTAAGACGTCTTCCAGGGATCCGTTCCAGAAAGCCTTTGCACTGAGATCAGATCATCGGTATCACGAAGACCAACGATTTAGGATTTCACCTATTGACCGCTATACCGTCTCCGTGACAACGTTTTTGCGCCGCTTTTAGCACTTTTTTCTGTAATATCATTGTATGGAACACCAGCTTTCGGCTTCGCTCATAATATTCATATTGGGAATCGAACCCGGACCATGGTCGTGTCGACCGAACACTTTAACGAGTGGGCTGTATATCGCCTTAACGATTTATTAGATTGATGAAGATCGCATTGAAATGAGATTTCGTTGTATACAAGATTTTATGTATACCAACTGGCAGTTTCTGAGTAGTCTGGCTGAAATACTTAAGCAGTGAATGCTCATGCTCATTAATCAAAGATAATGTCTCTTATTCAAAGATAGAACTAATTACAATAACTCTATACTGGAAATGGCTCCATGCCGTGGATCGTAGGACCACGCCCTCTTTAAGGACGACCCCCCAATACGATAGTATAGTCCTCTATATCTAATAACCCCCGTTCTTTTTATTATCGGGTATTTACTACAACTATTAAGCAAAATACATTTAGACTGCAGTATTGCGTGTAAATTGATCATTGGCTTAATAAAGAAATATTCTGTCTCAGTGCGACAGAGACAGGAATATGCCTGGTAGAATAAGAAACGGTTCGGGATTAGGGTGTCTTCAGTATTTTACAAGCCTGAATTGTTTTATGTGATTGGGAGAAAGTATTGTCCACTGAGTAATTGTTGCGTGATCAAAGATGTGACTTTAATGACGCTGTTGTTTCCGGATTAGACTAATCGTGTTGGTTGGGTTCTGTCTGAAGTTCTCGTTTGATTATCTTGTGGGGGTCCTTATTATACGTTGTGTGTGTCTCTCTGACTGATGGCAGATGTACCCACCCAACCAGCCAACCAATAGCAAATGTGACCTTAGTAATATAGTTAGACTAACATCTAGTCTCTGAAATGAACATGTTTTACAGAAAAAAAATATGTAGAATTGTTAAATTGTAGTTATAAAATATAATAAAAAGGAGCCCAGAGACTTTCTTCATTTTCGTGCAGTAATATAGACTTGCCAATCAATACAGACTTACATGGGCTGTATAGTATATATTTCGTTCATGGCCTGTATGGTAGACTATATTATAGTGCCAATGTTAAGGGACGACCAGTATCTGTCCGTGAAAGCAGACCAAGTCCTCACTGAAACAGCGCATGTGGCAAAGGGCGTATTTGGTTGGTCAGGAATGTTTCACGTCCTTTCTCAAATCAGAGGTTGATATGACGTCTTGCACACAGACTCAAACCTTGAGTGGAGCAGATCCTGGGCCAGGATCCACAAAGTGAGCTTAGCTCTAAGTCGACGTAACTCTCATACTTAGACTATGATGATCGTAGCACTAACATCGCTTTGTTGAATGGTCCAGGGCGATTGTAGCTCAGTGAGCTAGCACTAGAAATTGGCATCAGTCCGGACTAGTACAAGCAGCCACACACACACACACACACACACACAGATATATATATCTGTGCAAGTGCAATAATCTTGAACGCGACGTAAAACCCAATTTCACCTCACCTATGTTAAAGTATGGGAGCTTCGATCACCCTAGCGCTCAGATCGCTTTTAGGAGCTTGGCCCTGCATGAGTAAGGAGAATAGCATCTATGTAAGAGGTGTGACAGAAATGGGATCAGGTCTTGTGTAGAAGTCCCATTGAATGTGACATTAGTTAGAACAAATGTGTGACACTTCTTGTGTGAACGTTTCGTGGAATATTACATCAGATGATTGTATTTAATCCCTACATCAAAGACGCTGGTTTAGAATAGACATAACTGAACATAAGGATGTCGACAGCAACTCCGTCATAAACATTGACTGGGCTCCTGTCTATGAGAAGACATTCGAAGGCTATAATTGGACGACATTTTACATTCATTTCACTTCGGTATCGAAAGAAACCACATGGCGGACAAAACATCAGCAGAACAGATTGTAAAACTATTTTATCACCAAAAACTTTTTTGAGGCGTAGAATTGTCTCCATGTTTATTTACATTCGTAATTATTTTGTTTGTTTCTTATTTAAAGCCAATATTATGCCGATCTGTAACTAATCGAATCTGGACCAGACAATCCGTTGATTTACATCATGAGCACCGACCTACGCAATTGGGATACGATGACGTGCATCAACCAAGTCTGACCACCCGATCCTTTAGTCCTTTACGACAAGCATGGGTTGCTGAAGACCAATTCTATCCCGGATATTCACGGGTACCATCAAGGAATAGAAACATAGAACTTGATAAAGGACAGATGTGGACATTTCTGGCTGCCACCCTTTGGCTAGGAGCGCGAACCAATACTAGAACCAGGTTACGTTGATAAAACGCCCCCACAGAAACAGAATAAGCGCTTGACCAGAACATCAGTCATCTCGGACACGACCTTGGCAACGTGAGAAAGATACACAACAAGATGCCATTAGTTCTGCAGAAACTCCAATCGCCCTCACGTTGACGTTAGTTCTAACACAGACTCTAACGTCAGTAGAGACATTACTTCATGTAAAGACGTCGACCTCAATCGGGCATACGGGGCTTCTATTATCCCCCAACCGCACTGCGTTATTCACTGGCTATATTCAAGCCTAGGTTTAACATCCTGATGTCCAATTATTACGCCCTTCACAGTCCCTACCTTTTTACAAGATTTCATTATATCAGCATTCACGGTTTGACGATAAAGTGAAATTATTTTGAAATAATTTTTACAGCTAGTCATTGGCTGGCTTTTCACTGTCCATTTTCGGCATTTTTGTGAAGTTTAACTACATTTTCGGCGACATCGTCTGAAAGGCAAAACCACTGCTCTTCAATAATTAAAGTCATTCTGCGAGCTGATAAAATCGTGTAGTTGTATTTTAAGTGGCAACTCGTGTTTTTCAGAAGGAACGTTACGCAGCGCGGAAGTACAATTACCCTAACGACTGTTTAGGATCGTCAGACTCAATGCCGTCTGAAGCGAAATTTGCCGCAATTTTCCTTTCAACATCTCCAGCAATATTAACACTCATGAGGACTGGCCATGGTTGTACCATAAAGTTAGACACCGGTAAAGGATTCAGTGAGAAACGATTCATTATTGTTTGTTATTACGTTGGATATTTTCATGTGCAGATTGAATATATCATTTTCGTGGGATGCTCTCCCAACTGACTACACTTTCGAAGAGCTTTAAGTCATATGAAGCAAGTTCATCTCATGTCTGTAATGACGTGTTTACGAGCGGTATGTAATAAGTCCACCGGAATATAGTATATTCGTCTAGCCTGTTTGTTAAACCTCTTCAGTGGTTCTTTTGGTCTAGAAATATCTTCACTTACGTTTCAAGGAAGAAGTGATATTACACTCGAGTCGTAGTTTGTTTAACACCATCTTTAGTGGGTCTAGTGGTGTAGGAATGGCTTAATGCTTACTTACGTTTCAATGGAGACGTGATATTACAATCGGGTCGTAGTTTTATGCTGGGCCAAAAGTAGTCGTACCGAAACTAGTGGCGGCACCCAAGTAGAACGGCAGCAGTTAAAGAGGTAATAATATCACGAATAACATCAGAGGGTCAAACCCAATTCTAGAACTGGTTTAGACGTAGACGCAGCCACTGTGTGGATGATTATGATGAGTATATTGTTGTTGTTGTTGTTGTTTTTAACAACGATATACATATGTTGTCAATCCAATCTATTATTTTTTATTATTATTCTTATTGTTGTTATATTTGTCAATAGTATCCATATCTTGTCAATCCGATCTATTTTATGCTCTTTCACCGCCATATGGTTATACATCTAAAATGTATCTCATGCTTTTCTTTGTCCGAGACCACATCTGCCAACTCAACGACGGTTTCAAATCTCCGTCGCCGTCGCTCTTACTTCTTTCTGTATTCAGACGTAGTTAATCGCACCATAAATTGTTTTGATTCGCCCGTTATGAACTGTCAGCGTTTCTAACGTAACGTCCATGCCTGAAGAACTGTTCCGATGCCAACAGTCGTCATAGCTCACGTCGACGTAGTCGCCATGGAGAGGCGATGTTTGCCTTGTCCAAATAAAACCAAGATTACTGTTTTCAAGACAGTATCGATGACGGTATGCTTGTAGCCCATAAAACACCAGGGAATTCCCTAAAATAAGTTATTTTTGTCGATGTTAGCTATTCTTATATTCATGATTGCTTGACTTGAAGCCGTTTATTTCCGTGGCCAATAAAAATCAATAGTCGTTCTATTTTGACAGGAAGTCAGAATTGCGCGTTGATGACGCGCGCATCTATTTTCCACCGTCCTTGTAAGTTTACTCCCAGCTCAGGTTTTGAGAGCCACGTGGATGAATGTTATATTTTAGCATTAATGATCACATAAAAGAAAGAGAAGTCGATAGGGGAAATAAACTTATATGGCTATTTAAGTCGAGTGTGTGATTTGCTTTGAATCGAATGAAGTCGAATTACGGCCTCTGTCGTAGCAGATATTGTGTTTCGGTTGTTAAGTAGAACCATATTGGCTAGGGAGGGACATGCTCTATTCAATGAAGCATAAGTAGAAACGGGAATTCATTAGTAAGAAGGACTCTTTGCGCGTCCAAGGATAGCTAGAGGTGAGGTGAAATTGGCTTTAACGTTTCCTACAGGATTATTACACTTATATAGCAATGAGCATGCACATGTGTGGCTGCTTGTACTAGTCCGGACTAATGCCGATTTATAGTGCTAGCCCACTGAGATACCATGCCGCAGTTTAACATGGATACCCAAGTTAGACCCATGTCATCGTATCCCAATTGCGTGGATCGATGCTCATGATGTCAATCAGGGGCGGTCGGGTAGCCTAGTGGTTAAAGCGTTCGCTCGTCACGCCGAAGACCCGGGTTCCATTCCCGACATGGGTACAATGTGTGAAGCCCATTTCGCCGCGATATTGCTGGAATATTGCTAAAAGCGGCGTAAAACTATCATCAATCACTCACTCATTCATGATGTGAATCATAGGATTGCCTGGTCCAGACTCCAGACCACCGTCATATAGCTGGAATATTGCAGAGTGCCGCGTTTAACAACAAACAAACAAAATTAAGACTCCGAGCTGGCATGTTTTTCCCCATAATGCCGTGCGCGGGCAGTGTAACAATAAGTACCATCTTTTAATATCTTTTGGTGTGACACGACCAGAGATCACCCACGGACCCTGGCTCTCCAGATAGACGTACAGGTCACTTCACCACGGAGGCGTTGGGTCCAGGATGGTATAAGTCCCATCACTATTGCTGACCGTAAGATTCTACAGCGTCGGGTGATAAAGCTCTGCGACTTCATCTTGCCCAGTGGCGGGGATCATCATTGGTTTGCCTAGTCCAGACTCGATATTTTACAAACCTGGATTTGTTTGCGGAATGCGATATTAAATAACATTTACCCACTTACCCAGAATATGTTTACAAAATGTCAAATGAAGTGGATTCGTTCAACCGTTTTAGATTGTAATTGAAACTACCGGTTGCTCTTCTTTGCCAAGCCTGACAACAGAACCCCAGCTGTTCCCAGATATAAGGCTATTATCCAACCCATATGCCTCTTGATTAACATGTGCGAGTAAGACATTTACATCTTGTGTTGAGCTCCAAACGCAGATATTGGGCATCTTGTACTGTTTTTAGCCTTGCTCCAAGGCTGTACTTGAATTTCAGATAAGTCATGGATGTGTTGTAAGTCTATCCTCCTAACAGGCAAGTCTAGATAGGACTCCAGTTTCTGATAGGGACAACTTGTTCTTATTATTTACATAATATAGAACTTATGATTTCAACTAATACTTATTGCCTTAGAGACCCGTGCAAGTCTATGTTGGAGTATATGCCAGCATGGTGGCACGTTTCCCCATACGACAGTGGAGACTCCTCTGCAAGAACAGAGAGCATGAGTAATTATATTACACAGATCTTGTCCCTTTTTCTTGGGTCTATTTTCGTGCAATGCAACAACACCTCCTTAATAATTTCATTACATTGTAAGGTTGGCCACTAACACATATTGTTATACGTAAACTGGACAGCCAACCCATCAATTATTAACACCAAGGTGTAATGACGTTCTGGACCTCGCGAACATCTGGGTTGTTGTTTGCCTGTATGTTCCGTTTTTTTACTAAGGCTCAGAGCAGTTGTGTTATCGACAGAACAAGCAGCCACGTTTGTCAAAATGTCTACATTAGCTGCAAGCTATATGTGTTTTTCCTTTGAACGTATCCCGTACCTGAAACAATGCTATTGACGCCCACTCGTAAACTGCAATTTGCAAAACACCAAAGCAGCCTCCCGATCATCTTGCAAAAGGTTTGTTACAGCCTGAGACTGAAGCCCTGTTTACACACAGCCGACATCTGAACAGACCTGTCGGTTTCGACATGACTTCAACTTAAGAATGATAACGGGGCTGAATTGTATTTGATGAATTAAAGGAAATGTACGTCGAAACCTTGTGAAACTTAATTGTAACCATGTTGGTGAGGTAATCTTGCTTATGAACAAACAATGCACTCACTGGTGGGCTAACCTACTCCCCTGGTAAATCGGGATTAGCCCTTTAGTAAATATATTTACGTCAACTTGGTACGAATTTTGTCCCCTATCGAGTCTAACGCGGTTTCGATTTCCCACTTTGATTGGCTAACTGGTGTTCAATTTGACATACTGTTGATGGACATCTTGCAAATGGCATGCGACAACCATGTGACCCCGACTGTCGCATCCGACAATCTGTTGCTCATATCCTAGGCCTCAACAATCTTGTTTCTTCATCGGTGCCTGCAACAAGTAATATTGAGTTTTCCAACTCAGCATATTCTGTCTAGCATCGCGTTGACCTGCAGTGGTGGCCATTCATTATACACAGCTCTCAACATCATCATCAACGCTGAGGGATGAGGATGGGGGTGGAGCGGTCACGTGACCCTATAATGTTTGGTTGACAGGCTTGCAATCTTGTAGCGACACTGCAAGATCGCTTGCACAAACTGTTGAGCTAATTTCTATTGATCTTCCCAGCTTCAGACGCATCGAAACAGTCTTGGGAACTCTTCAGACGGGTTCGGTTAAGATTCCCAAATTAAAAGCACGCGAAAGAACCCCAGATAAAGTTTTAAGGCTTTAGAATGTTAGGCCCAAGTTGAAGAAGGTCGGTACATAAAATAATAGAATTTATCGCCGGAATTGAAGACGACCGGTACATTCGATAATGGGATTTATCATTCGGCAGTGATAATCTAGATGACAGTAACGTGAGGAGACCTGATAGGGCTTCAAATAAGCCCGTGAAACGTCAACTCAAATATCTCCGCCACTGTCTTCATCGCTTTGTAAAGCAACAAACAATAAAACGTTTGTAAGCCATTGTGAGAATTAACGATTTTTTTGTCGCTTTCAACAATACGTGCCTGTGATTTTGCTACAGGCAAATGGCATGGGGTTATTTTCATGATTTGTATAGAATTGTCTACTGTATCATATGCCAATGTTGGATGAAGATCGGTGTCCCAGAAAATGAGAGCCAAATGTCATTTTGTGATGGTTTTCAAACCGGTGGACAGAAAATGCGTAATTCCGAGTAGGTTGATGTACCAGTGTCATGTGAAGATTATCAAACATGAGCAAATACCAAAAGGTGCCAAGAGGTCTGAGTATGTTGACAATGTGATTAACGGTTTAATATGTTGTTAATGCCTATGTCACACTGATTGGATGCTTTTTTATGAAACTGAAAAAAATGGACAACGCCTATACAAAGCAAAGAACAATAATGGCACTGGGTGTTATGATTTATCCAATGGAATTTTAGGAAAGAAAGGGGAGACGAATCTACGATATGCCAACTCTACGATGGAACTGAGCTAGTGTTCCGACGTCATATCGTATTGTCCTTTGAAGATCCGGGGTAGAATAGGTCTTCAGCAACCCGTGCTTGTCGTAAATGGCGACTATGCTTGTCGTAAGAGGTGACAAACGGGATCAGGTGGTCAGGCTCGCTGACTTGGTTGATGCATATCATCGTATCCTGATTGCGTTGATCGATGCTCTTGATGCCAATCACTGGATTGTCTTGTCGAGACTCGATTATTTACAGACCGCCGTCATATAGCTGGAATATTGCTGGGTGCGGCAAACATCACATTGTCAATAAAAGTGTTACCTCAACTGACAAATAAATTTTGAGAATCGCATCGGACGCATAGGAAGCGTATGACACTTCAACCCACATTGGTACTATTTACAATATTTTTATTTTTATCATTTCAGAGTATGCCCGTCATCAAAACTGTTTCGCCTTGCAAGGTTACGTGTCGGAAGATTGCCTCACCAAGTACATGAACAACAGCATCCGGCTTATGTCAAAGGTCAACCGGAAGACGATAGACGAACTATGCCGGTAAAGCAACATATGTAGAAAATGGCGAGAGATGTCAATTTGAAATATTACTCTCCATCTCTGAACTGTTTGCTCCGTGATTAATCTTGATCCTCCCCAAGCTAACACAGCAACATGTCGTTGATAGATGAAGATGCAACACAAATGTGAAGTCAGTTGTCATTACTTTCCAGTCTGTTTAACGGCGTTATCACCATTTGCCCGAGTAAACACAACGGGTGTCGGAAATAATTCTTTCTTTTGTTTGCATTTTTTGGAGGGTTTCTTTTATTGTTTGGAACGATATTACCAACGTAATCGTGTTAGCAAGGTCCCGAGGATCTTGGGCCCGAGAAGATTCCGGGGTAGAATAGGTCTTCAGCAACCCATGCTTGCCGTAAAAGGCGACTATGCTTTGCTTGTCGTAAGGGGCGACTTACGGGATCGGGTGGTCAGGCTCCCTGACTTGGTTGATGCATGTCATCGATCCCAATTGCGTGGATCGATGCTCATGATATTAATAACTGGATTGTCTCGTCCAGACTCGATTATTTACAGACCGCCGTCACATAGCTGGCATATTGCTGAGTGCGGCGTTAAACAACAAACCAGCCAACCAGCCCGAGGATCTTGCTCAGCTTGTAATGTGAATTTGGTGAATTTAGGGTCGGGAGGGTGGCAAAGATGTTACAGCGTTTGTTTATCCCGCCAAATACCCAGGTTCGAATTCCAACATAGTACACTCTTTAAATACCATGCCTGGTGTCCCCTGCAGTGATATTGTTTTTAAAAAGATGTAAACGGCGTAAAACCATTCTCACTTATTTTGTATCCCAGGCACTCACAGCAGGAACTCAGAGCTCCAGATAAGCTGCGTATCTGCGTAAAATACGCATCAGACATGCAGAAATACGCAGTAAAATAAACTCCAAGCGTATCAAATACGCAACGAACATTACAGATACGCTACAAAAATAAAACTTGTGCATATCATCAAAATATTGTGAAGTAACCCAGCGTATTCGATTAGCAAATCAGCAACTTATTTTGAAATTATAACCGGGCATTCCGTCAACCTTGCCAAACTCCACGATGACAGTCACATCATGATCATTTGCCATCACACTTTCTTGTGGAAGTATCGCGGTATTTTTGAGTCCTATAAAGCTCTGGAAACCACACGACACCAGTTTGCAGGGACTTGATGAATAGTGTTTTTAAATATTTAACTTAAATACCCACATGTGTAAAAACTAGTGGGTAACAGAAATTTGAATACCCAGATAGAATTACTGATACCCAATGATTTTAAAATGCATGGGTAAAATACACACAACACTAAAAGCTTATCTGGAGCTCTGCAGGAACACTGAAAGTAGCGTGTAAAACCAGCACATTCGTGGTTCGTATTAAAGGGGCGGTCGGGTAGCCCAGTGGTTAAAGTGTTCGCTCGTCACACTGAAGACCCGGGTTCTGTTCCCATGGGTACAATGTGTGAAGCCCATTTCTGGTGTCCCCCGTCGTTATGATACCGGGATAGCGTAAACGCGGCGTAAAACCACACTCACTCGCTTTCTCTTTAAATAACGTATAATCTTTACTGACTAATTAAAACAATGGGAAGTCTCGTGAGGTTTGTTTGACGTGGTTTGAAGGTAGAAGCACCTTGGAATTTTAATTGTATGTTTTAATATAATATTTTAAATGTAAATCACGTGTTAGATGCGCCTGAATCTTCTTCTCTTTCTCCTTTGACACACCCTCGATTTTCCAGTGTATTACATCCCCATTTGAATGAGTGTTTAATATATCAGACATGTGTGCCTGTTGTATATAATCGGCAGAATGAATGTAAGCTTCGGTTGTAGTCAGGGTACAGACAATTTAAAGAGTGTTTAACATTACAGAGATATGAGAAACGCCATGAACTGCATCAAACCCAATATCCAGGCGATGTGTGGCGTAGAGGCGTCCAAGCTGGTCGAGATCCTCATCAAGCCCATGGTCAGAGACAGCGCCCAGTGTGACTACAACATTATACATATAGAGGTGAGTGTATGCACATCTATATTTTAGCTTGTGTACAAAATGCTGAATTTTATTGGCCAATGACGTTTTTTTTAAATAAATTTCTTTTTACCCTTAACGGCGGAGATTTATGAAAATTGGTCCCGTTGCACAAAGCGATCTTAGCACTACGACTATCGTAAGCCTATGTTAAAGTATGGGATTACGGTCACCTTAGCGCTAAGATCGCTTTGTGGAACGGGGCCATTGGCTTTTTAAGTACCTGCTGTCTCGCGCCTATCGTGTATTTGTTTGTTTGTTTGTTTGTTTGTTTGTTGTTTAACGCCGCACTCAGCAATATTCCAGCTATATGACGGCGATCTGTAAATAATTGTGTCTTGACCAGACAACCAGTGATTGACATCATGAGCATCGATCCCCGAAATTGGAATACGATGACATACGGGCCTGAACACCCGATCTTGTTAGTCGCCTCTTACGACAAGAATAGTCAACTTTTACGGAAAGCTTGGTTGCTGAAGACCTATTCCACCCCGCATCGTCACGGGTTCGAGCCCACCAGGTAATATAGGGACCAACAAACGTTTCGCATCCATTTGTTTTGAAATGATGGTAAATGATAAAGATAGCGGTAAGATTAATTCGTTGAGGGTTTACTATTTCGGGGAATACGGTTTGTTGTACCCTCTGTATACCCCGCCACGAAGAGGGTATGTCGAACTGTATTACCTGAGGTGATAAGTGCACAACTTATGTTGTACCATGGAGGCCAAACACGTTCCCACTCTGTGTAGTACGGAGGCTGAGAAACATTTGGTGACTGCTGTTTCGCAAGTGAAGGTCCCGGGCTATGGAACACAGTACCACTGAACATCAGAAGTGTTCAAAAACTGACTACTCCCCAATCGAAACTTTTTTCCCAGTTCGGTTTACTCAGGAATTTGTATGCGCGGTGTCCGTATACAGTATATGTTAATCACTACGGTCACGGAAGGTCCTTGCAAATCTTAAACTTCAAGGTTATTATGGTAGGCTCAGCGATGAAACTTAAACTAGACGGGACCCAGTTCGGTTTACACAGGATGTGGTATGCACAGTGTCCGTACTATATGTGCTTAATCTGCCGCACAAGTTAATGGTTACACCTTACACTTCATCAGAGACAATTGAAAAACATACCCCTACGCTTATAAGTACAACGGGGCCTCGTTCTGTTTACACAGTATTTGGTATACACAGTGTCCGTAGAACATGTTTTTACAGTGTAACAGTAGGTTCTATTATCTCTTATACTTAAGGATAGGTGTGCGGAAGTCATTGCGGTCGTACGTCGACCGAGCCCTGTTCGGTATACACGAAATGTGGTATACACAGTGTCCGTAATAGACAACATCCCAGTCCTGGTAACTGTATAGATTTGCGAAAACTTTAAATCCCACGTATTCTCAGCTCATTAGGTTAATGTCAGAGCCACCGGACCTAGATAATTCTCTTCAGCTCGCTCGCTAATCATGTATAGCTGTATTTGCCCAGAACACCTTAACTCTTTGTAGACGCGTGACTGCTATGGCTTCGGTCGTTATTCATGGCACTGTTGTAATCAGACAGGTCCTAATGTAATGAACATCCTGTCTTGGGTAATGTCTGTATATCTGTATAATTGTCAATGGTAAGCTTTGTAGAAGGCGGCGATGCCACAATAAGGCCGGTATGTTCAGCAGCCAGTTAGATGGAACTGAGAGTCGTGCCGACGTGCAGACTGGGTCGACTTGCCTTCAGACACACACAGGAAGAGCGACTTCGCTTATTGTTTACCGTCTAATGCGTTGTATTCAATAGAGGAATTGCACGGCATGCGTCAAGATAACTTATTCAGTGTTCAGATTTGTAAACCGGTTACTGTTTGAGTTGTGAATGCTGTAATTGTCGCTGTCAGTTATATTCCTGCTATATCCAGACTTCATGTTATTTAGTACATTAAGTTTTGCTTGTCAAAACCTGTCACTTTAGCTAATCTGATATATCCTGACGCAACTTTATCATTGATGATGTTGGATTTCTTTATAATAAATACCTTTAAACACATAATGCCAAGTACGAGAATCTGTATTTTACAAAGATAGTTGTCTCAAATATAACATTTGTTACAATAAATACCTTGTTTTAGAAAATACAAAAAATATATTTTTATCTCGGGTTTTACAACAACAACAAAATATTCGTGCTGAAAAATTATGCTATGTAAAAGAAATGTTCGACTCCTCCTTCCCCTCCTCACCCTATTCCTCTTCATTATCCTCTGCATCAACTTCATCCTCCGCTTTCTCCTCCTCTTCAACAACCTCCTTCTCTGTCTCGTCCTCGTCTTTCTCCATCTCAACCTCCTGCTACTCCTCTGTTTCCTCATTACGGAGATAAAAAAAAAGATAGTATTACTAAGTTGAAATTTCAAAAACATAACTTGTAATTTCAAAATGTTATGTTGAAATTAAGATACACTGAGCTAAAATTTCAAGATGCATACCAAGTTGAAATTTTAAGGTTAAGATCTTGAAATTTCAAGATAATAAGTTGAAATGTGAAATCTTGAAATTCAACTATGTATCTTGAAATTTTAACATTGTATCTTGAAATTTCAACATAAGATTTTGAAATTTCCTGTCAGTATGTTGAAATTTCAAGAAAAAAAACTCAAATGGTCCCTTGAGGCTTCCGTAATTATTGGTGACTCCCCGTGATGAATCTGTCGACTGACCTGGCGAGAAGGATTGGTTGTTTGGACCTGTATGCTGATCCGGGATCCCTACGTGGTAGTCAACATATAAGATTGGTTTGGTGGGTTTGTTGTTTAACGCCGCACTCAGCAGTATTTCAGCTATGTGGCGGCGGTGTGTAAATAATCTGGACCAGACAATCCAGTGATTGATATCATGAGCATCGAACCACGCAATTGGGATCGATGACATGCATCAACCAAGTCAGCGAGCCTGACCACCCGATCCCGTTAGTCGCTCCTTAAGACAAGCATAGTCGCCTTTTACGGTAAGCATGGGTTGCTGAAGACCTATTCTACCCGGAATCTTCACGGGCCTCAACATATGAGAAGCCAAGCAGCGAGAAAACAAAGCCTCGTTAGCCTGGACCTAGCCACCCTGGGAGTATCATTTCGACAACTACAAAACAAATAATCTACTGTAAAAATACCACGATTCTTTAATGAGGACCCGTTAATCTTGACAGTTTTCAAAAGAATGTATGAATTTGACGGTTTTACAGTGCTAGCCAACTTAGATACCATACCGCAGTTTAACATGAATACCCCACTCGGACACAATATACGAGCCGACCAGTCCTTTTTTAGCCCCTTAGTGCCAAGCGCCTTGTAGGGTACAACAAGTACCATCTTAACGTCTTTTGGTATAAGGTGGTCGGGGATCGAACCCCTTCCGCTCTCCAGGCAGACTCTCCGCCACTAGACCACGGAGGCGGTCTTCTTTGGATGGGAAATACGAAACCTGGAGTACTGAGGGTTCGCGTTATGTGCGTCAGTAATGGTACTCTTGTCGGAACAAGCTGGCAGAATTCTTTTTATGTTTCAATTTTCTATTTCCTTAAATCAAGGAAAGTGCTCTCAGATAACGGTTGTTATAAATATGGATGGTTACATTGAATACCAGCATATCTATATCTCCATATCTTATTAAGTCTGGGCAGTTATGAATAATGTCTCGCATCAAGCTTTATTTACAAATATCGACTTGCACAAGTTTGACTGCTGTATGACAGATATTGGACTCTTGCTTGATTAACTTCATAACAACACCCTAGACAATCCGCGTGCAGGACGGACAACCAATCACACGACACATGATAACACGGGCTGCACGTGCGTGCAGTGGGATTCTAATCAGCATGGCGATGCAAATCTGCTACAATTATCAAACCTTTTGACTGATTTTTGACATTTTGATAAAATATAGGGCCATGCTTTTACTCGACCTTTCAGAAAAAGAGGGCTCGAGAATTAGTATTGATCAGGAATGCGGGCGTCCGTTTCTCTCTTGCCATCAATTACGGGGCCGCCACAGCTAGTGTTTTACGGAACAGGTTTAATTCCCGGGGCGAGTTTTGAAAACGGCATGTGGAGTAGCGGAATTTCATTGCGATTTTGTAATTTTCTGACAAGTTGCAGTTCCCGCTCGGCACGTTTAGTCATTCAAGAGGCAGCCAGATTAGCCGGCACTGCACGGGCGAATCCCGCGTTTTGACAAATCACAGTTAAAGAAGCCAACAGAAATCTTGTTTGCGTTGTCTAATTAAGTGCCATTCGATATCAAAGTAAATTATTTTAATCTATTTTTCGATGCCGTAATTGAATGAAGGGAATTGTTTCGACGAGAGGGCGCAATCGATGAGAATAAATATGGCGGATGGGCTCGGGGCACGAGCTGCCTCGACAACGGTGGGTAAGACAGGAGAATGGTCCGTATCGAACATATTTACTGCTACATCTTCTGGCAAGCGGTCCTCCTGGGATGTGTTCGTTATTCCTTACACGCGGCCCTGATCGAAATGTAGTCAACTGATATGATATTGGTTGAAATTAATATTGACACATTTTGGTAGCCATCACGCTCTCGTCGAGTCCTTTATGGGCCGGAAACGATGTTTCAAGGCACCCTCACGCGACATGACATCTTCGGTGTTGATCTTCGTGGCGCTAATGATATCAACCCAGGAACGTTTCATGAACAATAGCTACTACATGGTGGAAACATGCTTGCCAATAGCCGTTACAGGCATCAGGATATGAAAACATGTTCAAATAATACACGCCTCTTCAGAACATCGATTGTATGTTTCACACCAGTATGGCCGGACGTGGTGTTTCTGGTAGCCTAGTGTAAGATGAAGGTGGTGTGGAGTGTTCCAGGTGGTATTCTTGTCATCAGAATCCGTGATCGAGAAAACATTAGTCGGTGATCAATTCATATAATTTTCTCCGCTATTTTGCCTTTTACACCCAATAGACTGTCATCTAGTTCCTGAAATGAACATATTTTACAGAAAAATAGTTGTTAAATTATAGTTATAAAATATGATAAAAAGAAGCCCAGAGACTTTCTTCATTTTCATGCAGTAATATAGACTTGCCAAACGTAGACTTGCATGGGCTGTGTTGGAAAATGTTTCAGGGTCTGAATGTCAGACTTACCCAATGTTTCCGCGGATGTTATTCCTTTGGGTGAGTGAGTGAGTGAGTTATGATTTTACGTCACATCGGCAGTATTTCAGCCATATCGTGACGATGTTCCTTTGGAGTTGATGTTTTATGTTAACATTCGACGTTGAAGTCTAGCTGATGAAGCTACGTGTTATATACTATGAGCTAAAGTTAAGCATAGGAAATTGGTGGCTGATTATTTCCAGAACAGTCACCCACGAAATGCAACGGATTCGATTGCACAACGGTACACAAAAAATACAATATCCTACTACAGCTAAGGGACACAACTCTGCATAGCGAGTTGTGTTACCTCATATTTTATGATAAGAAACTACTTCTTACATACCTTCGCCTGTCTCAAAAACCCTAGAAAATAAATGATGAAGAAAGGAAACCAACTCAGATTCTAAAATAATTAAGCATTGTGGTGGACTCCATTTTGATTTGATTATGTGATTGAGTGAGTATGGTTTTAGGCCGCTTTAGCACTATTCCGGCAATATCACGGCGGGGGACACCCGAAATGGGCTTCACACATTGTACCCATATCGGGAATCGAACCCGGGTCTTCGGCGTGACGAGCGAACGCTTTAACCACTAGGCTACCCGACCGCCCCTACTGTATTGGATGTGGTGAAGCTATCAAATAATTCTTTCTGTTCCACGATGGTCTGGTGTGATTGAACAGTGTTTTACTAAGTATTGGTCAGTTTTGGGAACATGAACTAGTCATTTGATTCATTCACGGCATTTGTTTTTTTATTAATCTTCAAATGTTCATATAGTTGCAGTGAAGCCAGTACCTCCAATGCATAACTTTTGGTTATGAGCATGTGTAGAATATGGTTGACCAGTCACTGGACTGGTTGATTGGTTATTTATGCATCCAAAGTAGGAAAATTCAAATGTCTATATATTTCCACTTGGACAAAAAAACGTGACATTTGTAATTTAGTTTTTGATATATGCCGAAGTAGACAAAATGAGACAGGGAGCTGGGTATTTTCACATAAAGCAAAATTATCCTTGTTCCTAGCACTACGGACAATGGTTTACTATTCCAGTCCCTGGGCCATCGTGGTGATGGATTATTGGTCACTTGGTATTCCAATCAAGCCAACGTCTGGAATGTTTCGCGACAAAATAACAAAATCACCAATCCAGTTAAAAGTAGAACCCTGGTGCCGTATTCACATGCTACGACTGACATAACTCTATGTTAAAATATAGGCATGACGATGGTCGTAGGTCGCTTTGCGAAACGGGGACCAGGGCCCCTTTCCACAAAGCGATCGTAGCGCTAAGACGATCGCATCGCTAAGACGATCGTAACTCCCATAGTTGAACATAGACCTACGACTGTCGTAGCGCTATGATAGCTTTGTGGAACGGGTCCCTGACAGTTATATAATTCTTAGACTGTTTGGGCATTGTTGATTTGAATAGCGAGATTATCAAAGTCGTTTCACACATCATTAGTTAACTGTTTGCGACGGTTTTGAAGCTATGCATTCCAAGCTGTTTCCTTTGCTTCAAACAAACAAGGCGAGTTGCGAGGAACGTTATTGGTTAACCGCTCGCGACAGTTAAAGATTCCATGCTTAAAACACACAGATGTTGTAGCACCTAAAGGGTGAGCTGTCAAGAGCTTCCCAAAGACAGTAGAGGTAAATCTATGCAACTGACCTTACCATTTTGTTTCCTTTTTTTCAGTCAACGGAAAAGCCCCAGCAACACCAGCCAGGCCACACGCCAAGCTCAATGGATGATAAAAATAAGTACAAAAGTAAATACATTACAGACAATGGCAATGGTGCCTCGTCACTAGTGACGCCACAGAGACTCCCGGCAGCACTAACGGTTTTACTAAGTGTGATAATACTGCAGGCTCGACGCTGATTGGCTAGCGGAGGAAACAGACGCCATTATACCAGCAAGCTATACGGATGTAACATATATTATTTTATCTACTTGATTGAAAAAACAATAATGTACAAATATCAGTGTTGGAAAACATTTGACCGCCAACTTTACGAATGTCCACTGTGCATGTGTTTGATGATGACGTGAAAGACCTTCTCTCTGATTAATAATCCACTGCGCATGTCCGTTCTGATGCATATCCGGTTCATGTACTCTGTACATTGACAGAGATGATTACAAAAGTCTTGATTACACGTTGTCCCAAAAGTGAAATTTGCATACGGTGTGTCTTTGCAAAGATCGTTTCTCACAATTTAATCCAACCTTTTTAAAATGGTTTGATGTAGTGTGATCGACATATTGGCAATTATGCACATGATATCGGGTTTTTTCTGTAAAAAGATAATTATGTAATGGTGCCTTCTTAACCCCGAGATTGAAAAGGACAAAAACGCAAAATATTATTCTGAAACAAGGACAACTAAAGTGTTTTGTTTAAAACATATGACATCTTTCTTAAATTGTAAAGTAATTCAAATATATAATGAAGTTTAAAATTTTAAAAATATAGAATTATTACGAATGGTTGAACCGCGTCCTTCAATATCTTTTAGAAGTAGTGTAGTATTGTTATGCCGACCCTGTATTTTGGTTTTTTAGTCCAGTAGCAAGTGCGTTTGCTCCTTACGCTGAAATACCAGGTTCGACGCCCCATAGGGTTTCAAAAAATCCAACCCAAATTCATTAAGCCCATTGAATCTGTATTCCTGCTTCTCTTGCATAATAAGACTGAAATATAATTCAGCCAGTATAATTATAAACCCGATATTGTCTGCTATCAAGGCATAATGCTACTGTAGATTCAACTGAAATCTCTCCACATTGTGCTGTCTTATCATCCTCGATGATCAAGGACATCATATCAGAATTCTATTAAGATCATGCTTGGGACCCATTCGCTGCCATAGCTTCGTTTTGAGCCCGATTCTAGTGGAACGATGCTAAAGATGGCCGTCCAATCAAATTGCTGTGATGAGCGATCGCATAGCTGTGCTAAGCCA
Source organism: Haliotis cracherodii (assembly GCF_022045235.1). NCBI lineage: Eukaryota > Metazoa > Mollusca > Gastropoda > Lepetellida > Haliotidae > Haliotis > Haliotis cracherodii. The sequence goes on along the minus strand of NW_027266319.1, from coordinate 59,904,901 downwards.
TGGATAGGCGAGATGAAGATAGTTAGGAAGCTATGGGAACAAATGAGTATTTATCTTAATGGGATGCTGATGTTACTCCCTGGACAATCGAGGATGATGTCTTATATACATACGGTGGCTTTGTATTGCCAGATTTATGCTTATGCTCTATTTATATGGACAAAGAGTACAGCTTCGTTCGACAGTTTCATTATTAACTATGCTTTGGTAAAGGAGCCCAGGATATGATGGTTATAGTTTTTGTGATTTAGACGTCCCTGAAATGGAAATTTTGGTTCACGAAAACTGTTATTGTCACAGATTACCCAAGCAAGTTTCGTCAAGTTTTGTCCCAAGAAGGGAACGTGCGAGATATTTTAGTAGTTTTTAATCTGTATATTCCCCTTTTTGATGACGTCATCAATATTTGCTGTCAACCTCGTTTTCAAAATGGCGGGTGTTGAACATTTTCATGTCAATATATGATTGCTTTCTTGACATTGGTGACTGTATGGTGTATAGTATTTAACATACATTATTTGTAAATACATTATTGAATAAATTTGATGATGTTTTACCAGAAGGTTTTTGTTTTGTTATTTAAGCCAGTGTGGCCGAAGTGCGCCTCGCTGTAACATTTAATATTGTTTGTATTAAAGAAGTCGAGGCAACACTAGGTACACTTGAGAAACAACGACATGTATAACGAGCATGCATCTTTTCGTGGCTGTAATTTTAGATTATGAACAGTATTCATATGAACTGAATGTGACGATCAAGATAGCCACGTCTAGTCTCAATAATGCTGCTGGCAGCCACATCTAGCTTCGATATTGCTGCTGAGAACCACGACTAGCTTCCACATTGCTGCTGATGGCCACGCCTAGCTTCGATATTGCTGCTGATCGCCACGTCTAGCTTCCATATTGCTGCTGATAGCCACGTCTTGCTTCCATATTGCTGCTGAGAGCCAAATCTAGCTTCAATATTGCTGCTGAAAGTCACGACTAGCTTCAATATTGCTGCTGAGAGCCACGTCTAGCTTCAGTATTGCTCCTGAAAGTCACGACTAGCTTCAATATTGCTGCTGAGAGCAACGCCTAGCTTCAGTATTGCTCCTGAAAGTTACGACTAGCTTCAATATTGCTGCTGAGAGCAACGCCTAGCTTCAATATTGCTGCTGAAAGTCACGACTAGCTTCAATATTGCTGCTGAGAGCCACGTCTAGCTTCAGTATTGCTCCTGAAAGTCACGACTAGCTTCAATATTGCTGCTGATCGCCACGTCTAGCTTCAGTATTACTGCTGATGGCCACGTCTAGCTTCCATATTGCTGCTGATGCCCACGTCTAGCTTCAGTATTACTGCTGATGGCCACGTCTAGCTTCCATATTGCTGCTGATGCCCACGTCTAGCTTCAGTATTACTGCTGATGGCCACGTCTAGCTTCCATATTGCTGCTGATGCCCACGTCTAGCTTCAGTATTACTGCTGATGGCCACGTCTAGCTTCAGTATTGCTGCTGATGGCCACGTCTAGCTTCCATATTGCTGCTGATGGCCACGTCTAGCTGCAATATTGCTGCTGATGGCCACGTCTGGCTTCAGTATTGCTGCTGATGGCCACGTCTGGCTTCAGTATTGCTGCTGATGGCCACGTCTAGCTTCAGTATTGCTGCTGATGGCCACGTCTAGCTTCAGTATTGCTGCTGATGCCCACGTCTAGCTTCAGTATTGCTGCTGATGGCCACGTCTAGCTTCAGTATTGCTGCTGATGGCCACGTCTAGCTTCAGTATTGCTGCTGATGGCCACGTCTAGCTTCAGTATTACTGCTGATGGCCACGTCTAGCTTCAGTATTGCTGCTGATGGCCACGTCTAGCTTCAGTATTGCTGCTGATGGCCACGTCTAGCTTCAATATTGCTGCTGATAGCCACGTCCAGCTTCAATATTGCTGCTGATGGCCACGTCTAGCTTCAATATTGCTGCTGATGGCCACTTTTGCTGCTAAAAGTCACGAGTACATTTTCTGTTACTGCTACTACTGCTACCGCACTACCATTCCTACCGCTTACTACTACCATCATTGCTGCTTCTAATTATGTTAAAACACCTCGAAGATATGGGCATGATAATATTGTTTTCACGTATTTGATTTACCTACTCCTACTACTACTACTACTACTACTACAATCACTACTACTACTGCTGAAGCTATACCACCACCGCCACTACAAATACTAATAGTAGTAGAGTCTGGAATATGACACAGTGATGGTACATTGCTAAACGAGGCTTAAACCTCACTCACTCACTCACTCACTCACACACTGATGCCAGTGACCTCCACACCGACCACCTCTCCATGTACATCTCCCAAATGCTGTCTACATCCACTTGGCAAACTGCAAAGATCAATCACGCGTCGACAGTCAAGTGGTTCATTGCCTTACCTGGCCTTTGATGTGACCGACAGCTTGTATTAATACGCATTGTCTAGACACTGAGGACGGGGATCGGGTCGTTCACAAATACAGGACTAAGAAATGTACAATACCAGTGCTAGATGCATGGACATGACATGCTTCGCTGTGACGCCAGCATGACGCAATACGCATATCATGCTAGCCTTGCTCCAAGGCTCTACTGAAAGAAGAGTCCATGGATGTGTAGTAATGCTATCCTCCTAATTGGAAAGTCTAGATATGTGGACAAAACGAAATAAGGATTCCAGTCTCTTAAAGGGACAAGGGGCGGCCGGGTAGCATAGTGGTTCAAGCGTTCGCTCGTCACGCCGAAGACCCGGGTTCGATTCCCGACATGGGTACAATGTGTGAAGCCCATTTCCGGTGTCCCCCGCCGTGATATTGCTGGAATATTGCTAACAGCGGCGTAAAACAATACTAACTCACTCACTCTTATAGGGACAACTTGTTCTTATCATTTATATAATCTAGAAATTATTATTTAAACTAAAAAGTATTGCCTAAGAGACTTGTGCAAGACGAATGGGACGCCAGTAGCCGTATTTATTCGCTCTATATCAACACCGAAATCAGGAGTAATTGAGTAAGTATAAAAGTAGGGCTTTTACCTAGTCTGTCGCACATGACTCTGGAATATGAGTTGGGGCGGTCTGGTAGCCTAGTTGTTTAAGCGTTCGCTCGTCACGCCGAAGACCCGGGTTCGATTCCCGTCATGGGTACAATGTGTGAAGCCCGTTTCTGGTGTACCCCGCCGTGATATTGCTGGAATATTGCTAAAAGCGGCGTAAAACCAAACTCACTGGAATATGAGTTAAATGACGGGGTAGTTGAGTTCAACACATTACACGAGCCATTACGCAGAGTAGCTAATGATACGTGCATTCCATTACATTGTATCTCGCCTCCAACAAAAGTGCAACCTCAGCATTTTAAATCCAGTCCTGGAAAAGTGGATAATAAGTCTGTCTCACAGTCCCTGAACCATATATGTTCCCTGTAATTCTACAGTCCCAACTTAAGCAAATCTAGATTTTGCCACAAGTGCTGAAAATCCTATCCTACTGGGGCTTATTTTCAGTTTAAATGGACTTATTTGTTTCTATCAAAACTATATATTTTCCCAGACTAGGCGTTAGTCTGCTGGATTGTATAGATTTGAACCGCTTACACCTTTCAACCAGCATTATCACGTCGAGGATACCAAGAATGCCTTTAACAGATTGATTGTCAAAAGTAGGAATTTATCGCTTGTGTCGGTAGTTTCTGGATACAGCATCTTATTGATTTTGTATTCTTAGGATCCTCTAGACACTACAAGTACACTTCGGTAATTTGAATTAAACGCTGCTTTAAGCAGTGAGAGGTCGAGTTGCCCTGGGGTAACGGTTAAAGCGTTGCGTCGACACGGCAAAGACCCATTTAGCCCGATATTTGCGTACAACGCGTGAAACACGTTTCTGGTGTCCACTGTCGTGATATGTATAATATGGCTGGAATATTGCTATACGTAACGTAAAACTCATTCGGGCCACAATTGTAAACATTTTAAGGAGTGAACTAGTTGCCAATGGATTTAATGCCACTTTTGAACAGTGTTTCTCTTATCACAAAATGACACAGGTCGTTGACGTTTACGAGTCTATTTATTGATGTGTTGTGTGTGGACAGCCCAAGGACCCGAGGATCAGGGACTTGTTCCACAAAGCGATCGTAGCGCTAAGGTGTCGTAACTGCCATAATTTAACATAGTCTTACGTCTGACGTAGCACTAAGGTGATCGTATTCCCCATACTTTAACATAGACTTACGTCTGACGTAGCACTAAGGTGATCGTATTCCCCATACTTTAACATAGACTTACGTCTGATGTAGCACTAAGGTGATCGTATTCCCCATACTTTAACATAGACTTACGTCTGACGTAGCAATAAGGTGATCGTATTCCCCATACTTTAACATAGACTTACGTCTGACGTAGCACTAAGGTGATCGTATTCCCCATACTTTAACATAGACTTACGTCTGACGTAGCACTAAGGAGATCGTAACCCCCATACTTTAACATAGACTTACGTCTGACGTAGCACTAAGGTGATCGTATTCCCCATACTTTAACATAGACTTACGACTGTCGTAGTACAGAAACTATTAGAAATTTATCAATGTTCATTTATCATGCCATGAAACTAAGAAAATGTATGAATTTGTAACACGTCCCACACAATGTACTATAGGCCTTCGGCCTCATAAGTACCATGAATAAAGATTGAAAGATTGACTGTCGCAGTGCTACGATCGTTTTGTGGAACAAGGCCCTGTACGAAAGTGAGATCCCAACAACGATTCAGCGAGTTTGGGATTCTGATCTGACCACTGGTCCACACGCAACTGGTCTGTCAAGTAAATACAATGGTAGTCCTTTGCAAAGAGTGAGTGGTTTGATTTGGTTGTTATTTTACTCCAGTCATTCACATCACGAAAGTCGATCTACACATCGGGAAATCCTGACAACCCGATCCCGATCCCGTTAGTCGCCTCTTATGACAAGCATGGTTGCTAGAGACCAATTTAAATCTTGATCCTCACGGGATTCAAAGATTGAGTGAATTCGGGTTTGGGGTCTTCGGACAGCCATGCTTGTCGTAAGAGGCGACTAACGGGATCGGGTTGTCAGGCTCGCTGACTTGGTTCATGCATGTCATCATATCCTGATAGCGTAGATCGATTCTCGTGATATCAGTCTCTGGATTGTCTGGTCCAGACTCGATTATTTACAGACCGCCGTCATGTAGCTGGAATATATTGCTGAGTGCGGCGTTAAACAACAACCAACCAGCCAGAAATGGGCTTGTGAGTGAGTGAGTGAGGGGGTATGGTTTTCCGCCGCTTTTAGCAATGTTCCAGCAATTTTATGGTGGGGGACACCAGAAATGGGCTTCACACATTGTACCAATGTCGGGATTCGAACACGGGTCTTCGGCGTGATGAGCGAACGCTTCAACCACTAGCCTATCCGACCGCCCTAGAAGTGGGCTTTTCACAATGAATAGAAGAGAAATCGAGTCTTACGCGTGACGAGCCAACGCTTTAATCATTAGGCTACTCCAACGACCTTGACAAAGATAATACTTCAACAGGGCAGATTTTGACCAATGTTTCACATATTTTTCAAAATATTTGACAAATGTTGTCATTTATTTGGTAGAATTTTGAGAAAGATAAAACATTCTTTAGTCATGTTTGGGTTCTAACGAAGCCTTGAGAGATTAATATTTTCCCTCGGCTGTCATCTTCCGGATTTTTCAATCCCAGATACAACCGAGAATGACCTTCATATCCTATACGCTTTGAACATGACATGTGTCGCAACATGATTAATGCGGGCGCCATTTTGAATTTCAGTTCAGAACGAAAATGAAGTCATTATTAAGAAACTGACAACACTCACACAAACACAAAGGTCAAGGGTTTGGCAGTCTCACGAAAAAATATTAATATTTTATTTTCACTTGTTCTGGCAGTGGTTGTGGATCGACCGCAGAGGTCAACGCGGTGTACAAAGTTAAAAAATACGTTCAGCAAACATTCATGCCGCGTTGGAACAACTTGCAGCATTCACCGACTTGAAACCTCATTTATGAGCTCCCACATCTCAAGGCCAATGATTCCACGGCTCGAATTCTCAGAATGGACGAAACATACAATATTAATCTTAGTTTGTTTTTCAAACATGTTCCATCACGTGAAGGAGATACTATAAACTATTTTTATATTATTTTATGGTCTCTGGGTGAGATCTGAAACAAGGTTTTGGTTTTATGACACGGGACAAGTTCCCTTGCTTTCCGACAAATATTAATGTTTCGTGTTAATCATTGGGAATATCTGCCGGGTTTTTTTTGCCATTTTACCACCTTGTGCCAACAGGTGTATTTATGTTTACCGAAAGAAATCTGTTGATAGATCACCAAACTCGTCAGACATATCGACCTCAAGCTTAATTTCAGAGACCAAAATAATGAGTAAAGTCGGTTCTTGGAGCCTTGGGTCATTGTCGATTGTAATTAAAACGGTAGCTAACCAATTTGCTTTGTTGTGCATACAGCGATCAAAGCTTAAATTCTCAGCTTTAATGAACCCTGTTAGCGGGGAAGCGAATTCTATGGGTACGGTGAAAATGGGGGGTGCCCATATTAACGCTGATGACACCTTGAAGTTTTCGGAATGACATTATCTGTCTATACGCTTGCCACTAATGTGAAATGTCACGGGAGCGATGGGTCACCAAGTGATCTAGATGAAGAACCAATTTTCCTCGTGTTGTAATTTAGCCAAAAGTCTTCACGACAGGGGGCGCTGAGCACAAAGGTCAGCTTTCCACGGTGTTCCCAGCAGGCCATGGGGGAAAACGTTATATCTGTCTTCGGCTATTTAGTGATTACTGGATGATGCTTTAACCAGACCCTTCCGCTGATTGTTTGACGATCAACAGACCCCCGAATCTGGTCATCAGCGTAAGGACACAAAAAAAGGTCTTCGTCCATTTGACCCTAACCTTGTTCATCGGCGTAAGGACACAAGAAGGGTAAACTGTAAATAGTCCCGTTGACCCTTAATTTGTTTATCTGCGTAATGACACAACAAAAGTTATCCGTAAATGGTTCCGTTGACCCCCCTATATCTGTTCGGCGTATGGATACAAGAAGGGTCAATCGTAAATCGTCCTGTTGACGCTTTAGTCTGTTCTTTAGCGTAAGGACATAATAAAGGTCAATCGTAAATAGTCCTGTTGTTGAATTAAGGTTATAGGTCAACCACATAACTGTTTCAGTGCAAATGTTTGTCTAATTGATGAAAACGAGCGAAGGAACCCGAATGACGAACATTTAATTGATGGGTGTGGGATTCGAGAATCTAATCACAGTCGGCGGTGATCTGGACGTGTTCGTAAAAGTGATTGTTGCCGTATCCATGCACATCGTTCATGTGAATATGTACAAGGGTAATCCTGACTAACTAGCTCTACACATTCGTGACCAACTCGTGTTATTCCGTGCCAAGCCGAATAGCGACTCGTGCCCCTCTCGTGGCCATTTTTGCAACCGGGTTCCGTCTTCGCGCAAACGGGCATACCTAAAACAATTGTCAACTCGTTGCGCAATGGTTCACATATATTTCCCCATATACCATTTATATTTCAGATGCAATTAAAAGCACATCAGGACATGCGAAATTATACAGTATGATTGAACACATTTAACTGTGTCTTGGGTATATTTTTAGATGCAAGACATATGTAAAAACAGAAATTATTTCTGAGGGATTCTTTGACAAAGAACTTGAAATCATACGCGCAATCTGATTGGTTTGTCGTATTTTCGCACATAACATTCATCGATAGGGGGACGAGTCTTCTTGCAGATTACGGAAAGGGGCGAGCGGTGACGAATGGCTCGATGTTTAAAATCCTGTTTCTTGAGACATGGATGTGATCAAGGATTGATGGCGAAAGTTTGACTGGACCTCGGAATTACATAATTACATCACCAGAGGCCCGTGGTTGATCAGAATCGTCAATTAATGTGATGGTCATTGCGCCTTTAACTTCTGAAGGTAACGGCTTGTCTGTCTGGAAGGACCGCCCCTCCGTGGTCAAGTGGATAGAACGTCTGCCCAGGGAGAGGAAATTCGGGGGTTCGATCCCCGGCCGCGTCATATCAAAAGATGGTACTTGTTGTTACCCTGCTTGGCGTTCGGCTTTCAAGGGATAAAAAAAGAACTGGTTTTCTCGGAGTCGGTATAATATGTTTGAGTTGGATCGCTCTCTCTCTCTCTCTCTCTCTCTCTCTCTCTCTCTCTCTCTCTCTCTCTCTCTCTCTCTCTCTCTCTCTCTCTCTCTCTCTCATTTCACCTGAACTGTCTCACAATCCCTGACCCATATTATTTGCCCTTCCGCCAAGCCCTTACTGTAAAGCTATATCCCTAAATGAAGCAAGTCTAGATGTTCCACAAACTTCCGTCTCACTAGGGCTCCTTTTCACTTGAAATGTAGTTGCTTGTTTCTATCAAGATTACTGTAAGTAATTTGTCAATATCATATATAAAGTAATGATAAGTATATTCTGAGCGTGCCGTGACCAAAGCAAAAAATCTGCAGCAGTGATTTTCCCACTTTACTCAATGTATATATTTTCCGAGACCAAGCGTTAGTCGAATGAAACATTTACGAGATGAGTATTACTACAGTGTCACTGCAGTTGTTATCATCTCTTTGTGTGGGGCCGAGGGATGTTATCCTATAACTCACGGGAAACTGTGACAACAAGACTCCCCTCTGTGATACATTGTCGCGAACGACCTCGATTTCATTGCTGATAATCTTATATTTTGGCTACGTTTAAATCAGTGGCACTAATGGACAGCTATTACTCAATCTGAAGGCGCAATATCCACTTCCATTTGCCGGGAAATCGCCAATTTGGAACTGCCCTATCACGTAACGTTATATGGAGGATGTACATGCTTTTCAGATCACAGGGTCATTCAGACACCAAATCTTCAAATTACCCAATCTTTTTACGCTTTATTGACGATAAACATGTCTAGCTGAATGATTCTGTATCATAGCATTTCTCTGATACCCTAATTCCCTCGTATATTTCGGAATGGATTGGTTATATCGCTTGAGTATTGAAAATAAGCAGCACGTGATATCACTATATCCTAAATCTTCATTTTCCTGCCTATATCCGAGTGACGCACAACGATGTAAGTGTTAAAGGGGATCGCCGCTCGAGCAAAACGCTTTCCCATGGCTGCGGGTCAGCCAGGTTGGCAATAAAGTATTCTGGGATTTCTTACATCTGACCAGACCAACAATTGATGCCACACGGGCAGAACACGTCGAGGAAGGGTCGGTGCCATAGCGGAACAAGAGTTTCATAGTGATGGGGGGGGGGGGGGGGGGGGGGGGGGGGATGCACCAGCTGCTAAAAGAGGTCGATACCTCATTTCGATGGTGTGTTCGGGCGATGTGTTCCACTACTGGCTCACAAATTGGAATTCCGTATTTGTATTTTGATCGGCCGGTAGGAGAAAACACCGAATTCTTTGTGGAAATTGACATTTCCGATAACAGACAAAAACCATGATCCATCAAGATTCCAGGGTAGAATAGGTCTTCAGCAACCCATTCTTGCCGTAAAAGGTGACTATGCTTGTCGTAAGAGGCGACTAACGGGATCAGGTGGTCAGGCTCGCTGACTTGGTTGATACATGTCATCGTATCCCAATTGCGTTAATCGATGCTCATGATATGAATCACTGGGTTGTCTGGTCCAGACTCGATTATTTACAGACCGCCGTTATATAGCTCGAATATTGCTGAGTGCGGCGTTAAACAACAAACCAACCAACCAACCAAACCAACCTATCCATAACTGTAAGAAATATCTATTAAAAGCAAAGTCGATTGTTCGATTCCAATGAGCTATGTTTATGAACTACTATCAAATAGTGATGATAACTGATGGTAGCAAAGAGGTGAGCGTATCCTATCCCTTTTCATACCTATCGGTAATGTATAATTTATTTCGAAATACAATGGGGTCAATGTCTGGTAAAATGGTTAGATCATGAAGTCGTGTTAGTTAGTTTGACGGAAAATAGCATAAACATTAGCAAAACAAATGTGTCACATATTGCGGATATTATTATAAAATTAGGAAACAGATTATGATTGATTTATCATTAATACCGACATATGTTCCATGCTATATAACTTGATATAGAGGACGGTGTATGCTGGGTTTTGAATCCGATACATACATTTTAATTACAGACTGATCAAATACCTTTTCACAGAAAGTACTTGAAACAGATAGCCTGGTATGTTCGCCGGATATCTGAGATGCCCTGATAAAATGGGTTTTGAAAAAAACCACAATTCCTTCTTTTTGAGAAAATTTAGGTTTGAAAAAAACTTGATTCGGAGAAAAAATAGGTTTTGAAAAAAGTTCATTTGGAGAAAAAACAGGTTTGGAAAAACTTCATTCGGAGAAAAAGTAGGTTTCGAAAAAACTTCATTCGGAGAAAAAAATGGGTTGTGAAAAAGCTCCTTCATTCGGTGAAAGCAATGTAACATGTTTTTGATACAATACTCACTTACTCAGTATGCTAATCAATAATTACAACCTATATCAGCAAGAATATGTGATACTTTCAGAGCCGGGAAGATAAGTGTGTTTAACCAGATAGACAGGGTGTTTAAACAGATGGACAGGGTGTTTAACCAGATGGACAGGGTGTTTAAACAAATGGACGGGGTGTTTAACCAGATGGACAGGGTGTTTAAACAGATGGACGGGGTGTTTGACCTGATGGACAGGGTGTTTAACCAGATGGACAGGGTGTTTAAACAAATGGACAGGGTGTTTAACCAGATGGACAGGGTGTTTAAACAGATGGACAGGGTGTTTAAACAGATGGACAGGGTGTTTAAACAGATAGACGTGGTGTTTAACCAGATGGACGGGGTGTTTAACCAGATGGACAGGGTGTTTAAACAGATAGAAAGGGTGTTTAAACAGATAGACGGGGTGTTTAAACAGATGGACAGGGTGTTTAACCAGATGGACAGGGTGTTTAAACAGATAGACAGGGTGTTTAACCAGACGGACTGGGTGTTTATAATGTCAACTACTGGATTGTCTGGTCAAAACTCGACTATTTCCAGACCGCCATCATATAGCTGGAATATTGCTGAGTGCGGCGTTAAACAACAGACAAACAGGTACACAAATTCTCAGTTTATAAGTTATATATATACATTGGATGTCATCATGTTTTATAGCTAGCTAGGCTTGCCTAATTGTATCTTCTAAAATGCTGTTTTGGACCTAGAATTAATTCCATTGTGGATAATCCTCTAAACTAAAGCTTAGTCTCCGAAAATACGCAATTTTGATAGAAACTAACAACTAAAATTGAAAAGTAGCCCCGGTGAGATAGGAAAACATGAGAGTGATCTAGACTTGCTTCAATAATATTGTAGCATTACAGGTCTGGGTGGAAGGGGGGAATATGGTACAGGGAGTATGAGACAGACTAGTAATCCATAATCACTGTGCAGATCTGGATTTAAAATGCTGAGATTGCACTTTTTCGGAGGCCATTTGTTGAACTCCACTACTCCGTCATTTAACTCATATTCTAATTAATAACTTAATATTAATATTTTATGGACAACGGGACGACCTAGACAGCTTTGTGAATTCGTGACAATGTTCAGTGAATGATAAACATTATATTCACAGTCCAGAAGCGAATAAATGAACTGTTCTAAATCACGGTAAGCAAATATGTCAGCCAGTGGAATGCTATGGTAGAACCTTTAAGTCATGTATGACATACACGATGCGCGTAATAATTTTGAAAGCATAGTATCGATGTGAACTGGGATAGATGTGCAAGACTGTTCGGGCAATACATCTTTTATATAAATATTTCGTGTAAGTGTTGCTGCTTGTCCCTCCTGGCCTTGTGGTATTTGTCGGTAAATGAAGTCTAGACTGCCTCCATGATAATCGCAGGGCTCTCGTCCACCGCCTCAGCGCTGTAAACAGGTTGATGTTAAACAGCATGGTTCACGTTCTGCACGCGACCACGGATATCACGAGAAAAACCGATAACGCAAGTGACCTCAAGAAGGTTATCACGGAATTAGACATGGTCCGGCTCGCCCAAACGCAACACGACAGCGGCCATGGACTTCTTTGGGAAATGAAGGGTGTCGGAGCAATATTGAAATGGGAATTGGCGGCGTTTAGAGGCGACGCAGGCCGAGGAAACGTCAAACGTTTGCGCTCAGAAGGGAAACAGTTGGACGAGCGCAGTGATCGTGTGGAGTGCACTGTGCATGATCCGTCAATTTGAGGAGACGTTTTTTTCGTACAGGAGAAATGAGCTCTGTCACACGGAGGCATCACTTGATTACTGTGTCGTTACTGTAGATTGTTCTTTTTATCAAAATACTGTAAGGGATAATTTGTTTAACGTCTATGCGTTTAAGGGTACCTTAAGGTTAGAGTTTGGCCGTCTGATCTGTTTTCTTGTTGCAGACTTGCAGGAAGGAAGGCAGACTTGGGAATGGTATGCGAGTTTAATCAAGGGATGGTACGGCTATCTTTAACAAGGAATCTCTCAAATACGGTCTGTTCGTGAATGAATTTAAATTCCTAACCTTGAGTGTACATACGGATTCGTTATGTAAACAAATACCATTTGATTCTTTTATCACATAGTATTCACTCGCTTGGCTGATAAACCTGTGGTCTTCAATGCAGAGTTATGTTATCTGTAGATTTGATAGTCCTTAATTGAATTTGAAACCGAAAGCGTTAGTGCTATCAAATGTCTGCAAATAGCTGGATACAGGGACGAAAAGTCCGAGTTGTATATTGTCGAAGAGTGTCGGCGTTTACGACACGTCAAATCATCTCAAGCATGTCTGACCCTTAAAATATATCTCAGTAGTGGAATGCGGGATATGTTTTTTCCTCAGCGTAAATACCAATAGCGTCGTGACTCACCTGGGTATAAATTCAACTGTTTGAACTGAACACAAAGATAATGTCTGCATTGATATTGAAATATTGATTGCATATATGGTCAAATAGCCTTGCTCCAAGGCTGTACTGAAAGAAAAGTCCATGGATGTGTTGTAATGTTATCCTTCTAATAGGCAAGTCTAGATATGTGGACAGTACATCTAAGGAATCTAGTCTCTTATAGAGACAGCTTGTTCGTATTCTTTACATAATCTAGAACTTATGATTTCAACTAATAATTATGGCCTTAGAGACCTATGCAAGTCTAATTGTCAAATCAAGGTCCAACTTTAGAATTTCCCAAATAACGGAACACATATGTTGACTTCCACTGCTAGCTGCGCATGTATCAAATTTCATCACATTTTGTACAATGGCTGGAAAATGGTCATAAATAGTTTTTCAAAATGTCTACCGTGGCAGCCATATTGAAAATCGGATTCCAACCTATTGAGCACATTGGGGTTTCATCATTGATCGGGGCGAGCATGTGAAGTTAAGTTTCAAACTCAAAGGTCCAGTGGTTCCTAGGAGATGAGGATGACAGGGAAAGGAAGGAGTATGCGAAACGATCAAATCAAGGTCAACCTGTATAGATATCGCGAAAAACGGGACATATGTGTTGGGTCCTACTAATTATAAATATACCAATTTTTAATATATTATGAACAAAAATGGCTGACCAATAGCCATACATAGTTCGGTGGGGGGGGGGGGGGGGGGGTCAATATGGCTACCATGGCAACTTGAAAGTGACTTGATATATGTCGTTAAAGGAAAATGCATTTCTGCAGCAGTTCAAAGAACGGTGTAAGGATATTGGAATTCAAAATTGGCATAGTAAAGTAGAAAAATCTCTTTTTTTAGAAAGTTATTCTAGTTTTAAGACACTGTTAACTCCCGAATCCTATATTCTACATTTAGAACACAAGGATTTGATTAGAATTTTGTGTAAATTTAGGTACCCTGCTCACCACTTGAATATTCAAAAATTACGATCCTTAAATGATTTTAATTTTGTCAAATGTATTAGAAAGTTTATGTGAAAAATGTGATTTGGCAGTTAAAGAAGAAGAGTATCATTTTTTATTGGTATGCCCGGCATACAGAAATTGTCGCCAACAATTTATTCCATCATATTTTCATAAATTTCCTTCAGAGGATAAGTTTAAATTGTAAATGGCAATTAGTGATGTACATGTACAAAAAATAATTGCTCTGTTCTTTAAGAGAAATTTAATTTCTTTATGTTTGAAACTGAACAAACAAATCATTGTATGACATTTTGTTCCACGCATGCATGCATGTTGTAATTGGATGAAATTTCACATTTGCCCTATAAAATATGAATGGATCTTTTGTACTGTAGGCCATGGGGCCCTTTTTACAGAAATAAACACACATCTAGGTTAAAGGACAAATGCACAATAGTTTGTGTTACAAAAAACAAGCTATCCAACCGAGCAGTGACCTTGTTAAACAAGATAGAGTTCTCCGAAAACATAAACCGAAGGTCTGTCTTCTTCTTGGGCCACAGACCCGTGAAGATCCGAGTCATAACATACAGTCTATAAAACGATGCCATGCGTCAACCAAGTCAGCGAACTTGACCACGCGATCCCGCTAGTTGCCTCTTACGTCAAGCATAGTCGTCTTATACGGCATCTTCGAGGGTTAAACATAGAAACACTCGGCTTAAATACATTATAATGATTAATATTTCAACATAATCCCTTTCTATTAAGATACACTTTCGCCAATGATGTAGGGGAATGTTATCTCAGTTTCGTAAAAGTCCATGCTTGCCGTAAAAGGCGACAAACGGGATCGGGTGGTCAGGCTCGCTGACTTGGTTGAAGCATGTCATCGATCCCAATTGCGTCGATCGACGGTCATGATATCAATCACTGAATTGCCATTATTTGCAGAGTGCCGTCATATAGCTGGAATATTGCTGAGTGCGGCGTTAAACAACAAACCAACCAGCCAACGTAAAAGTCCTTCTCTTGACTTGCCACAATGTTCTCCACAGCTGCTATGCTGCTATCGCTTGAGACGAACATGATTCCGGCTAGGTCTTT
This sequence comes from Haliotis cracherodii, assembly GCF_022045235.1. Lineage (NCBI taxonomy): Eukaryota > Metazoa > Mollusca > Gastropoda > Lepetellida > Haliotidae > Haliotis > Haliotis cracherodii. Next base: position 59,889,750 of record NW_027266319.1, on the reverse strand, counting down.
CTTCGAGTGTCGGAACAGATGGAAGTCTGACTGAGCCAGAACAGGAGAATAATGTGTCAATAACTGATTTGTGCAGTGGCGCATTGTCCTGGAAGAGCACACATTTTCTCAGCTTCCCACGTCTCGTTGTCTAAATTTCATCCCGTAATTGACTCAAAAAGTGCAGCAGAATATTATCCGTTTATTGTCTGCCCTTTTGGAAGATGGTCCACCACGATGACACCCTCAACATCACAGAACACGGAGGCCATACTCTTTCCAGCTGATGGGACAGTCTTGCCTTCCTTGATAGTTGTGATGCACCCGGGTTTCATCCACAGGCATGAATCATTGCAAGAACCTTGCTGGATCAGCTTCAAACAGAGCTAGATTATCATGAGACATGTTTTGCCTGGTAGATCAGAAGCTTTGGAACCCAACGACCTGATTCTTCGTTGCCAAAGTTTCTGTGATCATGGGAAATACTCTCAAATGGGAAATGCCTACTGGACATGTGATCATGGGAAATACTCTCAAATGGGAAATGCCTACTGGACTTGTGATCATGGGAAATGCTCTCAAATGGAAAATGCCTACTGGACTTGTGATCATGGGAAATGCTCTCAAATGGGAAATGCTTACTGGACTAGCAATATGACGCTGTCATTCGCCTGTCGGTCACCACCATATCGTGGATTCTCTGGGTCATTTCTGGTGTTGCTGACGTGAGAGGCCTCCCAGGACGGGGGTCGTCTTCAAGGTTCTCGCTGCCACGCTTAAACTCTGCTGCCGACCTCTTTACGGTGTTATAGGAAGGGACATGCTTCCTGAGCGTTGTACTCATATTAATAATATTTGTATTCCATTGTGCATATCAGTGTTCCCCCAGTGGGTGTTTATAAACAATAAATCTTCTTCTATCTTCATGGACATCTTACCACTTCACAGCACGCGTATCAGCTTCTCAAGTTTGTCCATTTTCGAAAGGTCACCGACCCCTCCGTATTTTACCGACATGTTGCAGCAAAAACAATTTGTTCATCTGACTTAAGTTTTTTGTGGAGATACATCAATGCCATCATGTAATGACAAAAGATTTCTCCATTACGCAATATCCTTCCATGTGAAGCTTAGAACTTATCAATTAGCCCTAGTATATCAGCTTACAGGTGAGGTGAGGTAAAATGGGGTTTAGTGAGTGAGTGAGTGAGTATGGTTTTACGCCGCTTTTAGCAATATTCCAGCAATATCACGGCGGGGGACACCAGAAATGGGCTTCACACATTGTACCCATGTCGGGAATCGAACCCGGGTCTTCGGCGTGATGAGCGAACGCTTTAACCACTAGGCTACCCGACCGCCCCAAAATGGGGTTTAACGTCGCGTCCAAGATTATTGCACTTATGTAGCGACGTGCATGCACGTGTATATGTGTGTGTCTGGCTGCTTGTACTAGTCCGGACTGATGCCGATTTATAGTGCTAGCACACTGAGATACCATGCCAGTTTAACATGAATACCCCACTCAGACACGGTATAATGTCTCCGAACCGACCAGTCCTTATTTAGCTCCTTAATGCCGAGCGCCAGACAGGGTAACAACAAATACCATCTTTTAACGCCTTTTGGTATGACGCAGCTGGGAATCGAACCCCGGACCTTCCGCTCTCCGGGCGGACGCTATACCACTAGACCACGGAGGCGGTCATATCAGCTTACATATTAGAGAATAGAATAAACGTTCTAAAAGTGATGCATGTTTGACGTTTACCACTTTGGTTGAACCTATGCCCCCGGTATGGTCCCGACAACCTCGGATCAATATTTAGCCGATCCTGTCACAGCTAAGGGACACAATTCCGCACAGAAAATTGCGGCGACAGACTAGTGGTTCAACCGTGCCCTCGTGTCCATGAATTCATTCTATGGAGAATTTTTGTTTTGCTTTCTTACCTACATTAGCTGCTAAAGATTGTTTTTAAAGTGGCGCCTCTGGTTCGTGTAGGCTTTGACATGGTGTCGCCATAGGTTTCAAGTGAACCTGCATGTTGAATTTAACCATTATATATGGCTGCATTTTTCGATTATCATTCACCGTATTGACCAAGTGCCTCTACTGGCAAAACATCAAACAACATCTGTGGCTGCTGGCTGTGTATATCTTTACAGTAATGACTGGATTCTATTTCGTGACGGTGTTCTATTTCGGAATCTGTGAGCAAATGATTATTTCATAACCCCCACACTCAAACGTTACTTTGATAAATATTATTGTTTTCTGTTTATTTAATAAGGTGCATTTGTTTGAGGTTTACAAACAGCATTTCTTGTACGAGCCCCGTTGATCAAAGGCATTAATATCAACAAGCGCGGACGAGTGTCAAGATTGTAACATTCACACGCTGATATTACGAAACACGTGCTGCATAATTCATTGCGAGCTTGTGAGATCAAAGCTTCGGTAAATCGCACGCGACAAACGCCGGAGAGTCGTGATGGCCTCCAAGAACAGATTGTCAAGAAGCCCTTCATTGTTCTGGTCTAATGCACCGGCATTAATACCACCAAGATATCACAAGTGATGGGAATTTAGTTGATTATCAACCGCCCATCGAGCGCACATCTGATTGAGTGATGCACGTGTAAACTGACTGCGAGGACGCCGTCATCATGCCCTGTGGAGACCCCGTCGCCGAAACATCTGCCAAGGGGGATCATCAACTGTTGCCCGCTAGGGGGCGTTGTGAGGGTCAAAGGGTAATCTGGTCCGGGATCACAGAAGACTTTGTACAGTTCTGATACCGAAGTCTGTACAATGACAGATGCGATAGGGATTGAAAGCTGAGTGACATGTCTACTTTAGATAAAAGCTCTGTGAAAAAACAACACAGTGGACTTGATGGCAGTGATTGAGCGGGTCAGATAGTCGTAACATGATCCCCCTAGGAAACTAGGATTAGTTATTAAGCTGAGGATGTACTACAGGCTACTGTTTCACTGTTTAACTCGATGTATTAGCCTCATTAACGTGCACCATGCACTACAACTGTGCAATGTCATTCAACTTGATGACATCTTGTCAAATTTAAATTTGGACACATCAGGAATTGACAGTACAATGAAATCAGGGCATCCAAAGACCAGATTGGAGTTCCAGCGTTATTTTCGACTTGGCAACAATTAAAAACACACTTTTCATTTAAAAATGTAAACTTCCATTGTAATGCCCGTAACATAAATATATGTAATAATGTTACAATCTTCTTATCCGAATACCTTTGTCCTCATCTAACGAACAGATCTTGCATACACAAGCAAGAATCAAAATATTTTATCGTACAAAAACGCCCGCTTGGGACCTGGTACAAAAGTAGATTATTTATATGGTCTAGAGATAAGAACATGATATATATACATAGCATACATGCATGAAAACATGATGGTGATAGAACCCTGTCCAGAAGAATTATTACACAAAACCCCCCGGGCCAGGGTACAAAACATGAACATGACTAATTAAAAACATTGACATACAAAACAGAATTCAAATATTGCAATGATTATATTGTTAGGGAGGAGATGCAGATTTTCTTTGCCTGAACATTTTGTGAATGAAATTAGATATAATTTTTGCAAAGGGCTCTGGTAGATTTAATAGCATTTTTAACGATAGTAGGTGCATAGCAAATGACGTTATTGGCAACGTCCATCAGGGTATATTACGTACAGGTACGCATGCACAAGGTTCGTATGATAATTGGTAGTGTCCCTCCTAGGATTCCATAGTTCAGAAATTTACATATATGGCAACTGGGCGAAACACACATTTTCGTGTCAAGGTTCAACAAATGTGCATGTAACTTTTAAAAAACAAGGACAAAGCTTCATCATGTGTAAAATAAATTAGGAAGGAAGAAACCAATACACGTCAGGTGTTGTTTTGTGTATAATCCTTCATGCCAAAAACATTATACTTATTATTATACTTGTGCGCCGTCCATTTAATAATCTGGGAAGAGGAGCTGGTTCTTTGTTGGAGACAGAATATTTTTTCTGTCAGCGTTTCCAGGATGGAAATTGTTTTCTCTGAAAGGAAAATATAAATAAACAATTATTTCACGACTTATTATTTGTCATAATATGCAACATATCTTGTAACTGATTATTTTGTTGTTACACCTCTCCCCATCCCCTCAAAGAGAAGACAAGATAAGATCATTTTTATGGCAGAAACATTCAATTACGGACAGGTGCATTTTTTTTAAATAACACAACATTACGATTCATATACACTCAAGAAAGAAATATACTCTTTGAAAAATTATCCAGACAAAATGTAAATGTAAATATCCACAGTCATGAAGACAAATTATTTCACTACATCAAATAATGAAGCAGACTGTCAACTGCATTTGTTTCCATATCTATAATTTCAAACAATAAATACCCCTTCATAATCAACCGTTGACATTTTATGTATAAAAATATTATCAAATATCTAACATTGATTGTTTTGTTTTTGTATGTGTCTACATGAATGTAAATTATGTATGTCTGTATATATGTATATGAATCATAATATCTTATCTTTTGAAATTGCATCTGTCCCGTAATGGAACGTTTCTGCAATAAATATTATCTTATATTATCTTATCTATATATATAATTATACAAAGACATACATACAATCCTCTAAACACAAAAAAACATTAAAAAATATATCAATATTACATATTTGATGACGATATACATAAAATGTCATCGGTTGATTAAGATCAAGGGGTATTTATTGCTTGAAACGATAGACATGGAAACAAATGCAATTGATATTGATGGCTTCCTTGTGACGGCCCCTTTACAGAATCTCGCAGTCCTAGGACGAGACTGGAATGTCTTCAGCACGTGTCCAACTCCAGACCTTCACCGGACGACGATCGTTCCCACGTGTTCCACATCTCGAGGGCGGCGCTGCCATCCCCCCAAACCATACAAACTATTAAACACTTGTAATAGTGTAAGATGCCTGGCTCCAGTAAACCCCATATGATTATGAAACGATTACACTAAGAACCATATTGCGGGATAACCTCTCAAATATGTTTCTGTTGCGTCTTGATAGGCTCAATATAGACATTCCTGTCCTGGTCTTCACATCGCGCATCGTGCGTAGCCGGGGGCTCTTCCACGTAGAACATGATAGTTCACATACCCTGTCTATCCACGACACATACAAACATACGACTCAACGTTTTCTAGGGGTAGTGGTGGGAAATATGTACAGTCACCAGCATATTTCAGCTATACCAGAGTATGTTTCAGTTATACCACAGTATATTTCAGTTGTACCACAGTATATTTCAGTTGTACCACAGTATATTTCAGTTGTACCACAGTATATTTCAGTTATACCACAGTATATTTCAGTTGTACCACAGTATATTTCAGTTGTACCACAGTATATTTCAGTTATACCACAGTATATTTCAGTTGTACCACAGTATATTACAGTTGTACCACAGTATATTTCAGTTGTACCACAGTATATTTCAGTTATACCACAGTATATTTCAGTTATACCACAGTATATTTCAGTTATACCACAGTATATTTCAGTTGTACCACAGTATATTTCAGTTATACCACAGTATATTTCAGTTGTACCACAGTATATTTCAGTTGTACCACAGTATATTTCAGTTGTACCACAGTATATTTCAGTTGTACCACAGTATATTTCAGTTGTACCACACTATATTTCAGTTATACCACACTATATTTCAGTTGCACAACAGTATATTTCAGTTGTACCACAGTATATTTCAGTTATTTAACGGTGTGTCAACTTGATGTCAGAGAAGAGACGAACTTGTGCAGGTCTAAGACGTTTACCACTCTTGTGAAACCGAGAGAACGGTTATGGTGCTGACAAACAAATATGTATATTCGGGCCAGTGTAGGATTGAACCCCCCTGCCGCAATATATAATATAAGTGATATCAGGGCTGTGACGAAGAACTATTGTCCACGATCGAAGCATCGGTTTTATTGTTTGGAGATAACTGTCGAGAAAGGATGGTGGTATGTTTGGCGTAGTGGTAGTGATGATGATGATGATGATGATGATGATGATGATGATGATGTAGTGAGTGACGGAGTATTGATGGTGATAGTGATGTAGTGGTGATAACAGCGAAAATGTAATGGTGGTGATAGTGGTGATGATGATGTTGTTGATGATGATGATGATGTGGAGGAGGATGATGATGTAGGGAGTGATGGAGTATTGATGGGGACGATGATGTAGTGAGTGACGGAGTATTGATGGTGATAGTGATGTAGTGGTGATAACAGCGATAATGTCATGGTGGTGATGGTGATGGCGATGATGATGGCGATGATGATGATGATGATGATGATGATGATGATGTAGGGAGTGATGGGGTATTGATGGGGACGATGATGTAGTGAGTGACGGAGTATTGATGGTGATAGTGATGTAGTGGTGATAACAGCGATGATGTAATGGTGGTGATGGCGATGATGAGGATGATGAGGATGAGGATGATGATAGTGATGAAGCATTGATGGTGATGGTGACTATACTGATCTTTACAATCAACGGGGACATCATCTTGCATATGAATGGGATTTACGGAAATATAGAAGACAGTCTCATAACATAATTATATGGTTAGATATACAGTATTACTCGATTGACTTGATTCCCTTGTGAGAGTTGAGACGCATTTCATGAAACACACGGGCACGATGTGGGCGTGACAGTGTCAGCCGCTATGGGTCACCCGCCACTCTGGTTAGGCGAGTATATGGTTCAGCAACTATCGGAATGTCATTATATACAGATTCAGCGACTCCGAGTCCCATCACACGTGAGCGAGAGGTCGACTTTCGTCGACGTCTTACAAAAAATAATCGTGTTAATGCAGACCCCTTTACCTGAGGACCTCACCGCTGGCCACATATATTAAAATTTATTCCTTCTAATATAAAATACATACAATACTTCACTATAATCGGGTCGGCTAGCCTAGTAGTTAAAGGGTTCGCTCGTCACACCGAAGACCCGGGTTCGATTCCCCACATGGGTACAATGTGTGAAGCCCATTTCTGGTGTCCCCCGCCGTGATATTGCTGGAATATTGCTAAAAGCGGCGTAAAACCATACTCACACACTATAAACGTTTCCCTGCTCAAAACTGTATTTGCGACATCAAGGACTCCGATATTGTAAAAACAAATAGCGGTAATCGTACCTGCGATACGCCATCATAATAATCGAAACTCCGTTGCTTCAGAAACTTGCAGTCGTAACTACGACATAACCCTAATCTTAGCTCGCATAGCGCCATCATTACCCTAACGCAAGTCGTTATGACGATACTTCACCTTGCTACAGACCCGTTGATATCCGGGGTAGAATAGATCTTCAGCAACCCATGCTTGTCGTAAAAGGCAACTATGTTTGTCGTAAAAGGCGACTAACGGGATCGGGTGGTCAGGCTTGCTGACTTGGTTGATGCAAGTCATCGATCCTAATTGTGTGGATCAATGCTCATGAGGTCAATCACTGGATTGTCTCGTCCAGACTCGATCATTTTACAGACCGCCGTCATATAGCTGGAATACTGCTGAGTGCGGCGTTAAACAACAAACCAACCCAAAAAAATCACCCTGCTACAGTCATGCCCAGAACCCATTGACAGTCGGTACTTGGTCACTTCTCTCCTATTCAAATAAAGATATTACACAAAATATGTTAGAGAACACCCGAATTCTTCATGTGACTATAGTTTATTAATCACGGCAATGACAGATTAATTAAAGCAATATAAAAACTCAGCTGTTTTCTAACTTCTTTTGAGTAGTATAAATCATAATTGTAACTGCGAAGCTGTATCATTGACTTACGACAATCAAAACGTCGATACTTCGCCATAACTTACGACAATCTTAAATTGATTTCCACCAACAACCTTATGACTGCCCAACTACGATACTTGACCCACCATAAACTAACGACATTCGAAGTGATGATATTTCGCTTATCGCAAACGTTCGAATCATAGCTACATTACTTCACTCGCAACACCGTTACGACACTGGTAATTACGACACGCCATCATAAATCTATAATTACGACAGTCGTAACATCGACACTTCACCCACCACACACTTACGACAGTCGTAACTACGATGCGCCGCCATAAACTAATAGCTACGACATTCGTAACTACCCCTACCTCTCCCACTATACCCTTACGACAGCCGGAACAGCGATACGCTCTCAGGATTGTATAATTACGACAATCGTAACGACGCTACCTCACCCACCATACCCTAACGACACGCCATCATAACATATATTTACGAGAGTCGAAATTAATTACGCTACTTCGCCAATCATACCCTTACGGCAGTCATAACTATGATACTTCCAATCCTTACGACAGTCCTAGCTTCGCTACCCCGCCATAGCACTTATGACAGTCGTAACTACGATACTTCACGCATCCTACCCTCACAACAGTCGTAACTACGATACTTACGACACTTCATACCTTTACGACAGTCGTAACTATGATACTTCTTACCCTTACGGCAGTCGTAACTACGATATTTCATATCTTTACGACAGTCGTAACTACGATACTTCATACCTTTAAGACAGCCGTAACTACGATACTTCATACTTTTACGACAGTCGTAACTACGATACTTCATACCTTTAAGACAGCCGTAAATACGATACTTCATACCATTACGACAGTCGTAACTACGATACTTCATACCTTTACGACAGTCGTAACTACGATACTTCATACCTTTACGACAGTCGTAACAACGCTACCTCACCATAGCACTTATGACAGTCGTAGCTACGATGCCTCATACCTTTACGGCAGTCGTAACAACGCTACCTCACCATAGCACTTATGACAGTCGTAGCTACGATACCTCATACTCTTACGACAGTCGTAACAACGCTACCTCACCATAGCACTTATGACAGTCGTAGCTACGATACCTCATACCTTTACGGCAGTCGTAACAACGGTACCTCACCATAACACTTACGACAGTCGTAACAACGCTACCTCACCATACCACTTACGACAGTCGTAACAACGCTACCTCACCATGCAACGACACCAAGCACTAAATGAACGCTTTGTGGAGGACATCCCTGGTTGCAATGCCTGGAACAAAATACAATTTGTCATTATCTCTTGTTATGCAGTTCGTGATATTTTGGTCTCCCACTTATTGACACATATATGTTCGACATCATTCATGTTTATTGTACTTCCAGAGATCTTTATGTTTTGCCTTCCTTAGCATGATTAATGGTGTGAGATTATACGGGCTGTAGGGGATGTTCCGTTGGTTTTAATGTTCAGGTGCTGATGTTTTAGTAGGTTCTGTAGCTCTCCTTGATTATACACGTCAGTTTCATATTATTTATGCGTTTCGTTGATCCTTGTATGTTTTATTTAGAAATAGTAGGATACTTTGTGAAACAGAAATTATACATTATAATATTTTATTATTTATGTTATTGTTTCATTAATTGTGTATCTATTTCTTTATTCGTAACGTTTACATTCGCTTTCCTTTTATCATCCACGCGTCAATCACAGATCTGAAATGCATTTATTTAACTTTTTGTTTTACTTTTTTTTCAAAATTCAAGACTTTTTCTTAAAAAACCTGGTTGCCGGGACTTTAATAAGCGTCTTACAAATGCTTCGAAAGTGACATTAATTACGGTGAGGTGTCTTGAAAGCTTCTCGCTGAATCGGAAAATATTTGTCATCATTAGGCACAAAATCCTTTCACATAGTTTTTAATTGACAAAACCTCACCATCTTCGTATGAATCACTTTTCCCGGGCAGCATAAGCGAAATCTGGTGACTGAAATGTTTGCTTGTGTTTCTAATAGACCTGAACATAACGGTTTATGTCTGGAGGCGAAAACAGGAATCAAGTGACGGCATTTAGCAACCCCGGCGATGTTGTCGTGAATAAGACGCCGTAAGCCTATCGATGGCGATCGTATTCTTTCCACATACTGAGAATAATGCGGAGGTCGCACTGTGAAAGATAATATCCCCACAAAAAGCAAGAACATCTTACAAAATTAGCCTAAACATTCCCGGGGTTTACGCGTGGAACCAAATACCAATCTTCCGGTGATGTAACGTGAAGCTCGCACTTGGTATTGCCATCTCGGGGACTGATAGAAGAACGCGGATGAACCGAGGAGGGATGTAATCTTCCTATGCAAGATGAGAAACAGTCGTTTCACATCTCTAATAAAATGAGGAGTAACGTCACAAGTGCTATGTCATTTTTGTACAGAACGAGTCATAGTGACACATATGTTAAACTAAAATGACTGAATGGTCACAATGATCTGCTGTATATAAAATTTAAAAGATAAGAGGTACCTATGGAGCGTTCATTTCAAGCGCTGCTTAAATATGTAGCAATGCTTACATTATCGCACTATATATTTTAACGTATTTTTTGCTGTTATATTGTGTGGCTTTATTGCGGAAATAGAGCTAGTACAACGTAACGCTCTGTCAATACCTACTTTAAATATATAAAACGTCAAAGGGAATAAGTTGTCTCCGTTATCAGCCGCATTCCATTGGACGTGAAAGGCCAAATACTGCTGAAAATTATATGAATGGATCACTGAAAATTAATGACAACACCAGGTGTTTGCGAAAAGGTTAAGCTTGTCCTGCTCTATCGTTAGCTAAACCATTTTTTGTTAATCAGACTAAAACTTTCTTTAAAAAAACTATTTTATCTAGGAAACGTAGTATTATAGATTCTACATACTTCCATATATATCCGACAGCCTCCGTGGTCTAGTGGTAGAGCGTCCGCCTGGAGAGCGGAAGGCCCGGGGTCCTATCCCCGGCCGCGTCATACCAAAAGACGTTAAAAGATGGTACTTGTTGTTACCCTGTCTGGCGCTCGGCATTAAGGGGCTAAAACAAGGACTGGTCGGCTCGGAGTCAGTATACAGTGTCTGAGTGGGGTATTCATGTTAAACTGGCATGGTATCAGTGAGCTAGCACTATAAATCGGCATCAGTCCGGACCAGTACAAGCAGCCACACACACACATATACACGTGCATGCACGTCGCTATATAAGTGCAATAATCTTGGACGCAACGTTAAACCCCATTTCACCTCACCTCCACATATATCCATACGAAACCGCACACTGCTGTTGTGGAAAGTTTTAGTTTAATAAAGTTGTGTAGATAGTTTTGTTATATTAAGATAATCATCTGTAGGTCGGTGGTAGAAACAATAATATTTTTAAAAGGTCGTTTCGAAAGCACATTGCTCTGCTTTTGCAATACCGTGTGTGTGTGTGTGTTTGTGTGTGTGTGTGTGTGTGTAGCTGCTTGTACTAGTCAGGACTAACACGTATGCCGCTTCCATAGAACGAGCATACCGCAGTTCAGCATAGTACGAGTATACCGCAGTTCAGCATAGTACGAGACGACCAATCCTTGTTTCCGCCCCTTAATGCCGAGCGCCAGGCAGGGTAACAACAAATACACCTTTCAACGTCTTTTGGCGGCCAAGGATGCCAGGGGATCGAACCTTCCGCTCTCTGGGTAGGCGCACTATCCACTACACCACGAACATGGTCTTTTACGACGCTTTCCAGATATGTCGGATAGAAAAAGCGTACTAGTACATAGCTACGATTTGCAGCACGAAAAAAGAAAATTAAAAATTAGGAAACCTGTTTAAAACGGCTGAAACCAAAGATAGTTAAACCCTTTAGACTGGTGAGAACAATTTTTCCATCACTTCATGGTACGCCCCTCTATTTTGAAAAAAATGTATGAATGTTGTAAAAAATATTCATAAACATTCTTGTTTTACTGAAGTAATGGAAATACATAAATCATCGTTTATGTCCCGCTTGGTATTTCAAAAGGAATTTGTAGCGTTGGGACAGAACAAACGTAATCTTGAGTGTAGCAATGCATATAATTAGTCCTCCTCGAGCCAACATGCACAGAAAACACCATATCTAATCAGATACCATAAATCGTGTTTGAAAATAGGACAATTACACTGAAATAAAACAATCATCAACCACAAAGGTCGGTGCAATAAAACATTTATCTAATGAGGATAAACGTCTCTCCTATCTCGACAAACACTTCCACACAGCGAGTTTGCCACGCCCAAGTTAGCAGGCTCGGGGACCACGCTGATGCACACACGGCTTTGTCATCAAAGCGAGGGCCTCGCTGTGGGATCACTAAAACGAAACTATCCGTTTCAAAAACGAACCACGGCACACGGATCTGTTAAAGTACTTAACACTCCACAGACAATATCACCACTAAGGCTCACAAACGTTTGATACGTGTGTCCCAAGCGAAGATTTATTGTTTGGGATCTAAAAAGTATGCCGAAAATCTTATTTAAAGAGCCCACGGAGCTGTTGTTTTTCGAATTCGCAAAACTTTCAACCGTAAAATATAATTCCTATTTCGTTTTTGCGTAAGTTTAGAACCCTGATTGTTTTTCATGATATAGTATTTTCCGAACAACATGTTGTTATATATGATCAAACAAAAACATTTGTTTAAAATATGAGATCGAGCATCTTGCTCCTATCATTTAGACGGAGCCACCTCGGTACTTAGGTTTAAGACTGTATTAACCTTAATGGTCTTCAAACCATCTTTCCCTCCTAGAAAAAAAGCGAATCTTTGTATGATCGACTTTTATAGATTTTATGAAATTGCAGTTTGTTTTACAGACTTGAATAAAATCATTGCATGGCTTTGATGCACGGGAGACAACATGAAACATCATTAATAAGACCTGGATCCTAACAACCGTTTATGGGCATCTTGTCTTGCATTACGACCCCCCAAATCCCGGCACAAGGAGACGGGATTACGCCCTGGTGATAAACACACCGATATACGAACAGCGGCCATAAACTACGTGGTTGTTATGGTCAAATATTAAACGTGGGCGACTTTAAATAAGAGGAAATGGCATATAAAATGCGAAATGTCGGATGAGAGATTGTTTAATAACGACGGTAGTGGCCATACCGTAAAGCTACGCGCCGGCATGACGAGTTCTTTAGCACCTCTCGGCAAGACAAATGGAAATAGCTGTGTCTTGAATGCACAGCACGTTATACAGTGTATAAGATGGTAATATATACGTGAGTTTGGTATGCTTCTAAAAGAGCTGAATGAGGAAACGGCATTAAGTTTGATGTATGCACAAGGTGATTGTTAACGATATGTCAAATTCCGAAAAGTCAATCCGTCTTCTACAGGTGACCTAGGAGTTTACAGAATGCTTTAAGAATGTTTAAGCCACGGTCATATATATACTGGCGGGAAAAAGTAAAGAAACATATTATGATACTGGAATGTAAAGCCAGTACTGCTTCACCGTGAAAGCTTTGTGTGATAAAATAACAGTGAGTGAGTGAGTTGGGTTTAACGCCGTTTTTAACAGTATTCCAGTTATATCACGGCGTGTCAGCTTAAAGTGGCAGGAGAGCCCGAAGTGATGCAGGTCTCAGACGTTTACCGCTTCGGTGAAACCCACGAGCATGGTTATGGGGCTGACAAACCTAGAAACATAATCGGGGCGAACCGGGATTCGAACCCACAATCATAGGTTTCTGGCGTGCCCAAGGGACGCAACTCTGCACAGCGAATCGCGGCGCCTTAGACGACTGGGCCACCCGTGCCCCCTGATAAAACTACAGAGTAAAATATTTGCTGGGTTAACAAAGAAGTGACGATATGTTTAATAAAGTACACAAAACGAACTTAAATTACCAAACCACCGGGCGGTCGGGTAGCCTAGTGGTTAAAGCGTTCGCTCGTCACGGCGAAAACCCGGGTTCGATTCCCGACATGGGTACAATGTGCGAAGCCCATTTCTTGAGTCCCCCGCCACGATATTGCTGGAATATTGCTAAAAGCGGCGTAAAACCATACTCACTCTCTCACTCACCAAACCACCATACTGAAGACTTTATGCAGAACGTCATGTTAGAGATCAGCGTCCCCTTCCGTTTTTTATTTCCGTCAGTATACACACGCACTCTACGGAGGAATACGTAGATGTCTAAAACAATTAAACGTAAATTCATTCTTGAATTAATAAAAGCTATTAGTCACATGCAACAATATTTGAAAGTAACAATATCCTTATTTTTAAACGATACACGTTTTCGTAGTATGAATATTTGTACATCGTACTTTGTTCCGCTTTCTGCCAATGATCAAGATTGGTTGGTTTGGTTTGTTGTTTAACGCCGCACTCAGCAATATTCCAGCTATATGACGTCGGTCTGTAAATAATCGAGTCTGGACCAGACAATCCAGTGATTGATATCATGAGCATCGATCCACGCAATTGGGATCGATGACATGTATCAACCAAGTCAGCGACCCAGCCTGACCACCCGATCCCGTTAGTCACCTTTTACGACAAGCATAGTAGCATTTTACGGCAAGCATGGGTTCCTGCAATATGACGGCCGGGGACAACAGAAAAGGGATTCACACATTTTACCCACGTGGGCCAATGATCAAGAACCCACGTGGGTATAATGTGTGAATCCCTTTTCTGTTGTCCCCTGCCATCATATTGCAGGAATATTGCTAAAAGCGGCGAAAAACAATACTCACTCAATCACTAAGATACATAAAGCCATTAAGATAAATATTGATAAATATTTGCTTTAACAGGATGTCATAACTGTCCACTTCAGCATGTTTGACAAGAGCTATAGTGTTGTATTAATAATTATTCCAAATGATAGTTGCTGAGAATCATCATTTGATGGGAGTAGTGATGTAAACAAAAATAACGATTGCGATGATAGAATCAGTAAGAATTTAATTGATGTCATTAGTTGGTTTTCAACTTGCATTGTGTCGTAATGAATCAAATCTTAGTTAAAAAGAATGAATCGAGGGGTAAAAGTGATAGGAAACGGTGTCCACGTTTACACAAATGTTTATATACATATTTACACAAGAAAACTACTCCTGCCCAACACATCTCGCTTGTCAATATTTAACCGCGCTTAGTTTAAAATGGAAACTATCAAATTGCTACACTACTTCTCACAAATAACATTCAAAATATATGCTTAGTTAATATTGATCCCTTCTCCTTTTCCGTTAAAGAAGGACTATTGCGCAAAATGTGTTGTTTGAATCCAGATCAAGACGTTGTGGGTGTTGCCATGTGACTAGAAATAATATTTGTGTAAAAAGGATAATATCTTTGTTAGGTCGATTAACATCGTTAAATGTACAGCAAAGTGGAGTTTGAACGACTTGAAACAAATTTGCTGGGACTACCAATGTGCCAGAGCCTAGAACCCTTCAAGTTGACACAACTGAACGATTTTTTCTGATATACTTAAAAAGAGGCGTAAAAGCATTTTCTCTTCTTAAAGTTCATATAGGCGATCCCCTCATCGGTAGGGTAGCCCAGCGGTTACAGCGTTCTCTCACCATGAAGACCCAGGTTCGATTCCTCCAAGTATGTCAGGCGCGCTGGTGCCATGACATGCTGACTACGGTTCATCACTGATTTTGTATTTTCAGATTCCTTTAGAAGTACACTTCATTAATAATATGATTGAAATTACACGCCTCTCTAAACAATGGTGGATGGATGCTTCTAGAGGTCTAGGGCCTATTTCGATTCCGTACATAGGAATACTGTGTGGATAAAAGCGACATAACCATTTTCAAAATCATGAGAAAATCTGCTTGAAGAACAGTTCGTTGTAAGATACAATCTTTATCACAAGCAAGCTTTTCCGAATCACTATCAATAAATGAGTGAGTGAATTGGGTTTAACGCCGCTTGTAACAGTATTCCAGTTATATTGCGGCGTGTCAGCTTAAAGTGGGAGGAAAGCCCGAAGTATTGCAGGTCTCAGACGTTTACCACTTCGATGAAACCCACCAGCATGGGTATGGTGCTGACAAACCTAGAAACATAATCGGGCGAACTGGGATTCGAACCCACAATCATAGGTTTCTGGTGTGCCCAAGGGGCGCATCTCTGCACAGCGGATCGCGGCGCGTTAGACGTCTGGGCTAACCATGCCCCCCAACAAATGATGATACCAGGTGTTTGCGAAAGGGTGAGCGTATCCTGTCCCAGCGGTGACACCCATCATAAACACATACAAAGGCAAGTCAATTGTTCACGTGACGAAAACAGCACGGGAACATTATATTACAAGTCAAAATAGGAAATGGCATCGGTGAACATTTTGGTCTCTGGTACATCAAATTTGGAAATGTCCTCCACGTCTTCCATAAAACTTTTTAAAGCTTAGCTGGGATCTTGAATGTTGTGACCCTGATCAAACAATTTTTGAGTCCTATGGCGGTCTTTGCAGAAGAGGATGCTCGATTGTTCCTCAAACGTTGTGTTGTAAAACATAGACACCAAAGGCTGGAGCTGCTGAAATAATGCTCCACAGAAACACGCCGTGAGAACACGTCTTCAGAACACGCCGTCAGAACACGCCGCCAGAACACGCTGTCAAAACACGCTGTCTGAACACGCCGTCAGGACACGCCATCAGAAACTCACCGTTAGAACACGATGTCAGGAAACTGACATCAGAACACGCCGTCAGGACACACTGTGAACACGCCGTCAGAACACGCCAGGACACGTCGTCAGAACACGCCGTCAGGACACGCCGTCAGAACACGCCGTCAGGACACACCGTGAACACGCCGTCAGAAAACGCCGTCAGGACACACCGTGAAAAAGCCGTCAGAAAACGCCGTCAGAGCACGTCATGAAGCACGATGCACACAATCAGCCAGGGTCCTGTTCCACAAAGCGATCTTAGTGCTGCGTTGATCGTAAGCCTATGATAAAAGAATGGGAGTTACGACCAACTCGCTTTGTGGAACAGGTTCCAGGTCACTGTAACCACTGTAACCACCCGATGTTACAGTGACATCTCCTACCCCTCATCCTCCACATAGTTGCAAACTCGGTCAAGAATTCCTGGTGCAAGAAAACACAAGAAGGATGACTATATAAGTCGAATATAATGACACAAATATACTGGAGATTGTATATCATCAGCCAAATAAAGATAGTCATCGATCTCTCATGTCAAGCTCCGATTGAACAAAAACGGGTTTTTTAACAGCGGATCCAAGGGCAAGATGCGCAGAGAAAACAGCAACTTGCATTTGCGATATGGGTTTGCCAGTTTTTTGGTATTGGTTGATGGCTTTCTTTTAAAAGTTAATGTCATTGTATGTGTTTCGCCGTCTTTGAACTTCGTTCTCTCGAGAACCTATAACTCAGAACTTAATAACACAAACTGGTCAAGGCAGTTGCCTGACAACCCCGGCATAACCGTCGCCTACCAAAGACGTTTCTCATAGCATGCTCAATGTGGAAATGCATCAAGCGTAATGGGTTTCACTATAGGCGGTAAAGTGCTCGAAAAAATAGATCTGATAAGGATATAAAAATCATACCACTTTTATAATTAAACTAGAGTCACGCTAGTAGCTTTCAGTGATGTCCCGTCGAGAAATCCATTATGGCTGTATTTATATTGATGAGAGAATTGTAAAGTTTGCGTAAAAAGCGAAAACATTAGGTTTCCAGCAGGACCCGACACAAAACATAATTGTGTACTAAAACATGGTCATTATCAATTAAACACCTACTTAAAACACGGGGTCTTTCATCTATCACTGTGACAGGTCGTGAATTATTATGTGTGCAGATTGCATTTCAGCACAAACAATAATCAAGGCTACTATCGAATTCTTAGCACCCTTAAAACGGCAATTTGGTCACGATCATGAAAGCCAATATCAAATCCCCGTAAAACATTAATACGAATTATCTTTCTTTTGTCAAACATACGTTATTACATAACATAAAAATACACTGAGCTTTAAAGTAAAGTACGCATGTTATATGAATAACTGTAATGAACTATTTCAATTATTCAAAGAAAGTTTAAGCTCTTCATTTTATTTCCCTGTGGCGCGACTGAAACAGAGACTAGGTTCTGGTCTGGCATATGTGTATATCGGTGAGTCAAACCGGCTGCGCATTTCAAGAACATTGCCAGTTTAGTCAACACGTCGCCTTCCCTGCTTAATCCCTGGTACGGGTGAGCGCCTTCAGCTATGGAGAGACTGTAGTTCTTCACTGACATAATACGTTATATAGACTTGTTGTCGGAACCGCGTGGGTATAACGGTTAACCTCAGCGCCACTGAGACATTCCGGTAAAACATATTGCAATTTCGTCATACCCTAATGCCACTTGACTTCAATCAAAACGGTGAAATGTACAGTGATGATTTACAGTCAATTAACTATTTCGTTCCTAGTTTGACCAGCGTGTTTCATGTAGGAATTACTAGACACGACATCTTATCGTGTGAATTTTTAATACTTTATTAATAATATTTCCACGGAAGCTCCTGTCTGCCATGACACAAAATACACTGTTCCCTTTTTAACCATGGCAGATAGGGGTCAGCGAGTGAGTGAGTTGGGTTTAACGCCGCTTTTAACAGTATTCCAGTTATATCACGGCGTGTCAGCTTAATGTGGGAGGAAAGCCCGAAGTGATGCAGGGCTCAGACGTTTACCATCAGCACGGGCATGGTGCTGACAAACCTAGAAACATAATCGGGGCCAACCGGGATTCGAACCCACAATCATAGGTTTCTGGCGTGCCCAAGGGACGCAACTCTGCACATCGAATCGCGGCGCCTTAGACGACTGGGCCCCAAAACCCCCGGGAGATAGGAGCTTGGGAGCAAACCAGTTTTTAGGACTGTTTTTCATATTGTGGCTTCTCGTTCAACGATTTAAAGAATTCATCCCTTGTTAAAATGTTGAAAATTCACGACGTATGAATGTCATCCAGCGCACTCGTGAACTCACGCAACGTTGCATTAACGCGAACCGCGTCAATACACCGAGCATCAATGAGAGTCAGCGGTTGGTATTCTTCCTGAATTTGTTTTATGAAACATAAATACGACAGGAATTATTTGTGTGATTTCAAGCAAAGCACGCGCTTAAAAATGTCTCCGAGGCAGTATCTCAATGACCTGATAAAATGGCGAATTGTAGGTACGATACAAGAGGGCGTCAATATCCGAATGTTTGGAGAAACCAAAAAGTGAATGAATGAATGAATGAATGAATGAATGAATTTCTTTATTTCCTCCAGAGTTGAATCCGAAGATTTTACATAGGCAAATACATTATTTACAACACATCACTGGAATTACTTGACTAGATACAATGAAATCATGTTATTCACTGCTATGAATAAACAATTTACAATGTACATTTGGAGAGCAGTAAGGTATCTAGTATATATACATAAGGTATTTCTTTAATTTCCATATGAAGTGACAAAACGACAGTATGATGCTTTGACAAGTATCGTAATCAGGTTCGTTAGTAAAGTCATGGACATCTGCACCGAGTGGCGAACTGTGGGTACGATATAAGAGGGCGTCAATATCCGAATGTTTGGAGAAATCAAAAAGTAAAATTTCTCGACAGACAAGTATCG
Source organism: Haliotis cracherodii (assembly GCF_022045235.1). Lineage (NCBI taxonomy): Eukaryota > Metazoa > Mollusca > Gastropoda > Lepetellida > Haliotidae > Haliotis > Haliotis cracherodii. Next base: position 59,870,100 of record NW_027266319.1, on the reverse strand, counting down.
TTGAACGGGTGGGATACGATGAGACCTAGGCGTGGCAGGGCTACAACAGTGACACCTAGACAAGATCTTCTGATTAGAGTATTTGCACTACGCAATAGGTTCAGATCTGCTCCTGTTATCAATAACGAATTCTGTACAAAAACAGGAAGGCGAATTTCAACATCTACCCTAAAAACCGGCTTTCTGAATCCTGAACCTGGCAGCTCGGCGTCGTGTTAAGGGTGTACTGTAACAGCTTACCATCGGCGGCAAAGATTGGGGTTGATTAGACAACACCAGGGACGGGCTGTGCCTCCGATTCACAGATGGCAGAAAACGTGGTTGGCGACGTAGCGCCGAGCGGTATGCCACGGCAAGAGGTCTTGACAGTGATCGGTATGCGGGCCATAGCGTCATGGTGTGGGGCGGTATGACACATGACAGGCAATCTGATTGGGTTATTGTGAATGGACACTACAGGTTCTACTACACCTAATCAGAACCAGTTGGGACAGTGTGGTTTTCAGTGCAGATCGAGAGATATATGGAGGCTGTGATTGGAGGATATTGTGTAAGATTTTTATGTCTTTTAAATGTACATCCATCCAGTTATTAAAACTGACCATGTTTTTCTATATTTAGTACTGTCTGTTACTGTCTCTTTTTATTGCTGCTCTAAGGCCAAACAGTGCACATGCGTACTGGTAAAATCTGTTGAATGCTTATTTAATTTTATTTAAAATGTATCGTTACTGTAGAAGTCTTTGGGAAAACATTTGGTTGTGTGTAACCTTGACTTGTCAGCGATATGTTAACGAAATTTGGCATACTGACGATGTTCCATTCGCAAGAATTATCAGTAGAAATTTTGAACTGCAAGATGACAATGCCAGATCACATTGTGCCCAGGCCGTCACCGATTATCTCCAAGGAAAAGGCATATGGACATTGAACTGCCCCCCCCCCCCCCCCCCCCCCCCCCCCCCCCATCCCCAAGTCCCATGACATCTTCCCCCCCCCAAAGAGCATTTGTGGGATTCCAGCGGAGAGAGTACCCCAGAGACCTAGCACCCGTCAACGTGGCCCAGCTTGTGGTAACTTCAGGCGGAATGACGGACAATACCAAAGGCACCGTACGCAAGTTAATCAACAGTATGACATCGTGCAGGCCCGACGGCCACACCTATATTGATTTCAACGCCCTAAATTAATTATACAGACACATTAATAGCTATAACACCTTTACTTTCATTTCATCACTTCCATTATTTTTTTGTTTTTATTCTTATTTTTTTTATTTAATTAAATTTATTTATTATCATTTATTATTATTTTTTCCGGGGGGGGGGGGGGGGGGGCGGAGAGGGGGGGATGCGGACACGTCGAAGACCCGAGTTTGATTCCCTACATGGGTACAATGTGTGAAGCCCATTTCTGGTGTCCCCCGTCGTGTTCGTGGGGAGGATGTTGTTATTTTATGCCTGCGAAAATCATGGACAGGTTGTAAGCTAAATCACAGGGCTATGACCATCGTTTCCAAGGGAGTCGCCTTTTATTACGACAGCAATATATAAATTAATGATATTATTCGGACCAGGTCAACACCGGCTTCAAACACATGAGAGTAGTCGTATCTATTAAATCGGTCAGTTCGTTATAAACGTAGTTTAATATATATATATATATATATATATATATATATATATATATATATATATATATATATATATATATATATATATATATATATATAACGAACTTAGTTTTTAGTTCCGGCCATTTGTTGTATATATGCAGTATATATGCTTATAACGAACTACGGTTATTGCGAACTAAAATATAGTGGTCCCTTTGAGCATGTTGAGAGTTCGTTATAACCGTAGTGTATATCACTTTCTCAACAATTGTCATATGAAGCGTAAAGTGTGTTTTTGTCTTTCTAAAGCTCATTATCCCAAACGGCACTCATCTAAACGGGTTCTTCGTCACGTAAACGATAACGCCGGAATAAAAGGAATTTTCACCAGTGTACTTCCCTGTACAATACGTATTGTGTGAGGTGTGAATTTCAGGAATGTCAATCAAAGCATGAACGTCCCTGGAGAGAGGTGGCTACGATTCCGCGGATACGGACTGAATTGCCCGAATGTCTTTCCGCGTTATCTAATGTTTTTTCGAAGTGCTGACTTTCTCAACCAAGTAAGATTTATTGACTTGCGAGAGAACCCGCCTCGAGAAAATAACACGTCGTTCAACAGACCCCTCGTTTGGGTGGTCTGTTCTCCAAAGTACTTGTCACTTATTGTTTGCCAATTGAGCTAGTGCGTCGGTGTTTTCATAGCACAACCGACGTATGACTGCAAACTGTTTATGATATTACGTGTCAAATATTTATGGACGAGATTTCAACTCCAGGGAGGAAGCCATGATCATTACCTAAAAAAGCCCGGATGAGATAATTATCTCCCCCTGCCTTGACGAAAGAGGGCGCATAAATCTTAGGTTTCAAACGCCCAAATGTGCAAGGCGTTTCCTCTGTAGTTTCTGATAATTTTGACCATATGTCTTTGCCATAAACGTGTCATTATCATTAGTTGCACAGAAGACAATATTTATTAGAATTCGATGATGTTTTTTAGAATGACGTGTGAAACTAAAATGCGAGGCTTCAAAGAAGTATTTCTGTTTCGGCATCATGCCTTTGAGCACGTGTTTCTATATGCTAGAGAAATAATCTAATGATCTACAGTAATTAACAGACTTAGTTGAAGTAATTAGTAATAAGTTAATGCTGATCATCTTTTTCGTGAAGCATTAACAGAGATTCGGTTTAGTGTGAGAATTCTTATCTAATGGCACATATCCAACACTACAGTAAACAGAAAAACCTTCTAAATTATTGTCAACTGGCAGCAAGATCCCGTTACCATGGTACCATAAACTCCTACTCCAAACAACAATATATTTTTAGGAGTAGTGATCAGTGCTCTGACCTTCGTGACCAGGAATGCTACGCAATGGCAGTTAGCATAGACAAAGAAGAATTAAGTCTTTGAAAGTCATTCAGAAGTGATACACATAAGAAAGAGAATATGTGGATGTCAACTTCTTTTTTATGAGGAGTATATGCTTACTCCTTCATCAGGTGAATGAATGCCATGGGGCAGAGAGCATATATACGTACATGTAAGGACAACAGTAAGATAACAAAGGGTAGAAACTAACAAGGGAAGCCAACATGTGACTGGCGCAGTTATGTGATTAGCAATAGACAATGGAAGCCAACATTTAAGTTATCTTAGCTCATCCCTCAACAGCTATCCTGCCCACCTTGTCTCCAACTCAAAAACCATCCGCAAGATCCTCAAGAACTCCGACCCATCTATCTATCTATCTATCTATCTATCTATCTATCTAGTGGTTAAAGCGTTCGCTCGTCACGCCGAAGACCCGGGCTCGATTCCTGACATGGGTACATTGTGTGAACCCATTTCTGGTGTCCCCCGCCGTGATATTGCTGGAATATGTCTAACAGCGACGTAAAACCATACTCACTCACTCACTCACTCTTATTATCATCTATCTATCTGTCTAAGTATCTATGTACCAATATCTATCCATCCTTCCTTCCTTCCATACGCCCATCCACTTCTATCTATCTACCATTTAATTTCGTTATTAAGCGTGTGAACGTTGTTATTATAGTTAGTGTTATTATAAAGTGTTATTATTACTATACATAATAAACCTCCCTGAAATGACCTGGCAACACAATGAAGAATGGAAACATTACAATCTCTTCTCTTCAGTTCCCACGCGTGGAGGTTTGTCTATTTACATTTCAATGCTAGAAACACAGTAGGGGAAAGTCTGACATATTCAGGGTAGGGTCAGCTGAGTAGTAAATGCTAGTTTGACCCCTACATCCCCGACTCCCTCCCGTCTCCCCCTAGCCCTGCCCCCTTGCTGACTCGGAGAAATATCAAACTGTCCACGCCAGAGATTTATCATCCGTTTCCTTTAATGGTCGATGCGTGCCTTCACTCATAAATATACAAATATGTTCGTGGGGTGCGATATATTTAGCATTCAATTTGTAAACGAAAATTACGTGTACATTCCGCGTTACACTTGCGGCTCGCCAGTATCCCACGTAGCTAGAGCTGTAAAATACACGGCATAAATAAATGCAAAGCTTTCTATTTTCGCGAGGTGTAAGCTGAGTTTAGAAGTTTTGAGATGAGAATATAAAATGTAGGAAAAAGCTCAAACTTCTTAGCAATTTTACAACTGTCAAAATGTAAATTAATGTTTCTGTGCTAATTTGGATTCCAATATGCTGCTGCTATCGTTGTCAGCTAAATGTTTATATATCACTACAGATAGATGAAACGTGTACATCACGTGTTCAACAGCAAATGCATGAAGTCATTGCATAAATCTGTTTCACTCCATTTAATCACATATACCAAACATAGTATTTTATCTTTTATTGCTATATGCCAATTATATAATTCAAAACTCGGTCTTTAAATAGTTCTTCATATTCCATTGTTCGTGATAAAATATGACATCGTCTGATATTGTTCATCATATGCATGAAATACGACATCGTCTTTTAGTGCTCATCGTATGCCTGGAATATTACTGTCTTCGTCTTTTGTTGTTTATCATATGTATCAAATATTTTAAAACCTTCATTGTTCATGATATTCTTGAAATATTTAAAAACCTTTCATTGTTCATAAAATGCATGAAATATTACAACGTCTTTCAATGTTTATAAAATGCATGAAATATTACTGCGTCTTTCATTGTTCATAATATGCATGAAATATTACTTCGTTTTTAATTGTTAATCGTATGCATGAAATATTACTACGTCTTTCATTGTTCATAATATGCATGAAATATTACTTCGTTTTTAATTGTTAATCATATGCATGAAATATTACAACATCTCTCATTGTTCATGATATGCATGAAATATTACTTCGTTTTTAATTGTTAATCATATGCATGAAATATTACAACATCTCTCATTGTTCATGATATGCATGACATATTACTTCTTTTTTAATTGTTAATCATATGCATGAAATATTACTACGTCTCTCATTGTTCATGGTATGCATGAACTATTTCGTTATTAATTGTTGATCATATGCATGAAATATTACTTCGTCTTTTCTTCATCACAACAGCACCAGTCGTCTGAGATGCCGCAGTTCGCTAAGTTGCGTCCCTTGGTCACACCAGAACCCTATGATCGTCGGTTTACAATCCGGTTCGCCCCGATTATGTTTCTAGGTTTGTCAGCACCACACCCGTGCTCGTGGGTTTCACCGAAGTGGTAAACGTCTGAGACCTGCATCACTTCAACATTAAGCTGACAAGCAGTGATATTGAACAATAATTTTGCAAAACCCAAGTCACTCACTCAAATCCCGTGTTCACAGTCACCGATTAGTTAAAATAATTGTCAGCACCATACCCGTGCTCGTGGGTTTAACCAAAGTGTTAAACGTCTGAGACCTGCATCGCTTCGGGCTTTCCTCCCACATTAAGCTGACACGCCGCGATATAACTGGAGTGAGTGAGTGAGTTGGGTTTTTAACAGTATTCCAGTTATATCACGGCGCGCCAGCTTAATGTGGGAGGAAAGCCCGAAGTGATGCAGGTCTCAGACGTTTACCACTTCAGTGAAACCCACGAGCACGGGTATGGTGCTGACAAACCTAGAAACATAATCGGGGCGAACTGGGATTCGAACCCACAATCATAGGTTTTCTGCACAGCGAATCGCGGCGCCTTAGACGACTGGGCCACCCGTGCCCCCGATATAACTGGAATACTGTTGAAAGCAGCGTTAAACCAACTATCTCACTCAATATTGCACAACTGCATCCTGCCACTCGCTGCCCTCTCTATGTAAAGAACCAGGAAACGAGATAAAAGAGTATAGCTTCAAAGTCGCCCCTTAGTCATACACGAGACTCTTAGCTAATAAAACATGCTCGCAAAGTGCCCTTATAATGTCCTTATAAGAGAAGATTTAAATCGGGAGAAGATGTTGTTGTACGAGCAAGACACAAATTGAGGATATGTTGGGATCTCACTGGCTCAATTTGAATCACTTCTACCGAGACCGTCAGTCGGATAAAGCAGACAGGGCAATTGTCCCCATGATTTAGGCTGAACTTTAATTGATCCTCAAGGGCAAAAAACAGCCCGAGAGGTTTGTGGCAGCGCTTCCCCCGTCGCTGCGTGGAGCCTTACGTTGACATTTATAAACGTCGAACAAAAACCAAATTGAAATATTTGCCTGCCGCTTTCACGTACAAAGGGGGCATACATTGTATATCGGAAACTTCATGGCATAACTTCTACATCTCTATTTGCTTACAACTCCAATTCAATATTTACTCCTGCACTTTTTTTATTCAAGATGTGTGTAGATAGTTGGTCTGACGGTTGAAGGGTTGCTCGGCGCCATATTGATAACGACTGTTTATACATTAGGCCTTGGACATCGTGTTGTTTGTGCTGATCGTAGAATCATTAGTTTACTTTGTATTCAGACATGGTCTCAGTTTCAATTAGTGTCGGAACAAGCCACTTCAAAGAGATCACAGGGGTCGAAATACAAATGAAACGGACATGGTTTAAAGAATCTATTTGATCCTCTTGAATTAAAACTCAACAAAGTCATGTTACGAGTTTCAGCATTCTTTATGAATGTCCCCTTTAATGACACAGACATAATGTCAAGAGAACATAGAACTGTTCTCACTTTAATGTCCTGTGATGTGGATACGAGTGACAGATCATATATGTGTGCCTCAATGTGATGCTATAAAAGATTGTTTAACGAGAACCCCTTGGTAACCCTCACTGTAAAGGTTGGGGGTTCGAATAAATATACCACTTTTGTGGGAGGACTTTGGAAGTAGTATCATCATTAATATTTTACAGATTTAACATACATATAGTTAACTATGGTTATAACGAACTCAAAGGGACCACTAATTTTTGTCCGTTATAACCGTAGTTTGATATAAGCATATAAACAGCATATAAACAGCGAATGCCCGGGACCAAAACACCGGTTCGTTATATCCGTCAGTTCGTTATTAGCATGTTCTTTAAACGTATTTTACTGTATCTGGTAGGTCAGGTCATTCATGGTGTGCGTGGATGGGAATTTATCATCTCCTTGTCGTCTTTGGGTATCACTGCTACCACAGCCGTCGTTGTCATGATGCTCATCGCCGCCATCATCATCGTCGTCGCCATTACCACCATCATCCTCATTAGCATCATTTAGTGTATCGCCATTTTCATTAATATCATCACCAACAACGGAATTGTGATGATTTTTCAATCTCATCCCCGTCCTAATCAAGCTGTCTCGCCAGCCTGAAACAGGCCCTGAAACAAATATATCCATACACCCCTTGCAAGTCTATATAAAGCCTGCAAATGAAGAGAATCTGTTGGCTGCCTTTTATTGCATTCTATTCAAATGTTTCCAGTTCAGAGTCGAGATGATTGTCTACATCGTCATCACCGGACAACGCCTCTATCACCATCATCATCATCATCACCGTCATCGTTACCAGCATCAAAGGGTATCCCCTCCACTAACCACAATCCAATAACAGAATGAGAAAGGTTCTCGAGCATGAAACCCACGAAAGCCGTTCTTGAAAAAACCCAAACGCTTTCAAATACCAAACAATAAAAATGCAATACAAAAAAGACTTGAGCTCCTGCAAGGCACAATCTTGTATCGAAAAGAAGCTTCGATTCAACCAGGCGTTGTCCAAAGCGGACCTACCGCTGGGACTATCGTTGTTCTTTGTTTTAAGTTATCAACAAACGTATCGCAAAGACCGCTTTGTGGAACAAGTCCCAGGCCAAGAACTCCAAACATCACGGAGACTAGGGAACTCCATTCCCACCTCACCAACATGTTACGAGTTCCAGTTAGTGATGCTTGGATCTCTCCTGGTGTTAATAAGAGGATGCGCCTGGACCAGATCAAGAGCTCCAGTCACAGAAACGAGACGAATCGTTACCAAAGTTTTTCTTTTTGATTATCTATATTTTTAAAATTCAGAACTTGCTGATGTTTCCCCTTTTCAGGCGCGAGAGAGTGTAGGTTTATTAAGAAGACAAGGAGTCGCTGGGGTATACCGAGGCTTAGCCCGCCTACTTAGAACCTTTAAAATGGATTAAAAAGTTACTGGCATCTCTCAAAGGACTCGTCTTTAAATGGAGTTTAATTGATTTTGAAATGAAATATCGCTTGTTCTTGACGCGAGAGCACCAGGCCGATATTTACGGCTATTTAGGGTCTACTCCAGAGTCGGTTCTATATGTCTAAATTGTTTTCTGCAATCTCAGACCCAAAAAAAGCAGTTCCCCCAAAAAATAGAAACATATTTCTTTTCAACTATGTTTTTCAGAAATTTAGAATATACCACTGTATAAATGCATTTAAAAAATAACCGATTTTATGACAAAAAGGGTTTAGAGTCTTTTATCCAATATGTTCTGTGGCCTTCAGAAAGACCTTCTGTAAATAATCGAGTCTGGACCAGACAATACAGTGATTGATATCATGAGCATCGATCCACGTAATTGGAATACGATGACATGTATCGAACAAGTCAGTGAGCCTTACCACCCGATCCCGTTAGTCGCCTCTTACGGCAAGAATGGGTTGCTGAAGACCTATTCTGACCCGGATCTTCACGGGTCAAATGGCAAATCTAAGAATTAGTGAGCATAGTGCATACACGTAACGTCCTTAATTACGCATGTATATTAACATGGAAACATGTCAACACTTCGAAAGATTGTTTTGGGCGATTTAGCTTAATTTGGTCGAGAGGAGGTGGTGAGGCGAAATGGGGTTTAACGTCGCGTCCAAGATTATTGCAATTATATAGCGACGTGCATGCACGTGTGTGTGTGTGTGGCTGCTTGTACTTGTCCGGACTGGCGGCAATTCATAGTGCTAGCTCACTGAGATACCATGCCACAGTTTTAACATGAATACCCCACTCAGACACAGTGTACTGACTCCGAGCCGACAAGACCTTGTTTTAGCCCCTTAATGCCGAGCGCCAGACAGGGTAACAACAAGTACCATCTCTTAACGTCTTTTGGTATGACGCGGCCGGGGATCGAACCCCGGACCTTCCGCTCTCCGGGCGGACGCTCTACCACTAGACCACGGAGGCGGTCATATCAGCTTACATATTAGAGAATAGAATAAACGTTGTAAAAGTGATGCATGTTTGACGTTTACCACTTTGGTTGAACCTATGCCCCCGGTATGGTCCCGAGAGGAAGTTTATTCCATAAACGTATTGTTAAAATTCAAGGAAATCGACCAGTGAGTGAGTGAGTGAGTGACTGGGCCTCGACGAAGCTACCACTAGGCTACCCCTCCTTGGACAAAAGTGTATGTTGGATAACGAATACCACAACTGTTCAGGGCTTCAGGCATATAATATTTCATTTCTTGATTTTCAGATGCACTGACCCCAGACAGCAGGAATATGGAAAAAAAAAAAAAAAAAAAAAACACTTAAAGGGTCTACTTATGTGTTGATTTTGTTTTTGGACCACCCATCGTAATAAAGAACTTAGGTAAACCATAAAGAACTTAGGTATGCCATAAAGAACTTAGGTAAATCAAGGCAATAAGAAAGGGCCTAAGTGTCGTGGTGGGTGTGGGCGAGTGAGCATTTAGCGGTATTCCAGGTATACTCAAGACAGGCCTGTTAATAATCAGGGACAAACATTCCAAACAAAGAAGGGTAGCTTAGGCATTAGAAACATACGATTCGTATCGCTGGGGTGCAATGAATCAAAATCCGGTGCCAGGTCGTACATCATCACAGCCTGCAGCCCAGGAGTCAACCCCTGAGAATCAAGAGAGGAGTACAAATGTGCTGGGCACCACCTATTCACAACAACAGTTGAGTACATGGCACCTATTCACGACAACACTTGAGTACATGGGACCTATTCACGTCAACAGTTGAGTACATGGGACCTATTCACGACAACTGTTGAGTACATGGGACCTATTCACGTCAACTGTTGAGTACATGGGACCTATTCACGTCAACAGTTGAGTACAGTGGACCTATTCACGACAAGAGTTGAGTACTTGGGACCTATTCACAACAAGAGTTGAGTACTTGGGACCTATTCACGACAAGAAGTGAGTAGGTGGGAACTTTTCGAAGCGGGGTATAAGGGATTTATTCTGCCTCTCAGAATCCACGTGCAGCCTGGTTTGCTCGTGGCGGGGTATAAGGGATTTCTTCTCTCGCTGCGAAATTTATTCCCCTCCAAGGCAGGATATACAGTATCTTATCAAGATCACGTGGACCAATCTGATCTCATCATTCTAACAAGGAGGTATGATAATTGGGTTTAGACTGTAATGCATCTTTTGTAACGACGGTAGGCAAAGAGTTAATCGACCGCCGGGGGAAGGAAAAGAAGTGCTCGATAGTGTGGGCATCGACTGCATTCTTACTCTGCTAAGTCACAATCAAACTGGGGCGGTCGGGTAGCCTAGTGGTTAAAGCGTTCGCTCGTCACGCCGAAGACCCGGGTTCGATTCCTGACATGGGTACAATGTGTGAAGCCCATTTCTGGTGTCCCTCGCAGTGATATTGCTAGAATATTACTAAAAGCAGCGTGAAACCATACTCACTCACTCACTCACAATCAAACTCTCCCAAATTAAATGTACAAACAGATATCAGATATGAAATTGAAATATATTCTCGGTTATTGTTTCAACGTGATAATTCGGTAACTCCGTCGAAAAACAGTTCCCCTTTACATATACTTGTCATGGATGACTTAAATGTGGATTGGTTGGTCACACTGAGTGACCTGCCATCGCTGATTGTACTTCTGATAGGCCGACGGCGTGCATTGTTGTTCATGCCATCAATCACTGGTTTGCCTATCCAAGACTTACTTCTTTACAGGCTGTCCTAATGAAGCTGGTTGGTTGGTTGGATGGTTTGTTGTTTTACGCCGCACTCAGCAATATTCCAGCTATATGACGGCGGTCTGTAAATAATCGAGTCTGGAACAGACAATCCAGTGATTAATATCATGAGCATCGATCCAAGAAATTGGGATACCATGACATGCATCACCAAGTCAGCGAGCCTGACCACTCGATCCCGTTAGTCGCCTTTAACGACAAGCATTGTCACCTTTTACGGCAAGCATGGGTTGCTGAAGACCTATTACCCCGGAATCTTCACGGGTCTAATGAAGCTGGAATGACTGCAGCGTCGCTTCACAGATGACACATATCCATACATTAAAAAACAAATCTGAAATTCATCAACAGTTGATATTATTTCCCTGGGAATTAGAGATAAGAATAAATATTAGAAATAATGTTTTTGAGCCAGGAATATGAAATACAACTCACGCAGTCGCGCAGCTTAACCGTGAATCGTTAATGCTTTGCGGATAGAAGGTGTCAACTCGCAATCCTTCCCGTTATTAATCGTGTCTTAATATAGCTTTGAGTATTAGATGGCTTAGTCCCTATCAACCTGATATTATATCTTACGGGTTTATTTGGACAAAGGAATAATGGGGTTCTAACAACATGGGAGTATTTGTGTTTGTCGGGATGGGCTTCCTCAGAAAATGTAAATAGGCCCCCTGTACGCACCTCTTTCTTGTGAGAAATAGATCCCTAGTAGTCATCTCTTGTGAATAGGCCCCTTGTACGCCCCTCTTTCTTGTGAGGAATAGATCCCTAGTAGTCATCTGTTGTGAATAGGCCCCTTGTACGCACCTCTTTCTTGTGAGGAATAGATCCCTAGTAGTCATCTCTTGTGAATAGGCCCCCTGTACGCACCTCTTTCTTGTGAGGAATAGATCCCTAGTAGTCATCTCTTGTGAATAGGCCCCTTGTACGCACCTCTTTCTTGTGAGAAATAGATCCCTAGTAGTCATCTCTTGTGAATAGGCCCCTTGTACACACCTCTTTCTTGTGAGGAATAGATCCCTAGTAGCCATCTCTTGTGAATAGGCCCCTTGTACTCACCTCTTTCTTGTGAGGAATAGATCCCTAGTAGTCATCTCTTGTGAATAGGCCCCTTGTACGCACCTCTTTCTTGTGAGGAATAGATCCCTAGTAGTCATCTCTTGTGAATAGGCCCCTTGTACTCACCTCTTTCTTGTGAGGAATAGATCCCTAGTAGTCATCTCTTGTGAATAGGCCCCTTGTACGCACCTCTTTCTTGTAAGGAATAGATCCCTAGTAGTCATCTCTTGTGAATAGGCCCCTTGTACGCACCTCTTTCTTGTGAGGAATAGATCCCTAGTAGTCATCTCTTGTAAATAGGCCCCTTGTACTCGCCTCTTTCTTGCGAGGAATAGATCCCTAGTAGTCATCTCTTGTGAATAGGCCCCTTGTACACACCTCTTTCTTGTGAGGAATAGATCCCTAGTAGCCATCTCTTGTGAATAGGCCCCTTGTACTCACCTCTTTCTTGTGAGGAATAGATCCCTAGTAGTCATCTCTTGTGAATAGGCCCATTGTACGCACCTCTTTCTTGTGAGGAATAGATCCCTAGTAGTCAACTCTTGTGAATATGTCCCTAGTACTCAACTCTGGTAGTGAATAGGTCCCTAGAACTCAACTCTGGTAGTGAATAGGTCCCTAGAACTCAACTCTGGTAGTGAATAGGTCCCTAGAACAACTCTGGTAGTGAATAGGTCCCTAGAACTCAACTCTGGTAGTGAATATGTCCCTAGTACTCAACTCTGGTAGTGAATAGGTCCCAAGTACTCAACTCTGGAAGTGAATAGGACCCAAGTACTTAATTCTGGTAGTGAATAGGTCCTTTGTACTAAACTCTGGCAGTAAACAGGTCTTATTCATGTCGTGAATAGGTCCTTTGTGCTCAGCTGTTGTCGTGAATAGGACCCAAGTACTCAACTTTCTCCGAGTCAGTGAAAGTCACGCAACATAGCACACGTTAACCTCAGCTCAATCGAACAACTATTTTCTACCAATTTTTCATTTGTTTTAATTCTTTTACAATGTCATATTAAACATATCGGTAAGATAAATTTGTTGTAGCAGGATCACTAGGGATACATGAGGTTTCATGCGGCCCTCGTAAGTTCTGATATACTTCGATACACATGTACACAAAGCTGGCATGAACAGACCAGAAACACGGGGACCTAAGATTACCTGCCCTTAACATCCCCACAACAATGGAGTACACATTAAGGAGTTTTAAAGAATAACGATATGCGTGACCATGAAGTCACGGACTCTAGTCACAGACAGTAACAGCTGTGTATGCATCTGCAGCGTGATTGACGGCATCAGCTGATTCCACACCTTAAGTTACAAATGGTCACGTGGGCGCGGCGACGAGATGCGCCTACAGATAACACGACATTAAGACCTCAACTCCAAATCTCTAATGACGCAATTTCTCTAACACTGACACGACTCTGGGGAGAATAGTTTCCCAATTCTCTGACAACAAGTGAAAAAAAAATTCGACCATAAAAGGCATTCTATTACATAATGAGAATATTCAAGAATACTGTTTCATGCAGCTTATTTAACCACGCGATATGTCAAGACGACGATAGAACGAAATCAGCATGGACGTTGGGTAGAATGAGAAATGTTATAAACAGACTAGCGGATAAAGAGACACAATTAACATTGCTATGCGAACCGATGCTATCGCTCTAATCTGACAAATTATATCACCGTGTCAGTTCATGCGGACGATCGAGATACCGTGATAATATGGTCTGCAAACGATCCCATTTCACACTTTTATTCATAATTATGTTCCGGCTTTCATGCACATCGGACACATGCAACGAGTATATTATTACAACGCATTGGATCTTATCTCAAACCCGATTGTACCTGCACTGTTGAAAACGCGGGAAATTGTGACACACTGGTTGACGCGAGTTGTGGCCGTGTCGCCCTGTTGCTTGTATCCTGTATTGCCGCACACATGTAAAACACCCGGACAGAAACAATGAGGCTTGGGAGGTCGAATGATTCACAGACAGGTTGATAGGTTTTCGTTGTTACCTAATCGTACGATAGAAGACGTTATGTCTGATGGAGGTGAGATAGATTCGTTTACAGGGCGATGGCAGCCACATTAACCGATACCTAGAAACTTGATAATGTAACAGAAGACATATGCTGGAACAGGTGTTAGATTGAGAAGTTCATTGTTACTTCATTCGTTAAAGTGTCTTAAGCTCATTTTTTGTTTTACTGGTATCTGTTTCTACACAACAAATCACGAACTGGTTGTTTGTTATACCTGAAAGGGAGGTAACTTTGGACCACCTCTCCGCAAAACGACCTTTGTGGTCCAAGTTTCCCAGTTATATACCACCACCACCACCACCACAAACTCGCAAAATGAAACCAATAAAAGTTGTTAAATGCTGAACCTTTGCAAAAATGAGTTTTAATTTCCTCATATTATTAGTATTCATTACCTTGACAGATAGTACTTAAAAAGGCAAAGGTGGTGCAGTTGCCCGAGACGCCTCAACTCGGTGTACCTAGAGAAGTGGGTTTGAATCCCAGAGTCGCCCTCATTATGTTTTTTGGTTTGGCAGCACCATATTCGTGGTGATGGGTTTCACCAAAGTGGTAAACGTCTTAGACATGCATCTAATAGGGCTTTTCACACGTAAAGCTCTCACACCGTGATATAAGGTAATCTGTTCAGAACCGTGTCGTTAAACCCAATTCTCTCACTATCAAGGAGAAACAGATAGTGAGGATTCCGCAAATATCATTTAAGACCCTTTTTATATTACTGTATTTGACCTGAAACTCGGAAAATAGGGGATAAGTTATTTATTCTTTTTCGACCTTCGACTTTACTAATCTTGGATATATTCGATTAATTTCGGAGTCGGGTCATAATAGATCCTCGTAATTGTATGCAGTACGAAAATGGTTGCATCTTTATCTTGCTTTCAGTCACTAGTTTTCCTGGTCAAAGCTCGATTATTTACAGACTGTGTTGATAAATAACATGAATATTGACTGCGGCACAACACACACTCACTCATTCACGTTTGAGTGTACTATCCCGTTTAACCAAGCTAACTATATGATTTTAAACATCGGTTAGGTCAGAATAAATGGATTATTAATTTTACTGAAGATTTACTTATGGTAAAACTAATAACTTAATACAATTCCCCTTGTACGAAAGAAAACATTTTTGAAAACTTTACAAATTTAAAGAGAGAAAAAATCAGAATCACATTTCATAAATATGCAGAGAGAATTATCAAATACCATAGAGGTACTAGATTTATTGCCTATTACAATCACTTTCTGGTCTTACTTTCATTTTGATTTTCAAATACACAACTGTGAAAATCATTTATGAACTTTAAATTAACAGTTAAGTTTCCAAGAATATATAATTATATATGTTATACTAATTTAAGAATAAGTATGCAAATTCGCTTTGTATCACAAACAATTCAGCAGATATGTACGTACATATATATATTATGTACATGTTAATATATACAGTCAACCCCGTTATCTTGAACCTAGCGGAACTGTGTTGCAATTTTGAAATATCCGGACATTCTAGACAGCGAGGCATGGACATCGAGACTGATCAAGTAACAGTGTTATAGATCCACACCAATACGATGGCATACACGAGAAATGTAGAACACACAACGTGCATGCGATGACAAATAATTGTATACCGCAGGCAATGATCAATAACATTTGTGACAAATTGTGAACACTGAACAGTGTACGCATATTACAAGTAGGATTGACAAAACGTGTAGATGTACCTTATTAGGCATAGCAGCAATCGGTAGTTAATGCACTGCAATGTATAATATTATAATCTCTCAAAGGTTCTACCCCAGTTGTCAGACAGGTCAACAAGGAAGGGTTGTAATGTAATGATAATGTTAAGCTTGGTCTACCTATTGTTACAAAGGATCAGTCCAGATTGTCTCAGAGAATCTCAATTAACACATCGTTCTATTCATATCTTAAATCATTTTAATAATTTTCTCAGCTAATATTAAAAAGAAAGAAATTCTAGAATACAAAATAACGACCCTTTGTAAAATATATTTTAATCCTGTTTAACAAATAGGTATACAGGAAAATATCGTTATCTATGCATACATACAAGTCCATAAGTCCATGGATGTGTAGTACTTCTATCCTTAAGTCAAGTCTAGATACGTCGACAGTACAATGCCAACAAGGATGTATCGGTGCAAATCTGGATTTCACAAGTCTCTAGGTCTCTAAATACGCCAGTACTAGTTTATATAGGGACAAATTGTTCTTATTATTTATATAATCTGAAATTATGATTTAAACTAAAAATCCTGTCCTTACATGCGTGTGCAAGTCTATTTCCATCCTACGACTGTGTGTTATCTAACTGTACCCCAGATCCAAGACATGTACCACTTTGGGGAACTCAATGGATATGCCTGTGATGCAAAGGATCCAAGGACCAGGGTGGGGGCGAATCAGGATCCGAATCCATGACCAGTGGATCCTATCACGTCTAAGAGACGCAACTCTGCACAGAGATGTACAGCGCCTTGGACCATTGTGCCACACGTGGTCTCTCTGTAGTAAGACACAATCGCATATCCTGCCTCTGATACAAAACATTTGAGGACTGTTCTGGCTCCGTCGTCTGGTCAGAGAGCGGAAGGTCTGGGGTTCGATCCCCAGGCTACTTCATACCAAAAGATGTTGAAAGATGGTACTTGTTGTTACTCTACCTGGTGCTCGACATTAAGGGGATAAATCAAGGACTTGGCGGCTAAGAGTCAGCTGACTGTCTGAGTGGGGGTATTCATGATAAACTGCGGCGTGGTATCTCAGGGAGCCAGCACTATAAAATCGGCATTAGTCCGGACTAGTACAAGCAGACACACACACACGCACGCACGCACGCACGCATACACACGCGTGTGCATGCGCGTCGCTGTAAAGATGCAATGACCTTGAACGAGACGTTAAATCACATTCCACCTCACCACTGGGCAAATTGTGTCATTGTCTCGCTGGATGCCTAAACGGACGTCAAGTATTGCATTTAGAAACCAACTTAACATTAATAATCTTTATACGGAAGGGGCAGAAGACGTTGCCGCCATATTGTCCTTTTTTTCTAAAATACTGGCACTAATAAAACAATTATTTGTTTCTTTATCACAGCCGCCTCCTGGCGAGACGATACTTCACATACGTTAGCCACACAGCTACCGATCTACCACCATTCATCCAGCGATTCCATCTCTATTATAATGTCTTGTTTGAAAGACAACACGGTCACCTATAGCCAAAAGGCAAGTAACATGCCTTTGGATATGTCTACGAAACTAAATCCGAGGCTCGTATTTTCGGGCCTCTTTGACAGTGATGGATATTTCATCAAAAGATACGTGTAAAACAATACTGTGTGAAAGGAATATTTAATTCGCAGCTATCTTACAATGTCATAAACGACGGAGGCGGTGACAGATAACATCATAACCGACTACGACAACGCCTGGACTGGCCTCACACTCTGGCGCCTGAGTTCCTCGCGTCCATATTCAAAATACATCAAGCTGCATACTTACGTTTAATTGAATCTTTTATGACACAGCTCTTTGCATGAATTCCACAATAAAATCTTGACATTTAGTATGAAAGAGGTGTGTGTGTGTGGGGGGGGGGGGGGGGGGGTTAAATACTTTTGCTCCATGTTTGTCCTTAATTTAGTGTTTTATACAATTTTGACATTAAACAACAAAGGATGGTTAAACATTTCTTCCACATTATTCCATAACTATATGCGTAATACTATGTATTCGAGGACGTGGTACAAACAATATGCAGCAGAAATCAATATGCTTACACCCGTTTCATTTAATCTGACAAAATAACTTTGTAGTCTTTGAACGAATGTTTAACAATGATAATTTGCCATGCGTTAACAGAAACGGGAGAGTACTACATTTTTGCTACTTAGAAATGTCATTGACAACAGCTACGTACAATATACAACAGAATTCAAGATGCTTACATTCTTTAATTGATTCATATTGAATACCATTATCTTTTAGTGAAATTTAACAATAGGAATTTGATGACGCACAGTCTCCATTGTTATACCTTAACAGAAACAGAAAGATGAAGGTCATTTGTCTTGTACATATCATTAACAAGAGTGACAAGAGCAGTTATGTACAATATATACATGAATTCAAACTATTTATATCACAATCATGAAATTTAATCATGAATGTAATATAACAATGTTATAGTCTTTGCGTGCAGTTGATATGATAATTTGACATGTTAGCCGGGATAAAAAGGTGCTTTTGCTCAATATTTGTCCTTGTCATAATTATTCATTGTCTGAAAGGACACCACGCTATACACACTATGCATAATACATGCACATTAATCAAGCTGTGTAGTTCAACTTAATCATATTTAACACCGTTGTAGTCACGGCCTGACTTCCACAGTGATATTTTGACATCTTAACCAGAACAGAGGGGAACATTCTTGATGTTAAATGAGGATAAATATAAGCTAAGTACATACATTAAGTCTTTTCGTGACTTCCACAATGCATATCTGACGAGTTGGAACGAGTGTCTACAAAACATGATCGGTTATCGGTCCCAAAGACTCTGAATGACACATTCTGTTTTAAAGATTTCAACAAATTTATTCCCCTTTAAATATTTTTAAATTTGTTTATATTTGACATCACAGAGAAATACAGCACCTTCGTTTATGTGCATCTTTATGTCACATGTTAAACGTCTTTTTTAGTCTTGTTTTTTTGCATAGTCCCAGCAAGGCTTCAAAGGGTATATTTCTTCCGAAAATCCATCGACTTTTCTTGAAAATAGAAGTCATAAGATTGGTAAAGCAGAGATGAACAAATTTCAAAACTCTCAACCTTTCATGGTTTTGTTCAAAATCCAGTGGATGCACTCCATGTTCAGATTATTAACACATGAATTTACAAAACGGTTTCCTGTCGATAAATGTACGTCATTCGGATCCACTCGGTTTATTCCGCTACCTGATATCATACCTCGAGGTTCTATTGGTCTGAGACGAGACGAGTGTTGTATACGTTAGACATATATACAACACGGCGTTCGGTCCGTTGCGTGGGAGTATGAAAACAGATTAAAAGAATGTACATAATGCATCGACGTTTCTAAAGAAAGGGAAGGATTGGCTTTTCCCTAACATAGACAAATCCTTCCGTTCGTCGTGAGTTAAAGTCCAAAATAGTCCTAAGTATTTAACTTATTTTGGCACAACCTCTCTGTTTCAAGTACAAGTCGTACTCTCGTCTCCAGCGACTTCTCGTTTAGTTCCTACGAGACACCACGAGACAAGACGTTACAGGTAATACACTGACGGCCCATGTAATCAGGTTCTCGCGTCTGTGCTATCAGCTAAGTATCGACATAAATCTCACTCTACAAGGTCCCACTTACTCCTGTCTGTCGCTGGAGTCGAGCTGTGACAGCACCAAAGTACCAAGATTAAGTTGAAGTTGAATTATTGCCTCACTTAGCACGGGTGTGACAGTTGCAGAGGCTGGCAATGTCCTGCTGTGGTTCTTGAGAGCAGAGGACCTTGTCGCAAGAAAAGCTTGGGTCAAAGATAAGGATTACCCAGACACTGCCTGCCCAGACGAGACATGTCAAGTGAAGTTTCATTCCAAGTGCATGGTTTCTAACATGGCAAATTCAATGATGACGTCGAAAGTGTTCCATGTAAATGCAGAGTCACCTGTTTTCGTTGTCGTTCACCGATACCAAAGCGGCGTTTAAGGATTCGGTTGTTGCGGATGATGAATGAGTGAGTGACTGAGTAATTATTGTTTAACGCAAAATGAAAATGAAGAGAGTCACTGGGCTCCTTTTACTATATTTTTATTAAGATAACTGAACAACTGTTGTTTTTTTCTGTACCATATGTTAATTTCAGAGACTAGATGTTAGTCTACATCAGCAGTCATGCAGCTATTCTCGGCGGTGATGAAGAACGCTGAAATGTCCACATCAGTATTGAAATTCCAAACCAAATGTCCTCGTTTTGTACGTCACCTGAGCGAAATCCCATTTGTTCTTCTATTTTACACAACAAAATCTACATACAACGAGAGAAAATAACGTCAAAAGATAATATGATAGTTATTGGCCCACAAACATACAAAACATTTGTAATATATAGGAACGTCCCAGTGGGCGGGAAGGTGTTTTTTAGAGCCAGGTGTGTCACGTTACACAGAAACCTTTTACTCATAAACATATTTAACACATAAGCTTCTTTAGTCATTATTCACTCCCTTCGTATAAGTTCTATAGATGTATTGCAAACGCGCTGTCACAAACGGCACAAGAAAGCTACTGCGAATATTCATTTCAAGTCACTTTTTAAAAATTACTTGAATAGGAAGCGGTTAAAGGTATTCACCGAGGCTTGAGTGTATAGACTTTGTGTAATGGGTGAGGTGGGGTGAAATGAGGTTTAACGTCGCGTTCAGGATTATTGCACACGCGCGTGTGTGTGGGTGCTTGTACCATGCCGCAGTTTCACCTGGATACCCCACTCAGACACAGTATTCTGACCCTTTAGCTCCGAGACGACCAGCCCGTGTTTTATCCCTTCCGTGCCGAGCGCCAGACAGGTAACAACAAGTACCATCTTTTGACGTCTTTTAGTAAGACGCGACTGTCTTGTATGATAAATAGTGATAGTATTTAAAATGTTCTCTCAAATTATTTTTGTTGTTTTGCAAGATACGATGAATCAGGATGTTGTACTCCTGACGTGTTCAGAAAGTGAACTCCATTATGCCGTCATTAGACAACGCGGTTACGTTAGGCCCTCCAGTCTTTTAGTGTGACTCGATGACTATCTTAAGTTGTAATCTGAAAAAAGCATTGTCCAGCTAATTGTGTTATACCCTTTATTGAAACCTCATTGAGTCTGCTTACAGATATATGTCCACACACTCAATTTTCGACCGTGACGTTTTTGGCCGTATATTGTTTTGTGTTATGTTGAAATATATCCATGATCACCCATTGACGCGTGCCACTGCCTGTGACGTCACTATTGACGGGGAGCTCCCTTACATATTGTACACCGAGGTAGTGTTCCCAACCAAGAACGTAACGAAAGCGAGCCCACCACTACATCACGTATTGTGACAGGCTTGTTCATTGCAATTTTTGCGTTGCATCCAGTTTATTTTGTGATTGTCATTTTTTACGCGATATATTTTAGTAACCTGTTATCCCGCGAGTTCCCATTTGTATAGCCTATCAAATCTATCCAATACAGTCTATTATGTTTGGCAAGTCTAGATTACTGCAGTATCAGTTTCAGAAAATGAAGAAAGTCTCTGGGCTCCTATGTATTACATTTGATGACTATAAGTTAGCAACTGTTTTTTTTCTGTAAAATATATTCATTTTTGAGGCTAGATGTTAGTCTACCATTGTATTACGGCCAATATTTTAACAAAATGCACGGTAATGAACGGCAAACTGTCTAGAATTAATTCTTTGATAGGCATTTAGAAGATGGAGTACTAAGTACTAAGTCACTTGTTTGATAACAGTGTTAGAACTTACACCGACACGTCGCTCTTAATTGTAATACAGAAGTTCATCCATAAATTCTTATCCTTACTTGTCTACACTTGTTTCCCTGTATTAAACAGAATTTAAAATAAAGCCAAATTTTGAATGTATGATCTTGCATCGTCAACATATTAATCATTATCGACTGAACGTAGCTGATTTGAAAATATCTGATAATATGTATTGAAATTACAGGTTGAAAAAATCAATACGAAAATATTTCTGACAATATAATTAGATATCAAGTTAAATCCCAGGGAAAAATAAAAATGGTATCCAGTCTATGTTAACGACAAGGTGAAGGCCGCTTATTTGTGAGAAAAAAATGCATTGTAAGACATGACAAAGTTGACAAAATTTATGGATAACAACTTCTTTAATACTGTGGGTCGGTCGGGTAGCCTAGTGGTTAAAGCGTTCGCTCGTCACGCCGAAGACCCGGGTTCGATTTCCGACATGGGTACAATGTGTGAAGCCCATTTCTGGTGTCCCCCGCCATGATATTGCTGGAATATTGCTAAAAGCGCATAAAACCATACTCATTCACTCACTCACTCTTTAATACTGTAAAGGCGACGTTTCGGTATAGATCCTTAGACCGTTGTCAAGCAAGGAAAACGGTACAAGGACCTATACCGAAACGTCGCCTTTACAGTATCAAAGAAGTTGTTATCCATACATTGTGTCTACTTTGTCTTCCGTCAACTTCTAAGTAATGCCTATGAAACAATTTAATTGAAAGACATGTTCGTCTCCAACCACCACGTCAAACTAAAACACTAAAAATGAGACCCAACACATATCTTTGTTTTACTCTACCGCTAGTCACAACCATAAGTTAGCAAGGACGAGGTTGCAGTCGTAGAGAAGATGACGCTCAATTAGCCCAAACCTACAAGCTTGGCATGGCCTTATAAAGGACAACAATAAGGTTCAGCGCCGGAGGCAAACCGCTTTCGAGTGTCCACCAAAACAGATTCCATGAAGCGTGAAGGCGAAACAGTGACGAAATTATATGAATGGATCACTGAAAATCACTGCTTCACCGGCCGTTCGCGTAAAAGTAAGCATGTCCTGCCCAACTGGAAGCCTCGCCACTCACAGCCTGGTTCCCTGGGTATGCTGCGCTGACGCGACACTGTAGCGCCAGCACAGCATGCCCAGGAAACCAGGCTGCAGTACTCCTGCCAAGCGACGATGTCGCCTCTCAGACCAACTATTATGTCCATTCAATGAGTTATCACAAACTTGGCTCTGGAAAGATAAACATTGATATATGTCACTTAAAATAACTTGCTGTAAAGGAATGCTAGAAAGACGTATGGATTTCTCCCTGTGAAGCTTATGAAGTGCCCCATGGAGATTCCGGGTTTGAGTTGGCCCCTAGCAACCTATGCTTGCTCGCAAGAGGTGTGTATATGGGTGGGGGAAGCCTTGGTGACTTGAGTATCGCCGACAGCTGGATCGTTGCTCATAATATCAGTCACTGGTTTGTCTGGAACAGGTTGAACTTTTTATTATATATACCCTCACCTTTTCGCGAACACCTTATATCGTCAATATTTGACAGTGATTCACAAACACATGCTCATGATATAGTTGGAATCGTACAATTGACTCTGTTTTTTGCAGATATTTCTATTGGATATGGAAAGGGTTTTGTCGCTTTATTTACAGTGCCGGCATGGCTGGAGTGCGACAGGAATCAAGAATTGAGCAAGAATCCAGGAACCGACTCATGGAGTCGACTCATCAGAGGGGAGTTACAAAAATCACATATCTCTGTTTTGCGAGACAGTTTTCCTACACACGTCATAATCTACTCTGAGAATTATGTATATTTGTTTTTCATTTTAGCTCAATTGTACAATCATATATAATATCAATTCGTTTCATGCATCATAATGTTATAGATATATATCATCATGTTATAATGTGTGCAAACGTATTGGTGTGATGTCTGTTCTCTGTGGGCGCGTCGTGCAATACATTTCTTCTTCATTCTTCCCTCTTCTCTTCCTCCCCTTCTCTTCTTTCCCTCTTCCTCTTCTTCCCCTCCTCTCCTCCTCTTCTTCTTCTCTCTAATCCTCCTCCTTTTCCTACCCCCTTCTCCTTCTCTTCCTCCTCCTCTTCTTCTCCCTCCTCCCCTCCTCTTCTCCCTCCACCTCCCCTCCCTCTTCTTCTCCCTCTCACTCCTCCCCTCCTCTTCTTCTCCCTCCGCCTCCCCTCTTCTTCTTCTCCCTCCTCCTCGTCCTCTTCTTCTCCCTCAGCCTCCTCTTCTTCTTCTTCCTCTTTTTCTCCCTCTGCCTCCTCTTCCTCTTCTTCTTCCTCTTCTTCTTCTCACTCCTCCTCTTCTTCTCCCTCCGCCTCCTCTTCCTCTTCTTCATCTTCTTCTCCTTCTCACTCCTCCTCTTCTTCTTCTCCCTCCTCGTCCTCTTCTCCCTCCTCCTCCTCATTCTCTTCTTCTCCCTCCTCCTCTTCCTCTTCTTCTCCCTCCTCCTCGTCTTCTCCCTCCGCCTCCTCTTCCTCTTCTTCTTCTCCCTCCTCCTCTTCTTTTTCTCCCTCTCACCCCTCTTCTTCTTCTCCCTCCGCCTCGTCCTCTTCTTCTCCCTCCGCCTCCCCTCTTCTTCTTCTCCCTCCTCCTCGTCCTCTTCTTCTCCCTCCGCCTCCTCTTCTTCTTCGACTTCTTCTCCCTCTCACTCCTCCTCTTCTTCTTCTCACTCCTCCTCGTCTTCTCCCTCCGCCTCCTCTTCCTCTTCCTCTTCTTCTTCTTCTCCCTCCTCCTCTTCTTCTTCTCCCTCCTCCTCGTCTTCTCCCTCCGCCTCCTCTTCTTCTTCTTCTTCTCCCTCCTCCTCGTCCTCTTCTCCCCCGCCTCCTCTTCCTCTTCTTCCTCTTCTTCTCCCTCCTCCTCGTCCTCTTCTTCTCCCTCCTCCTCGTCCTCTTCTTCTCAGGCTCCTTTTCGTCTTCATCTCCCTCCTCCTAACCTCCCCAACCCCTTCTTCTTTCCCCTCCTTTTCTCCCTCCTCCTCCTCTTCTTCTCCTTCCTCCTCTTCTTCTGCCTCTTCTTCTCCCTCCTCCTTGTTCTTCTCCCTCCTCCTCCTCCTTTTCTTCTTCATCTCCCTCCTCCTCCTCCTCCTTTTCGTCTTCATCTCCATCCTCCTCCTAACCTCCCCCACCTCTTCTTCTTTCCCCTCCTTTTCTCCCTCCTCCTCCTCTTCTTCTCTTTCCTCCTCTTCGTCTACCTCTTCTTCTCCCTCCTCCTCCTTCTATTTATTCTTTATTATTATTATTATTATTATTATTATTATTATTTTTATTTTTATTATTATTTTTATTATAAACCACATATTATCTGTACGTTTTCAAAACGTTCTTGTTACTGCACATTAACAAGGCACGTCCGGATGAGGCCAAGCAGAATGCCTGCTGGCATTAGACAGCGTCACGAACCATTACTGAAAACGTCATTGTTGCCTTCAGAAAGTCAGTAGTGTTACATCATGAGGGAAATCATGTTGAATTACGTGAGAGGAACAAGTGGAATACTTTATACAACTCAGGAAGATAACACAATTGAACCCTCCCTGTACAATCAAGAAAAAGAAATGTAGAAAAAGAATGACATGCTGTTGCATTGTGTGTCATAGAATACGGAAGAATAGTACGGCAGAATATGGTGTGGTATACAATGTAACTAGTCTCGAAATGTTTGGAGTACGCTATCGTGTATGTATATAATTATGTTTTGTTCCAGGCACTTTAAGGTCATTTTGATATTTATTTTACATTTTTTTTAATTCTATTTTTGGGGTAATTGTTCCTGTGTTATTTTGTATTATTATTATTATTATTATTTATTTATTTATTTATTTATTTATTTATTTATTTATTTATTTATTTATTTATTTATTTATTTATTATTATTTATTTATTTATTATTATTTATTTATTTTATTTTTATTAAATTATTTTTTTATTGTTGTTGTTGTTATTATTTCTTTGAGGGGTGGGGGTGGGTGTGCTAATGCCCGACTGTCTCCGTTTTATGACATCAGAGACTTTGTCATAATATCGAGTTTGGGTTTCAAAATTCTGCTTCACTTACTGAGTAAACGGTACACCCTTTCTGTTTCGCCAGAAGATCCGGTTCAAGTTATATGCAGGACTGGTGAAAATGGTTTAACGCAGCATTCATGATCAGTAGAACCCAAGATAGATCAGGGGGCGTGTCCACAATGGAAAACTAGTGGTTGATATTATGGACAACGATCTAATATGTATACTATGACGCGCCACCAACCAGGTCACTTATTCACACCATTCATTCAACAATTCTCTATTTTTCTTGAGCCATATGTTCCCGTGTTTTTTGTCTTGTGTTGGCATGTGTTTGTGACGGGTGCCACCGGCGGGACAGGATACGCTCACCTTTTTGCGAACACCTGGTATCATCACTATTTGATAGTGGTTCATAAACAATGATGTAGTCTGAACCTTACAATGGTCTCTGCTTTTGGCATAGATTTGATGTGACATAGTCAAGGAGACAACATCATGCTTGCATGTTATGGTTCTGCTGACACTCCGAAGATGGCATTGCCAATGATAGTTCCTCCAGCGCCAAGATGCATTGTCAATGATAGTTCCTCCAGTGCCAAGATGCATTGTCAATGATAGTTCCTCCAGTGCCAAGATGCATTGTCAATGGTCACTGAGCAGGATAGCGTTGTTGGCACGCCGTTCATGACATACCAGCTAATAAAAATGTCATATTACTTATGATACTCACATTCGTATGCAGTGGAGTTGGGCGTGCAGTGCAGTGGAGTTGGGCGGGTTTGGGCTTGGTATGCAGTGGAGTTGGGTGTGGTATGCAGTGGAGTTGGGTGGGTTTGGGCTTCGTATGGTGTGGAGTTGGGCGGGTTTGGAGATGGGCGTGGTATGCAGTGGAGCTAGCGTGGTATGCAGTGGAGTTGGGTGGGATTGACCGTTGTATACAGTGGAGTTGGGCCTGGTATGCAGTGGAGTTGGGTGGTATTGACCGTGGTATACAGTGGAGTTGGGTGGGATTGACCGTGGTATACAGTGGAGTTGGGCCTGGTATGCAGTGGAGTTGGGTGGTATTGACCGTGGTATGCAGTGGAGTTGGGTGGGTTTGGCCGTGGTATACAGTGGAGTTGGGTGGGATTGACCGTGGTATACAGTGGAGATGGTGGGTTTGGGCGCGGTATGCAGTGGAGTTGGGTGGGTTTGGCCGTGGTATACAGTGGAGTTGGGTGGGTTTGGGCGCGGTATGCAGTGGAGTTGGGTGGGTTTGGCCGTGGTATGCAGTGGGGTTGGGTGGGTTTGGGCGCGGTATGCAGTGGGGTTGGGTGGGTTTGGGCGCGGTATGCAGTGGGATTGACCGTGGCATACAGTGGAGTTGGGTGGGATTGACCGTGGTATACAGTGGAGTTGGGTGGGTTTGGCCGTGGTATGCAGTGGAGTTGGGTGGGTTTGGGCGCGGTATGCAGTGGGGTTGGGTGGGTTTGGGCGTGGTATGCAGTGGAGATGGTGGGTTTGGGCGCGGTATGCAGTGGAGTTGGGTGGGTTTGGCCGTGGTATACAGTGGAGATGGTGGGTTTGGGCGCGGTGTGCGGTGGAGATAGTGGGTTTGAGCGTGGTATGCAGTGGAGTTGGGTGGGTTTGGGCGCGGTATGCAGTGGAGTTGGGTGGGTTTGGGCACGGTATGCAGTGGAGTTGGGTGGGTTTGGGCGCGGTATGCGGTGGAGATAGTGGGTTTGAGCGTGGTATGCAGTGGAGTTGGGTGGGTTTGGGCGCGGTATGCAGTGGAGTTGGGTGGGTTTGAGCATGGTATGCAGTGGAGTTGGGTGGGTTTGGGCGCGGTATGCAGTGGAGATGGTGTGTTTGGGCGTGGTATGCAGTGGAGTTGGGTTGGTTTGGGCGCGGTATGCAGTGGAGTTGGTAGGGTTTGGGCGCGGTATGCGGTGGAGTTGGGTGGGTTTGGGCGCGGTATGCGGTGGAGTTGGGTTGGTTTGGGCGCGGTATGCAGTGGAGTTGGGTGGGTTTGGGCGCGGTATGCAGTGGGGTTGGGTGGGTTTGGGCGTGGTATGCGGTGGGGTTGGCCGTGGTATGCAGTGGGGTTGGGTGGGTTTGGGCGCGGTATGCGGTGGAGATAGTGGGTTTGGGCGCGGTATGCAGTGGAGTTGGGTGGGTTTGGACGCGGTATGCAGTGGAGTTGGGTGGGTTTGGGCGCGGTATGCAGTGGGGTTGGGTGGGTTTGGGCGCGGTATGCGGTGGAGATAGTGGGTTTGGGCGCGGTATGCAGTGGAGTTGGGTGGGTTTGGATGCGGTATGCAGTGGAGTTGGGTGGGTTTGGGCGCGGTATGC
The DNA here is from genome assembly GCF_022045235.1 of Haliotis cracherodii. Lineage (NCBI taxonomy): Eukaryota > Metazoa > Mollusca > Gastropoda > Lepetellida > Haliotidae > Haliotis > Haliotis cracherodii. The sequence continues at coordinate 59,841,966 of NW_027266319.1, read as the reverse complement.
AGTGGGGTTGGGTGGGTTTGGGCGCGGTATGCAGTGGAGTTGGGTGGGTTTTGACGCGGTATGCGGTGGAGTTGGGTTGGTTTGAGCGCGGTATGCAGTGGAGTTGGTAGGGTTTGGGCGCGGTATGCAGTGGAGTTGGCTGGGTTTGGGCGCGGTATGCAGTGGGGTTGGGTGGGTTTGGGCGTGGTATGCGGTGGGGTTGGCCGTGGTATGCAGTGGGGTTGGGTGGGTTTGGCCGTGGTATGCAGTGGGGTTGGGTGGGGTTGGCCGTGGTATGCAGTGGAATTGGATGGGTGGCCGTGGTATGCAGTGGAATTGGGTGGAGTTGGCCCGTGGTAAGCAGTGGAGTTGGGTGGAGTTGGCCGTGGTATGCAGTGGAGTTTGGATGGGGTTGACCGTGGTATGCAGTGGGGTTGGGTGAGTTGGCCCGTGGTAAGCAGTGGAGTTTGGATGGGGTTGGCCGTGGTATGCAGTGGAGTTGGGTTCGGTTTGGCCCGTGGTAAGCAGTGGAGTTGGGTGGAGTTGGCCGTGGTATGCAGTGGAGTTGGGTGGGGTTGACCGTGGTATGCAGTGGAGTTGGGTGGGTTTGGCCCGTGGTAAGCAGTGGAGTTGGGTGGGGTTGGCCGTGGTATGCAGTGGAGTTGGGTGGGGTTGGCTGTGGTAGCAGTGGAGTTGGGTGGGTTTGGCCATGGTATGCAGTGGAGTTGGGCGGGTTTGGCCGTGGTATACAGTGGAGTTGGGTGGGTTTGGCCATGGTATGCAGAGGGGTTGGGTGGGGTTGGCCGTGGTATGCAGTGGAGTTGGGTGGGTTTGGGCGTGGTATGCAGTGGGGTTGGGTGGGTTTGGCCGTGGTAGCAGTGGGGTTGGGTGGGGTTGGCCGTGGTATGCAGTGGAGTTGGGTGGGTTTGGGCGTGGTATGCAGTGGGGTTGGGTGGGTTTGGCCGTGGTATACAGTGGAGTTGGGTGGGTTTGGCCGTGGTATGCAGTGGAGTTGGGCGGGGTTGGCCGTGGTATGCAGTGGAGTTGGGTGGGTTTGGCCATGGTATGCAGTGGGGTTGGGTGGGGTTGGCCGTGGTATGCGGTGGAGTTGGGTGGGTTTGGGCGTGGTATGCATTGGAGTTGGGTGGGTTTGGGCATGGTATGCAATGGGGTTGGGTGGGTTTGGGCGTGGCATGCAGTGGAGTTGGGTGGGTTTGGGCGTGGCATGCAGTGGAGTTGGGTGGGTTTGGGCGTGGCATGCAGTGGAGTTGGGTGGGTTTGGGCGTGGCATGCAGTGGAGTTGGGCGGGGTTGGGCGTGGCGTTGCGTGGGGCAGAGCAGGGTCGAGTAGAGTGGTATGGAGAGGACTGGACCGGACCGGGGCGTCGTAGAGAGGAGCGGGATGGAGAGTTAACTTGTAAGGTCGTTTAGCTGGTGCGTAATCTAGCGATGTATTCACCACTGAGACGAGTACTCATGTGTATGAAATAGTGCGATGAAATAGGGTTTGTATTTCAAAATGAAACACGCTCCGTAGATATGATTGTGGTGTGATTGCTGACGTCACTTGTGCAGAAAATAATTTACCTGAAACTGAAACAAACGACTTTAAAAACTCCTCCAAATATGAAATGTCAAATGCCTGGAGCTGCAGATGATTGAGTGTATATTGCTAAAGACATCGAGATTATAAGTTATATATATTGATAGATGAATGAATAAAAGGTCAAGCGGTTGAAATGTGACTCTAATTAGTTAAAAGGGCAAAGAACAAATATTTTATTACACGTTGGAGGGAAAGGATCATGTATGTAACATACCCAAACCAAAGTAGATTCAGACAGGAATCAAATGCATTTTACTTGTTTGGGTTATAGAGCACTATGAAATTTGAAATAGCATACAAAAAAATTAATAGATCGTGGAATGCGAGACTAAATACTTGATAGGATGAGAGGCGGGTGACACGATGACATATAGTATAAAATTACATATTCAACTTCTAAATAAATGGTAACATGCAAGATCGAGCTATTGTCGATATCTATTCAACTTTTCCATAAACAACGGATTGATACAGACAGATAGATGGAGAAAGAGAGAGAGACAGACAGACAGTCAGAGAGACAGACAGACAGTCTCTGAGAGACTCAGAAGGGGTGCACATACCCGTTGCTGTATTGGAAAAACTAAACTATATATAACCTTTGGTGCCATGCTTTTAACAATTATAACATTATTTCACTTATTATTGGCTAACAAACCGCCTCCGTGGTCTAGTGGTAGAGCGTCCGCCCGGGCAGCGGAAGGTCCGGGGTTCGATCCGCGGCCGCGTCATACCAAAAGACGTTAAAAGATGGTACTTGTTGTTACCCTGTCTGGCGCTCGACATTAAGGGGCTAAAACAAGGACTGGTCGGCTCGGAGTCAGTATACTGTGTCTGAGTGGGGTATTCATGTTAAACTGCGGTATGGTATCTCAGTGAGCTAGCACTATAAATCGGCATCAGTCCGGACTAGTACAAGCAGCCACACAAACACACACACATACACATGCACGTCGCTATATAAGTGCAGTAATCTTGGACGCGACGTTAAACCCCATTTCACCTCACAAATAGAGAATCTCACCCGAGAGAGAGTTAAGGGACTATGAAAGTCCAGTTTCCACCCTTGCCGAACTAGGCTGGAATTTCGGAGATATGTTTTGTCTGTACAAACGAGTCTATGCATAGTCCAGTCAACATCGCGCAACGAAATCGACACCCGGTTCGTAAACTGCTGTGCAGATTTAGGTCGATTGGAGGATTTAAAAATACATTTGTACCGTCAACTGTGTGTCTACAGATATTTTCCAAATCTGGTCATGTTTTAAATCAAGGTGCTCAAATAATTTGATGCATTTTTAAGCAAATGCAAGTAATATTATAGTTGGAATATGATTTAACCACAAGGCTACCCGACGGCCCCTGAGAACAATAGACGTAGATAGATAGATAGATAGATAGATAGATAGATAGATAGATAGATGGATGGATGGATGGATGGATGGATGATGGATGGATGGATGGATGGATGGATGGATAGATAGATAGATAGATAGATAGATAGATAGATAGATAGATAGATATCGATCTGTTGCCGAAAATGTCGGCTCCAGGATATTTTCAATATCATGGATTTGGCTGTCAGATTTAATGTATTTGACGGTCATTTTCTTCGTCATCTTTGCCCTTGAGTAACGGACTGTCATCAATCAGCACAGACTTCATTGCACGTTAGATCCGTCACTTCAACCAAGCAAAACAAATGTTCTGCAAGCAATTCCAGCGCTCTTCAGCCAAGACACAGAGAAATGAAACAAACAAAAACTATGGCTGACACTTAAAATGTCTTTAGCTTTGGCAAGAAAATACGAACAAGTTCTTCTGCGGTTTAATTTCTGTGGAACGGAGATACCTCTCTACAATCGACGTTTTCGTGACTTTTTGATTTGATTTGAAAAGGAGTGAATACTGGACGAATCGAAGAATTTCATCATAATTTAAGCTGCGCATGGAGTGTAAATATGCTCGCGAAACACTGGCCGTTTTTCACCAAACAAGCTTGTTTCTTCACTCGTCTTCCCTCTACAATGTATGCCGGGTCACGTGTATTTGGAGAATAAAAATTAAACAGATCTGGAAATGTCCAATTCGATCATTTTGAAATGTAGGCGAGATGCCCAAAATTGAAGAAATTGACTTTTTTGGACGGAATACAGCAAGTGAAATAGCCTAAACGTGTCGCTCGGATTTTTTAGCATTAAATCCATCACGCAAAATAGATTTATGTACAATTGATTTCGTTTTTTTCGGGCTCAAGTTTACGTGCGAATATGTTTTACCAGGATTTCCTCGAGCACTACAGCTTATGTGATACGTTGTCAGTCGAATTGAAGGCCTGAAAGTTATCGTGGATCGAATTTACTATTTTTTATGGTATTCAAGTAAATGCGTTGCCGCAGAAGGCCACGAAATGTATATTCCCCGTAGCAATAATCTCACAAACGTGTCGCAATAATCAATTTACTTATAAGTCTTTTTTACATACATGTATCAAGGGGGTTCATTTGCAGTACATTTATAATGATGTTTACGGAGAAAAAATGGCGAAATATTGAAGGAACACGCGGGACCTGGAACCTCTTTAAAGATAACACACAAATACACTCCTAGTTGGTTTACGGGCGCTTCGGATGCTGTATTGGGAGGTTTGAAATAGAAATCTATAGATATGTAGTGCTGCAAAAACGGAATTCGATGGTCCTGTATAATTCTGCTATCCTACACATATAGTCCACTATCCTACACATATACAGTCCACTATCCTACACATATACAGTCCACTATCCTACATATACAGCCCACTATCCTACACATATAAGTCCACTATTCTACATATAGAGTCCACTATCCTACACATAAACTCCACTATCCTACACATATATTACACTATCCTACACATATACAGTCAACTATCCTACACATATAGTACACTATCCTACACATATATAACACTATCCTACACATATACAGTCCACTATCCTACACATATAGTACACTATCATACACATATATTACACTATCCTACCAATATAGTCGACTATCCTATACAGAGTCAACTATCCCACAAATATATTACACTATCCTACACATACAGTCAACTATCCTACACATATAGCACACTATCATACACATATATTACACTATCCTAAACATATAGTCAACTATCCTACACAGAGTCAACTATCCTACACATATATTACACTATCCTACACATACAGTCAACTATCCTACACATATATAGTCCACTATCCTACACATATACAGTCCACTATCCTACACATATAGTCCACTATCCTACACATACAGTCCACTAACCTATATATATAGTCCACTATCCTACACATATAGTCAACTATCCTACACATACATTCCACTATCCTACACATATACAGACCACTATCCTACACATATAGTCCACTATCCTACACATACATTCCACTATTCTACACATACAGTCCACTATCCTACACATATAGAATACTATCCTACACATATAGGCCACTATTCTACACATATGGTCCACTATCCTACACATATAGTACACTATCCTACACATAAAGTCCACTATCCTACGCATAAACAGACCACTATCCTACACATATACAGACCACTATCCTACACATATACAGACCACTATTCTACACATATAGGCCACTATTCTACACATATGGTACACTATCCTACACATAAAGTCCACTATCCTACGCATAAACAGACCACTATCCTACACATATACAGACCACTATCCTACACATATACAGACCACTATCCTACACATATAGTACACTATCCTACACTTACAGTCCACTATTCTACACATATACAGACCACTATCCTACACATATAGTACACTATCCTACACTTACAGTCCACTATTCTACACATATACAGACCACTATCCTACACATATAGTACACTATCCTTCACATACAGTCCACTATTCTACATATATACAGTCCACTATTCTACACATATACAGTCCACTATCCTTCACATATACAGTCCACTATCCTACACATACAGTTCACTATCCTTCACATATACAGTCCACTATCCTACACATATACAGTCCACTAGTCTACACACACAGACTCAGATTGATGGAGGCGTGGGAGCGACCCGCCGATTACAGTAGTCCCATTATACTTCCCCGTTCTTGTAAACTTGAGTTGACGATATGACGCGTCAGATGCATGTACACATTACAGGGAACGTGCACAATCAGGGCTCGTGTGTTTAGCGCCTGAGTCAGAAAGGCCCCTTTACACAGGGCTGCGACCTTTGTGCCACCCATGAGCGATCAAAAACTGGCCAGGACGCTCAATGGTCGCCTGAACCAAGAAAATCATGTATCTATGTAACTGCTCGAGTTGTTCAGCGGCTGCAACCTCAATGAAACGCTGCACTTACTTACTTAAATTGGGAATTTAACGTGCGATATCCGACATATGCGTATTTCGCGCACGGTACAAGTAGCAGCAAATGTGGATAGTGGAACATGTGCAGCAGAACACATCTATTACCTGGCGACCACTGGGCGACCACTGGGCGACCACTCACTCACCCTCACTCACCCTCACTCACCCTCACTCACTCCATCCCTCACTCAACCACCAAACCAGACCCACTCACTCACCAATACAAATATGATTCATTATCAAATCGGGGCAGAACAGAATATTTGGTGTACACAACATCATCTGTTAGGTATATTTGCCTTGTATTAGGACAATCAATGATCCGACATGTCAGATACCCTGACACACCCGGCTACTGTGTGTCTGACATCAAGATACGAGGGAATTCGCTGCTACTTCACAGATCTTTCTCTCAACTCTCTATAAACGTGCATGCGAAATGTCATAACATAGACGTTCATTCATATTTATGACAATCTATATACGCAAACGTAGGTTTAGTTGCGTATTTGGGAGTCCTGAAGTAGAGGTCTGGCTCCATAATCGTAAAGAGCGTGTTTCTATTTCCACGACAGTCATAAGCAGCTGTACAATACGCACAAAGTAACAGACCGAAATGAAAAACGACCTTTAACATTTCCCGTCTAATCAGAAATTATTAAAAACCGTTTCGAAGATGTTTACAAAGTAATGAGTATGTAATAAAGTTATCAATGGCTCTAAAATTGCCATCTTTTCAGGATAATAACGAAAGATATCTTCGATCAGTTTAAGCCCCTTTAGCAAACATCCAAATCATTGAACTATTTCATAAACTGATACGTGACGTTTATGCTCAAACTGTAATCGTAACCGTTCTTCATATGTCGATGCCGATAAATATGCAACTGTTTGCGTGATGAAATAAAGAATCGTTTGGGCAAACCAAAAAGATGTTAATCCTGAAACGGAACACGCTTCTTTGATAGCATCTCCCTTTAACACATATGCAAGCTTTGTCTGGTTGCAATTTAGTCTCGATTAAAAGTGCCACACAAATTTCACGATCCAATTTCCTGCAGTAGAATAGAATAACATGACATGCATGCTATTTACACTCGACCAGAAAATACCGGCCACTCCACGATGAACTGGTATCGTGCGGTCTGTGTTTACATAATGGAACGCAAACAAGCATGCATGTCCGCCATTTTGTTTACAATCTGGGAGGGACATGCGTAAACAATAGCAAGAAAGACACTGACAAGCTCGTTAAATATTATAAGATGTAAACTCGTTGACGAAGTATAATTAACGGCTATATTTATTTCAACATATTATAAACAGTGGTCGTATTGTGTAAACTACATTGCTAAACAGCGGTTAATGATATTTGAGCATTTTAATCTAACCTCCGACCATCGTCTTTCTCAACAGGAAGCGCCGGAAATTGTATTGTGTGTTTTAAGGTTTCTTACCATGAGGCGCAGCGTTCAGTTAGGTAACTATAACAACATATGCATATGTTTCCTTCGGTTTTATTGTTTCCAAAACAATTGACACATAATGAAGAGTTCTTTGCAACATATTACTTTTTGTGAAAGAAACGCCATGTTGTTTGGAAGTCGGTGGTTGGTTGAAAAAATGGACACCAGAGAACGATCAATCTCGATTATCTCCCGAAACAGATACCATTGAGCGTGACAGCCAAAATGGTGTTGAAAATTACATGAAGGGATCATTGAAAATCAGGAATGTTAGCAGGTGTTCGCGAAAGAATCATGTTGTGTTCTGCCGGTAGCACCCACTCACACAAACTTAAAAAACGTAAACTGTCGTGCAGATTTCGGTCGATTGCAGGATTTGTAATGCATGTACACCGCCAACTCGTTGTCAGCAGATATTTTCCAAATCTTTTCATGCTTTTAATGAAGGTTCTCACGTGATCTGGAGCACTTCGCGATGTAAGACCCGTTTTATCACAATATAGATGTTGATTATCGATCAGATCGTCTTGACAGGACGCCGCCATTTTGTTTGAAACAAGTGATACGATAGGTGGAATCTGATTGGTCCATAGGAGAGGCATAGAAGGGACATAACTCGTAATAGCCACTGGTGGTGCTACGATCGAGCCCAGGAATTTCAGTGTAGTTCGGCAAGGGTGGAAACTCTTAACTCTCTTGCCTCGGGGAGATGCATTATTCATTTAAGCTGCACTGTGTTCTACCAGGTTTCAGTATTGTTACCCAGCCGCATCCGGTGACATCGTACCCCGACGGCATGGATCCTGACTCATGACATCACTCACTGGATTGTCTGGCCCCGACTAGATTATTTACAGTGCGGCTTTAAACAACAAATAAACAAACAAACTTAACTCAGTTTCGTCAATTCAATAACAATAACTGCTTATATGACACCATCCGTTTCAACGATCGAGTCTAATGGAACATGCCCTTGAAGCTCTCTGCTATATCTCTGTCACCGCACAGACCTCAAGTGACAAATCCCGGAAAAGCAAGATATAAAATACCTCATCATGTTTACACAATCAAAAGTCTATTTTATCCAGTAAACGAGCATACATGTTTTAACAACACTTGCATTTTGTTTACCCCTGTAAATATTTCTGTACGGTTATCGAAACAGCAACTTCCTTGACACGAAGACGACGTGGAAGCGGCTAGCCTTGCTCCAAGGCTGTACTGAAAGAAAAGTCCATGGATGTGTAGTAACTCTATCCTCCTAATAGGCAAGTCTAGATATGTGGATAGCAGTAAGGACTCCAGTCTCTTATAGGGACAACTTGTTCTTATTATTTACATAATCTAGAAATTATGATTTAAACTAATAATTATTGCCCAAGAGACTTGTGCAAATCTAGAAGCGCCTTCCTCTTACAGTTCTCACACGCGAAGAAAGCAGATCTTGGTGCTGCATCGTACCTTTCAACAAAAAAGTAGCTGACAACCCCACCCTCCCAGAACCCCTATGTAGATTTCTCAACGGTTGTTTTATCGCGGAAGGTCACCGACTGACCAATCAACAGGCCGATTGTGGGCTCACAGGAAACAGCTGTGGGATCATTAGAATTGTTGCCTTACGTAATCGTCATGAAATGCGAACTATGCTGAACGTTGTACGCGGTAGAACCGACTGTCTGGTACAGAGCATTCAGCACAGATAGAAGCTGAGTGTCGAACTTTTTCATCTGAAATTTATCTTAATTCTGAAACACTTTTAGCCTTTACCTTGATACTAACAGTGACATTGGCATTGGCAAGATATGACATGGATTGTGAAGTGTTTAAAAGATGCCGTGCGTATTTGCAAAAACATTTAAGATATTCAACAGTTCAACACTCTTTTAATCGCTTTTATTTTTCAAGAAATATCTACATGTGTTGAGGGGTGGGGTGGGGTGGACTAGGAGTTGGTTGTACTTGTGGTTTAAAGCTTTCGAGCAACACGACGAAGACCCGGGTTTGATTCTCTACATGGGTACTATGTGTGAAGCCAGACAGGGCAACAACAAGTACCATCTTTTAACGTCTTTCGGGATGACGCGCAGAGGATCGAACCATCGACCTTCACAGGAAAAGACGCCGAAATGTCGTTCGATGGTGACATGTTATCCAAATGCCCTTTAAAGGACAAGGAATGATAAGAACCATGTTTGGCCCACTAGAATTATTCAGTTAAAAAAAAAAATTAAAATATTATCATCAGGCATTTCGTTCTTTCTGTCGGCAATTATCACTTTTAGACCTGCTGACAACAAAGAAGAGTGACATATCTTTCATTCAAAATTAGGTTATTAATTGGTTCTTTCTCGTTTCTGTCATTCTGCTTTACTTGTGTTTTCTTGTCAAAACGGTGAAAGTGACGAAAAATAAAGATGGCTTAAATTTTAAGTCATATAAACACTTCCGACTTCCTTAACATTTTCGGAAATTTTCAAAATTTTCAAAATTTTAACATATTGCAAAATGTGTGGGCTAAAATGTTCCCTGTCGCTTTGCGCTTCTTTTGTCTTGGCAAAAAAGGCAATAAAAGAACAGGAAAATGCCTACATCGGATGGGTTGGGGGGATCTTCAAGACTCTACATATTTGACCGTCACTTTGGCATCTCCAGCTCCAATTTTAGATTAGTTTCAATTAGACGCATGTGTTTTAGGCAGGCGATAACCTGACCTCCAAGTCACCTTTCTTATCATGGTCCTCAGAGACAAAAATATCACCGCGAGAACCAGGGCCCTGTTCCACAAAGCGATCTTAGTGCTATGATTGTCGTAAGCCAGTGTTAAAGTATGGGAGTTACGATCATCTGAGCGATAAGATTGCTTTGGGGGACGGGGCCCAGTTTGCAGTATAAGGTTTGTGGGCTGGTCCGAACAATTGAAACACTCTTTCTGAAACGTATTGGGAAAGCGAATGAAGCCTGTTTTACCTAACAGTGTACTAGTGAGTTGTTTTTTAACTGATGACATCAATCACTGGATTGTCTGGTCCAGACTCGATTATTTACAGAATGCTGTCATATAGCTGGAATGTTGCTGAGTGCTGTTTCTGCTTGATAGAGACCACCTCCGTGGTCTAGTGGGAGAGCGTCCGCACGGAGAGCGGAAGGTCCGGGGTTCGATCCCCAACAGCGTCATACCTAAAGACGTTAAAAGATGGTACTTGTTGTTACCCTGTCAAGGACTGGTCGGCTCGGTATACTGTCAGTATACTGTGTCTGAGTGGGGTATTCATGTTAAACCGCGGCATGGTATCTCAGTGAGCTAGCACTATAAATCGTCATCAGTCCGGACTAGTACAAGCAGCCACACACACACGTACATGCACGTCGCTATATAAGAATCCATATCTATAATTTCAAACAATGAATACCCCTTCATAATCAACCGTTGACATTTTATGTATAAAAATATCATCAAATATGTTATATTGATTATTTTGTTTTTGTATGTGTCTACAGGAATGTAAATTATGTATGTCTGCATATATGTATATATGAATCATAATGTCTTGTCTTTTAAAATTGCATCTGTCCCGTAATGGAACGTTTCTGCAATAAATATTATCTTATAAGTGCAATAATCTTGGACGCGACGTTAAACTCCATTTCACCTCACCTCACCTTCTACTTGTGAGTGAGTGAGTCTTGGTCAAAGCCACTTTGAACAGCATTCCAGTTATATCACGGCGTGTCAGCTTGAATTTGGAGGAAAGATTGATGTGACGCTGTTCTCCGGCTTTGGTGTGTTGGATTAAGTTGGAAATCATATTGTTTTACGCCGCTGTATCATATGATAGGCCTCTGTTAACCAGAGGCTAATGGCGTGAGCAACAATGATCAGTGATCAACAGGGTACGGGGTCAACAAGTCTAATCACTCACTGGAAACAACCGTGGCTGCCTGTACTAGTCAGGACTAGTGCCCGGCTTTATAGTGCTAGCCCACTGATATACCGTGCCACATTTTAACACGGATACCACACTCAGACACTGTATACTAGTTCCTAACGGACCAGCTCTTGTGTCACCCACTTAATGCCTAGCGCCAGGCATACAACGCCGCATGCCTTGTCAGACATTGGAAACGCCCAATCCCATTCATGGAAGCCATCGAGCGATACCCAAAGACTGGAAGACCTAAAGAATCACGTGATCTGATTACTTAACACTGGATTTACATTTCTGCACACGACAACAGCTACATAACTTTCTGATAGGACATATATGTGGGGAACCCAGGGATGTTATAATAGCACGATAGTTTGAAGTTCCGTTTTGGGAATAAGCAGCGCTTGACAGGAGCCCCCGATGGCTACCTAGCTATAAAGGCGGCGCTGACGTATACGAGCGGGTGAATCCAACGGAGTGAGTGAGTGAGTTTGGTTTTACGCCGCTTTTAGCAATATTCCAGCAATATCACGGTGGGGGACACCAGAAATGGGCTTCACACAATGTACCCATGTCGGGATTCGAACCCGGGTCTTCGGCGTAACGAGCGAACGCTTTAACCACTAGGCTACCCGACCACCCCGAATACAACGGAAGACCACCATTCAATCATTCAAATGTGACACGGAAGGTAGCACCATAATTCAATGTTTCAGTAGAGATAAACACACTCTCGTGGTTCGTGGGTTTCACCAAAGTGGTAAACATCTATGATCTGTACAATTTCTGGCTTTCCCACACGCCGTGAAATAACTGGAATAATGTTGAAACGGGGTTAAACCAAACTCACTCACTCACTCAAGATCAAGACCTACGATTCCGGTAATTGACAACCATCATGGAGGCGTCAATAAAATTAGCCAAGACAGACAGTTTGCCTGGGTCTTTAAAATACAACTGACAAAAGCCATTTCCATAATCATAAAAATCTCTGCTAAAAGCAGAGTACATTGTACTATTTCAACTTCCTGTATATCGTGAACCCGTGTTAATGTCAAATACAATGTAGTGTAATATCAGATGATCGCGAAGCCAGTAATGATACTAACACGCCAAACGAATGATGTCTGGTCGTAATTATCGATGACTATAGAGGGATATTGCACTGTTGCATTGCTATCGCGTTAGCTGAAACACAATTGTGACACTACTGCGATAATGGTAAACTACTGCAACAGTATTGCGACCGATTTATAAGTGCCTCTACACCATCCTACAACGTATTGGATTATCCGACATGAAGTTTGTGCGTAACACGTTCACCGGTACCAAATCGTAGATTCATCAGATTACTCACGCTAGGTAACGTGAGTATTGTGATAATACTGCTAAACGAACTGTGCCTCTTCAAGTAATGTGCATTTTTAAAACAAATGGCAGCATTATCTAATTCGGTACGTATAGAATCTCATTAAAATCAGATCTTAGTTTTCGCTATCGCCAAACAAAGATCTGAGGACATCCTATAACGGGTCACGTCAGAACGACCTTTCGCGAACTTTGACCGGGTGCAGGCTAAAACGGCACCTCAGCAAAACGTTACCGATTTCTCTGTCGAAAAGGCACCGCATTTGGCGAAAACGGCTACTATGTGTCGGGCGAAAACGGCACCTCTATTTTTAATAACGATAACAACGATTTTTGTAGTAATATATATGGATTATTTACATGGTATTTGTTGTATTTACATGTTATTGAAAGCATGTGATGTATTAACATGGTATTTCTTGTTTTCACAGATAAGTACATATGTTCATTTATCATATAATGGGTAGGTTTCTCGGCAGGATAAAGCCAACGGATAAAAACGATATCCGTTGGGGTCATATGCGGATAGAGATACAAATATCAAAGGTCAAGTAGGGACTACTTTCACTGTTTATAAACAAACATGGCGTCGCCCTCGTCATTCGGCGGTCAGAATTAACCATCGGCCAAGGCTCGCTAAATACAATGTTTATTCCTAATGCAGGATATTTACCATCCCCAAACACGCTCACGTGATAACATCTATATATACAGTTTTGTCGGCATGTCCATCGTCACCTTCATCGTGTTCACAATATTGGCCCATGTACAACCGAACATTGTGAGAGTACTTGGGTCAGGGAGAGATATCCATCCTTGTATCGTCGCCATATGTCGAAAATCTCCTCTTGACGAGAAGTGGCGCTACGCTTCGAAACATATTTTGACGTATTCTCGATTAAAAAAAATTAAACTGATAAAAAGAAATTCTGGAATGGCTTATGTATGGATATAATAATAAAATAAAACGTAACTGTCGTTCGGATTACCCTCTGTTAATTTTTTCAAGGTTGCATGATGAGAAAACACATTCCGTCCGTCACATTCATGATCTGGTAAGCGACACTCTGATTGGTTGGATGAAAAGTCGTTCGAGAACTAAGATAACTCGGCGTATTTCGAAAGATAGTTACGGCCCGCACGACTGATTACGTCAAAGTCATCGTCTATTTCTCGCTTCCGTGGGATAAACATACAATCTCAACCTGCCATACAATCTCAACCATATGTAAGACATTCCAGAATGTTTGTTTGTTTAGTTTTCAAAAGTTTAATCGAGAACTGTGTCAACATATTTTTCAAGCATAGTCTGAAATGGAAGTCGGCAGGTTGAAACGAGTGCCGTAAAGCTCGATAAAGCTGCTTTCTAATTGGCTGATGTCGAATTATTGTTAGTAATTTCAGTGGTCGGTCAAAGTTCGCGAAAGGTCGTTCTGATGTGACCCGTAATGGGATGTCCTCAGATCGTTAGCGGTAGCGAGAACTTAGATCTGATTTTAATGAGATTGTTTTCCACTGAGCCATCGGGGCAGGTGATGAAAGGCTGTTCAATCTTACTCGTCACAACTTCAGTTTATGTTCATGCTGCAAACAGAACCAGAACTAAGTATGGGTTACGACAGCAGTAGCTGACAAAGATCGCTGCGAAGAAGGTCCTGCCCCCACGAGCAGCTGACAAGGCTAAGAGATGCAGCTCTGCACAGCTCCATGCATCTTCCCGAGGCAAGAGAGTTAACTGACTTTAAAAGTCCAGTTTCCACCCTTGCCAAACTAGGCTGGAATTATTGGACACGATCGTAGTGCCACCAGTGGCTATTACCAGTTATGTCCCTTTTAAGCCTCTCGTATGGACCAATCAGATTCCACCTCTCTCATCACTTGCGTTTGCTTCACACAAAATGGTGGCGCCAAGTCAGGACGATCTGATGGATAATCAAGATCTATATTGTGATAAAACGGGTCTTACATCGCGAAGTGCATCAAATCACTTGAGCACCTTGATTAAAAACATGAAAGGATTTGGAAAATATCTGCTGACAACAAGTTGGCGGTGCACATGTTTTGCAAATCCTGCAATCGACCGAAATCTGCACGAGAGTTTACGAACCGGATTTCGATTTCGGTGCACGATTTTAAATGGACTATGCATAGACTCGTTAGTCCAGCCAAAATGTAACTCCATCATACCAGCCTAGTTCGGCAAGGGTGGAAACTGGACTTTTATAGTCAGTTAACTCACTTGCCTCGGGAAAATGAGCTCCATGCCACCGCCCACGATAATATTGACTTATATTGGAATATTGCTGAGAGCGGCCTAAAACATCAAACAAAGAAGTATCACAGAAATTAAGGCTGAGGAGTAAACAGTTTAAATCTCCCGGCCTATATTATACATTCTTCGTAACAGAGACGCCCCGGTGAAGATCCTGGGTAGAATTGGTCTTCGGCAACCCATGCTTGTAAGAGGCAGCTAACGGGATCGGGTGGTCAGACTCGCTGACTGACTTGGTTGATGTACGTCATCGTATCCCAACTGTGTGGATCGATTATCATGATGTCAGTCATTGTAATGTCTGTTCCTTACACGATTATTTTCAGAACGCCGACATAGAGCTAAAATATTGTTGATAGCAAAAAAAAAAATAAAAAAATGAAAAACATAAAAAAGTAACAGAGGCGACACAGATGTATATGATCTTTTTCAAACACCGGTACAAACGTATACCATTTAACCCCGAACAATATTGAAGGTTTTTGATTCTCAAGTCAGAGGTGAGGTGAAATGGGGTTTACCGTCGCGTCCAAGATTATCGCACTTATATAGCGACGTGCATGTACGTGTGTGTGTTTGTGTGGCTGCTTGTACTAGTCCGGACTGATGCCGATTTATAGTGCTAGCTCACTGAGATACCATGCCGCAGTTTAACATGAATACCCCACTCAGACACAGTATACTGATTTCGAGCCGACCAGTCCTTCTTTTAGCCCCTTAATGCCGAGCGCCAGACAGGGTAACAACAAGTACCATCTTTTAACGTCTTTAGGTATGACGCTGTTGGGGATCGAACCCCGGACCTTCAGCTCTCTGGGCGGACGCTCTAACACTAGACCACGGAGGCGGTCTTCTCAAGTCAGAGAGTGGAGTCAGTCTTTAATTTTTATGATGCTGGCTAGCCCATGTACATATCGTAGGCGTCTGTCTCCAACAACAAAAGTTTGAAAAGTGAATGGATGTTTCTTTGGCTTTTACTTCTGCAGGTACCATTAATATGATGGATGTCGAAAATCAGAGAGTCAAGAAACGGGAAGTCATCGACATTTTGAAGATTGGAAAAAACCCGCTACGGACTTAATGTGAACAGAAGTTATGGTCCTCTCGCGGTTGTGAGTCACGTGCTGTCAAAATTTGATGAAAGGGCAGCCACTCTTTGAAATTTGAACAGCCTTTTCAAGCTTTTAGTAATATTAGGGAAATATATTTACCAACCACTCCGTTTCATCTGAAGTTTAACACAATATCACTGCCTTTATGTTATTAGATATAATGTTTGAAAAAAGGCCATTAAAATCCACAATTATGATGATTCACTTCTGTCTGGTTGGACCCCTACTTCTTATTGATGACTATATGTTGAGTTCATGTCTCCAATAATAACTCTACATCCAGGAAACCCCATGGCCATCAATTACAATGGTGTAAATACATTTACAGTTCTCATCGTTACAAGACCAGGATGTTTAGTGAGCATAAAATGCCATTTTTGCACAGGCAGATTCAAAAACGAAAAAGACAGTCGATCCTGATCGGTTACAGCCCAGACTTGGCACTGTCTGATTTCCGGGAAGCATTATGCAAATGTTGATGTCATTTCTGATGTGGATGATATTTTACAAATTGGATGCACAAAATATATTTATTAATATAGTTACAAACACTGAAAGAATATGCTTCAATTTGAAATTCATCCCCTCCTGTAAAACAATATTAAAGAATAGGCCAAAGTTCTTTTTGTGAAAGTCTGCAAGATTATTCGTGCAATTTGGAAACAAAATCACTTGATGTAGGTTTCCTGCTATATTATCGCGGTAGTTAATTTATAATGGATCGTAACGGCGCACTTACTAACCTCTTAAATATGTCATACGGAAAGAGTCTCTTATTTTTTGTTCAACTTTTATGACACATCAATTAGGAGTGATCGATACTGATTTTCTTTATCGAGCTCGGTAAACAAAGTACCTGTCGTTAGCGACCCAAGGGTGGGTAACTCCATATTATCGCGATATGGCTTCTTTGTGGTGTGATATGTGCAATCTCATTATAATCAGATCTTAGTTCTCGCTACCGCTAAACAAACTAGGAGAACTAAGGTTTGATTTTAATGAGATGGAATTCCACTTCAAAAACATTCCAGAAACTAACATAAGAAAGGCAACGCGTGTACACTTGCGACTAGCCGTGACATACGGCAATGATTTCTGTATTCGATCCAGCAATGAAATTTCGTGCTAACATTTGCATAGGTAAACAGTCGATAGGGATGTGTGGATTACGAGATGTATCGATATCGCGATAATATAGTGTGTCATACTATAAACCATAACTGTCATGGCATCTATTAAAGTTATTGTTTAATTACAGAAAACTCTCGGTTTAAGATGAAATAAAATAACTGAGCCACTAAATCTAGCGGTTTACGGATGACACCAATTTTGATTAAACGAAAGACTCTGTGCAATATTGCCACACGCCAGTCTTCCTACATACCCTGAAGATAAAGGTCTTCAGCAACCCATGCTTGTCGTAAGAGGCGACTATGGGGATCGGGTGGTCCGGCTTGCTGACTTGGTTGATGCATGTCATTGTATCCCAGTTACGTGGACCGATGCTCATCATGTCAATCACTGGATAGTCTGGTGCAGACTCGATTATTTACAGGCCGCCGTCAATAAGCTGAATTATTGCTGAGTGTGGCGTAAAACAACAAACCAAACCAATCCTACATACATGTTTGGTTTTATCTTTAAATCACATTAAAAGCATTACAGTTTAACTTCCAGGGACAGGAGCACCTTCGAGCTCTTTCTACTCCACTCAACAACCTAAACATTATGGAAGCATCTTGCCTCATTGCAGAATCAGTAGGTGTGGTCAAACTGATTTTACAAGTTAATCTTGTATAGTTCTTGAAGCTATATCCATCATGGTGGCAGTTCTCCCCTCCTGCAGTGACAAGCCCATTAGGAGCTCACCTCAACCCCAGTGTCATCCACTCCATCACCCACAACTGTACACACCTTTACACACAACCCATTCCATCACCCACACCTGTACACACCTCTACACAACATCCACACCTCTACACATCACCAAAGCACGTACACACAATCCAGAGACACAAGACAGACACAATCAGATTCAGGTAGTTTATTGTCTATGCCAGGTGTGAGAAGGCAGAACCGGGAACAACATGTCACACATAAAGCAAGGCCGCCCTAACCAGGCCATCTCACTGGAAACGGAATCAGTTTGGCCTCAGTTATTTCAGTAATATCAAAATGTGTCAGCTTTATGTGGGAAGACAGCCAGAAGTGATGCTTACCACTTCGGTGAAACACACAAGGATGGGTATGGTGCTGACAAACCTAGAAACATATTCAGGGCAAACAATGCAAACCCATGGCCATAGCATTCTGGCTAGACTAACATCTAGTCTCTGAAATGAACATATTGTACAGAAAAAAACAGTTGTTCAGTTATCTTAATAAAAATATAATAAAAGGGAGCCCAGTGACTCTCATCATTTTCGGAGGCAGTAATCTAGACTTGCCATACATTATAGACTTGCATGGGCTGTATTTGATATATATTTCTATCAGGGTCTGTAAGACAGACAAGATTCTGTGATGCAAGTCGACACAGTGAATGGCAGCCTTTTACATGACTGGACCCACTGTGCCAGCCAATGTACTTTGCTACATCGTGACAATAGCAGGTACAGTATCACAATCAGTTCATCAAACACCTCCTAACCAGAATATCATCACTCACAAACCAATAACACATATGTTTGGCAAACTATCATTGTGACAAGTATTTTATGGACGGCAATTCGCACAAATGATGTAACAATGATCATACTGATCTTGCAGCTGATTTAGATTCTGTAAAACGTGAAATTAATGCGTCTCCAAAAGGATGCGACCGCTGGCCCCTAGCCCAAAATGCGACATCCCCTCCTCTCAAGCATCAGTGGATTATATCTAAACAAAATGTCCTCTGTCAGGTTTACAGGAGAATCTACACCTTAATCCAACCTTACCAAATAGCACGCTTATTAGCGCTGAGTAGAGTACTTCAGCTAAAACAATACGTGCGTGCTGGCTCGTGTCGGCCTTCGATGCAGTCGCAAAGAGCAAAGACACCGTGTTGGGTGGCGTCTGTCTGGACTTGCAGGTGTGATCAGTGATGACATGAGTGAGTAGAACGCTTGTCTTGACCCCAGCAGTGACAATTCACAGGATGTAATAAATGTTTGAATGACATTGTTTATATACTTGTAACAAGTGCTGCTCAATAAACAGTGATGTGGAATACATAGTTGTTTGTTTACAGCGTATGTCTAAGTTGGTATTTCTGCTATCCAAAATGTCTTATTGTTGATCAATCAACTAGGGCGTGTTGCCTTGGCCTCTATTCATTAATTCATTTTCTATACAAAGCCTCAATATTCATCGTATCGCACTATCCATGTCCCACTACATCACATGACAATAATACGATACTAATACAATACCCTACCCCACTACCCCTAACTTGTTCTGTTCTAGCAGAAGCCGTTACTTCTGGCCCCCCTGAACCAAAGCTACAAACACAAAGCCTACATGTACACTGGATCATAGGGACTCAACATTTAATATTCTGGGAGGCTGGGATTTTTCATTAGCGTGAGTGAGAGAGTTGGGTTTAACGCCGCTTTTAACGATATTCCAGTTATATCAAGGCGTCAGGTTAATGTGGGAGGAAAGCCCGAAGTGATGCAGGTCTCAGACGTTTACCACTTCAGTGGAACACATAAGCATGGGTATGGTGCTGATAAACCTAGAAACATAATCGGAGTGAACCAGGATTCGAACCTACAATCATAGGTTTCTGGAGTGGGTGCCTAAGAAAACTGAGCCACCCGTGCCCCCTTTTATTAGAGACATGAAATATTCTTTTGGTCACTGATTCAAAATGTGCATTTTTCGTCGGTGAAAGGGGCCATGTATAACATCACAGAACATTATTTAAAGACATTCCGCATGTCTAACAAACAATATAATTAGGCAGGTCAATCCTAAGGACAAATTAATTATGACGCCACCACCCCACCCAACCAACCTTAATATCAAATGGTCGGCCCTTAAGAAATCAAAGTCTCTCACTAAACAGAAATATATATCAATAAATTATACAAAATATTATCAGTATGTATTGGTTATTCTATATAATATGTAATGCTGAAAATTATCAGATTGGTACAAAGCTATCTATCTAGATTATTCTGTAATGAGTATTTGCACAATAATTACTGAACACTGTCTGTAGGGAGCTATTTCTCCCTACCACCACATCGATGTGAAGAAACACTGCAATATACACAGTCTTATACACGGAAGCTACTGATGCCATTCAAGAGGTGATCGAGTCAGGAATATGCATAAATGTCATCTTCTTCTTACACCTGCATGTAAGATCAAACATATTTCTGACCGGGTATTGTATGTACTGTGGCAAAGTTTTCCATGTTAGAGTGAGTGAGTGTGGTTTTACGTTTAGTAATATCCCAGCAATATCAAGGCGAGGCTTCACACATCGTACCCACATGGGGAATCAAACCTGGGTCTTCGGTGTGACGGGCAAATGCTTTAACCACTGCCCCATTCCCTGTCAGTAATTAGGTCTTGTGTGTTGATGTGTGGATACGAAACTTCCCCTCGAATACGAAACTGACGTCTATGATTTGAGAATGACTACGGTGGCCATCTTGGTTTGCTCTAGCCAGGCAGTTGAGTGACAATTAACCTGTGTGAGTGCAGGAGGTGTATTGTGTTGGTAGATGGATTTTGAATACAAGTGTATATGAGTGAGTGAGTGAGTGAGTGAGGTTTTACGCCGCTTTTAGCAATATTCCAGCAATATCACGGCGGGGGACACCAGAAATGGGCTTCACACACAAGTGTATATGAAGAGCCTGTGTCTGTCTATTTTATCACTGTAGTCCTTGAATCAAAGGACCTATAATCTTTAAGTCTTAGACTTAGGCTTACAAGTACTTTACTCATTTCTTGAATTTCAAAAACTATGGACATTGTTAAACCTTTTGAATCCAGACTCCTGTTAGTAAAATAACAGATTATAAATTTCCGATTTTCAAATCATGTCAAATTTTTGTGACGTGCAGATCTACAGATAAGCTGCGTATTTGCGTAAAATACCAACTAAAACTATTCAAAACCCAATTACTTTCAATTAACTTGCATAAGGAAACGCATGCACTAAATGGAAAACTCAATTGTTCGAAAACAGCCCGCGTAAATACCCAATGAAGCTTTTTCAGCATATGTACAACAGAGCTACCGGTAATTTCTGAACACAATTACAAGCTAATTTACTTTCCGAGTCAAGCCTATAGTTAGAACCGTTGTAAACATCTTGAAGATTATTTCATTTTTTTTAAAATCTCAAAACGTTTACATAATTTGGGAAAAACCCAATAGAGTGATGAATAGATGGGTGAAAATATATCGGTTACCCAATGAATGTAATGAATGTAATAACCCAGTTAAAACTCAATAGCTCAAAAAGTTATCTGGAGCTCTGGATGTGTGAATGCTTGTCTGATACTCAAGTTATAATGTTTGTGGACTCAGTGCACATACACTTCCGTATCTCCGAAGGTGGGTGAGTGAGTGAGTTGGGTTTAACGCTGCTTTTAACAGTATTCCAGTTATATCACAGCGTGTCAGCTTAATGTGGGAGGAAAGCCCAAAGTGATGCAGGTCTCAGACGTTTACCGCTTCGGTGAAACCCACGAGCACAGGTATGGTGCTGACAAACCTAGAAACATAATCGGGGCGAACCAGGATTCGAACCCACAATCATAGGTTTCTGGCGTGGGTGCCTTAGACAACTTGGTCACCCGTGCCCCCTTTTATTATTTCTGGCGTGCCTAAGGGACGAATCGAGACGACTGGGCCGCCCGAAGGTGGGAGAGTGAGCATTACTCATCACCATTTCACCAGCAGTATCAAATGTCACATGGTTACTGACATGTCATGCTTCCCTAATACTGCACTGATTACAGCGTTTATTCACACCGAACATGTTGACTCAGCAGCGATTGGGAAGGTGGGATGATACACAAGTTTAATTGAGCAAAGAAATTCTGAAAAAATACTATCTATTCATAACAGGAAGAAGACTTGCCCCGAAGATTAAAATTAGATTGAAATGTCAGTTTTGATATTTCAACAACTTGTTATAACCAGCGGAGTCTGACAAAAATATTAAACAGATAGGATGCTAAATTACAGCATCCCCCTCCACCCAGTGATGTAGCGTCTACAACTAGATGTCGTCTGCTTCCAACTGAGACTGCGTCTGCTCCGACTGGTGTTACTACAAACTGTCTCAGACTGCACTGCCATTACAGGTATACATCCACTTGGAGTGTCAAGTCATGATCATACAAGTGGCTGCGATTACTGATTAAATATATGTTTAACTTAGACAGATGAAATATTTGTTTCCTGTTCAATTAAAGATACAAAGACAAATTGATATGTAAATCCGATACATGGGGTAAGTTAGTACATACACTTGGCCGCCGGGATTTTGGATATCAGAATATTATTGTTTAATGTTTAGGAGATAAATTATTTTTTTCAACAGTAACTGGTGTTCAAATGTTTCAGCTTGTTTTAATAAATAAAAGTTACCAACTGTATTCAGACACTCGTCTGCAATAAAATGGGCACATAATGTTTTTCCTTACAATGGAAGGTATACGTCATTATTTTTCAGTAAAAGGGGGGCTTCTTTTTCAAAAATTTACGTTTAATGCATTATGACAAATACCCATTGATATTTATCCTTAAATTCAAACACTGTTTACTGAACATCAGCAATGGAAACCTTGATTTGTGTTAAGAACGAAGCCATTTAAGAATCGGATTCACTTGTACAAACATATATTTGTTGAATTTTGAAATACTTAATGATATTTGATGTATACGATGTATATACTCAACAATTGGATTTTGTTTTGACACCAGCAATTTTGGGGGATTTGCCTACTCGACTCGAACAGTTTTGCAGAGAGATTCTTTTTGAATTCAAAAATGCATAACAATTGATTTACATGAGACTTTTGCATAGAGGAAATTGTCCAGTGTTCTTGAAAATATCCTAATTGTACATATGGAGGTATAAACGTAAAAACTTGGTACACATTATTTAAACACAGCACAGCAGTTTTATGCTAAGTGTGCACACTGTTTAGTACAATTATGAGAATTAACATATTGTCTTATTTTTTTATTTGTTTATGGACAAAAATGCAAAAGGAAATATTTGCTAGGTCAGCCAATGAAATGCCCTGGAGTCATTTACAATTTCTTTTAATCCGATCACCAAGTTAACAATAACCAAAAATGTGTCCTAAGAACGATTAATTTCATGACTTACCCAAATATTGTTTTTTGTGTATTCAGTTATAAAATGTCTGAAAAAATATTCTTTACATGTGCTGGATGAGCATAGACAAATAATCTGAATGTAATAATTTACAAGAAGAAAGATGTCACATAACATAATTTACAAATTATCATGATGGACTAACACTGCAAATACTAATACTATACCAGGGCGTTAATAACACATTAAATATACATGTTAACAGCCAGCTATGGCTGATGCATCAAATCGTAGGTCATTCAACCTAAATTTGGCGTCTGCCTCAGACAAAAGTGTCGTCTGCTTCTGTGTAATAACTAGCATCTGCTGTGGCAATAAGTGCCGGCTGCTGTGCTGGCCCTGACAATTGTTGAGTGGACAGAGGAGATGACCTGTCTGTGACAAATGATGACCTGGTCAGGGCGGTTTGCCATTTGTGACTGTCTAGTTCTTGCCTGGGTCTTCCTTCAATGTCACGGTGCGGTTGAACACCATCTGTAAAGAGAAGTTAACATGTAACTTGGCGATTGGTACAATTCTTCTACTTCAATATACGGATGTATCAAGATGCATTCAGTGAGTCAGATGTACGAAGCGTGAGTGAGTGAGTGAGTGAGTGAGTGAGTGAGTGAACAAAACAATCCGTGGATGATCTGGTATTCAAGTTCTTCCGTAGGCCCCTACCACAGGGTTAGGTTTCAGACGAAGAGATCTGCAGTCCAGCAGGGCCATCCAATAAGAACCCGAACTATGAACTCAATATGGACAAAGAAAACATTCCTCATGACCCAATACAGCCCTAATCTCATTAAAATCAGATATTAGTTCTCGCTGCCGCTTAACAAAGATCTGAGGACATCCCCTTACGGGTCACGTCAGGCCGACCTTTCGCGAATTCTGACCGACCAATGGAAATACTGACAAGAGGTCGACATTAGCCAATCAGAAGGCAGCTTTCTCATGCTTTACGGCACTAATTTCAAATTGACGACTACGCTTCGAAACATATTTTGGCAAATTCTCGCTTATAAAATTGAAACCTGAACAAAAGAACATTCTCGAATGGCTAATATATGGTCTAGACTAAATAGATTCAGTCGTTAAGCTCGTAATTATCTTTCGGAATACCCCGTTTAAAAGTTTTCGAGGTTGCATGATGAGAAATCCCATTCCGACTGTCACTTTCATGATCTGGTAAGCGACGATCTGATTGGTCGGATGAAAGGTCGTTCTGACGTGACCCGTAATGGGATGTCCTCAGATCTTTGTTTAGCGTTAGCGAGAACTAAGATCTGATTTTAATGAGATTGATACAGCCCATGCAAGTCTATAATATGTGGCAAGTCTAGATTACTTCAGTATCATCTGAAAATGAAGAGAGTCTCTGGGCTCCTTTTTATTATTATTATATGTTTATAACTATAATTTAACAACTGTTTTACAACTGTTAATTTCAGAGCCTCGATGTTAATGTAGGTTATCTATTGAAAGCCAGCAACTATTTGTAATATCTTCGAGACAGGACAATGTCTGAAATGTGCTCTTGTGACATCACACCAACACAATCATAAAACACCACATTAATGTATATTTTCAACAAAATGACCATCAAATATTACTGGCAGTGTCCAAAATAGGTGTTTGCGCGCTATCCTGGTACGTGTCTGGTATCAAACAAGGCTGATAAGATGGTTGTAATGTATTCCTTCCTGGCAGACTGCCTGAAAATGTAACTGCTGCACTAACACTGACAATTTTGAATCAGACATTGATATGTTATTGAAACTGAAATAGGAAAGAAACCACCTATTGGGATTCATGGTAAGAATATAGGTCCTCAGCACTTTATGTTTGTCATAAAAGGCAACTAAATGAATCTGATGATCAAGCTTATATACTTGACTGATTGCATGTCCTCATATCACAATTGCATGGATCTATGCTCATGACATCAATCACTGGATTGTTTGGCCCAGACTGGATTATTTACAGACCGCTGTCATTTAGCTGGAATATTGCTGAGTGTGGCGTTAAACAACAAACATACAAACAAAAATCAAATCACACATCTTCGAGGAAACTAAAAGAGCTAACCACCATTAAAAATCTGGATGCCTGCTTTGAAAAGGTGCAGGGTGTAAGCCTGGGCCCCGTTCCACAAAATGATCTTAGCGCTAAGATGATCGTAACTCCCATACTTTAACATAGGTTTACGACAGTCATAGATCATAGCACTAAGATCGCTTTGTGGAACAGGGCCCAGATCCGCACCATTGCTTCACCAATATACCATGGGACGTCACGAATACTCACTACAACTAATGGACATGATTTGCCACAAGTCCTAAAAGTCCAGATTTCTCCAGGGAACCCTTATCACTGGCAAAGGTTATAGCCAAGGGAAATTGGCCCCCACTGGCCCCTTATCAAGCCCTTCTGATACATATCAACCTGTTGAATGACTTCCCTCGGACATGAGGTGTTATCGCATTCATCAGGGCCTGTATTATTCATCAGGGCCTGATATGCTAGAAGGCTATTGGTGGGATGACCAACTGATAAAGCCTTGTCTCATTCGTAGGACGAGAAGAGGAACTATTGAGACAAAACAGGCACTATACTATAATTAATTGTGAAGGCTTTTATTTGGAGATCAAAGAATACTAATACCAATTTGCTAGGATTATCTGACATTTTCCCATTGGAATTGATTGAATACTGTTTTCTCATTCGATTGTTTGATGTATAGAGGGCTGTATGTAGTCAAGGCTTGGTAAAAAGAATTCCATTGCCCTTGACAAAAGTGGGACAAGCTGATTCATCACTGGTACTAGAATATCATAGACCTATCCTTGTGTATTGCATTCCTATTTACACAGATGAACAAGTTGATTGGAAATAAGCAAATAAATGAAAATAATTTATTCCAACAAGACAAAATACCCATTATCATAGGGTTGTTTTATAATGTTATTTGTTCTTGCATATATCAGGAAAGTTGGTATATCTCTTTTACAGGAGTGAAAGGATATAACTTGTTTCAGCAATTCAATCTGGTGAGTGAGTGAGTGAGTGAGTGAGTGAGATTAGATTTAATGTTTCACCGGTATTCTCAGGAATATATCAACAGGGGAAAATGGTTTCAAACTTTCTTTCTGCTTCAGCATAACCAAGTTAGGAATCAAACTCAGGTCTTCATCCAACGCTCGACCCGCTCAACTACCACACTGCCTGAATAACAAACAGCCCTTGCACAAAACCCTGAAGCATGTATGCACAAGTCAATACAGACAAGGATGCAAATCTCTCCATCATATGAAATCCAGTTCTCTCCTTCATATCACAGTAGGAGATTTATGACGATAATTCAGTCTCTCGAATCAGATGAACATGACCAGACAAATGTCTCATAAACACAGTTGAAAAACTAGATGATCGAGAACTTACTTCATCCAAATTCACAGTTAGGAATCAAACTCAGGTCTTCATCCAACGCTCGACCCGCTCAACTACCACACTGCCTGAATAACAAACAGCCCTTGCACAAAACCCTGAAGCATGTATGCACAAGTCAATACAGACAAGGATGCAAATCTCTCCATCATATGAAATCCAGTTCTCTCCTTCATATCACAGTAGGAGATTTATGACGATAATTCAGTCTCTCGAATCAGATGAACATGACCAGACAAATGTCTCATAAACACAGTTGAAAAACTAGATGATCGAGAACTTACTTCATCCAAATTCACATTCAGGGATAATTCAATCAAAAATTCTCTCGCATCCTTTTAACAGATATCAACAATAAAATGTACTCACTAATTCAATATTACAGATTACGATCATAGAAATCTGGTCTGTCCAGAGCTTATTGCTCCTGATCTATCATTAATGAAGACCAAACCTTTCGGAAATTTGCAGAAAATGACAAACTGATTGGCGCCATCCAATTTTTTCAACTTGGTACAAATAAGGAAAGCGACATTGATAAAAGAGGGGTCCCCAGTACTGACCCATTGCCTGTGATATTAGCAACAGGGATAGAAACAGAGGTTTTCCATTATAGGATTTCTCCTAACCCTGATGCTACAGAGTCTGGTTAATATCAAACACGGAAATAAACATGTCTCTTTGCTATAATAAATGGGAAACACAATTACATTGGATTTTCTGCTGTGCCTTAAAAAGATTAGACGTACACCCAAAGTATGAGCTTGTGGCAAAAATGGCTCGTTTTGAAAATTTGGAGTTTTTCCTTCGTTTCAATTTCATTTTCCAAAAAAATCAATACTGAAATTGAATTAAATATCACGTTCATGGGGACTTCACAAATGACACCTAATCATCATCCCGCCATATGAAAGTCATATAACATAAAATTTCAATTTTTCAAATTCAATTAAAAATATATTAGTTCATTCCATTAATTTTTAACCAGTCACAACTAAATTCCCCACAGCTTGAAAAAGAAAAAATTGATTTTAAACACAAGAAAAAAAAGTCATTTATAAAAATTGTATGACGTTATGTCAAATTTAACACGATATCCAAAAAATGGTATGAGAAGAGAGAGAAGAAAATCTACGAGGGATAAAAAAGAAGTTCGAGCAATTCTTGACAGGGGGCCCCAAGTACAAGAACTCCCTCAAGTAAAGTCATTTCCCGAAACTACATATTCCTTGCCTTGATATGCCAAGATATACATTCACACAGTACCCGGGTCTGTTTCGGTCTGTTTTCACAAGCCGCAGTTTAAAAGCTTCCCCTCATGGGGCCACAACCCAGGATAGAAAGGGAAATTCCTAACTCTCCTCAATACCATGTTTTAACCCTAAACTACCAAGCCCTTGATTAGCTCAATATGTTATTTATTGAAAACGTGTTGCGATGTAGGCCTAGCCTGCACAGATTGTATGATAAATATTCATTATTCTTTCAGTATTGTGCGCAGCGATTTCCGAGCCCAAATTAAATTCCCAAGGGGAATAGCTAAGACAGCGGGTCTGACGCCTGTATTGGGTTCATTCCGTTAGTTTGTCTTTTTCAGAGAGTACACATCCAGAATTAATTGTCTAATCATTGTTAACGTCAGTAATCATATTTGCATGAATGCAGCAGTATTCTAATGTTTCGAACTGTGTTGTGCTTGTATTCAAATGTCTCCATATCTCCACAGAATAATTAACAGCAGGGGCAGTATTTGTTGACATTATGATTTTGTGTGAGTGGGCAAAACGCATATATGTGTCAGCCATCTTGTCTGGTGTTGTGTAATCAATCAACATTAGGACATTATATCCGAGCCGAAGTGTTATCACGATCAGTTGTTAAGCATAATAAATGAATTATTAGATTTCATGAAAAATGTTGAATTTATTGAAAACACAATCCCATCAGACAATGCAATTAAGGCCCACACATCTCGCATCCAAACAGACCCGTGGAGATCCGGGGTAGAATAGGTCTTCAGCAATCCATGCTTGTCATAACAGGCAACTCTCAACTAAGAGGTGACTAACGGGATTGGGCGGTCAGGCTCACTGACTTGATCGATGCATGTCATGGATTGATGCTCATGATGTCAACCACAGGATCGTCTGGTCCAGACTCGATTATTTAGAGAACACTGTCAAATAGCTGGAATACTGCTGAGTGCGGCGTTAAACAACAAAGAAACAAACATTACCAAACATTACCAACCCAAACCCCCAACCCCCCAAACAATACACTCTTGTATCTATTTACTATTTTTGGCCTCCTGCCTTATTGAATATTGATAAAGAAAATCAGAAAAAATACAACTAAATTTGTCTGGCCTCTTTGAACTTGTACATATAATACAATCAATACAATGAGCATGACACATTCAATGACTAAAAAGTCTTCCCACCCCCCACCCCTCCAGCCCACCGAATAGGATTCTGAACTTTTATGACACTCGAAAGTTCAAAGGGCATATCCTAAAGGTCGCAGACTTGAAACCCAAATTGCCATCCACAAGATGTACAGAGCCATATTTTTATTGTGTAATTGAACAAGGAAAAATAATTGAATTTATCCTTCCTCCTTGATATAAATCTGCTACTTTTCACACGGCCGCAATCAAAGTCAAAGAATTCAATCTCCAAGGATAGCAGCGGACTGATTCAATTGCAAGAGATATATTTTAGTGCCGAACAAATTAAAAACATCCCGATAATGCTTCTGTCTCCTAAACCAACCTTGAGAAGCCAGAATGGGTCTTGTGGACTATGATAACAGTTTTTTCTCTAACAGATCAAAAACATTTCTCTGACTAACAATTTTTTCAATCAAAACACCACCAGCAAAACCAAATTTTTCAATCAGGTCCCGACCTTTTCAATGGAACTTTGCAGAGAGTCGTCAAAATGAATCTGCGAGAAGCTGGTGCACGGCTTGATGCTATCACCAAATACCCCTCCTTAAATCACCCTCAGCTGTCCGTTCTAGACAAATTGTAAACCCCTGCACAAATAGGATCTGGTTTTATTGTTGCCCTCCGTAAGTAATTGGTGGTTTGGAGATATTGTGTTGTCTTTGGAAATGTCGTAAATATTCCATTAATACCAACAATGCCTGTTGGTAGCCGCAGCATGATTGGCACCGGCAGATGACAGAGAGAAGTCCAAACTGTGGAACTTGATACCTGATATACCGATCCTTGTGTAGCCATGGGCTGTCTCCAGCATCAGGAGGGGGCATGGTTAGAAGCCTGTGTATCACAAACACATGTGGTGCCAAGACTTGGGACAGTTTATGTATTTGTGTAGGAGACAAAATAGTTCCAAGATTGGTCCAAAATCAGATCTTAGTGCTCAGCTTGTCATGAATGGGTGTGGATTTCAGCAATATGCCAGCAATATCACGGCAGGGGGCACCAGAAATGGGCTTCACACATTGTACCCTGTGGGAATTGAGCCCAGGTCTTCGGCATGACGAGCGAACACTTGAACCACTAGGCTACCCGACTGCCCCTCTCCATTTCACTAAAGTACTGGCCCGCGAAACCAATTCTAGATGTAATTCTTAATAATCAAGTCTAGCTAGAGCACTGTCTTGAAACAAAGATGTATATGTCTTTGCATGAAACAAGCACAAGGAAAAGAAATTTGGATTTATTTATTCCAAATAGAGAAATTTAATGTTTAGTAGAAGATTAATTTCATAGACTAACAATGAAAGTTTGTGAAGCTATTGAGGTTGTGGTCACAAGTTCCTCTTGTTGCGTGCAATTCACAATGCTGAATATAACATTACAGCTTATAGTGTAGAGAGAGAGTGAGAGAGAGAGAGAGAGAGAGAGAGAGAGAGGAGAGAGAGAGAGAGAGAGAGAGAGAGAGAGAGAGAGAGAGAGAGAGGAGAGAGAGGAGAGAGAGAGAGAGAGAGAGGAGAGAGAGGAGACGAGAGAGAGGAGAGAGAGAGAGAGAGAGAGCAATATTCCCAATATTCAAGGGCTTCATACATTGTACCCACGTGGAGAATCGAACCCGGATCTTGGAGAATCGAACCCGGATCTTCGGTGTGACAAGCGATCACTTTAACCACTAGGCTACACCAGCACCCCTAGAGAGAGAGAGAGAGAGAGAGAGGGAGGGAGAGAGAGGGAGGGAGGGAGTGAATATGAGGGAGTGCTGACATCAGTTGTCAACATCCACAGTGGAACAAAAAAAACATTTTCTTAAACAAAAAAACCCAGCAGTTGCTAGCCAGGGCAACAATCTCACACTAATATCCAGTTCACACACCATGACAACCCGATCCCCATGCTATAAGGTCCTACCACACACATCAAGCAATGAAGGTGTATTCTGGAATCCCTGCAAGGTCCCGGTACAGAACCAGAGACCACTCGACAATGTGCGTTAATATGACTATCATAACTTCCCACCACCCTGTTCTTGCTCAATGTGTGTGGCGGACAACGCTTCCATTATCTAATTGTAAAACACTGGGTACAGCCTATTTTCTTAAACCAGAGCACAAGTGCAAAATCATTGAAGGCAGGTTATCACAGCTGAATGGTTAAGTGGTGTTGTGATATGCTTACAAACGTCAGGTACAGAAATTCCAAGCCAAAAATTTATTGTCATGTTCGGTTCACTGCACATTGAGGAAATATTGGCACTTATCGCATTATGACCCCCCAATAAACAGTGTAATTTAGTGCAGATTTAGACAAACATTTAGTCCCAGTACAGATTATGTTATTTAAAGATATAAATCTACAAAATAAAACAACAAATCCAAATGGAGCCAAGAAGAATGCTTAATTTCCTTGAGTTGAGGCAATCTAGACTTGCCATATCCTTCTAGGCTTGAGTTGGATTCAATTTTTTATTTATTCATTAATGTACTGCTACGTTAATGGTCATGTCTTAGACAATCTCTGAACCACATTATTTAACCTTCCGCCTAGACTAACATCTAGTCTCTGAAATGAACATATCGTACAGAAAAAAACAGTTGCTCAGTTATCTTAATAAAAATATGATAAAAGGGAGCCCAGTGACTCTCTTCATCCTGATACTGCAGTAATCTAGACTTGCCAAACATTATAGACTTGCATGGGCTATTTTTGATATATATTTGTATCAGGGTCTGTAAGACAGACTACCTTCCGCCCAGCCCCTGCTGTAATTATGCTAATGCCCTAAATGAAGCAACTAGATTCTCCACAGGTTCAGGATTTCCGATCTCACTGGGGCTCCTTTTAAATGTTGTTGCTTGATTTAATCAAAATCATCTATTTTCAGAGACTAAGCGCTAGTTTTGGTCATGTCTTGTCGGGATTTGTTAACATGAGTTGCTCAAACAGCCACAGCAGTCGCTGGCTGTGTACGATGGCGTCTTTGTTCTTGGCAATTCTGTCATTATTAAAGGCAAGACACTGCTCATGTCTGGCACAGTACCACCAAACTTGGTGATTACTTATTACTCCTAAGATCATGCTAACTTTTGTAACAACACTTGGAACGATCTTCAGAAGTTGACCCGACCTATCTCATATTGTTATTGTTGTTTGTTGTTGTTTAACGCCGCACTCAGCAACATTCCAGCTATATAACGTCACTCTGTAAATAATCGAGTCTGGACCAGACAATCCAGTGATTGATATCATGAGCATCAATCCATGCAATTGGGATCGATGACATGCATCAACCAACTCAGCGAGCCTGGCCACCCGATCCCGTTAGTCACCTTTTACAACAAGCATGGGTTGCTGAAGACCTTTTCTACCCCTAGCATTCCTAGCTCATGTCTAATGCCTTATTTGGCATTTCATGCTATTAATTTCATGAACGCTGCTTCACATCTTAAGTGGGAGAAGTGATGAAAGAGTATGCTTTTAATTCTGTTATTCATATTTGAGTGTGTTTGTTGTTTAACGCCGCACTCAGCAATATTCCAGCTATATGACAGTGGTCTGTAAATAATCGAGTCTGGACAAGACAATCAAGAGACTGATTTCATGAGCATTTGTCCCGGATTTGGGATATAATGACATGTGACTGCAAAATCTGTAATCTTGTGAAATGACTAACCCTACTAGTCATATCGTGAAATGATTAAGTGGTGTTAGTGAAATAAAATGACTACTTCGCCTATGCACATAAACAGTTCAAAATTCTACAGGTCTTCCACACACCTTTAAGATGCGGGGAACTTAATGAAGCTGGTGGAGAGGCGCCAGTATCTATTTCTGTATGTTTGCCACAATGTCCTACATTCCTGGATAGTTCAACAAAGGTTTATTTTCTGCCTGCTGAAAAAAGGTGCCAACTGTCACTTCCGTCAAGGGTCTTTATTCGCAGGTGAGTTGTCTCCCCTTCATCACACCTTGACATTGCAGCAGATAGACAGACATGCAGCAGATAGACAGACATGCAGCAGATAGACAGATATGCAGCAGAGAGACAGACATGCAGCAGATAGACAGACATGAAGCAGAGAGACAGACATGCAGCAGAGAGACAGACATGCAGCAGAGAGACAGACATGCAGCAGAGAGACAGATATGCAGCAGAGAGACTGACATGCAGCAGACTGGGACCACAGACATGCACCAGACTGGGACCACAGACATGCACCAGACTGGGACCACAGACATGCACCAGACTGGGACCACAGACATGCACCAGACTGGGACCACAGACATGCAGCAGACTGGGACCACAGACATGCAGCAGACTGGGACCACAGACATGCACCAGACTGGGACCACAGACATGCACCAGACTGGGACCACAGACATGCACCAGACTGGGACCACAGACATGCACCAGACTGGGACCACAGACATGCAGCAGACTGGGACCACAGACATGCACCAGACTGGGACCACAGACATGCAGCAGACTGGGACCACAGACATGCAGCAGACTGGGACCACAGACATACACCAGACTGGGACCACAGACATGCACCAGACTGGGACCACAGACATGCACCAGACTGGGACCACAGACAGCTTACGAGGTGGTTCTTATTTCCTCAAGTCTCACGACATGTTTCTCCACTAATGCCAGCCAGAGTTGGCTGCATCACGAATACTTTGGATTGTCATAATCAGAAGCATCTTATCTGTGCATCGTTTGTTTCCCGTCTGGTGGCAGCAATATTTGGCTTGTGCAGCACTCTTCATTCTCTCTGCTACATTTCAGTTGTCAGTTATTTCACCAAAGGACCACAAATTATGTTCGTTTTTTTGTTTTGTTTATTTGTTGTTTAATGCCGCACTCAGCAATATTCAGGCTATATGATGACGGTCTGTAAGTAATCATGTCTGCACCAGACAATCCAGTGATTGACATCATGAGCATTGATCCACGTATTTGGGATACAATGACATGCTTCAACCAAGTCAGCAAGCCTGACCACCCGATCCCGTAAGTCGCCTCTTACGACAAGCATAGTCGCCTTTTATGGCAAGCATGGGTTGCTGAAGACCTATTCTGCCCCAGATCTTCAGGGGTCTGTTTGTTTCTGAACTAAATAGCATGGCATAAACTTATTTGGTCAGAGCGAACACTGTTTAACACCACACTCACAAATATTCCACTATAACATGAACAAAACGTGTGATCCAAGTACGATGTCATGCAAGCAGCCAGTTTACTGGGGGCACGGGTGGCCTAGTCGTCTAAGGCGCTGCGATTAGCTGTGCAGAGTTGCATCCGCAGGACACGCCAGAAACCTATGATTGTGGGTTCGAATCCCGGTTCGCCCTGATTATGTTTCTAGGTTTGTCAGCACCATACCCGTGCTCGTGGGTTTCACTGAAGTGGTAAACGTCTGAGACCTGCATCACTTCGGGCTTTCCTCCCACATTAAGCTGACACGCCGCGATATAACTGGAATAATGTTAAAAGCGGCGTTAAAACAACCAAAAAAACAAAACACACTATTAAAACTTGGAAGCAAACGGTGTTTCAGTGTGTAAGCAGAGCCACTAGTCTCATGGCAAGGTTTGAGTCGAGTAAAAGTGATCTAGGAGTGACTGTAGGACCAGTTGTGTAAGGTGCAAGACATCTTCCCGAGGCAAGAGAGTTAACTGACTATAAAAGTCCAGTTTCCACCCTTGCCGAACTAGGCTGGTATTTTGGAGTTATGTTTGTCTGGACTAACGAGTCTATGCAAAATCAAAATTGGGTTCGTAAACTGTCGTGCAGATTTCGATCGATTGCAGGATTTGCAAAGCATGTGCATCGCCAATTCGTTGTCAGCAGATATTTTCCAAATCCTTTCATGTTTTTAATCAAGGTGCTTACGTGATTTGATGCATTTCGCGATGTAAGACCGGTTTTATCACAATATAGGTCTTGATTATCGATCAGATCGTCCTGACTGGGCGCCACCATTTTGTGTGAAGCAAACGCAAGTGATACGAGAGGTGGAATCTGATTGGTCAATAGGAGAGGCTTTGAAGGGACATAATTGGTAATAGCCAGTGGTGGCGCAACAATCGAGCCCAGTAATTCCAGCCTAGTTCAGCAAGGGTGGAAACTGGACTTTTAAAGTCAGTTCACTCCCTTGCCTCGGGAAGATGGGTGCAAGAAGGCGCTGTGCAGAACTTGCGTCTCTTCAGTTTGACAGAAACCTATTGACAGTGGGCTCCATCACCCTGGTAATGCTTCTAGGTTTGTCAGCGCCTCCCTACTCATGCCTTTCACCAAACATCTAAGAACTTCTTCCTTCATCAGTGAGTGAGTGAGTTGGGTTAAACGCCGCTTTTAACAGTATTCCAGTTATATCACGGCGTGTCAACTTAATGTGGGAGGAAAGCCCGAAGTGATGCAGGTCTCAAATGTTTACCACTTTGGTGAAACCCATGAGCACGGGTATGGTGCTGACAAACCTAGAAACATAATCAGGGCGTACCAGGATTCGAACCCACAATCATAGGTTTCTGGTGTGCCCAAGGGATGCAACTCTGCACAGGGAATCGCGGCGCCTTAGACGACTGGGCCACCCGCGCCCCCTCCTACATCAGCTCACAAGACGTGATATCACCGAAATATATCGTTCAAAGCAGCATTAAACCTTTATAGGTTGATGGAAACCACCTCTACCCTGGAATCTCCAAGGGGAAATTCATCATGTGCTCCCCTGAAACCCTCTTGGAGAGAATAATAACATTAATAGATCAAGACAGTCCGAATGATGCAACACAAACCAAACTGCAATATGAATCAATATTTTTTCAAGATACTGTTAATCAATCACTACTACAATGTTCCTATTTGAATTTAATAAATTAAAGCTTTCACTTGAAACTAGTTAATTTTCTTTAATAAATTTACAAACAAATTATGAGTGCTTCACTCACTATGTAGCTCATTCATAAATCCTTTTCTTAACCATTGTCATTGCAGCCATTATGAATATTTCAAAATGCGAAAACCTTACTCATTGTTGATAAAGTTGTTTCAAATATCCTTTGACACAAAATACCAAATTTCCCTTTTTTATGGTTAAAATTTAATAATTTTTATTATCAGCTAAACTCTGCTTCTGTTATTTATTCTTTAAAAAACAAACCAGGAAAGACACATATAATTTTGATATTTTTCTATGAATATCAGTTTCTGAAAAGAGTTTAAACATGATGTTGAACTAAAAATATTCCAAAGTGTGGCATTAGCGCTAAGGTTATTGCATCATGCTGAATTTGCTTAAGAGCTAAGATTGCTTTGAATAACCAGTTCCTTGAGAATGACATGTTGCTAATATTATTGCTCAATTAAGATGTTAATTGTGACCATAAACGGAAGTCTGTGTTTAAAATGTCAGGCTCTTCAAAGTTATTAGCAATTAAACACAACTGTATTTTGAAATTTCTTCATTTTGCACTTATGATGCTATTAATTTCACTTGAGCATTCAATGTCATCTGTTGATATGAGTTAGTGTCAGAATGGAGGTAGACCTGGTGTTAGAGAAGAGGCTGCATACAGAAATAGCTCCGAGGATTATCGTTCGGCGACAATGTCAAAACTGATTAACAATATAATAAGGAACTGAGTGTGAGTTAAAATAGAGCCTTTCATGTTTTTTGTGGTAGAAGAGCCTGATCAGCCGACATTTAAAGCAACTCAATTCTCACAAAGAAGTGGACTTGCTGGTATCATGATGGGGTCACAGGAGGAAACTGGGCTCTGTCTATTCATATCAGCATACAGAACACCAAGGGAACCAGTTTTGTCAGAAGAAATGAGTGAGTGAGTGAGTGAGTGAGTGAGTGAGTGAGTGAGTGAGTGAGTATGGTTTTACGCTGTTTATAGCAATATTCCAGCAATATCACGGCGGGGCGGGGGACACCAGAAATGGGCTTCACACATTGTACCCATGTCGGGAATCAAACCCGGGTCTTTGGCGTGATGTGCGAACACTCAGAAGAAATGAAATTGTGACAATATTAGCATTGATATTTATCACAATACTTACTTACAATGTCAATAGTTATCGCAATAGTTTCTTTCAATATCAATAGTTATTGCAATAGTGATTTCCAGACCAATAGTCACCCCTAGTTTAGAGTTTCAGGCCTCAAAGTTGTGACTTAAACGGTCACCAATGTGACCTAAATTTCAATTTGTCTACTGTCTAAAATTCAGAGGTAGCCAAATGACTACCTTGGAAAATATCTTGTGGCAGCTAAACTCTATTACTACACATCTGTAGACTACAAAAATAAACATGTGTGCTACTAAATGTACTCACAAATAATTCTTCCTAAAGTCAACAATGAACCGAAATACATAAATATTAATGTAATTGGTATTTTATTTTAGTTGATAATCTATGGGATAAGCAAGGATATACCAACATAATCTAGTAACATAAATTGCATCATTGTTCGAGTCACAAATAACAAAACTCAAGCACAGTTTCCACTAATATACAATAATAGTTATTTGACATAACATAATTTCAAATGCTTTTGGCTACCTACACTATTGGCTTGATTTCCTAATTTTACCACTCGCTACCTGGAAAAAAATACTTGTAGCCATGTCTATTTGGTAAAATGTAAACTTTCAGGTCTTTTAAAGACCCTCTCCTTGGTCTAGTGGATAAAGTGTCTGCCTAGAGAGGGGACGGTCAGTGGTTTGATTCCTGGCTGTCATATCAAAAAACATTTAAAGATGGTACTTTTTGTTTTGTTACCCTGCCTGGCACTAGGCATTAAGGGGATAAAACAAGGACTGGTCGGCTTGGAGCTAGTATGCTGTGTGTGCGTGGGACACCATGTTAAACTGCGGCATAGTATCTCAGAAGGCTAGCACTTTAAAACCCACGCACACTGCAATAGAAGTGCAATGATCTTGAATGCGATGTCAACCCCATTTCAACTCGCCTCATCACAAGCAACAAATGCCAGAAGAGGATCATGTAAAAAATTATGCACATACATTTTGCAGAGATCAAAGCAATGATTTATAGGCTTATATACATTAAAAACATTTATAACATATTGTTCTGGAGGAAATATGAGTATCTAATGGTCCTTTACGATTGTCTGGGCACCGTCAATATCTTCTTTTCTCCTTTAAACATTCCCCATTATTTACGTCTCTTGATTATAGATTTCTTTTCTAATAGCAAAATATTCTGCACTTTAAAAAAAACATATTAAAAAAGAATCTGCAAAGAGATGAAAAAAAACAAAAACACCCCATTTCTCACAACCTTTTCTTTGCAAAATTATTTTCAGGATGAAATTCTTCTCTGATAATGAACTTCACCGTTAATTTTCTGAACATAAATATCTTAAAAAAAACATTCCACACAGACAGGTACACTGAACAAACATTCCTGCTAATTTATGTGCATTGTTTTCTTAATTATGAAATACTTTTCTGATAATAAACTATTCCGTACACTTTTTCTACAACAAGTGGAATCTTATGACAGATTCTAACAAGATACAATATTTGGCAGTGACAACATTTCTCCTAACATTTAATGTGCTTACTTTTAACCTTCTGAAGTTTCTCAAATTCCTAAGCCAACCAAACAAGACTGACATTACGTCTTTAAAGCCCAGCTCTGATAGATTGCCTATATGTTATGTACAAGCTAGACAAATACGAAACACAGCCAATTACTGACGCATATCTTCTACATACATATCACGACTGCTATTTCCAATTTTTCTCCATGAATTTAAGCAATCTGGTTTAAATCAGAGAATCCAGAAGATGTATTTGCTGAGCAAATGCATATAATAACGTTCCTGACATTCTACGGCTAAATTTCTTATGAATCTCCGCCTTCTGGGTCTTAGACAAGAAGATGAATGCTTGTTCTGATGACGACAGATCATAATTTTAGATTTAACTTAACCTTTACCGTATTTCACAAATCTGTCTGCCTTTTTCGGAGATTTATGGATGCGTGTAGCTAAAAGCTGCACGTAGAATTCTCTTAAAAGGTGATTCTTGGTGTATATAAGGAACACCGTCTAGCGTATAAATGTAACGTATTCATCAGAAATAGAATTAGATTATTTTGCAGATCTAAGTCTGCTAAAATTGAAAAATCACATGCAGATGGAACCCTGTTTTAAATAGGTCTCAAAAACTTTGTAAAGAATGCTACAGAATGAGGACTCCTCTGTAGCCATCGATGTCTCGGGGGGTTAAAAACTGTGTACTGAACAAAGGGCAAGTCATATATCAGCTCGTCAGTTTACTGAGTGACTTCACTTGCCCACTTACATGTGATGCTGTCATCTTTTGCTATTGCTACTTGTTTGTTTGTTTGTTGTTTAATGCTGCACACAGCAATATTCAGGAGCTCTATATATTGCTATTTGTCCTCAGAGGGGCCCAGGTGGACCAGCAGTCTCTGGTGAGTGAGTGAGTGAGTGAGTGAGTGACCGAGTGAGTGAGTGACCGAGTGAGTGAGTGAGTGACCGAGTGAGTGAGTGAGTGAGTGAGTGAGTGAGTGAGTGAGTGAGTGAGTGGGTGGGTGAGTGAGGGCCAAGGTGGACCAGCAGTCTCTGGGTAGTGAGTTAGTGAGTTAGTGAGTGAGTGGGTGGGTGGATGAGTGAGTGAGTGGGGTGAGTGAGTGAGTGAGTGAGTGGGTGATTGAGTGAGTGGGTGATTGGGTGATTGGGTGATTGGGTGAGAGTGAGTGAGTGAGTGACTTTGCCATATTCCAGCAATATCACGGCAGGGGACACCAGAGATGGGCTTCACACATTGCACCCATGTGGGGAATCGAACCCAGGCCTTCAGCATGAAAAGTGACTGCTTTAACCACTGGGCTACGCCACCACACCTTTCCCCGATGATGATTACCCACAATCTAGTAAAAAAAAATTTCACCCCGAATGACTTGTATAGAAATTAAGGCTATGGTTTTCTTGAATCAAGGTGTTTCTTGAACAGCTTGGAAACTAAAATTAACCAAATAAAGAATTTTCATTAAAACATTGAATTTCTCTCTTTATTTTTTCAATTTTTCAGTGTCAGGGTTGGTTCATCAAATATAAGGTGCGAGTGATTCTGTGGCATTTGATTGGGTAACTTAGCAATCTGTTTTATGTTCATGTCTTCGTAAACCCCAAACAAGGTCAGGCCACGCCCACTCAAGGGCTACTATTCCTTATTGTCTGAATATAGAGCGTCAGGGCTGGTGTCGTATTATTGCACTGAAGGATGTCACTTATTTATCATCGTCTGCAGTTTTTTGTGTTAACAATAAAAAAAGCAGTCTGTGAAGTTATTGTTGACTTTCGAATACATGCTGCACCGATTTGCGCAATTTGCGTACCGTTTTTTATCGTTTATACCTTCGCGTACACCCACAAAATTGAAGTCAATTCTTAAAACAAGAAAATAATTTTGTCTGTTTTAAGATAAAAAAATAAACAACTTACCTTCCTAAATACTACACAACATGTACAATAGAATAAACATGAAAAGAATATTCAGTATTTGTTAAGAGTTAACAAAAAGATATCAACCATTCAAAAAGAGACGCTGTGTCTAAGGAATGTCAAATCTACATTCCATACCACCATTCCATGATTACATTACATTATATTAAATGGTACCCAAAAACTTGGAAGAAAAACTTTTCAATCAGAGATGAGACACAGAACTCTTTAAATCATACTGGCATGATTCCTCCGGCAATGGTTCTCGAAGCTTTGGTCATTTCACATGTTTAAAAACTAGAACATGTCAAGGCAATCATAAACTTTGGCCAGATACACTGGTACGGAAGCAATATGATTAACGTTTCATATCATATTCATAGGGGAAGTAGCTCTCACAATTAAACAAAAATAATTGGATTTGGGAAACACCTTTGACCAAAGCTCATCATGCTTGCGCAAAAATGAAGGGAAATAAAAACCCTTCTCAGACTTCTCGTCTCACAATTGGCCAGAAAGTCTCAGAGCTGCTAGAACTTCGGCAGACATTCTTGGAGGATTCCAGCCCAAATCCAATTCAACATGTCCAATCTTTCAGAACAGTGGTTAAATCTGTCATATGGTGCCACAACTATCTCATAATGCAATGTCAAGTTACTGTTTTTGTCGCCATTCGAACCAATAGATGGGAAACAAATTGACGATGTCGAATTATTGTAATAGGTGCAGCTGAGAAATGTCCTTGTGAACGTTGGGGTCGTATGCAACTCAAAGTGTTTCTCATTCAACAACTACAAACCAAGAGTATCTTCTCAAATGGTCACGCGCTGAATCCAAAATACCATCACATTTTGCATTCTGGGTCTCTTTGCTCAGCTCTGAGTCCCGGATACTATTTAACACAAATCTAAAAAGCATTGAGAAAAGGGTGTGATTTGGAGTAAATTATATAAAGAAATGCTTACGAACACAAATATTATGTTTAAATGTTGAAATATTATTTCTGCATACCAAATATTATCAGCTATTTGTCCCACATACAACACCCCTGGGACCATGTACCCTCTAAATGTTCGCAGCCTCAATTGTTACAGACATATTGAAATTGTAAAATTCAAACAAAAAACTGGGCACTTTAAGGTGAGGTGAAATGGGGTTTAACGTCGCGTACAAGATTATTGCACTTATATAGCGACATGCATGCATGTGTATGTGTGTGTGTGTGTCTGCTTGTACTAGTCCGGACTGATGCCGATTTAGTTTCAACCTAGCACGGGTAAACGGCAGGAGTAACCAGGACTCTCTTAAGGTACAGACACATGAAGGAAAATGCTAGCACACTGAGATACCATGCCGCAGTTTTAACATGAACACCCCACTCAGACACAGTATACTGACTCCGAGCCGACCAGTCCTTGTTTTAGCCCCTTAATGCGGAGCGCAAGACAGGGTAACAACAAGTACCAACATCTTTTGGTATGACAAGGCAGGGGATTGAACCCCGGACCTTCCGCTCTCTGGGCAGACGCTCTACCACTAGACCACGGAGGCAGTCCACAGGGCACTT
Organism: Haliotis cracherodii; assembly: GCF_022045235.1. Taxonomy (NCBI): domain Eukaryota; kingdom Metazoa; phylum Mollusca; class Gastropoda; order Lepetellida; family Haliotidae; genus Haliotis; species Haliotis cracherodii. Next base: position 59,799,508 of record NW_027266319.1, on the reverse strand, counting down.
TAAACATCAGAGACATTTCAAGGAAAGTGTTTGATCATGTCAAACCAGACAGATTCTCCAAAGTATGTATCTTCAGTCCAACTGAACATTTATCTAACGGTAAAACACCCCTGAAAGAGCTGAAGTTCTACAAGTCTTCAGGACAACCTGATCAGGCAACACGCTTGGGCAAATGGAAAAGTGCTAACTTGCACTACTACAGTTGACATGTTTTTTCAAAAACCCTGATTCTATTGAATTACTGCTTATCTTGATAATATGACTCTTCCAAACAATGTGCCCAATATTGAAAGACAAATTTGGAGAAAACAAAAGTCCAATGAGAATTGATTTAAAATTCATAACAGTGGTAGAAACTAACAGTTTTATTCAACAAGTCCTTTTAATGATAACATGTAGCAAAACCTTTAAAATTGTCAAATGTCCTTATGATACCTTAACTATTGGGCAGTTTGGCAAGGACTACAGGACTAGTGTCAATTTCTATAATGCTGCTTAATTTCCGAGGTATTTTAACATTGCAAGCCTTTAGTTCCAAGTACACTACAAGCAACCTTCACAAGCTATAACATTTGTCATCTGAATATCACAAAATGACACTGACTGCAGCGCTAAGGTGATCATAAGTCCCATACTTTAACATAGGCTTACGATCACTGTAGCGCTGAGATCGCTTTGAGGAACGGGGCCCTGGCAGGGGATTTATGTAGATCAGTCTTCGGCTCCAAGTCTGCAGCAAATGTCAGTTAAATTCCAAAATGAGAATAAAAATGGTCCTACTTCATGAAAATGTAGTGACTTGTATTCCATGGATAGCAGAACCAAAAGATGAGGAGTTAGTGAGTGAGTGAGTTGGGTGTAACGCCGCTTTTAACAGTATTCCAGTTATATCACGGCGTGTCAGCTTAATGTTGGAAGAAAGCCCTAAGGGATGCAGGTCTCAGACATTTACAACTTCAGTGAAACCCACGAGCACAGGTATGGTGCTGACAAACCTAGAAACATAATCGGAGCGAACCAGGATTTGAACCCACAAACATAGGTTTCTGGCGTGCCCAAGGGAAAATAGGAAAATAAGAACTTTTAAAAAATCCAAACATATATTTTGATCAAAAATAAGAATTTTCCCCAAAACTTGCCTCTCAAGGGCACTTAGTTTTGGATGTATGGATAAATCCCGACCGGGTCCGAAAATTGGCCTCTGAGAAGAACGATATCATCCCTGTTATCATCTTACACTAATGTACATTGCCCAGGGGGTCCAACCACTTAAAATATATGGCATACAACTGTGAAACACTATCAAACAGTGGCACCCATCACAAACACATGCAAAGGCAAGGCAATAGATCACCTAAACATTAAGCCTGGTCAGTAAGCCTGGATCACAGGAGGTCAGGTGAAATGGGGTTTAACGTCGTATCCAAGATTATTGCACTTATATAGCGTTTTGCATGCACGTGTGCAGCTGCTTGTACTAGTCCGGACTGATGCTGATTTATAGTGCTAGCACACTGAGATACCATGCCGCTGCTCGCTGACTTGGTTGATACATGTCATCGTATCCCAATTGCATAGATCGATGCTCATGATGTCAATCACTGGATTATCTGGTCGGGACTCGATTATTTACAGACCGCCGTCATATAGCTGGAATATTGCTTAGTGCGGCGTTAAACAACAAACAAAATAACAAACAATCCCACATCCATCAGGCTGCATTGGTTCCATTGCCTTGTTATAACATTTAGGGCTGGCTATCGATATAGATCATAGAAATCGATAATCACTAACTAAATACTGATCAATTATCGATAAATATCGGAGAAGTAACTTTAAGAAAATATACAAGAAAGTCCCAAAAGAAATCAACAGATTTCACGCCACTGGTGAGCAGTGACACATTTAACCATGGAATACCTTGTGGACATTTGAGATAAACAGTTGCTTTCTGTCTTTGACAAGTGACATTATTGACAATGACAAGCCTCTTAAAGTAAACTTTATTTCATCACAATAGTTTATCTGAATTATTATCGATGACAACAGTTTCATTTCGATAATTGTTACTATTTCTTCCCAGTGACGATGATTCTGATTATTGATCATTTTGTCCAGACCTAGTAACAGTTGACTTGAGGAGGTGGCTGTGTGAGGTGCACTGTCCGATTATGTCACTGTTCCCTGCAATCTCATTAAAATCAGATCTTAGTTCTCGCTACCGCTAAACAAGCTTTGTTTAGCGGTAGCGAGAACTAAGATCTGATTTTAATGAGATTGCTGTTCCCTGAGAACATGTCTTTGTAGCTGTTCCTGTGATCCGACCGCATCCATGGTCTAAAGGTAGAGCGTCCGCCCAGAGAGCGGAAGGTCCGGTGTTCGATCCCCGGGTATACCAAAGACGTTAAAAGATTTAGACAGATGTAAGGGACCAACTCTGGTCAGTGTTTTCTTCCCAAAAGCCACTTTTCACCCAGTATGCCACATGCCACTCTTCACCCAAACAATTCAAAATTACGTTTTTTAATATAATTCTCTGAGAGGTACTTTTAAAAGTTTTTAATTGTATATACAAAATATATTAAAATGCTTTGCTTTCCGGGGATTTGTGTTGCTTGAAAACATCATTGAAGTTTGTTTTGTTTTTTTTAATTTGATTTAATTTAATTTAATTTAATTTAATTTTGATAGAATCTAAACCACAGCAAGAGAAATAAAAGATAATTAGGGTGTCATTGATGGAAAATGGTAGCCTTGATATATTTTATTTTATTCTATTTTATTTTGATAGAATCTAAACCACAGCAACAGAAATAAAAGATAATTAGGGTGTCATTGATGGAAAATGGTAGCCTTGATATATTTTATTTTATTCTATTTTTTTTGGATAGAATCTAAAGCACAGCAACAGAAATAAAAGATAATTAGGGTGTCATTGATGGAAAATGGTAGCCTTGATATATTTTATTTTATTTTATTTTATTTTGATAGAATCTAAATCACAGCAATTTAAGAGACATAAAGATAATTAGGGTGTCATTGATAGAAAAATGTAGCCTTGATATATTTTATTTTATTTTATTTTGATAGAATCTAAACCACAGCAAGAGACATAAAGATAATTAGGGTGTCATTGATGGAAAATTGTAGCCTTGATATATTTTATTTTATTTTATTTTGATAGAATCTAAACCACAGCAAGAGACATAAAGATAATTAGGGTGTGTCATTGATGGAAAATTGTAGCCTTGATATATTTTATTTTATTCTATTTCATTTTGATAGAATCTAAAGCACAGCAAGAGACATAAAGATAATTAGGGTGTCATTGGTGGAAAATTGTAGCCTTGATATATTTTATTTTATTTTATTTTATTTTGATAGAATCTAAACCACAGCAAGAGACATAAAGATGATTAGGGTGTCATTGGTGGAAAATTGTAGCCTTGATATATTTTATTTTATTTTATTTTATTTTGATAGAATCTAAACCACAGCAAGCGACATAAGATAATTAGGGTGTGTCATTGATGGAAAATTGTAGCCTTGATATATTTTATTTTATTCTATTTTATTTTGATAGAATCTAAAGCACAGCAAGAGACATAAAGATAATTAGGGTGTCATTGATAGAAAATTGTAGCCAAGATATCTGTAAGAGTATAGATAAAAGCCTAGGCAGTTCTACAAACAATCAATTTAGTGCTTATTATGAACCTAGCTGATCCATTCCATGTTTAAAGTTGAACCTTCTGCCTTCTCCTTGTCCATCTTTGTAACCATAGAGACTTTATTTAATGTAAACATTACTGATGCAGTGAGATATTTATTTTGTATCAATATTCATAGATTTGTATCAATACTGCATCAAATTAAAAACTTAACGATAATTTAATATTGCAATATACGAAGACATCCCAGCAAATACTGCATTTTTTCCAAAAGACAGGCCTTAATTTTAACGAGTCTAATCAAGGAAAAAGTACGGGGTTTTATTTCATGTCAGTTTCAGATGTCATCATCACTCATATTTCAGTAAACTGATGCTGTTGTTTTCTAACAAATTAGTAAATAACATTTACAAATGATAATATTTCCTACATTGTTTCCATCCATGACAGCTGCTGTTCACAGTTGGAGAGAAACATCCTTGCGATATTTATTAAGTTTGGAACTCCTTTTTTCGCATTTTTTCCCCCTCCAAAATATCACCCTCTCTTAATTTTCTTGAAACATGGTCACTTTTATGAAGTGCAAAAAGCATTTGTGGGTGATGTAATGATTGCAGCCGAAATGGTATGGGGCATTTTGACATGTAACAAACTATTGTTAAACAGCACTTTGGGCCTTGATGTAGAACATGCACGCAAGACTAGAAGCTTTTTCTCAGAGAAACTACCCATTAATCAAATAAAAAATTCACCTCTGTTTGGCAAGCTTAAAAGTGTCGAATCGCCAAGACATTGGACTTTCTATGGGCGTTAAGTGTACGTTAATCTGCCAAATTCAGACCAAATTTGAGCATGCCGGAGACACTTGTCTGATAGAGGGGATTGTGTTTCTGTCTGATTGCCTTTGCCATTCGTCATAAAGCTAATTGGCAGTTGCTCAACATCTTCTTGGGCTATTGTAATGTCACGGCAACTCATGGAGGTTATTTCTCAAAAATTAACATGAAGCGGAGAGACGAAAAGAGAGCTCTGCTGTTCCTATACTGAAGAGTGTTTGAAAACTTGTGGGAAAATATGGCTTTGGTGCCATCATGCTAACATCTCACATCTCATTTTTCAGTAGAGAGCTACCCTGTAATCCATTTCACCACTTCCATTTACCCAAAGCCGTGCTATTAACATCATGAAATGAAACTTAAGAGAAGCACATCTTACAATGAAAATTGGAAACAAATCAAACAATTTTAACATAATATAATGTAAAAGAGTTCATTTTTCTGTTTTAAAGAAATAGTGGATGAAACGTTTTCTGTAATGAAAGAAGATATCTTTTGTGAAACATTAAATAACTGTGAGCAATTTTGGTACATCAAAATAACACTAAATATATGTTTTTTGGATACACAAGGGTGAGATTCTATTTATCATCCAAAATTATTCTCCCAACTTTTTCAGTTTGTAAACAGTAATATATTGTGTCTTGAGAACAAAAAGAACAACTGACTAGCTTCAGTGACAGAGATATTAACGATGTCATTTGATTGTCATGTCATGGTAACCGATGACGTCATAACGTCTCCTACGAGTGAGTGAGTGAGTGAGTTTTGTTTAACGCTGCTTTTAACAGTATTCCAGTAATATCACAGCGTGTCAGCTCAATGTGGGAGGAAAGCCCAAAGTGATGCAGGTCTCAGACGTTTACCACTTTGGTGAAACCCACGAGCACGGGTATGGTGCTGACAAACCTAGAAACATGGTCTGGGCGAACCGGGATTCGAACCCTGAATCATAGGTTTCTGCTGATGCATTGATAATTTTTAACTCACTCACTCTTAAGTCCCCTCATACGACCAGCGTAGGATGCCGGGGATCAATTCTAACCTGGGTCCACTTGCACAAAGCGATCTTAGCGCTAAGATGATCGTAACTCCACATGAACAAGTACATTGCACAGTCTGTCATGGCTGTCTGTCATGGCTGCCTCCCATGTTTGTTGTTTGTTTGTTTATTGCTTAATGCCGCACTCAGCAATATTCCAGCTATATGACGTCAGTCTGTAAATAATCAAGTCTGGACCAGACAATCAAGTGGTTGATATCATGAGCATCGATACACGCAATCTGGATACGATGACATGCATCAACCAAGTCAGCGAGCCTGACCCTCCGATACCGTTAGTCGCTTTCTAAGGCAAGCATGTCCCATGTACACAATCAGGCTGTTGTGCATCAATGGTATTACTAAGGCAAGCATGTCCCATGTACACAATCAGGCTGTTGTGCATCAATGGTATTACTAATCCACACTACAGTCCCACAGTGGGAGGCCTAAGGGAATATCATTATCTACAACATTCAAATTCATTTTTATGTTTTAGAATTATTTGAATTTTGATGAAGATATGATGAAAGTATGAAATCTTCAATATTTGTTATACCTTTGAAAAAGTGAGTGAATACGCTTCTGCTGTTTATAGTAATATCTAGCATTCTATCCCAGCAAAGGAAACCATGGATACTGAAGCTGGGTCTTCAGGGAGGGAAGCAAAGGCCAGAGCGCTGTAACCATAGTTACCCCAATTGTCTACCATGGAGTTACCCCAATCCCTCAATTTTCAAACATGGAGTTACCCCCATCCCTCAATTTTCAAACATGGAGTTACCCCCATCCCCCAATTGTCAACCATGGAGTTACCCCAATCCCTCAATTTTCAACCATGGAGCACCCCCACCCCCCATTTTTCAACCATGGAGCTACCCCTGTTCCCAATGTTCAACCATAGAGTGACCCCCATCCCCTAATTTACAATGGAGTGACCCCACAATTTCCAACTATGAATATGTATATCACTGCCATTTGATTCCGATTCTAATCACTTAAGACACTAACATCTGGATCCCAACAAAGCAATCTAACGTTGTACATATACCGGTATACCCCATGCAATGATACTTAAAGGAGGGATGATGCAGCGCTTCAAGCTAAGCACTGCAACAAAAACTAAACACCAAATCTCGAACAGCTTCTTAAAGATACTTATTTAAATGCACTTCTTACTCTATCCAACAATATTTTTTGCCCAGTATGCCCAGAGACAAAAAACATGAGCATCGTTTTTTTCCTTTTCTGGTTGATTAAAAGTCAAGCCAAAACCTAGACAAAGACTTTTATTGGAATAAATTGAAGAATCTGTCTGTAAAAATATAAGAGCTATTTGTCACCTGAGCCAGCTGACTCCCCTGGGACTTGGTCCAGACGAGCCCAAGGGGCACCTGTCTCTTCTAAATTGTAATTCCAATACTGATATTATTTTTTATTGGGATGAGGAGTCACCATGACGATGATGTAGGAGCTTTGTCTACCATGTCTAGTCAAGAGCGGGGTCTATGGCAAGATGGCTTCATGCTGTAATTGTACATCATCATGGAGGATGTGACCTGAGCTTTGCTGTCTCCGAGAACATCACTGTCTCTTCGGTTGCTAATAATTCAAAGTCAAGCGGGGAAGAATCTTTTTTCCAAATGCAAACCCTTGTATGTGTGATAAGCAAAAAAACACAGACTTGCATATTTATATGATTAAAAGACAAATGTCCTATTGGAAAACAGTATCACTGACTGACTCTAGAAAAAATTAATCTTTTAATTTTCTTAAAATTGGAATTATCTAACCTTGATCATAAACTTGTTTTCACTGAGTCAACCTAAGAATTTTTTTTTCTCAAAGTGTCAATCACACCCTGAATTATCATATTTACATATTTGCCATTTATATAAAAAGAACAACAAAAAGTCGCACACTAGACAATCAAACTCACAAAAATATTACTTTCATTTGCAAACGTGTCCATAAAAGCAACCTAGAGTCACCCTCTGGATTATCCTAATAACTGAAACACAGTCACAAATTGCAATAATATTTAATTTGCAATTATGGCACAATTATCATCACCTATCCAGCATTAAAACCTCATGAAGAATTCCCGCCAACCGTGCACGGCGCCGTGCAGATGCCCCCTCCCATGGACATCGTGGCGACTGACTGGGGTCATGTGTCAGGCTGTTGACTGATTGGTCAATGGCTGCAAGGACATAGCGACCCCGGACAATGGCTTTGTCCACAACCCTATCCTTCACAGTGACATCTGTCCCAGGGCATTGCCAAACTTTAAAGGACCATTTTCAAAATTCAAAAATGCAAAAGACAGTTGATCATAATAGCTATTGGTTTGACAAGGTTGTCAGTTTGTACCCTCCCTAATTGCTCCTTATTTCTATTATTTTATATTTTTTTACCAGACTTCAGTAGAAGAGAGTTGGAAATTAAATTGCATGGCCACATGGAATTTCGTGACTGATAATAAAGAATATTCGATCATTTTAATTGTAAAAAGAATGCTCACTCGGGAGAGGGGGCAAAAATAGGACACATATTGTAAAGTTATTTACAATGTACATCTCTGTATTTTTAAAACAGTGGTATCTGATCATAATTATTCCACATATGTAAACAACAGATACAGAAGAAACCAGCTATTACTTTGGTCCGGCGCTCCAAATAACATTTTGAGTAATCAAGTTTTTACTCTAGGGTTTCTATTTAAATATTTAAATTGGGTTATTACATATGTCATTGGGTAACCAATATTTTTTCACTCATCTATTCATAACTGTATTGGGTTTTTCCCCCAAAAGAGTGAACATCTGAAGATTTAAAAAAAAATGAAATAAGGCGTATATAACCATGATAATTGTTCTAAATATATAGTCTTGACTCGGAAAGTAAATTAGCTGGTAATTGTGTTTTGGAAATTAGCTGCTTTGTACGCATGCTGAAAAATCTTCATTGTGTCTTTACATGTGCTGTTTTTAAACATTTTTTTTTCATTTATTGCATGCGTTTCTGTTTCTGTTTTGAATATTTTGGGGGGGGGGGTATTTTACGCAAATATGGTGCTTATCTTTAGCTCTGTTTTTGTCTCAGCCGAAACGTGAAACGGCTTCCACAACAAATGAGATTACAATATTTGATTAGCAATTCTAATTTACCACAACAAACAAAGTAAAAACAAACTTATGTCTCTCCATGTGTCTTACTTCGTTCTAGCTTTTTGTAAAAAATTAATCAACAACTAAAAAATAATGGATACATTCCAAAGCTGTATTAGTGTGCTCTTACAACACATCTTATCTTAGTTTTTTTTACCAACATAAATTGATGCCTCTGAGAATCCAATACACTCAAACTTTTGATGATACAGAGTTCTATATCTATCAAACTGATATTCACGGAGAAAAAACAAGTTTTACTCATTTGTAACAACAGTAAAGAAGGATAATTGTAGGCTAGTGAGCCTGGATTTTTCTGTTGCTTTAAACAATTTTTTTTGTGGAACAGGGTACAACGAAATCTTAGAGAGGGCTACAACAATTGTCCTACATTCTTACATGGACAGTTATAGGACAGAGATCTCTCTGAGGAATACAGCCTAGTTCATTACACTAATACTTCCAGATCAGCCTTAGCGCTAAGATCGTTTTGTGGAACAGGGCACAACGAAATCTTAGAGAGTGCTACGACAATTGTCCTACATTGTTACATGGACAGTCATAGCACAGAGATCTCTCTGTGGAATACAGCCTAGTTCATTACTCTGATACGCTAAGATTGTTTTGTGGAACAGGGCACAGAGCGCTCAGTGCTACCACCATCATAACTTCTATACTTTTACACTGACAGTCGTAGCTCACAGATCTGTTTGTGGAATGGGTCCTTGATGGTTATATCAACACTCCCAGGCCAACCTGTGAACTTGAACCCTATTTAATCTGTGAAATATTTCCTGTATCGGGGCTGTCTCATCTCACCGATGCCCCTGTGTGAGGTACTTAGCTCCTCAACTGCTAATGAGTTGGCCGAGTCCAGCACTGACCAGGGCAGACAACTGCTGATTAAAGCCCATATCTTGACCACTCAAGGCCTCTTGCTTCTATAAATGGCTGCTCTCTGGACCTCCACTGACCAGTCACTGTCAATAACTCTGTATACAATTTGCACAGCGAATGATTCAATTGACAATCTGGCAAACGATCGTGATCTTGACCCCCACTGACCATTCAAACTGGACCTGAAATAATACTAGCCATGAAAAATTCAATTAATAATCGTTTGCCTCTCGACAAGACGTCATCACGATACCCTCCCCCAAATTACATGCTATATGATTCATTGCACAAACAATCTTTCATGTTCAGGGGTGTGCCAACTGAACTGACACTGGTCAAACTCATTAACCGGTCAATTATTTCAAATGTTAATTATCCCTATTGAGGCACAGACATTTTAATGAGACCTCATCGCTGACCACTATGGGTGGGTTGACTATTTCAACATCTGCACTAATATCGTAACGTTTATTGTGAAATGAGCCTTATGACAAATATGATTATCGACTGCGTGTAATCAATATTGAAACCCTACCCCTGCCGTGGGAAGGATAGATGGGTCGTGGATTACTCCGAGTTAATTGGTAACCTGCAAAGCAGCTGCTTTCGCTTCATTAATCATATTTTACACTTGAAGAACCAAGCTTTGATCAGTTCATCTGACAGAATTATCAAAAACAATATTTCAGGGGAAACTGACAGAAAAAAAAGTACATTCCTGTGCAATGAATGATTGTTTGAGTAAACGTTTTCCATTTTCTATTCTAGCTAGAGATTTGAACAAAGAATGTTTCTTGGGGAGTAATAAGGAAGGACACAGGTGATAGGGCAAAGAAAGGAATATTTCAAAATGGCCACATGTTTGCAGACGTACACTGGGTAGAGAAATGGGAGCACATTTTAAACTTTCTGATCTGTTTTTTCTATTAAAAGTACAAGTAACTTTCCATACTCTAGATATGTTTCATGAATAAACTAATCTATATGTAAATAAATTTTATTGCCCAATTTGAGTTTCAATCAAAGGTCTTATACGGCTATCATGTTTGAACTAATATATGCCGAGGCTCATATTGACACTAGGCTTCTAATAGACGCTGGGTCAAAACAACCTTTGAAGCATAAAGGCAACGTCTCATAAATGAAAGATCTATATAAAAAATGAAATGTCCCAGACTGATGGCCATGGTCAATGATTATGATGGCTGAAAAAATACATACCAGATCTTCTATTAGAGAAAAGAGTGAGTGAGTGAGTTGGGTTTAACACCGCCTTAAACAGTATTCCTGTTATATCACAGCGTGTCAGCTTAATTAATGTGGGAAGAAATCTAGAACTGATGCAGGTCTCAGATGTTTACCATTTCGGTGAAAGATTCTGTGGGCATTCTGGGTAAGATTCTGTGGGCATTCTGGGTAAGATTCTGTGGGCATTCTGGGTAAGATTCTGTGGGCATTCTGGGTAAGATTCTGTGGGCATTCTCGGAAAGATGCCGTGGGCATTCTGGGTAAGATTCTGGGAAAGATTCCGTGGGCATTCTGGGTAAGATTCTGTAGGCAAGACTCTGGTAAAGCTCCATGTAATGACAATCAACACTAACATGAACATAACAACCATGTGTCTAAGCAAACGTGAGAGGGTTGGGGAAACAGGAAGAACAAGATGACCTTCGTCATGTTCAAAGCATCATCCATGAGCCCGCTCGAGATCTTCACACAAAAACTCCCTCACTGTAACACAAGTGAAATATTGCTCACTTTAAAAAAATCCATTTAAAAACAATTTGTGAGGGCATTGTTCATCATGCTTGAAAATAAATTATCTTGTTAAAAAGAAAATGTCTTACAAAAAACTGGACCTTAGCCATGTTGGCCTTCTTATGTGTTTGTACAGAGACAATGCCAGTGTTTCCCTTTCATTTCTTCCCTTCTAATAAATAGGCGTCAAAAAAAATAAAGCAAGACTGCTCCAATGTCTGTCCCTCGTCTTTGTTTCAAGATGTGTGTCGGATACTGCACAGCTTGGAATAAATGTAATCAATTTTCATGATATTGTTTTCTGGTAACAAAAAATGCTTAAACAAACCAGTGCCCGGTTCCACAAAGCCATCGTAACGCTGAGACGACTGTAACTCCCATACTTTAAAATAGACATACGACAATCACACTGCTAAGGCTGCTCTGTGGATTTTGGGATAGCATTGTTTGAGGGTCTGTACAAGGGATGTTACTTGAGTTGTGAGAGTAAATCAATCTTTCGTCAATCAAACCATGATGTGATGTGATGTTTGTTATTTAACGCCGCACTCAGCAATATTCCAGCTATATGATGGTGGTCTGTATATAATTGAGTCTGGACCTGACAATCCAGTGATTGATATCATGAGCATCGATCCATGCAGTTTGGATCGATGACATGCTTCAACCAAGTCAGCGAGTCTGTCAACCGGATCCCGTTAGTCGCCTCTTATGATAAGCATAGTCGTCTTTTACGGCAAGTATGGGTTGCTGAAGAACAATTCTACCCCAGATCTTCACAGGTCTCTTGTCAAAGATAGTGTTATATAACAAATAAATATAAAATATTCCCATGGCAAATGGGACTAGTGCCACAACTTGACGAATTACTGCATAGTAACATCATAGCAATAACGAAATCACTAAAAAACAAAGTGTTGACAAGCTGCATCTTTATTATAATGTACTCTCATTTACAGTGCAACTTTAACGGCTAGACCGTAATTCCATTTTCCCATGACACAAACACTTACCCTGGAATCAGTCAGAGACATCTACTGTTGTGAAGTGAACCATGTCTTTCTAGTGAATAAACTGTCCTGGCTGACTCCAAGCACAGTTAACCTCGATGTAATGATGAAGAGGTTCTTGTCGTAACGGGTCCTACAAGAATGTGAGCGAGTGAGTGAGTTGGGTTTAACGCCACTTTTAACAGTATTTCAGTTATATCACGGCGTTTCAGCTTAATGTGGGAGGAAAGCCTGAAGGGATGCAGGTCTCAGACGTTTACCACTTCGGTGAAACCCACAAGCATGCTGACAAACCTAGAAACATAATCGGGGCGAACTGGGATTCGAACCCACAATCATAGGTTTCTGGCGTGACCAAGGGACGCAACTCTGCACAGCGAATTGCGGCGCCTTAGATGACTGGGCCACCCATGCCCCATCTGAACGAATATAAACCTGGTAACTTAATGCATACATAATTCTGTCAAGAATCTTTGAATTTTATTGGTAAGTCTATATTATGTGTTGAAACAAGCTATATGAATGCTGATGATTGTAAATAGAAAACTGACCCGAAAAGGTTTCGTCAAATCATGTGTCGGACGATGACCTCAAATAATGACTTAGCACATGGTCACTACTGACAATGATCCATTCTAATCTGTCACGTGATCTGACTGCTGGAAAACAACATGGTGTCTCCAAATGGCAATACACAGTTAGCTGATCTTTCTCAAAAAGATCTTTATCAAACGTTGGATGACTAAGAAAATCCCAAGTGAAATTAAGCACTTCACAAATCTGAATAGGGATGTCATGATTTACTGATTGTACCGATGCATAGGTAGATAATTCTCAGAATACGATACGAGATACATGTAAATTTATATCGATACGAATTCTTATTGAAATTGGTATCCATTTGTTGACATATAGATTGATTTTTCTTTTCGAATCGAAATGTCATATTTTTGATCTGAATATGACACACGTGAAAACTTGTTAGTGTCTGACACTTGTTCGAATAAACAGAATCAACCTTTTCTAAGTATTATTAGTTACAAAATAATCTACTGACAGTGATAAGAACACATTATTGTGAATGTGATATGTAATTAAAAAGATTGTTTCTAAATTTCTCGAATGAAAGGTTGGTAATGCTATATCGAGGTAAGTATCGTATCTTGGCCTCAAAATCGAGATACATATCGTATCATGAGGTACCTGTATGGTGACACCCCTAAAATTCAGTATAACAAAACAATTTATTGTATTTGGCGATTATTTGGCGATCATTATGTCAAACCTAGGATCCTAACATGGACCCGACCCCTTCGCTGGTGTGTTTGGGTTCTCGCGTTCTTGTTATCGCATGACATCGTCACAACTAAGGTACACTGGCTGAAATAGTTATCCAGAAATTGACCCTAGCTGACACTAGAGTGACGTCACAACATTCCACGGCTATGACACTGGCTGAAATAGTTATCCAGAAATTGACCCCAGCTGACACTAGAGTGACGTCACAACATTCCACGGCTGTGACGTCTGTCTCACAACTGTGCGAGTCCCCGTCGCGAGAGTGCCACTAAGAATTACTGTTCACTTTCATATTTTACAAAGTCGTTAAACGTCGAGTGTTTTCAGATTTGCAGTTGTTATTGAGTATTCGATGCCTGGAAAGAAAACTTTGTCTAACACTGTCAGTTCCAGTTGAAATTTCTCGCATCAAATTCACAATAATACTGCAAATCTGAACAAATGTACGTCTCCTTAATATCACTTGTACTATTAGTAGTCAAGTAAGAGTGAGTGAGTGAGTATGGTTTTACGCCAATTTTAGAAATATTCCAGCAATATCACGGCGGGGGACACCAGAAATGAGCTTCACATATTGTACCCATGTCAGGAATCGAACCTGGGTCTTTGGCGTGACGAGCGAATGCTTTAACCACCATAGGCTACCCGACCGCCCCTCGTCAAGTAAGACTAATTTTCAGTTTGAAATTTTCAAAGAATTGAAAAACTTGGATGATAGATGGACATAGAGAACACTCACAGCAGAGAGATTATTTAATGGCTACTTACACAGCTGGATTTACATAGAGGGAGATATAGTTGTTACAATATTTGTTTCTCGGCTAAATATATAATAGATATTGCCATTTAGACTCAAGTCCTTGATTTTATCAAAGTTCGTCTCTAAATAAACAGCACATGGCATAACAAATTTATTATCTATAAGTGATATCCGACGAAAACCTGCACTAAAAATACCCATAGAGGCTTGATTCATATTTTACCGAAAACAGAGTGAGACTGTGTCTGCTTATCGACATGATGCGTCATGCTGAAGTCACAGGTTGGACTCTCACTACATTAACCTCAGTTTCTGATTAGACACAAAACAGGTTTGTTTGACTGATATTTTCTTGTTTAACGCTGCACTCAGTAAAATTTCAGCTATATGAGGGCAGTCTGTAAGTAATCTAGTCTGGATGAGATGAACCAGTGAACAACGATCCATGCCTTTGAGGTACAATGATTTTGTTTTTTTGTTTTTTTGTTTGTTTGGTTTGCTATCAATATTCCAGCCATATGAGACAGCAGCCAGTAAATAATCGAGTCTGGATCAGACAATCCACTGATTGATATCATGCACATCGGGATATGATGACATGCATCAGCCAAGTCAGCAAAGCTGACCACCCGATCCCGTTAGTCGCCTCTTAGGACAGGCATAGTCGTCTTAAGGCAAGCATGTGTTGCTGAAGAGCTATTTTGACCCAGATCTTCACAGGTTGTCTATGACTTGGCTGACTGCATGTTCTTGCAATTGGATAATTGCTCATGTTTTCAGTCACTGGTTTGCCTGGTCCTGAATGAGTTATTTACAAACTGCCATGATACAACAGGGGCGGTCGCGTAGCCTAGTGGCTAAAGTGTTCGCTCGTCACGCCGAAGACCCAGGTTCGAATCCCGACATGGGTACAATGTGTGAAGCCCATTTCTGGTGTCCCCCACCGTGATATTGCTGGTATATTGCTAAAAGCGGGGTAAAACCAAACTCACTCACTCACTCACTATGATACAACTGGAATATTGCTGACTGCAGCATTAACAACATTCACGCCCTTCTGTCGTCCTCAACAACCTCAAAATGTCCTAAAACATGTTGACGACTTGAGATTCATTTTTCATCATAAAAGTTTATCTGAAAACCCTCTGGAGGACTTATATAGACTCACACTTAGAACTCATTATGAAAACCCTTTGCGCCAATGGACTTAAAAGGTCTTCATTAATCAAGTCTACAGACATAAATAAGATCCCCAGCCTCATGGGGTTCAGCGTGTTAACCCTTGTCCGATCCAATATGAAAATGTTTTTTAATCAAGACTCAGCAATGTTACTCCTTGGGTACATATAAAGAGAAGAGCTGTCATCTTAACTGATGATGGAGTGGCCGGGAGCTGCTGGTGTCACTGTAGGAGTTTAATAGACCTGGCCAGATGCTGCAGGAGCACTAAACAAATACATATCGGCTTTCCACATGTCTTTGTGCGCAACTCCAAACCCTTTGAAATAAGGTGAATCACAAACATGATGAATTGGCAAATTTAACCAGAAAGAATGGTTAAATAAATTAAACATGCTTCTTTTTTCTTGGAAATGATAAATAAAATAGCTCCACTCACAAATGATATTTTCTCAGACTCTGACACACAAACACATCTGCAAGGAAACAGCTTCGTGGCTTGAGATCATGTCTGTCATCAGCCTTTGTAATTGATTCATGTTGTGTTGTGTTGAAGTTTATCCTCCTCCACAGATGCATTAAAACGAGAATCATCACCAAACTTGTGGGTTTTGGGTTTCGGGTTTCACTTGAAAGGACCGTGTGATACTGCTGGAATATTGCTGAAAGCAGAGTAGAACTCACTCACTCACTCACTCATTCACTCACCCGACCACCCACTCACTCACTCACTCAACCACCCACAGACTCACTGACTCACCCACCCACCGACTCACCCACCAACTCACTCACTCACACACCCACCCACCCACTCACACAACCTCCCAACCACCCATCCACCCACCAACCCACTCACTGACTGAAGTAGTATAATTTTAGAAACTGCATTACTGAGGCCTTTCCTCCCACATTAACCTGATATGTTGTGCTAAAACTGATACACTGCTTAAAGTGACATAAAACTGACTCCTTCACTTAGAAGACACACTGTGATATAACAGAAATATTGTTCAATGCAGTGTTAGGCATAACTCCCTTACTTTCAGTTTCAAAATTAAGGGGGGGGGGTGTGTTGTTTGTTTCATGCAATGCTTAGCAATATTGCAGCTATATGACGACGATCTGTATATAATGCAATCCAGTGATTGACATCATGAGCATTGAGTGAGTGACTTAATGCTGTTTCAGACAATCAATATATAATATAGTCATGACCAGACAATCCAGTGATTGACATCATGAGCATTGAGTGAGTGACTAAATGCTGTTTCAGACAATCAGGAATATATCACAATGGTTTGGAAATAATCAAGGCTCTTGTGTCTCTGGTAGTGGCTCCTCGATTTACTGAAATAATCTAAGATTGATCCGAAGGTCTAAACGATCACGAAAGATTCACTACTTAAAACATAGTACATGGGAAAAAAAAGTGAGACCAGCGTCTTTTTCTTCCAAATAAAGTGCTGAAGTAAGCTCCTATTTCTTGTTTTGTTAGGTGTATTTGAGTATTACTGACCTTAACACTGCAAAATGGGAAAACGATGCAAACTGAATAATTTCAAACATCATCAGTTGGGAAGATGATTTTACACCAATTTCCAACACTGGTCTCTGTGGATATTAGTATCCCGCTACAAAGTTTTCATAATTCTTTCAAACTTACAAAAACCTTTTTCTGATATAGAAATTTCTGAAGGAGTATGGTTGATTGTTGATTGTGTTTATGTTTATCATGATAATGAAAATGATAAACATTTCTACAGCCACATGTCATTTCCAGAAAATACACAAATTAGCAAATTGGAAACAAACCAATTCAAGAGTATGATAATGATCTAGTCATTCAAAGCAGTCAAATGCCATACTAAGATTAAGTAAACTCCACCAAAGAGACTAACATCTAGTCTCTGAAATGAACATATTTTACAGAAAAAAACAGTTTTTAACTTATAGTTATAAAATATAATAAAAAGCAGCCCAGAGCCCACTTTCTTCATTTTCAGCTCTGTGAATTCAGCAGATTTGTACAGACCCTGACTGCAGTAATCTAGACTTGCCAAACATTATAGATTTGCATGGGTTGTATTGGATATATTTGTTTCAGGGTCTCAGCGTTCCCGTTTACTGGTAATTACCAGTTTTTTACCGGTAAAATTAGGCTTGGACCGGTAATTCATGTGACTGCCAGTCCCTGTGGACCGGCAAATAAGTACCTTATAAATCTTTGTTGTTGAACAAAACATTGGTGATATTCAAGTTGGCTTGTCTGTTACCATCAGAGTTTCCCTGTGTCTATTTCTAGGTTAAATATCCACTTGTAGTGACTTGTCTCGAAATATATAAAAAAAGAAGAGAAGATTGTGACTGAAGTTTGTTTGGATGGCGTATATATCTAACTAAGTTACTTCAGAGATGACATCTTTGCACTGAACATGATGTGGCAAGAATTAAAACCAAATAATTTTCATACGTTTTTTTATTTGTTGAAAGTTGGGACTGGCTAAAAATTAGGGGGGATTGGTAATTTTTAGAGATGCCAGTCCACAGTTTCAAAAGCCAGCGGGAACACTGGGTCTGTATGACTATACAGACTATCAACAAAGCAATACAAAGCCACATATCCAACAGATCTTGTCTCACGCTCAATGCAAGAAATACATAAATGTGGCTTTGCCATCAAACAACGGAAATGTTCAGAATGAAGATCACCTGGCATCATGCAACCATTTGTCCTATCCCTGGCAAATTCAAAGATCTTGAAAGAATCTTCTTAACTGTGCCAAGATAGCATCTTAGAGAGATGGTTTAAAGAGGGGTGCGCTGGAGGCAATTACAGAACCCTTCTCTGAAGTCTTCGCTAGGCTTAATGAGCATGACGCTGGTCGTTGATAGAATCTCTGAAATACTGACTCAACTTGTCAAAGATTTGCCAAAAATGCATGAAGGAGTGCATATAGAAGACATTATAGCTTTAAAGATCATATTTTTTAACCCAAATGGATAACATTACATTAACATGTGATCTTAATCAATAAGAGTACAGAGTCGAATTTGTAATGTGAAAATTATACAACTGACTTTTTTTCAAGAATTCCGATATCTCAATCCAGTCGCAGTAATGTCTCAATCAATAGTTTGAGCGAGGTTGACATTTTGAAACTTTTGTTGAAGAGTGTGCCTGGAAAAAGTGCAGTCATTACACGATAATGACATACGACAAGGGACAAAGTAGCATATGTGTGCTTTCTTTCTTTGTTGTCTAACGCCGCACTCAGCAATATTCCAGATATATGACGGTGGTCTGTAAATAATCAAGTCTGGACCAGACAATCCAGTGATTGATATCATGAGCATCGATCCACGCAATTGGGATCGATGACATGCATCAACCAAGTCAGCGAGCCTGACCACCTGATCCTGTTAGTCGCCTTTGACGACAAGCATAGTCACCTTTTATGGCAAGCATGGGTTGCTGAAGACCTATTCTAGCCCGGATCTTCATGGGTCGCATATGTGTGCAGTGTGATTGCAAATTTTATAATGTTTCCTGGGAATGTTTAATGCCCTCTGTTACACTATCTACTTTAAATTTGGAGGTGTCCATGCCTTGTATGGCTATGATCTGAGCACACGGCCGTATGTAAGATTGTTTAATGTTTATGGTCATAGTGAGTGATTGAGTTGGGTTTAACGCCACTTTTAACAGTATTCCAGTTATATCGTAGTGTGTCAGATTAATGTGGTAAGAAAGCCCGAAGTGATGCAGGTCTCAGACGTTTACCACTTTGGTGAAACCCACGAGCACGGGTATGGTGCTGACAAACCTAGAAACATAATCGGGGTGAACCGGGGTTCGAACCCACAATCATAGGTTACTGGCGTGCCAAAGGGATGCAACTGCAAATCGCAGCGTCTTAGACGACTGGGCCACCCGTGCCCCCCGTTTATGGTCATATGAGTTTTAAGGTTCCAGGCATTCAAAAACGCGGCTTGTACAGAAATTAAGCGGCTCAAGCATGTCTGTCTGATCTTGTACAGAAATAACCAGCCATCACATCTCCTCACTACATCAGATTGACTCATGGCAAGAACTCTACCGTCACGTACAAAGACATTTGGTGATCGTTTTTTCCAAGCAGCAGGACCTTCACCTTGGAACAAACTCCCACTTGGTGTGAGAACAGCTGCAGAATGATGTACTTTCAAACCCAGACTGACGACATATCTATTCAATGAAGCCTTCAACATGTCCACATAAGTGAGTTTCAGGTGTGTTCACACTTGACTTCACTTTTGAGCTTTCTGGATACCGCTGCTATAATGTGTATATATATGAAATGACAAATTCTTGTTGAAAACTGTATTTTGCATTTTCAACAATTAACCCTTTGTTTTGAGTTGCATTTTATCACTGACATACTCTTTTGCAATCCACCCAAAAACTTAGATTCCTATCTCACTGATACCAATGAATGTCAGTGTGAAAAGAACATCATAGTCACTCAATTTGCTTATTTTCAAACGACCCAGTAGCATCAAAGGGTAAATAATCATCCATTTCAATGATACGCTTTCATGAAACTTATCACAAAACCTGTTTTGTCTAAGGCTGACCTGTAAAAACACTCAATCTATGTCAACAACATTTGCGTCTGCTTCTTGTCAGCAGCCATCTTGGATCCTGGCAGCCATCTTGATAACTGCATATCTGCTGAGATAGGAGGGTACCAAGCTCCAGCCCAGTATTTTGACATTAAATAAAGTCATAAATGTTATCCTGCGGGAGACATGATAGTATTGGTGATTACATCTTTAGCTGATGATACACCACCCACATATGCCTACGGCTAACTATGTAGACAAAATATGGCTTGACTTGCCATACTTGTCCCTGGTTTGGATTTACAAATCAGTTCCTGGTCTCAACATGTGTGCACCAGGTTTAAACCTTGGTATTTATCTCCACATAAGAAAAGACAACTTCGCTGTTGTTTGTCAAAAATGTCATAGCTTATTCTATCTCTACAGCTCTGAACATGCTGATAAGTGCATTTGATCAACAGGTTGTTTGTTTGTTTTTCTGAGTCGATCATGTCAGCAGAAAGTTATTAATTGCTGTGCAGTACTTTAAATTTTTGAAAAGATTATCACAAGGAAATCAACCAAGGAATATTATTGTCTGAGACCTGTATCACGTGGGGCTGACTGGCACACCATGATATACTAGTAACTGGAATACTGTTAACATCACTCACTCTCTCAAGAATAGATGGAAGAAAGTGAGTGAGTGAGTGAGAATGGTTTTATGCCGCTTTTAGCAATATTCAAGCAATATCATGGCAGGAGACACCAGAAATGGGCTTCACACATTGTACTCATGTCGGGAATCGAACCTGGGTTTTCAGCGTGATGAGCGAACGCTTTAACCACTAGGCTACCCGACCGCCCCATATATGCAAGAAAGAAGTAATCCATAATATCCCTTGTCAATAGTTTATCCGACCCGTGAAGATCTGGGGTAGAATAGGTCTTCAGCAACATATTCTTGCACAGCACAGCACAGCACAGCACAGCACAGCACAGCACCCTCAGCTTCCACAGATGGGAATCATGCTATTTCTGTAGAAGGGACGCTACATCAAATTTATTTTTTCCTCTTTTTTTTATTCCATTTTTTCAATCCTGCACTTTGCAAAATCCTTGTAAGTTTCATTCGTCGGATGCATGCAAAGGTTAAATAGCATTTTTTCAGTAATTTGTTTATATATTTTTTTAATTCAAGGCCAGAAGTTTTCAAACATCCCACAAGACTACTTGTTTTCTATAGTGGTGAGTGCGTGAATGTTGGTTAATGCTGCAGTCAGCAATATTTCAGCTTTATCCCGACAACCTGTTGCCAATCATATCAGGATCAGTGGAACATTTTCCATTCCAACCCAACTTCCTATGTTCTAAGACATGAACACTAATATTCAAATTCTGTGAAACTCACAAACCAAATCAAATTTCCTGACAAAACATTGGATTAAAAATATTATTTTACCCGAGATGATCATAACTTGATGAAAGCCCAATATGAGGTATCTTCTAAAAACATCATCAATCTAAGTAAATATGTAATCCATCCAAATGTGAAATAATGATATACCCTAAGAGACTTGCGAACATTTGATCCTGTCTCCCTTAAAGCCAACATGCACATGATGCAGGAGACATTGTTCTATAATCGACACCTTGGGACACAAACCGCAAACACAATAAAACAGTCATGTATATGCTAAGACAGCATTAGGATGCATTCATTGGCCATTCCACCTTCCCACACAGACATCAAACTGATCAGACAGTATTCCATTAATAGCGATTTGAGTGACTTCTGAACATTACGAAATCGCTGCAGTGGTGGACCACGAGCCAAGTCTGGGATCAGCGGACACAAATTGATTAAACATCCACTAATGGCCGCCAAATTGGGAAACAATAACATGCAAGTACGATCAATGCACTGCTGCAATTTTGAATTGCATAAAACAACGGGTAGAGACTTTATCTTAAAGATTTAATCAGTGTAACAGACTGAACGCCATTTTTTGTAGTCTCCAGATTTAATCAACTCAAGAAATTTGCCCAGCTGATTTTATCGTGAATGTTCTTGGTACAAAATGACTAAAAGGGTTGAGCGGTGATACAGATTCTCTCCTTCCAGAGCTATCAGTGACAGCGAACACGATAGATCAGAGCCACAATGTTGATAGAGCTTTGATAACGGCACTTGTGCAACAGCAGCATCTTGCTTGTGACAGCATGTTGGATGCTTCTTCAGACGAGACAAGTTCCCCAAACATTTGTATCAACTAGGAGACACATTTATGATCTGAATTTTTGTGCATGTGTCCGCATGGTGCGTGTTGATATGCTGGTGCTGCAATACACAACCATAGAATCTGTGCAGGATAAACAACAATGACATGAAGTGTCACATACTCTACAACAAGTTATAGGATAAGGGTTTTTTCCTCCGGTTTGAACCCGGGATGAAAGCTGTGCTTCTGTGCTTAGAGGGCGACATAAGGACGACGAAATTAGAGATTTTTCACCGATGTTCGTCAATATTTAAAGAACCAGAAATAAAGGAATTATATTTCATTATTTCGTACTGATAATTTATTGGGGGGCCTGACATCAGTGCCTGACATCAGAGCCTAACATCAGAACAGCAACAGTTATTGGAGCCAGTCAATGATCGATTAAAATGTGCCAGACCAATTTTTCGTGTTACCATGATTACTTATATAATTTTTTTAACCAGTATAAAAGAAAAAGCGCTGTTACCCGACCTTGACCTGATATATGTTTGTCATGCATAACCTTTCCAGATCAAAGTCCTGCTCTAATATTTGTTTGTTTGTTTGTTGTTTAACGCCGCAACAACCAAGTCAGCGACCCTGACCACCCGATCCTGTTAGTCGCCTCTTACGACAAGCATAGTCGCCTTTTACGCAAGCATGGGTTGCTGAAGACCTATTCTACCCCGGATCTTCACAGGTCCCTACCCTAAGAATGACATGTAACAAGTTCCAATGACCTAAAATAAGTGCTTCTTGAGTTTGGCTGCAATGTCCTTGGGGATGACCTTGACCCTTGATAATGAATGATCAATGTCCACCCCCCCAAATCCAGGGCTGCATTAATACCAGACACTCATAGTCTATGGAACTAAATTCTTAAATAATAAACACTGTCACTTTGAGGGTAATATCTTATAATTTTGCTAATTGTTCACAGCAAAGCCTATAACACAAACAAACAAAGCTCTGATCTCTGGGTACTTTACAGCAAAGCAGAATCTTATCAGGAAAAACAAAACAAAATTCTACAATTTTTTTAATTTACTTCCATACGCGATAATTCAAAAGTTGAAACCGTGTTTCGCAGTGTCAATGAATAAAGATTACAAAATATTGCCAGGGAGAATGTTGGATACATTGAAAATAAACAAGCCAGGAGAATATTTCGCCCCAGTTCCATCTCTGACTTCCTGGCACATCTCCGTTGGTTATCTTGTCTGTTGTTGTTGTTATCCTGTCATCTACCCGTCTGTTATCGCAGTGCCAGTAGGGAGTAAATATTGATAAAGGCATACACACACAGCAGAGCTGGAGAAAAACAAAGCCCCGGGTGTGGCACATTTTTTAAACATTTCCCTTAATAAACTGTCACTGTAAGTAGCAACATCACTCCAAGATGTAACAATAGGGAGATTTCACACTGGATTGGAACGATTGCCGAGGGCTTTCGATGTACATGTTCTGCAGCTTGTTTGTTGAAGACTGTGCATGTTGTTCCTGAATGAATGTGTGTGGTTTAAAGGCACTTTTAGGAATAACTTTTGTGTCCTTGGGATGCTCATAAGTACAGGAATGGACATGGAGGTCCCAGACAGCGTCACTTGATTTCCAAAAGTGAGTGAGTGAGTTGGGTTTAACACCACTTTGATCAGTATTCCAATTACATCACATCATGTGGGAGGAAAGCCCGAAGTGATGCAGGTCTCAGACGTTTACCACTTCGGTGAAACCCACGAGCACGGGTATGGTGCTGACAAACATAGAAACATAATCAGGTTGAACTGGGAATCGAACCCACAATCATAGGTTTCTGGAGTGCTCAAGGGACGCAACTCTGCACAGTGAATTGCGGCGCCTAAGACGACTGGGCCGCCCACGCCCACCTGATTTCTATGAAGACTTAATGTCATATCATTGCTTAAACTCACAAGCCTTTGGTCTAATATAGGGCCAGTTGGGTAGCCTAGTGCTTAAAGCGTTTGCTTGTCACGCCAAAGACCCGGGTTCGATTCTGACATGGGTATAATGTGTGAAGCCCATTTCTGGTGTCCCCCGACGTGATATTGCTGGAATATTGCTAAAAGCGGCATAAAACCATACTCACTCACTCACTAAGTCTATCATAGATGGGGATTTCAAGAAGAACATCAATAGAAAATGTAAGTAACCATGTAAAGTTTGTTTGTTGTTTAACACTGAACTCAACAATATTCCAGGTATATTATGGCAGGCTTGAAATAACTGAATCCAGGCCTGATCAACCTGCTGGCTCATGAGGTTAACCTGTTCACTGTTGGACCTATAGCTGTTGATTGTCTAAGTGAGATCAGTTCACCTGCCACCTTTGGACATGCTCCCTTTCCTAGTGAAAACACCACCACTGTTATCCCCACCAGCCTGGGGGCAAAGTGAGGATAAGCCAAATTCTAACTTGGAATCCCCTCAGGTTAACTTAACCAGTTAAGATTCTCATATGTTAAATCAATGACACTGGCTTGTGGCAAAACCTGTTTAGCACACCTGCAAGGCCGTAGTTAACTTTTTTTGACAAGGGGGGCAAATATTTGTTCAAGTATCACTTGTTCCCAACTTGTATTTTCATGATTCAAATTAAAAAAATTCCATACCCACCCCTCCCCCCCCTTCCCGGCTGGCTACGCCACTGACCAGGTAAAAAAGAATCATGACCAGGACATCCCAAACATTTTTCACCACAGAAATCATTAAGGTGTTCACAAAAGAATTATGACCGATTTCCTAATTCCAAATTTCTTCAAGAAGTCAGGATGCTAGGATCAATGCTAGTCAAAGACTTAGTTATGTTTGTATACTATTTTAATGACGTAGAACACATCAGGGTTACATACAAAAGTAAGAATGTGTGCAGTTATAATGGAAAAGGATTACTCTCGTAACAATTTATATTTTTTGCTTTCGAAACGGCCCCTACACTGCTGGCCCCTACACTGCTGCCCCTGCTATGACGAAGCACACAAAGGTGGCTGTTTAATAATTTCAGCTGGATGTTAACTTGAGAAAACACAATTATCACAATTTGTTTCCACCGATACATTAGTCATCATCACAATGATTATTCATGCCGAAAACTAATCAAAAATTAGTTTTGATTCATCAAATTTCAAGTGTTCACAAGTTATTCGCATCAGAGGCTGTATTATATGGTCTCAGTTAGCATACATTACGTTTTTTCACCAAATGTTTTGCTTTGCACTGTTCAAAATGCAATCGATTTTGCTTCTGCAAAGTGGAATTACCAACACAACCTGAGTGAATTCCTTCAAAGAACAATTAGGTCGGTATTTGCTTGCGAGTCAAATATTTCAAGTGAAGCCAATGTCAATCACAGAAGTAATACCATCTTCATATGGAGAAATAGAGAATCTCACCCGAGTGTCTTTTGATATCAAATATATCAACACGAGTTGATAAAAGTGGAAAAATTCTGAGACTTGCCAAGGATTTTTGCTACTTTTGTCAATGGGTGTTGATATATTTGACATCAAAAGACACGAGGGTGAGATTTTATTTATCATCCAACATCACTCTTCCAACTTTTTCAATTTGTAGACAGTAATCATGGTAATTAGCAGTGTTTTCAGTGTAAAAAGTACTGCTAACAGCTTCAGTAGCAGAGCCATTAGTGATGTCATTTGATTGTGATGTCATGGTAACCAGTGACGTCACAATGGTCTGCAAAGCATTGTGATGTACTTTCATTGCAGTGTAGATACCGCTTGATCTAATCCTGTGGGAGCCAGTTTTGGATGAGAAAAAAGAATCCTTAATCTGTCTAGGTCCATGGCCTGGTGCCCATTTCAAATCAAGGTCCAGACAAACATTGACCTGACAAAAACATGTTTGTTTGACCCCCAATCCAATGCCACGTCTTACAACCAGCACAGGTACCTGTGTTTGTTTGTTTGTTGATTAACCCCACACTCAGCAATATTCCAGCCATATGACAGCAGGCTGTTAATAAAGTTTGGGCCAGACAATCCAGTGATTGACATCATGAGCATCAGTCTACACAATTGGGGCCTGACTGACTGATTCACTGACTGACTGACTCCACAGGATTTTGTTTGTTTGTTCGTTTGTTCTTTAACACCACACTCAGCAATATTCCAGCTATATGATGGCGGTCAGCAAATAATCAAGTCTCGACAGACAATCTAGTGACTGATATCATGAGCATCAATCCATGCAACTTGGATCGATGACATGCATCAACCATGTCAGCAAGCCTCACCACCCAATCCCGTTAGTCGCCTCTTTTGACAAGCATAGTCACCTTTTACGGCAAGCATGGGTTACTTAGGAGTTGACTTTTACTTCAGAAGTTGTTATCCATAAATTATGTCTACTTTGTCATCTGTCAACTTCTAAGTAATGCTTCTCAAACAAAGCGAGGGTTGCTGAAGACCGATTCTATCTCTGATCTTTGACTCTACAGGAAGTGGTACACTTGACCCATAAGTATTCACACAAACCAATCTGAATTCTCTGCAGTAACGCTTGAAAATTTGAATTTACAAAAAACTCCATGAAAGTCATCAGCCCAACACATGTCGGCTTCTGCAAGGTTTGTTTTCCCTCCGACATGTCAAACAGCACCTGAGATGTGTCAGTGACACCTCTAACCCTTGACCTCTGAACTTGATTATGGGCCTGTTACAAGAATCATGACGTAGAAACAAACTTCACCAGCAACAGAGGCAACTATTTATTGTTGAACACACACGCAGGTCACCGGAACAGTGGCGGCACATGTCACAGTGTAAACAGCTTGTCAACACAACACTGTGGAATCTAAACATGGGCAAACCACGTGGATAGATTATAGTAATTCCCGCAGACTTTAGACAGGAGTTGCTTATAAAATTACACAAAACATGTGCGTTTGTCAAACAGATTTCTTGGCTACATTTGAGCTCTGATTGTTCAGGTCTGGGGCCTGTTCCAAAAATCAATCACAGCTCTCTGATTATCAAATCAATATCAGAGTCTCCAGAAACCAAGAAAGAGGATTGGGTAGTCAGGCTCGGGGACCTAGGTGATTGGGTGGGTGTTCATGATATCAGTCACCTGTTGTCTGGACCAGACCCAATTATACAGCGAAATGGAAAGCAATATCTAGGGTCCAACTCAAGCAAACCTAGAAGCAAATATAGAGCCACATAGCTCTGTAGTTCACTTGTCTTAAGAAGAAATAATCGTTGCCATGTTTAAAAATGGACCAACATTTTGTGAGGACTTTTTAGGGACACTACAGCAAGATCAGGTATACAAAATCCATAGATTCAGAAATGTTTTTGTTTTGTTTGTTTGTTGTTTAACGCTACACTCAACAATATTCCAGCAATATGACTGCGGTCTGTAAATCATCGAGTCTGGACCAGACAATCCCGTTAGTCGCCTCTTACGACAAGCTTAGTCGCCTTTTAAGGCAAGCATGGGTTGCTAAAGACCTATTCTACCTCAGGTCTTCACAGGTTCAGAGATGTCAAAAATGCAGTAACAGAACCAAATGGAGGTACCCGTAAATCAAAGGTTATAGAAACAAAATAAAATAAGCCCAAAACAAATATTCGACCCTGAAACAGGTCTGTGGGCTCCGGGGTCGGTTCTGTTGGTTTTTTTTGTTGTCCTTTCTACAAGCATGACGGTACACTCCCATAAGCTGAAAGCTGGAGATAAACATTTACTGCAAATCCAGAAATTAATGTGAACGTGAATTAAATGTGAATAATGCGAGTGGTCTTCGTTTGCATTAATTAACTTCGCATTTATGTCTCAAAATGACTGCCAACAATAAGACGGCCTCACTGCACACATAGGATAGTTGGTTCGTTTGTTGTTTAACGCCGCACTCAGCAATATTCCAGCTATATGACGGCTGTCTGTAAATATTCGAGTGTGGACCAGACAATCCAGTGATTAATATCATGAGCATCGATCCACGCAATTGGGATCGATGACATGAATCAACCAAGTCAGAGAGCCTGACCACCCGATCCTGTTAGTCGCCTCTTACGACAAGCATAGTCACCTTTTACGGCAAGCATAGGTT
Source organism: Haliotis cracherodii (assembly GCF_022045235.1). NCBI lineage: Eukaryota > Metazoa > Mollusca > Gastropoda > Lepetellida > Haliotidae > Haliotis > Haliotis cracherodii. The sequence continues at coordinate 59,770,947 of NW_027266319.1, read as the reverse complement.
GCTGAAGACCGATTCTACCCCGGAATCTTCACGAGTCTCACACTTAGGATAGCAGAAATACCAATGAATATAAACACAAACACGGTTTATTGAGCAGCAGTTGTAACAAGTACATAACAATGTCTTTAAAGAACAGATCTTCCACAATGGGTATTCGGTGAGTTATCACTGCTGGGGTCGAGAATTCTACCCACTTGTGTCAAACTTGTTGACACCTTCTCCTCATACCAATCAGTTAACTGTTGTTAGATCAATTATTTTATTGCCTTTGAACATCCTTAATGCAGGTGTGTGTTGTTTTTTCGGAAATACTGTTTATTGTTTTTACGAAAGTGCTCTACTCAGCGCTAATAAGCGGTGCTATTCCCTGTTTGATTGGATAAAGGTAAGGATATGTATCATTCCACAGATGGGGCAGAGGGAGTCGCATTAATATTGAGTCACATTTTTTGCTAGGTGTCAGCAGTTGTATAAATTTGGAGACGCATTAATTTCCAGATTTACAGTATTTGAGAAACTTACAACATATTACAGCAGGGGACGACTTAATTACATGGCCACAGAAATAGCACACGTCAGCTGGTACTCCAAGTCATTGGTCCAGTGAGCCAGTCGACAGTCTCAATTGTGAGAGACTTTGAGGGTTTGTTCTTTATAAACACTGAAAATAAATTACCGTATTCGACGTATTTTGAAGCTACTTGTGGTGAGAAATCTCCATCTTTACTGTGATTGCCTATGCCATATTCGACGTAATAAGCGCCCCGCTCTAATAAGTGCCCATGGCGATATTTGCTAAGATATTGGCCAGTGTACAATCCCAATCAGCACCCCTTCCGATTGATCAATGTACACAAGACTTATTCATTCGCATATAATACACACTCGTGTGTTACATGCACCCTTAATTATGGGCAATTAAATTCTTGAAAAATATATCTGTCGTATGTAAACATTTCAGGCTGTCAGCATAAACCATGAAATTTACGACCTTTCAACTCAAAATAATATTCTAATAAGCGCCCCCTATTTCAAATTTTGAGAGCGCCCTGGGGGCTTATTACGTTAAATACGGTAAGTTTTTTGTTCAATTGTACAGCATGTACTTCCACTTTCCAAGAGTCAACTTTCTCTTTTAAATATGTTGAGCAATATTACAACAGTTCCAGCCTTTGGTGTCTAAATGTCACAACTTTGGAGGAACAATTGTGCATTCTGAGACTTTCTTTGAAGATTTCAAAGAGATCTTTGTTCTGTGCATGTCTAGCTTGGAATGTTGCAGTCTGTGTGTTTCAGTTCTGCCATTTCCATGTTTTGACGAGCATGCTCTCAGTTTTATGATGCTGTTTTTTAGTTTTTCGTTATGCTTTCGTTGTTTTCTAGCAGTGGGACGACGCACTGATGAATTGGTGGATCGCAATATTTTACTCCTCGATACAAGTATAGAGAACAATCGCACACAAAGTATAAAGTATTGATTCTAACCTTAAATGTATTTTTTAATAAATGTTACACCAAAGACTAGTGAAATTGAGAAGAGAAAACATAAATATTTTCATCCATTGCGCCATACTTGACACTGCCAAGTGTAAATCGATAGTGTGCCAAGTATTTGGCTGTCCTGTCTAAGAAAAACATGGGTTACGCACCACAGAAGATAGCAATTATCGTGATACGTATCGTATCGCAAGCAAGGTATCGTGATACTTTGGATCGGATGGTTGGTGTTTTGTCCCAGCCCTATTGTTTTCTGTTGTCAATTCCTTGTGAGTGAGTGAGTTGGGTTTAACGCCGCTTTAAACTACCTCAGCAATACGTCTACAAGCACCACACACCGTTCAAGTCTGTGCCAAATACTTTCACGTCAACTGCCCCTAAAATATATTTCGTCATTATTTTCAGTAGATTTTAGTCTTACCATATTCTTGCTTGTTTGTTTGTTTAAAGGCATGCTCAGCAATATTCCAGCTATATGACGGTGGTCTGTAAATAATCCAGTATGGACCAGACAATCCAGTGAGTGACATCATGAGCATCGATCCACAGAATTGGGATACGATGACATGCAAACTGGTGTCGTGTGGGTTCGAGAGCTTTATAGGACTCAAAAATACCATGGTACTTCCACAAGAAAGTGTGATGGCAAATGATCATGATGTAACTGTCATCGTGGAGTTTGGCAAGGTTGAAGGAATGCCCGTTTATAATTTCAAAATAGTTGCTGATTTGCTAATTGAATATGCAGGGTTACTTCACAATATTTTGATGATACTCACAAATTTTATTTTTGTAGCGTATCTGTAATGTTCGTTGCGTATTTGATACGCTTGGATTTTATTTTACTGCATATTTCTGCATTTCTGATGCGTATTTTACGCAGACATGCAGCTTATCTGGAGCTCTGAGACTGCCATACAGCATCCTGCACAGCCTGTAAACTGCAGCTCTGACAACAACAACCACCACCACCACCATCATCGACCCACTAAACATCCTAAACACAATCTCCATGATAAACCTTTCACCAGCAAGACAATCACTCCTATCTGTATATTCTGATCTCCCTGCCAGGCCCCTCATAAACACATTACCTACAACACAGGCCCCATACCAATGTAGTGTACAATCTCACTCACAGTGGGACAAAAGAGGTCCTCGTGTTATGTACATAAAGTCCTGATGATACAAAATACCATCCTGCTATCCGTGTCTACTGACTGACGGGCCGTCACCCAACATGAAAGGCTTTCTGTTCGTACAGGGACCAAATAACGATTTATCTCGTCAGGTGAAGACGGCATCATGTTCCAGTCTGTCCACAAAAAGTCTGTGTTTATGCTCTGCAGCAGTCTAATCTTGGCTTGGGACAGGTTATGATGATGTGCAGGAACTCTGTAGCACCATAGATTAATTTCCATTGATATGCTGGGAACCTGGTCAATTTACATTTATGTAGCACTTGAGGAAGTTATTTTTTTATGATTGTCACAGAATACAGAACTTACCGTATTCGACGTAATAAGCACCCACGGCGACATTTGCTAATATAAAAATTGGCTAGTAAACAATCCCAATTAGCACCCCTTCCGATTGATCAATGTACACAAGACTTATTTATTCGCGTATAATACGCACTCGTGTGTTATATGCACCCTTAATTATGGGCATTTAAATCTGGAAAAATATATCTGTCTTACATAAACATTTCAGGCTGTCAGCATAAACCACGAAATTTATCTTTCAACTCTGTTTTTTTTCCACCAAAATAACATTCTAATAAGAGCCCCCTATTTCTAATTTTGAGAGCGCCCTGGGCGCTTATTACATCGAATACGGTAATGCTGCATTTTCTTTTAAAAACCTTATTCCCATTGCAGAAAATCATCAATGTTTTCTAGGCCAAAATAAGGTAAATATTCTTAAAGTTAAATCAGTGATAGTATTATCCTTCGTCCATTAGCCAAACTGCCCAATAGTACTGGTAACATAAGAACCAGTAGAAATCTGCCATTTTGAAGTGTTTTGATATGTTATCATTTTAAGGACTATTGGCACTTAAATGTCAGTTTCTATCTCTGTGTATAATGGTGTTCACATAACATAAAAAAAACAAAAAACCTCATATCCCTTTCACAGTGTTTTTAAACATATTGATCAAAGTGGTGTTAAACCCAACCTAAACACTTCAAATATTGTTAAGACAAATGAATACAGTTTGCATCTGGATCAACTGAGAGAATTCAAGAGTGAACAACATTGTCTTGTATATAAATGTCTGGATATTTGTATGTCTGGCACTGGATGAACACCTATTCTCATAAACACCACGGGACATATTTCAAAACCAGTTTGTAATAACTCAAATTAGCTTCTCATGTATGAAAGCCGTTATCCATTTCCAGAGCTTGATGGCACCAACTGTTTTTGTTCAACAGGATATCATGGCTCCTTATTTCCCATGTTGACTGTGTAACTAATGCAGGCAATGGAAATATCGTTTCCATTCTAAACAATTGGTATGAAGAACAACAAAATATCACTCTCACTCACTCACTCACTCACTCACTCACTTGGACTTTCCTTTCTTATCTTAACTGATACTGCAACGAAAGCTTTCACCTTCAAAATTATTTCCAAACTCCATGAATATCATAGTTACAAACTCTTAAAACCTATCTGGGAAATACAGATCAATGGCTACACTGATAGTACACCAAGACATCTCGCAACTTCAGTAAGTCAGCAACAAGAGTGATGCGGTGAGATGAAATGGGGTGAAATGCAAGATTACTGCACTTTATGTACATGCATAACTAGTGTGGGTAGGTGTGTACCGAAATAGCACACTGAGATACCATGCCACAGTTTAACATGAATACCCCACTCAGACACAGTGTACTGACTCCCAGCCAACCAGTCCTTGTTTTAGCCCCTTCATGCTGAGTGCCAGACAGGGTAACAACAAGTACCATCTTTTAACGTCTGTTGGTATGACGCGGCTGGGGATTGAACCCCGGACCTTACCGGGCGGACTCTCTACCACTAGACCACGGAGGCTGTCTCATGAAATAAAGATGAGTTCTTTCGTTTGCTACTGAAACTACTCAAACCTTGATGAAAAGGTTTAACTGTAACAAAACTATGGCCTAAACAACTGTAAAAACAAATGATTAACTTTGGAAAGCAGGGATATAAAAAACAATGGATCATGTCACTTGTTGCTATGACAGCTAAGTGCCTGGTTAGCAGAAAATAAAGAAAAATGTCAACCAAATAAAAATTCCTAATATAGATTTGATTAAACTCCATGCATTTCACATCTTATGACTATAACTACATAAATATTTCGCACACAAAATTTCAGCTACCGTGATTGGTCTGGGTAAATTCAAATCCCTTGGAACAGTTTTCAGTGAAGCAATGATGTAGAAAATGTAACATATACTTTTGTTTCTTTTGGAAAGTTTCAAAAAATGAACCAAGATAATGGATCAATCAGTAAAAGTCATAGAATGTAATATGAAACTAACCTTTCTTACACGAGACTGGATGACACTTCGGAGCCTGTTCGTGCATGGCCACACAGTGTCATATTAACATGAAACACGTTATGCGCTCATGTCTCACATAGACAACACACAAAAACAGCCTAGGACCAGTTAAGACAAACATGTAGGTGTTGTTTAAAAGGGTGATTGAGCCAGCTTTCATGCAACTTATTCTAATATTCCAGCAATATCACTGAAGATATGGCCTTCATATACAGTTTTGTTTGTTTGTTTGTTGTAACGCCACATTCAGCAATATTCCAGATATATGACAGCGGTATCTGGACAAGACAATCCAGTGATTGACATCATGAGCATTGATCTATACAATTAGGATATGATGAAATGTATCAACCAAGTCAGCGAACCTGACCAACCAATCCCGATAGTCGACAAAAATAGTCGCCTGTTACGCAAGCATGGGTTGCTGAAGACCCATTCTACCCCGAATCTTCACTGAGCTCATAGATAGTAGCCATATTGGGAACTCAACCCTGGCCTTCGGTTTGACAAGCAAACACCTTAAAACTAACCTAACACATTTCAACAGAAAATACTGACCTCAAAGTATGATCAAATCTGATGATCTGCTTTCTCGTAAACCAATACAAGATATGGGAAATAATTTAATTTCATATCTAGCTTTGATAAAAATAGGTATGTATTTCAGACGATGCTCTTGAGTCTAGTCTGGGGCTTAAGCAGTTTAGAAAATGAGAGAGGATTTAGAATTTGAGTTATCACGGCCTTGACACGTGTGTGTGTGTGTGCGTGAGTGCGTGCGTGCGTGCGTGCGTGCGTCTGTGTGTGTGCGTCTGTGTGTGTGTGTCTGTATGTGTGCGTGTGTGTTTTGTGTGCAGTCAGCAATATTCCAGCTATATGTAAATAATCTAGTCTGGACCAGACAAACCAGTGATTGATGCCATGAGCAATGATCCACCCTGATCCCAATGTTACGCAATCAGCCAAGTCACCTGACCTTGGGGTAAGGTGATTAATTGTCTGTATTTTACGTAAATACCCAGTTTTATCTGGAGCTCTGGTATACACTGAGAAGGTAGATACCTCGGTTCTTGTTAATGGCTGACCCAGTAATCATCTCAGGCCACACTTTTTTAATGTTATGTTTCACGGATTTAATCCAGCTTTCAACACAAGATCTGTCAAAATTAAAATCAATATCAATATCAATAGCTATGTCAATAATTTATTTATTTATGTGAAAGTCATTCTGCTGTGGAGTTAAAACTGCAGCTGGCTTCTTGAATCACAGATAGTGATGTTGACACTGTATAAGAGGGTTTATATTACTAGCAGGAGACATAATAAAAATAAACATTTTTATGTTTAATTTATTTCTTTTCCAGATGCTTTTCAGAAGGCCCTGAATCGCCATTACAAACAACAACAAAGCTGTCGACCATCAAAATTTTCAGGTCTTCATGTTCTTCCAAACGCTTACCAAAAATGGATCAAATTTACCTTAAGAAACAAAACTTAATGACAGGACCTTAAACATCTTTCATACAAGTTTGTCATGCTGTTATATGTTATCAAGCAATACAACTGACTGAGATTTTGTTAAAGCAGACACAATGTATGGATAACAACTTCTTTAATACGGTCTTGCTTGACAACGGTACAAGGATCTATACCGAAACGTCGCCTTTACAGTATTAAAGAAGTTGTTATCCATAAATTGTGTCTACCTAGTCATCAACTCTTAAGTAATGCCTATGAGGTTTTGTTGTGAATATCAATTTTTCTGGACACATGAAGTCCATTTCCAAGAGAAACAAATTCATAACATTCATAGAAAGTATTCAAATGTTCAACAGTTTTTGTATTTCAAGGCAGTTTTTCCAAGTCTGAATTACCGGGTTTTGGTTTGTGCTGTTTAGGATTTTGGCCACTATTTTGGAAACCATGTTTTGTTTGGAAGTTGAAAGCTGCGGTTATCGACAAACTTTGACTTTTGTTGGGGATTTGAGGCACCAAAATTTTGTGAGTATGACCGGAGAATGCTTTATTTGCAGCCAATATATATTTCTACTGCAGCCAACATGTTGTTAAACGGTAAATTTTGTATATTTTATCGCGAAAGATTTCGATCGTTGTAACTCCTTAAAATCCTGACATTTGTCCTTCTGTCTGCGGTCAGTTAGAATTGTGATATGGTTAGAAAAATGTGTTTAACAGCTGCGGTTGTTGAATAAATGACTGCTTACAGAAATATTGCCTTAAATTTCAGTCCCTACAACAACGGAAAGTATTCAAATGTTCAAGTGTAAGTGCTGAAATAAAAAAATCTGTAATTGGCTTCCAAAAGAAACCTATTTAGGGAAGTGGCCAAAAGCTACCGGAGCAGCAGTGCGTGTTTTCATTGGTTCACATGAACACTGGTTAGTAAGAATACGTTGTCTGTTTCCACTGAGTTGACAATTCAAGCGCAGATGAAGATGAAGAGTGGGCCTAGCTCTCACAGACCAGACAACAACATTACATTGTTGAGTGTGCGAAACGACCTTTGAAGTTAACATTGTGAATAATTGTTGTTTAATGCCGCACTCAGCAATATTCCAGCTACATGATGGCGGCCAGAAAATAATCGAGTCTGGACCAGACAATCCAGTGATTGATATCATGAGCATCGATCTACGTAATTGGGATATGATGTCATGCATCAACTAAGTCAACAAGCCTGGCCACCTGATCCCGTTAGTTGCCTCTTCCGACAAGCATAGACAAGACCTATTCTACCCTGGATCTTCACGGGTATCTAAAAAGTAAGTGACATTAGTTACCAACAAACATAATCTGTAAACACCTGTCATTGTGAACCTGCCAACAAGCAGGACCACCTGATCCTGTTAGTAATGAGTGAGTGAGTGTGTGGTTTTACGCCGCTTTTAGCAAAATTCCAGCAATATCACGGTGGGGGACACCAGAAATGGGCTCCACACATTGTACCCATGTCGGGAATCGAACCCGGGTCTTCGGCGTGACGAGGAAACGCTTTAACCACTAGGCTACCCAACCGCCCGATCCTGTTAGTAGCCTCTTACGACAAGCATAGTCTCCTTTTACTGCAAGCATGGGTTGCTGAACAATTAAAGTAACAACTTATGACTGTATTTAGCTTTATATGACTGACATCCTCTTTAGTTACCATAAACCACCTGCTGTGTTTGGAGATTAGAGATCACATCATCAAAAATCCCGACTAAAAGCGTCATGTTGCTGCTAATGTTTTCTGTAAGTTGTGGACACTGTAATAAAACGGATGACCAGACAGAAAAGCCTGTGATATGATTAAAACTTTAGTGGCGGAGGAGTGAGTGAGTGAGTGAGTTGGGTTTAACGCCACTTTTAACAGTATTCCAGTTATATCACGGCATGTCAGCTTAATGTGGGAGGAAAGCGCGAAGTGATGCAGGTCTCAGACGTTTACCACTTCGGGGAAACCCACGAGCACGGGTATGGTGCTGACAAACCTAGACACATAATCGGGGCGAACCGGGATTCAAACCCACAATTAGAGGTTTCTGGCATGCCCAAGGGACGCAACTCTGCACAGCAAATCGGGGCGCCTTAGTGGCGGAAAAGGGCAGACTGGGTACTGACCCATTCCTGAAATTGCACAGCACGATAAAAACTGGGGAACCAGTTTTAACCCCAGCTTTGGATTTTGTTCATTTTAGTAGCGATTGATCGTTTTTTTGCATCTGCATCTATTTCCGTTTTTCAAATTTGATTTTGGTCAAACATTTGTAATTAAACATGCCCTGAAGCATTAATATCTGCAAAGTGGCTAAGTTCATCAGATTCATCCTTAAAACCACAAAGCCAAAAAACTTTTGTTCTTCATGAGACTAACTAATTATCATGTCAACCGGAAAGTCATTACAATTGAAGACACACTGCAAGTAGACATAATAAATTTAACCAAAGTCTACAATTACATCTTAATGAGATTTTCCTTTGAAGAAAGTTCTCTTTGAGTTGAAATGCCCAAAAAATTAATCATAACAAATGTTACTCTTAGGGAAGACATCTGAAGTTATTACCACAAAATCCCCTCTAGAAAGTTGCCCAACATCTAAGACCACAGAAACGCAATCAACTAGCGTGTATCTCAAGGAGACTGCAATAAATGAGCTTTGAGACCATACTGTAGGGTACATCCACATTCTAATAACATGCAGTCTAAAGCATTTAAAACATTTAAAGAGCGATCACAACACATGAATTGAGTCCTTATCAACCAGGATTATTCTCAATTTGACTGTCAGACTCAATTAGTCAATCTGTTCGCCTTCATTCTCCCAGCATAACAAGTTTGGTCTTCTAATGAGCCTGAAACCAAAAATTCCGACCAGCTCAATGTGAGGTAAAATAGCTCTCTCAGCAGGAAAAGAAATTGCAACTGATTTTATCGTTGCTAAAACACCACAAGGAATGGAATGAACCGGATCTTAAAGGGCACTAACATACAAACAATCCTGAAAGCGTGATTTAATTTCAATACTAATTGGCTCCCTACCATCAAGGTAGACATGGTTATATATACGACCGATAGTGCCATCGACAATCGCCTGTACCCTTGGCTATGCCTGGTTGAACAGCCAGCTCCTTTCCACTGATCTGCAGTGAATGCTCCCAGTCTAAGTCCCATGCTGTGATGTGACCTTCCCTGTCATCAGATTGGGGGTAAAACAGATGAGGAGCATTGCCAGACTTAAACACGGGAATTGCATAAGATAAATACATGAACAAGCTGAGATAAGATCAGTGACACCTTGACAGGTGACGAGGCAATGGAGAGAGGAACCCCGTTTGATACTGACTGAAAATGTAGCAACAGAAAGAAGCCCCACTGTACAGGCTAATTTAAAGCTTGGAGGAACAGGTTGATAACATACAATGGGAGTTTCAAAATGAACATGCACGAGCAGTACCCTCCGGCAGAGTATTCAATGGAGCTTTCTTGCAGGTTTCCTTGATGTTTTAGGATAACAGCTTAAATGGAGTTTAAAGAGTAAATGTGAGATACTTTCATGCGAGATCAAGGGATTATTTTATGTATCGTCATAATTTGCTGCTCGCCACACATAGTGGTTCTTGCTGTACATAGTTGCTGTGGCAGCTCGAACATTTGCAGTGCTAACTTTGTTACTATTTGTTTGTCTGAAAACCATGCTGTACTAAACATGATAACTGTATAATTTGAGTGTTATATCCTTGTTGTTATCCGACACAGTGTGTTAGTGAGTGAGTGAGTGAGAGTATGGTTTATGCTGCTTTTAGCAATATTTCAGCAATATGGGTTTCACACATTGTACCCATGTTGGGGATCAAACCTGGGTCTTCGGCGTGACAAGCGAACGCTTAAACCACTAGGCTACCCTACTGCCCCTATCCGACACAATGAAACCTCAAACATCAGGGAACCATTTTCTGGATATTACTGATGCCAACATCTATAGTCTAAGGAGTATTTTTGGTGTTAGTTGTGTCAAACTCTCATGTGAAGCCCTGAAAAAGGTACAGTCATCATAGCAAGTCATTGGTGTAGGGCTGGGGCTGGTACCTTGGGTCGGGTGGGTACTGAGTAGCACCCTGTTACCCACAGGACTACCCGGACCCATGATATAATATTTTATGACAAAAATAATCTAAATCTACAAGTCACTTCATGTTCGCATTCCTTCTGACTTTTACATGTTTGAATAATGATAAAATATTCAGGCAACTTCAGTGTATGCATGACCAGATTGTTTAATACATACATATAAACACATTTTGCCAGGTCTACAGTCACACTATTCCCTATCGGACAGTCTATACCTGTCTCTTGATACCTACAGCGGGTACCCAGCTTGGGTCGGATAATAGGAGGTAGTAAAGTTGGACTCATTCCAGCCCTACATTGGTGCAAATATTTGACGTGAATTTTGCTTTGGCAAAATTCCCAGATTCAACCAAGTGACAGTGTGACATGTGACAGGAATGGGTTCAGTTTGTAACTCTGCCAGTCAGCCTGCGGACTTCCACATCACCATGTAAGGAGGTATGATCTAAGCCCTCACTCCATCTTGTCAACACATTCCTGTCTACAGTCTTCACATGTCAACAAAACTGTTAAATGTTTGTTTTTTCACAAACACATGTTTTGAGCACTGATGACTTCCATCACTGCACAAGGCTATGTTGTATGCCATGTAAAATGTTCAAAGGAATCTGGCCCCTATCCAGAGGTCTTTGTCATAAAAACAAGTTTCTTCTGTAGGAAGGGACACTGGTAGCAAAACAAGCTGTCTCCAGACAAAATAGAAATCAAGCAAAACTGTTTTCAACAAACAAATATTAGGAAGTATAGAATTATTTTGCAGTTCCAAAATGTAGCCAAGCAGGCTGTGAGTCCTTTCTTCTGTCCTTCAGCATGTTCAAGATGAGTGAGTGAGTACGATTTTACGCCGCTTTTAGCAATATTCCAGCAATATCACGGCGGGGGACACCAGAAATGGGCTTCACATATTGTACCCATATCGGGAATCGAACCCGGGTCTTCGGCTTGACGAGCGAACACTTCAACCACTAGGCTACCCGACCGCCCTGTTCAGGATGAAGCTCTGAGAGTGCCATCCTTCAATACGAAGCAGTCAGGAGGGGAAATACATGATGCTTCATCACCAGATTCAATACAAGAAGCAGTCAGGAGGGGAAATACATGATGCTTCATGACCATATTCAATACACGAAGCAGTCAGGAGGGGAAATACATGATGCTTCATCACCAGATTCAATACAAGAAGCAGTCAGGAGGGGAATACATAATGCTTCATAACCCGATTCAATACAAGAAGCAGTCAGGAGGGGAAATACATAATGCTTCATCATCCGATTCAATACAAGAAGCAGTCAGGAAGGGAAATACATGATGCTTCATGACTATAATCAATACAAGAAGCAGTCAGGAGGGGAAATACATGATGCTTCATAACCCGATTCAATACAAGAAGCAGTCAGGAGGGGAAATACATGATGCTTCATCACCAGATTCAATACAAGAAGTAGTCAGGAGGGGAAATACATAATGCTTCATAACCCGATTCAATACAAGAAGCAGTCAGGAGGGGAAATACATGATGCTTCATCATCCGATTCAATACAAGAAGCAGTCAGGAAGGGAAATACATGATGCTTCATGACTATAATCAATACAAGAAGCAAAGAAAGGACATTTTATATGCTTCATCACCAGATCTAATACAAAGCAGTAGGAAGTGGAAGCTCATGGACTTTCACCCCCTTTCACTTGACTGCTTCAAGTCAAGGCAATCATAAAAATCGGAATGTGGATTTTCCTGAATGAATGGAACATGGTAATGAGTTTATCACAATTCAACTGATCCTTCATCATGTTCAAACTACCTGTTGGTAGTTTATCCAAAATAAACCAATGTTTGGGAACACTCCAATTTTCCAATTTATTGAACAACGTAACATTTCTCTGCCAAACATCTTCAACTTACCAATTCTGGTGTAGAGTCTGGGTCGACACTGAAGAAGCCATTCCGCTCAAACTGGAACTTGTCAAATGTTTTGGCCCCCCTCACTGATATATCCACCATTGCACCTTTTATCACAGACAGCGAGTCCTGCAAGGTAAAACGCACAACGACTATTCAGGAGTAGAAACTAACGTTTTTAGTCCACTAGTCCTTAGAATGATAACATATAGCAAAACCCTTAAAATGGGCCAATTTCTACTAGTCCTTAGGATACCTTTACCATTGGGCAGTTTGGCAAGGACTACAGGACTAGTGCCAATTTCTCAACGCTGCTTTTGTGTGCTTTGTTTGTTATTTTATGCCGCAGTCAGCAATATTTCAGCTGCATTATAATGGCATGTAAATAATCAAGTCTTGGACAGACAAAACAGTGGTTGATATTATGAGGAAAGCCCTATGCTGTCGGGTTGTAATGACACACCATCACCGAGCCTGACCATCCAATCAGTTTAGTAGCCTGTCAGGACTAGCAAGAGAGTGGGGTGTCCTATTCTGACTCCGAGCCTGGCCATCCAATGAGTTTAGTTGCCTGTCAGGACTAGCAAGAGAGTGGGATGTCCTATTCTGACTCCGAGCCTGGCCATCCAATGAGTTTAGTTGCCTGTCAGGACTAGCTAGAGAGTGGGGGTGTCCTATTCTGACTCCGAGCCTGACCATCCAATCAGTTTAGTTGCCTATCAGGACTATCTAGAGATTGGGGGTGTCCTATTCTGACTCTGAGCCTGATCATCCAATCAGTTTAGTAGCCTGTCAGGACTAGCTAAAGATTGGGGGTGTCCTATTCTGACTCAGAGCCTGACCATCCAATCAGTTTAGTTGCCTATCAGGACTAGCTAGAGATTGGGGGTGTCCTATTCTGACTCCGAGCCTGACCATCCAATCAGTTTAGTAGCCTGTCAGGACTAGCTAGAGAGTGGGGTGTCCTATTCTGACTCCGAGCCTGACCATCTAATCAGTTTAGTTGCCTGTCAGGACTAGCTAGAGATTGGGGGTGTCCTATTCTGACTCCGAGCCTGACCATCCAATCAGTTTAGTTACTTGTCAGGACTAGCTAGAGAGTGGGGGGGTCCTATTCTGACTCCGAGTCTGACCATCCAATCAGTTTAGTTGCCTGTCAGGACTAGCTAGAGAGTGGGGGTGTCCTATTCTGACTCCGAGCCTGACCATCCAATCAGTTTAGTTGCCTGTCAGGACCAGCTAGAGAGTGGGGGTGTCCTATTCTGACTCCGAGGCTGACCATCCAATCAGTTTAGTAGTCTGTCAGGACTAGCTAGAGATTGGGGGTGTCCTATTCTGACTCCGAGTCTGACCATCCAATCAGTTTAGGAGCCTGTCAGGACTAGCTAGAGAGTGGGGGTGTCCTATTCTGACTCCGAGCCTGACCATCCAATCAGCTTAGTTGCCTATCAGGACTAGCTAGAGAGTGGGATGTCCTATTCTGACTCCGAGCCTGACCATCCAATCAGCTTAGTAGCCTGTCAGGACTAGCTAGAGAGTGGGGGTGTCCTATTCTGACTCTGAGCCTGACCATCCAATCAGTTTAGTAGCCTGTCAGGACTAGCTAGAGAGTGGGGGTGTCCTATTCTGACTCTGAGCCTGACCATCCAATCAGTTTAGTTGCCTGTCAGGACTAGCAAGAGAGTGGGATGTCCTATTCTGACTCTGAGCCTGACCATCCAATCAGCTTAGTTGCCTATCAGGACTAGCTAGAGAGTGGGATGTCCTATTCTGACTCCGAGCCTGACCATCCAATCAGTTTAGTTGCCTGTCAGGACTAGCTAGAGAGTGGGGGTGTCCTATTCTGACTCCGAGCCTGACCATCCAATCAGCTTAGTTGCCTATCAGGACTAGCTAGAGATTGGGATGTCCTATTCTGACTCCGAGCCTGACCATCCAATCAGCTTAGTTGCCTATCAGGACTAGCTAGAGAGTGGGGGTGTCCTATTCTGACTCCGAGCCTGACCATCCAATGAGTTTAGTTGCCTATCAGGACTAGCTAGAGAGTGGGATGTCCTATTCTGACTCCGAGCCTGACCATCCAATCAGCTTAGTTGCCTATCAGGACTAGCTAGAGATTGGGATGTCCTATTCTGACTCCGAGTCTGACCATCCAATCAGCTTTGTTGCCTATCAGGACCTACTAGAGATTGGGGGTGTCCTATTCTGACTCCATCCCACAAGAGTTACAAGAGTCCACAGGTCTACCCGGATGACAATAAAAATATACTCCATGGTTACACCAGTACAAGTTGCAAATGTTCGCATTTCTTTCGGACTATGCACACATTCATTCTGACTTTTAAATGTTTGTGTAAAGACAAAGCTTCAGTCAACTTCATTGTGTACATGATCAGATTTTTTAATACTCTATCTTAAACTTTTTGCAAGGGTTTTGTAAAACAATTACCAACTGAAAATTTTGTAGCCAACTTTAGACCTACAGGGTACCCAGGTAGGTTCGGGTAATAAGGGGTCTAGTCCCGGGTGGGCTATTTGGACCTGCCCTGTCATTTTACACTGACTATAAAACACATGCATACATTGTGGTAACTGGGAGAAAATCAAACAGAAATGAAGAAAATACCAACTACAGTCAAGTCCCGTTAATCCGACATTGTTGGTTGGATTATGTCGGATTTACGAAATTGAGATTGAGGTAATCTAGGCATGTGATTAATCCTGTTTTGTATATTTAAAGCAATAATTGTTTATTGTTAAGCAAGTTTATCTCTGCAGCCAGTAAAATATGCAGCTGCTCGCCGACTCGTCTCGCATCAACACACAGGCTGTTTACTCGCAGGCAGATGACCAAGGAGTACGCTGATCCCTGTGTCGTATCAACGAGACTAATTAATGAGTGATTTCAGCATTTCGTTGCAAATTAGGTGTGTCGGAGTCGGAGTGCGCGACTGTCGGATTAACAGGTCTAAATTGCACAAATTAAATCAGTTCCCATCATTTGTGTCGAATAAAGCCGATTGTCTGATTTACGAGTGTCGGATTAACGAGACTTGACTGCACATTGTTAATTGTTAAATATTTAATCCTGTCATGATGCACAACAGTAAGTGAGTGGCTTCCTCCATTTTTATCATTACAGTAACAACAAAAAAGCGTCACAATTTCCAATTTCTGCTGTAAATAAACAGACTATTAGCCTATCTGGTGATATACTGATGTAATGAAATAGGAAAGAAAACGGTTTTAAGTGAACAGGGTCACATACCATGCACACAGTGATTAAGCAAGTGTATTTGCCGTATCATAGTACTTGATGGTATTCACTTATATCATAGAGTGTCAGCTTGCTGTGGGGGAAGGTCTGAACAAGTCTCAGACATCAAATGATTCAATACAACGCAAGCATGAACGATTATTCAGCATGTCTTGAAGGACAGTGGAATGAAACCCAAAAATGTCGTACCCTGAGATTGACAATACATGGGAGGTAACTCCGGTGACAGTGATCTTATCTCACCTACTTTACCATTGCCTCTCCAACATTATACTGTACATATTTCAGCTGTTATGTGTGTTACAGATTCACACTGACTTTGATTGTTAACAGATTAAAAGACTTTACACTTTATTTACGTAAAGTAAAATTGTGGTTATCATTTTCTCCACTTCACTTACACATACGCTGTGAAGCTCCAGTAAAATATCCAAATGTCTCACCTCATGTCCAGGGTGCAGTGTTAGCATTATCTTACAAAACTGGGGATCCATGAGAGCCACCAATTATCAAGAGTCGTTACAGGAAAGATGAGTGAGTGAGTTGGGTTTAATGCCGCTTTTAACAGTATTCCAGTCATATCACGGCGTGTCAGCTTAATGTGGGAGGAAAGCTCGCCGTGATGCAGGTCTCAGACGTTTACCACCTCAGTGAAACCCACGAGCACGGGTATGGTGCTGACAAACCTAGAAACATAATCGGGGCAAACCGGGATTCGAACCCACAACCATAGGTTTCTGGCGTGCCCAAGGGACGCAACTCTGCACAGCGAAGAATCGCGGCGCCTTAGACGACTGGGCCACCCGTGCCCCCACAGGAAAGATGAGGGTCTTGCATAGTACATAGTTGTAGTGTACTGTACGTATAGGTTTTACTTTAATCACAGGACCTTTATATTTCTTTAACAGTTATATACAATTCATATTACCATGCCTCCCTCTGGATGCAATATATTCTTTTTTCTGCGTCCATGCTATACATTTGTGCATACAGAACGCACATTTCTGAGTGGGTTATGAAGACATGCATCAACCAAGTCAGTGAGCATGACCATCCGACCCTGTTAGTCACCTCTTATGACAAGCATGTGTTGCTGAAGACCTATTCTAACCCGGATCTTCATGGTACTTCAAATGTTTACTACCTTATGAAACGAAGAGGTTTTTTATTTTGAATTTAACCCTGACTGACAATTTGTTTTACAGAATAGACTAGAAGTACCAGTTATGTATTGATGTGTCAGCTGAATATTGGAGTGAGTATTGTTTTACGCCATTATAAGTAATAACTTAGGAACACCAAGTGAGTGAGTGAGTGAGTTGGGTTAAACACCGCTATTAACAGTATTCCAGTATATATGTCAAGGCGTGTCAGCTTAATGTGGGAGGAAAACCCAAAGTGATGCAGGTCTCAGATGTTTACCACATAGTGAAACCCACGAGCACGGGCATGGTGCTGACAAACCTAGAAACATAATGGGGGCGAACTGGGATTCGAACCTACAATCATAGGTTTCTGGCGTGCCCAAGGGACGCAACTCTGCACAGCAAATCGCGGCGCCTTTGATGACTGGGCCACCCGTGCCCCCACATAGAACATAGAAAAGATATTGCAATATGTATTGTTTGAAAAGCATATTATTCAGTCCAGTCCCATTCACGGCGTAGTTCCCCAGAAGCTCACCTTATTTACATCTGTCAGGAAACCACCAGGCACTTGACTGGCATCCTCGGGGTTTTTATGGTAGAACCTGGAAATAGACAAATAGAAATGAGGCGAGTTGAAATGGGGTTTAACGTCGCCTCCAAGATTATGGCACTTCTATAGCGACGTGCATGTACGTGTGTATGGCTGCTTGTACTAGTTCGGACTGATGCCGATTTATAGTGCTAGCTCACTCAGATACCATACCGCAGTTTAACATGAATACCCCACTCAGACACAGTATACTGACTCCGAAACGACCAGTCCTTGTTTTAGCCCCTTAATGCCGAGTGCAAGACAGGGTAACAACAAGTACCATCTTTTAAAGTCTTTTGGTATGGCGCGGCCGGGGATCGAACCCTGGACCTTCCGCTCTCCGGGCGGACGATCTACCACTAGACCACGGAGGCAGTCCAAATAGAAATGAACTGCAATAAACGGCATAAATGACATAGTACTTGCACTGCCTTCGGAAGGGGTTACAGGAATGCCTGAATATTTGGACCAATACCAACAGTTGTTTGTTTCGACTTTCCAAACATTTCACATCTTTGGGGTGATATTGAGTTTTCTAATATGGCCACTTCCCAAATGAAAAAGAGTAAACATTGGCGATGTTTGTAGGAGGTCCAGTTGTCAAGACAAAGCTATCTATTGAATCAACATGATTAAAATAGACCCAAGAGGCCTCGCAAGTACAACACCACATTGAGATATTCCCATAAATAAGTGTCACGTAATAAAAGCATCCATTTGCAGTATTCTTAATGGAAAAATGAATCAAAAGAACCAAAAAAATAAATTGGTGTTTCCAAACTGCACATCTGCTCATCAAAATCTACATCCTGAGTGTACTAAAGTCATCTTCCTGAGGCAAGGGAATTTACTGACTATAAAAGTCCAGTTTCCACCCTTGCCGAACAAGACTGGAATTCCTGCGCTCGATCGTCGCATCACCAGTGGCTATTACGAGTTATGTCTCTTCTATGACTCTCCTTTAGACCAATCAGATTCCACCTCTCGTATAACTTGCATTTGCTTCAAACAAAATGGCAGCGCCCACTCATGACGATCTGATCAATAATCTAAGATCTACATTGTAATATAATGGGTCTTACATTGCACAGAGCATAAAATTATGTGAGCACACTGATTTAAATCATGAAAAGATTTAGAAAATATCTGTTGATGCCGAGTTGGTGGTGCACATGCTTTGCAAATCCTGCAATCAACTGAAATCTGCACGGCAGTTTACAAACCGGATTTGGATTTCTTTGTGAGATTTTGATTGGACTATGCATGGACTTGTTATTCCAGCAAAAATGTAACTCCATAATACCAGTTTGGCAAGGGTGGAAAGTCAGTTAACGCTCTTGCCTTGGGAAGATGACTAAAGTAAACTACATTTACAACATAAAGTATGTATACTTACAATCTTTCATAAAGTCGTATTTCACAGGGGAGAGGGTCTGACACCCAATGTATGAAAGCCTTTGGTTTGTCAGCTTCAGTTGCCTTCTTGCAAGACACAAGCAGTTCTGTGGGTTTGCCTGCATTGTCCTGCAATATAACGAGGTCATGTATCTTCTGTGTGTCACTTGAATAGTCCACCCACTACCCCTCATTATACTACTACCACTACCCTCCACTATACCACTACCCTTCACTATAATGCCAGCCATCCACTATACCACCACCCTTCACTTTAATGCCAACCCTCCACTATACCACCACCCTCCACTATAATGCCAACCTTCAACTATAACACTACCCTCCACTATAATGCCAACCCTTCACTAAAATGCCAACCCTCCACTATACAACAATCCTCCACTATAATGCCAACTCTCCACTATACCACCACCCTCCACTATAATGCCAACCCTCCACTATACCACCACCCTTCACGTTAATGCCAACCCTCCACTATACCACTACCCATCACTATAATGCTAGCCCTCCACTATACCACTACCCTTCACTTTAATGCCAACCCTTCACTTCTCCATCAACCCTTCACTATAATGCCAACCCTCCACTATACCACCACCCTTCACTATAATGCCAACCTTCAACTATACCACTACCCTCCACTATAATGCCAGCCCTCCACTATACCACTACCCTTCACTATAATGCCAACCTTCAACTATACCACTACCTTTCATTATAATGCCAACCTTCAACTATAACACAACCCTTCACTTTAATGCCAACCCTCCACTATACCACTACCCTTCACTTTAATGCCAACCTTCAACTATAACACTACCTTTCACTATAATGCCAGCCCTCCACTATACCACTACCCTCCACTATAATGCCAACCTTCAACTATACCACTACCCTTCACTATAATGCCAAACCCCAACTATACCACTACCCTTCACTATAATGCCAATCCCCAACTATACCAATACCCTTCACTATAATGAGTGAGTGAGTGAGTGAGTATGGTTTTACGCCGCTTTAAGCAATATTCCATCAATATCACAGCGGGGGACACCAGAAATGGGCTTCACACATTGTACCCATGTCGGGAATCGAACCACGATCTTCGGCGTGACGAGCGAACGCTTTAACCACTAGGCTACCCGACCGCCCCCCTTCACTATAATGCCAACCCTCAGCTATACCACCACCCTCCACTATAATGCCAACCCTCCACTATAATGCCAACCCTCCACTATAATGCCAGCCCTCCACTATACCACTACCCTTCACTATAATGCCAACCCTCCACTATAATGCCAACCCTCTACTATACCACTACCCTTCACTTTAATGCCAACCTCCACTAAAATGCCAACCCTACACTATACCACTACCCTTCACTATAATGCCAACCTTCAACTATACCACTACCTTTCACTATAATGCCAACCTTCAACTATAACACTACCCTTCACTTTAATGTCAACCCTCCACTATACCACTACCCTCCACTATAATGCCAACCTTCAACTTTAACACTACCCTCCACTATAATGCCAACCCTTCACTAAAATGCCAACCCTCCACTATACCACCGCCCTCCACTATAATGCCAACCCTCCACTATAATGCCAACCCTCTACTATACCACTACCCTCCACTATAATGCCAACCCTTCACTGCAATCAGCAATATTCCAGTTTTATGATGGCGGTCTGTAAAATAATCGAGTCTGGACCAGAAAATCCAGTGATTGATATCATGAGCATCGATCAACGCAATTGGGATCGATGACATGCATCAACCAAGTCAGCGAGCCTGACCACCCGATCCTGTTAGTCGCCTTTTACGACAAGCATAGTCGCCTTTTACGGCAAGTATGGGTTGCTGAAGACCAATTCTACCCCGGAATCTTCACGCGTCGGTAAACATAAGTGCAGTACTGTTTAATGTCAGTTCTCAGAATATAACAATTAATTGGCAGATTGTCAACTACAGTTAATTCACCAGTTACATCCAATAAAAACTAGACTGACTGGTAATTTAGGGAATACAATAATAACCATCAATCATGCACCGTCTTGGACTGTCAGGCAGGTGGATATTTTAAACATTGTATTCACTATACCACTACCCTATACTACATCTCAACACTAAGCTGACAGGAAAAGTTACATGTAACAAATGATTTGTTTGTTTGTTGTTTAATGCCGCACTCAGCAATATACCAGCTATATGATGGCTGTCTGTAAATAATCAATTGACATCATGAGCATCGATCCACGCAACAGGGATACGATGATATGGATCAACCAAGTCAGCGAGCCTGACCACACAATCCCTTTAGTCGCCTCTTACAACAAGCATTGTCACCTTTTACAGCAAGCATGGGTTGCTGAAGACCTATCCTACCCCGGATCTGCACGGGTTCATGAAACAAATGAGGTAAAGTTGTCCCAAAGTCAGTAGTCTACAGTATGAACCCCTTTGGGACACAATGCAGTCCCACAAACCACCCAACTGTAATCAGCATCTACAACAAGCATACAATAATCAGAGTTTCTTCTGCCTAGAATTCCCAGAGATGTAAGTTTTTAAGGACGTTTTCTATATAAACATTTTCTCCAAGTTGAAAACTACATACCGTATTCGACGCTATAAGTGCCCTGCTCTAATAAGCGCTCAAGGCGATATTTGCTAATATATTGGCTGGTGAACAATCCCAATTAGCACCCCTTCCGATTGATCAATGTACACAAGACTTATCTAATCGCGTATAATACAAACTCGTTGTTATATGCACCCTTAATTATGGGCAATTACATTCTGGGAAACTATATCTGTCGTACATAAACATTTCAGGCTGTCAGGATAAACAAAGAAATTTACCATTCAAATCTGTTCTTTTGTTACCAAAATAATATTCTAATAAGAGCCCCCTATTTCTGGGCGCTAATTGGGTCGAATATGGTAAACAGTGCAATCATGTACTTATGCAGAAAACTAATCAGAGAAACATTGTTCAATTCCAAAAAGAAGGAGAAATAGGAACAAACCAAATAAACACCTGTCATTGTGAGCCTACCTTGTTGACTTTGTCGACTGCTATGACATAACCGGCGTGTCGAAGACCAACAGACTGGTTCTGGGCCAGCCTCTTGTAGTTCTTGTCTGCTTCCTGAGACAAACAGTCAGGTGAGGGAGTGAGTGAAGGTGTTTTGTTTTGTTTTTTGTTGTTTTGTTTGTTTGTTTGTTTGTTGCTGCACCATATGAAGGTGGCCTGTAAATGATTGAGTTTGGACCAGACAAACCAGTGATTGATATTATTAGCAGCCTCATCGGGTTGGTTGGCTGGTTCCTTGTTTTACGCCACACTCGGCAATATTCCGGCTATATGACGGCGGTCTGTAAATAATCCAGTCTGGACCACACAATCCAGGGATTGATATCATGAGCATCGATCCACGCAATTGGGATGGATGACATGCATCAACCAAGTCAGCGAGCCTGATCACCCGATCCCGTTAGTCGCCACTTACGACAAGCATAGTCGCCTTTTACGACAAGCTTAGTTGCCTAGCCTCATCGGGAGCATGAAGACATGCATCAATCTAGTCACCAAGTCTGACCATCTGATCCCATTAGTCGCCTCTTACGACAAGCATAGTCGCCTTTTACGACAAGCTTAGTCGCCGAGCCTCATCGGGAGCATGAAGACATGCATCAATCTAGTCACCAAGTCTGACCACCCAAAGTGACAAAATAACTAAGTCACATAAAATGTCTTTTGAGTAATATATATATCTATATGCAATGCAGTAATTCAATAAAAATCAAATGAAAATAACGACAACAATTATGTGAAACAACACAATTCAGAACTGATGTAAATATTACTCGTTATTGGCACATTAAATAAGCATAATACATCCCAGTTTGTAGAGTTCTGTAGACATGATAGACATCTTAAAGATGCTTTTTTTAGCCAGACTAGATTTTTCTTGTAATTCTTTGTGTGTTTTAATGGCAGGCACTTACTTCTCTAAAGTCCGACTGCTCAATAAATATTGTTTTCCTGAGAGGTACTTTGTGGGAGCCCTTCTTCTCATCTGCGGGGAAGTTGGGTACGGACACCTCGCTGGTGCCATCAGGTAAGTTGGTTATTGTCACTCTCAGAGGTTCCAGGACGGCCATTGCCCTGTACACAGAACACACATCTGGTTGATATTTCATGCTCCTCAAACATCAGGTTTTGTCTGTTTGTTGTTTAATTCACAGTCAGCAATACTACAGTTACAGTCAGTGACTTTAGCCACTTGTTCGAAGCCCAAGTCTAGCCAAATTCTGTTCAGTCTAGTAAGCTTAGCTAATACCAATATGATCAAATCTGCTAAAATGATTGTTCGGGCAAGTAGACGCAAACGTTTGTGGCACAGTTTGATTGTTTGTTTGTTGTTTAACGCCGCACCCAGAAAGATTCCAGATATATGACGTCAGTCTGTAAATAATTGAGTCTGGACCAGACAATCCAGTGATTGACATCATGAGCATCGATCTACACATTTGGGATACGATGACATGCATCAACCAAGTCAGTGAGCCTGACCACACCCGATCCTGTTAGTCGCCTCTTACAACAAGCATAATCGCCTTTTATGGCAAGCATGGGTTGCTGAAGACCTATTCTAGCCCGGATCTTCATGGGTCGCATATGTGTGCAGTGTGATTGCAAATTTTATAATGTTTCCTGGGAATGTTTAATGCCCTCTGTAACACTATCTACTTTATATTTGGAGGTGTCCATGCCTTGTATGGCTATGATCTGAGCACACAGCTGTATGTAAGATTGTTTAATGTTTATAGTCATAGTGAGTGAGTGAGTTGGGTTTAACGCCGCTTTTAACAGTATTCCAATTATATCACGGCCTGTCAGCTTAATGTGGGAGGAAAGCCCGAAGTGATGCAGGTCTCAGACGTTTACCACTTCGATGAAACCCACGAGCACGGGTATGGTGCTGATAAACCTAGAAACATAATCGGGGCGAACCGGGATTCGAACCCACAATCACAGGTTTCTGGTGTGCCCAAAGGGACGCAACTCCGCACAGCGAATTGCGGCGCCTTAGACGACTGGGCCACCCACGCGTGCCCAACGCCCCGATTCATTTAGTAGTTTCTTAAGATTGCTAGAATCGCCACAGGGATGAAGATATCGGTGCATCAGTCACAGGACCATATCACTACGGTCCTGTAGAACAGCATAACACAGATCACATTACAACCTACCTGGGGGCTGTGACATTAAGCAGATCTCGGACACACGCTTCCACCATGATGGGATCAATAACGGTTTGAGCCATCGTCACTCCCACCTGCAACATCAGCAGCAGGTTAAAACACACAACAAAACACATGACGAGAAGCAATGAAATCTTTTTTCATATTTGGATATGGCCTGTAGTCAGGAATTACACTAGAGTTACTTCCCTTTACAAGGAAATCTGTCATCATTGAAGGATGGCTAATCGTTCTTGTGCAGAGCTACTTAGTTATTTAGCTTCAAACATAAATGTTCACTATTAGGCAAATAACACTGTAGATGCTGATGTGGGCCATCAAGACATCTATTTTGTTACTGGTACTTTTTAAAGATCATAATTCTTTTCAAAATTTTGTATCATCATCCTAGATGATAGTCACTAAAAATATTAAACTAGTGTTTGTTTCTTGTTTACACTGCATCGCCTGAAATAATCAAGTCTGGACCATATCTGATCCATATTATGAGCAACAAATCCACCAACTGGCTATGAAAACATGCAATTAACAGAGTCACGAGCCTCACCATCTAAACCTCTAAGTCATCTCTTATGACTAGCATATACCAGTGAAGATCCGGGTTAGAATAGGTCTTCAGCAACCTATGCTTGCTGTAAAAGGTGACCATGCTTGTCGTAAGAGGCGACTAACGGGATCGGGTGGTCAGACTCTTTGACTTGGTTGATGCATGTCATCATATCCCAAATGTGATGATTGATGCTCATGACATCAATCACTGGATTGTCTGATCTCGATAATTTACAGACTGCCATCATACAGCTGGAATATTGCTGAGTGCGGCGTTAAACAGCAAACCAAACCAAATCCCCCTCATAAAACAGAATCCCCCTCACAGAGTGAGTATAGTTTCATATCTCTTTCAGCAACAGAGAAGGGGCAAGAATTCACACACTGAACCCACATGGGGAATTGAACCCATGTCTTTGGCGTTACAAGCAAACGCTTTCACCACAGCTACCCACCATGCAACATATCAAATTAGCGACTACAAGAATATCTGGCAGAACAAGACGCCTTAGTGGACTAACACTTTTCAATATGACTGCCGAGAAAGTTTCTTTACATTTTTTCATACATTTCTTTGGTAACATTTTGAAAGTCAACAGTTTTTGGAAATGCAGATGAAGGAGAAACAGCTGACCTTGGCACAGAAAAGATTGATTGCTTCAGGGGGGAATCCTCGTCTTCGTAATGCGGTCAGTGTGAACAGACGAGGGTCGTCCCAGTCCCTGCGACATTTAACATGTGTCCGTTATAATACAATCATATCTGTTCATAGAGACATCTCCATACATATACATGAACAAACTATACGTGAGGTCCAACTCAAAGAAGAGCATTTCTTCCATATAATCATGTTTATTCCAATAAAATAGCAATCTAAATTATTTTTCACTGAAAGAATAGAACTCTCACTGAAATGTCAAATATGAAATAGTTCATGGGTGGGTCCTTCATTATGTTTCAACTATTACCACAAATATGCAGGGAAATTTAAAGCCATTTCATTAAAATTTTATATTCCGATAGGATACCACTCTGTGTCAAGATCTGAGGACACTTCCACGGGTTGCGTCAAGTCAACCCTGAGCAAACTTGTAAATGGAAGTAGCGTGGGTTCTTGAGCCAATGTCAGCTTTCTAAAATGATTCTGAGCCAATCAGATGTCAGTTTTCTAAAATGATTCTGAGCCAATCAGATGTCAGCTGTCTAAAATGATTCCGAGCCAATCAGATGTCAGCTTTCTATAAAATGATTCTGAGCCAATCAGATGTCAGCTTTCTAAAATGATTCTGCTTCATTCCTTTACTACCTCCATTTTCAAATTTTGATATGCACAAATAAAAACCTCACAGAAGTAGTAAAGGTATCCTAAGGACTAGTAGAAATTGACCTATTTTAAGTTTTTTTTTAAGTTATCATTATAAGGACTAGTGGACAAAAACTGTTAGTTTGTAACCCTGTCACTTATGATGAGAATGCAGAGGCTTTGACGCAAATTGCTAGATTAGAAAGTCAACTTGACACGACCTCCTGTAGAGGTATCCCCAGATCTTCACGCTGAGGGGTAGCATCAAGTCTTTGAAAGGCATTTTAGAGTGAGTGAGTGAGTGAGGTGGGTTTAACGCTGCTTTTAACAGTATTCTAGTTATATCACGGCGTGTCAGCTTAATGTGGGAGGAAATCCCGAAGTGATGCAGGTCCCAGACGTTTACCACTTCAGTTAAACCCATGAGCACGGGTATGGTGCTGACAAACCTAGAAACTTAATCAGGGTGAACCTCCCGTTTACCTGTCAGTGCGTATTATCCCTAGCCTCCTGTTTACCTGTCAGTGCTAATTACTCCCGGCCTCCGGTTTACCTATCAGTGCTAATTACCCCCGGCCTCCCGTTTACCTGTCAGTGCGTATTATCCCTAGCCTCCTGTTTACCTGTCAGTGCTAATTATCCCCGGCCTCCCCTTTACCTTTTCATAAAATTTATGTGTCCTGTGTCCTGTCCATTATTTGTCATTACAATAAGAGGCATTGTCAACCATTAGAAAATAAAATCTTGATCCTGAAATCATAGAGTTTCGGAACTTTTGACACCGAATTGAGGATCCTTGTTGGTGATGGTGTAAATGTCACATAGCATCATCATACCTGACAAATCCTTCATTGATGAGCTTGGCTATTTTCCTCTTGGAGACGACGGCGTAGTTGAGGTTGAGGCGGGCGTACTCCCACTGGACTGGGCAGTAGATGTCCAGGGCGTTACACAGCCAGTAGTAGGAGGACCTCCTGCAACAGGGAGGCACTGAGTGTTTGGTTGTTTGGTTGTTGTTTGGTTGTTGTTTGTTGTTTAACGCCGCACTCAGCAATATTCCAGCTATATGACGGCGGTCTGTAAATAATCAAGTCCTGACCAGACAATCCAGTGATTGATATCATGAGCATCGATCCATCCAATTGGGATACGATGACATGCATCAACCAAGCCTGACCACCCAATCCCGTTAGTCGCCTTTTATGACAAGCATAGTCACCTTTTACGGCAAGCATGGGTTGCTGAAGACCTGTTCTAACCCGGATCTTCACAGGTCATGGGCTGTAATATATATGTGGGAATGAAAGCTGGGACCGCCACTAGGCTAGCCCACCACTCCCCATACTTGGGTCCCCACAGGGAGGCAAACACAGAACGCTCCTCACCTGGACTGGAACTCCTTGGTGCACAGAGAGTGGGTGATGTTTTCTATGGAGTCACACAAACAGTGAGTGAAGTCGTACGTCGGATAAATACACCTGTGAAAAACACACATTCATTTGGCTTCATTAAATCTGATGATTTTTTACAAGGAATACCACTGGCCACTTCTCTAAATCAAGTCAGTTATTCCTGTATATAACTGTCAACACTAAAAGACCCTGCACCTGTAATGTATTAAGCATGCTAAGTTCTGTAAAAATATTCACCTGACAGTAATTTATAGAGTCTAATTGCGACATAAATCAAACATTAAATTCAAATCAGGAAATGTATTAAGGAGCTTGGTTATTTGAAGTCTTTTATTTAAAAGAATCCTATGGTAAGTGAAGGAAAGAGGTTTTGAGCTGCAGTGAGGAATTTTACAGCTTTCTCATGTTGTTTGTTTGTTTGTTGTTTAACGCCACACTCAGCAATATTCTAGCTATATGCGGCGGTCTGTAAATAATCGAGTCTGGACCACACAATCCAGTGATTATCATCATGAGTATCAATCCGCACAATTGGGATATGATGACATGCATCAACCACCTTCGGTGGGACAATGCACTGAGGCGAAAACAAGTGTAAATCGTCAGTGTGCCAGGTATTTGGCCATTTTGTGTATTAACATATTGAGTAAGATATCGTGATACGTATCGAATCGCACATTTGGTGTATCGTCCCAGCCCTAATATCATGGCTGACCAGTGGTAGATGGCATAAGTTACTATCGCTACTGTCTCCACATGTTAATACACAATCAGCGACATCACACAGTGTTACCATCCAATCCTCATCAGTCGGTACTGTGGACCTCTTCTAGGGCTAGGACGAGTGCAAATTTACTACCCGGGTACCCAACCCCAAATCATACAACCCTACCTGTGTACCAGCTGTGGGTCTGAAGAGATTGGTACAAAATGTCCGATAGGGAATTGTTTGACCAGAACCCCGGCAAAAAGTATTCAGGTACACTATGAAGCTTGACTGAAGCTTTATTTTTATTGAATTTTATTAAACTGTTAAACATTAAACTATATATCACGTGACTAGCCAAGGGTCCGGGTAGTCCTGTGGGTACCTGGCTCCTACTCAGTACCATCCCGACCCGGGGACCTGATTTACCTGTCCCAGCCCTAGTACCTATTCCACCAGAATACCCACAGAAGATAATCAGAGCTGTCATAAACTGTATTTGCCCATACCATTTGTCACCGGTCCGATGGTGTGGTACAAACTTGATCCTGTAAGCAACGGGGTCCTTCTTTCCTTCCTCCAGCGTTGTCTTCATGCGCAGAGTTGCCTCCCCTTCAGCGAGCTTGCCTCGCTTCATATCCTACAGAACAGACAATCGTTATTTGACTGTTACACATGAGATCAGGCACACTAAAATTACATTTACTGAAGGTCAAATGCTCCCAAAAATGCAAGATCAAGTTCCCCTAAAATGCAGCTCAAATGCCAATCATATGAAGAACAAGAGAACATTGATATGCCTTGCAATGGTTAAATGCTTGTCATGAATATGTCAGCTAATTATATATATATATATTGTTGCCATGGAAACTTGAAAAATAATTATTTAAAAAACCCTTAAACAACCAAAAGGTATCAGTTTACCACTGGACCTATCCATTTCCCATGTTTGGTGAAGAAATATAGTACGGTTTTCAAGATCTGCTCCGGAAATGAGCATTGCCGCCATTTTCAGCCTAAGTCAAGGGTCACCACTGGACCTATCAATGTACCAAGTTTGATAAAGAAGTAGTGTATGGCTTTCAATATCTTCTCTGGAAATTAGCATTACACAGTGTCCATTTTAATAATAAGACAAGGACATCTTGGGTTCCCCAACTCTGGACAGATAGATATACAAAGAAACTGAAGATGCTATCAACAGAGTGACATGACCAGAGGAAATAATTCCTACGTTACTGTACTTCTAACTTCCTATTTAAATGGACAACAATTGGAATGCTTAACTGAGTCTTTTCAGGATAAATCATCAGAAGATGACATATATCCTCCCCCCCCCCCCCCCCCCCCCTGTCCCTTTTTTTTTTAATATAAGCCCAATGGGCCAATCAAGCATCGAACACAAAAAGGATGGGGGAATTTACAAATGGCAGGAATTCAATTTTAGCATTCTTTAAATATTTGTGTGAGCATATGCTGCGAGATTGGCTTATACACATATACTATGGTATGTCGCATTGGTGTTAGAATGGTTTATTTGACATTTGCAAAACATTTGTGAAAAAGTTTAGTGTATGTCAAAAGCAGTAAGACAAACTTCTCACACCATGTTTATTCTACAGTAATAGATCAGTCTTTGTGCAAAAAGAAATGACACAACCCGATTAAAGAATCTTTATTTCCTTGAAACACATTTTCAAGCAAACATTTAAAATTTTTCTAGAAATAGCAATGGGAACCATTTTAAGATGTTTATCCTATGATAATACTTCCTGACAACTGTCAATATGAAGAAAAAAAAATCACACAACCATACCAAAAAATCTTTATTATATTTGAAACACTTTTCCTATTTAAAGGATTTTAAGTTTTACTCTCACAGAAACAGCAAGACAATTTCAGACTAAGTCCCATTCGTCTCCATGGAAACGGGGAAAATATTCCTAAACATTTTTAAATTAAAAGAACCACTCAGGCATGTTTTGTTCGAGAATATTTCATGATTTTCAAACCCTGCTCTGACATCCATCCCATCTTGAGAACAAATGCAATTGCTTTCATGGAAACGAAGAAAAATTAAAAATGCCCAAAATCGACAAATAGCAAATTTTGATGAAAGATATTAAACAGTTTTCAAGCTGAGCTCAAGAAACGAAATCCACCCCCTTATGATAATAAGTCCAAAATAATTCCATGGAAATCGAGAAAAATACAAATGCCCCAAATCTTTAAATAGCAAAAGGCACCACTTCAGGATCTGTTTGATATATCTGCCAAATTTTGTTGAAAAATATTGAACAGTTTTAGAGTTGTTCTCCAGAAACGATATGATTACAGACAGACAGATGGAAGGACAGACAGACGAGACATCGACTATATCCCCCCCACATTATGTGCAACATTTCCTCTTCACGGTATTATGTTCCGAACTTACCTCGAAGAGCTGCAGAGATTCATCAACAGGTCTGTCCCTCCAGGGAGAATCCGGGTTATTGTAACCTTTCACTTCCTCTGGTCGCTGGTGGCAGATGTAAGCCTGGCCCCGTTTTATCAACTCCACAGCGTAGGCATACAGCTGGTCAAAGTTGTCCGAGGCGTGGGTCACTTTCCAAGGCTTGTAACCTGAAAACAGCCATCACATTGACGTAAATCGTTCGTGTCGGTCAGGTGCTACTCTACATACTGCTGACCACACCTATCGAGGACACAAGAGAACGTAGGCCATGTACATGTTACGTCTGCAACTGATACCCTCGGCTTGAGGGGTTAATGAAATACTGACCCTATTTCAGCTTGAGCTCTTGATGGCTCTTGACGGCTCTAATGCCCCACAAGCAAGTGAGCAAGTGTTGTGTGACTTTTAGAAATCTTCCAGCACTGTCCCAACTTGATTCTTGCTTACTTGTTGGTTGATTAACGCCGCACTCAACAATATTCCAGCTAGATGACGGTGGCTTGTAAATCTGGACACGACAAGCCAGTGATTGACGTGAGCAACAATCCATGCTGTTGCATCTTCCTGAGGCAAGTGAGTTAACTGATAATAAAAGTCCAGTTTCCACCCTTGCTGAACTAGGCTGGTTTTATGGAGTTACATTTTGGCTGGACTAACTAGTCTATGCATAGTCCAATCAAAATCGCACACCGAAATCGAAATCCGGTTCGTAAACTGTCAAGCAGATTTCGGTCGATTTGCAGGATTTGCAAAGCATGTGCACAGCCAACTCGTTGTCAGCAGATATTTTCCAAATCTTTTCATGTTTTTGATCAAGGTGCTCACGTGAATTGATGCATTTCGCGATGTAAGACTCGTTTTATCACAATATAGATCTTTATTATCGATCAGATCGTCCTGACTGGGTGCCACCATTTTGTGTGAAGCAAACACAAGTGATACAAGAGGTGGAATCTCATTGGTCCATAGGAGAGGCTTAGAGGGGACATAACTGGTAATAGCCACTGGTGGCGCTACGATCGAGCCCAGGAATTCCAGCCTAGTTCGGCAAGGGTGGAAACTGGACTTTTAAAGTCAGTTAACTCTCTTGCCTTGGGAAGATGTCTGTTGGGGAATGATGACACACTATCAACCAAGTCACCGAGCTTTACCACCTGATCAATCAAGTCCCCTTTAAGACAGCATACGTTGCTGGGGATGAGGTTAGCATCACACAGTAGGCAGACAGCAGAACTAGCTCACTGGACCATCTACTCACCAAGCCATTCCACCATCTCTCGGATCCCAACAAAGAACTTCTCCTCCTCCTTCTCGGGGTTTGTGTCGTCGTACCTCAGGTAGCAGTTCCCACCTGTAGCCTGGGGGACATCCAAACTTCAGTCAAAATACATCTTCATTCAAAATCTGCTGGGTGTCATTACGAATCAATGGATTTTGATTGAATTTCTTTATTTCTATATTTCAATTAGGTCATGGAGCGACAGCTGTAGTAGGAGATAAGCCTGAAGTGATGCAGGTCTCAGATATTTACAACTTAGTGAAACCCATGAGCACAGGTTGGCACTGAGAAACCTTGAAACATAATCGGGGCGGACCAGGATTCGAACCCCGATCAAAGGATTCTGGCATGTCTAAGGGGCACAACTCCACACAGAGGTGACCAATTCGCAATATAATAGCAATGATGATAATGCCCCCTTTGAGCCCCCGTCAAGCTTGAGGGCCTTGTCATCAGTACATCCACAACACTACTCGTGAAGATCCGGGGTAGAATAGCAACCTATGCTTGCCGTGAAAGGCGACTATACCTGTCATAAAATGTGACAAATGGGATCGGGTGGTCAGACTCGCTGACTTGGTTGATGCATGTCATCGTATCCCAATTGCATGGACCGATGCTCATGATGTCAATCACTGGATTGTCTGGTCCAGACTCGATTATTTACAGACCCCCGTCACATAGCTGGAATATTGCTGAGTGCGGTGTTAAAAAACAAACAAACATACAAACAAAACATACAGTACTCCCCTCCATCAACCCTAATACATAAAGACGATATGCAGCGTAGTCATTATCTAACCAACGAATCAAGCCACAGTGTAGGTCCAGCAATGTAGTAGCAAAATTTTCAGTCAGTTAATGACACAAGGACATTTTAACTCATGATAACTAAATGAGCTCTACTCCATGCATGGACACAGTGCCAACCCTAATGTGCCTGATATTGAAGCAGATGGCAACATATGTTGCACGAGACATTTTGCTGATGTGCGATGTAATCTGAATGCTCATTGGTTAGAACAATCACTGGTTCCGCTCTCAATGGAGGAACGTAGTGTGAAGTATTGACCCTGAGCTGTGACAGGGAGCCCCTAGATGCAGGTACTTACCTTGGCATACCCGAAGTTGAAGTTGATTGCCTTAGCATGGCCAATATGGAGAATACCATTAGGCTCGGGGGGAAATCTTGAATATACCTACATGTCAGGGAAAGAAAAGGGTAATATCAAATTTTGAGCACAACACATTATAATTATAAAAGTATGCAGTCAGCTATTTTACGACTGCATGCAAATGTAACAATTGTGAATGTGAGCGTCAGGGAAATTACAGTTATATCAGTGAGTGAGTGAGTGAGTGAGTGAGTGAGTGAGTGAGTGAGTGAGTGAGTGAGTGAGTGAGTGAGTGAGTATTTCAGTTGATCAGTGTTTCAGTTACATCCCCGTGCGTCAGCTTCCCATTTGACGCCAGTCCGAGATGCAGGTCTTAGATGTATTCGTAGCATAATCAGAGCAAATCTGGGATTCAAACTCAAGACTAAAAATTTCTGGCTCACTGAAGGGACACAACTCTGTACAGCGAATTGCAGTACACATGTGTGTGTTTGTGTGGCTGCTTGTACTAGTCTAGACCGATGGTGATTTATAGTGATAGCCCACTGAGATACCATGCCTCAGTTCAACATGAATAGCCCACTCAGACACAGTAAACTGACTCCGCGTCGACCAGTCCTTGTTTTAGCCCCTAAAGCCGATCACCAGACAGGGTAAGAAGTTACAACAAGTACCATCTTTTAATGTCTTATGGTATGACGCGGCTGGGGATCAAAACCCGGACCTTCCTCTCCCCGGGCGGACGCTCTACCACTAGACCACGGAGGTGGTTTCAAATTCAAGTAATGAAGTAAATGATGCTGGTCTCACAGTTGAGTCATCCATCTCATTAGCCATTGTTACCATCTCATACCCATTTCAGTCTAAGAGAGAGACTGTGATGCATTTAACATCGCTTTGAACTGCATATCATTTTCAAATAAAACCCGTTAATTAAAGTTGAAGTAAGTAATGCAGGTCGTGCATGGTAATGATGTTAACAAGTATCATACTAAGGATGAATCAAGGATTCAAACCCAAAATCAACATATCCTAGCACAACTAAGGGAGGCAACTCTGACCTTGCCACCCGTGATCCGGAGATGTTCTTTTAGGATGTCCATAGTCTTTGGTGTGAGAACATAGCCATCAGTTTTGTAATTTTCACCTGAAAAATGAATCAAAACATTCATGAAAAAATTAATTTTGCCTAAAATCTGACAAAAGTGCTTCTGGGGTAACTGGTGTCATTTGTTAGCAAGCCAGAGTTCCAACCAATCATACCGGAACACAATTTCCTCCATCAACTGATCATAACACATACCATTTTTTCACAAACAGGAGATAATAATATCTGCTAAAAAAACTTGATTATGCCTTTGACTCCTTTCCCCATATTATTATTCCAGTTTCCTAACTTCACATGATTTGTTAATAGGGGTGACTATTAGAGCTACTTTCACTATTGCAATTCTATTGCATTAGTAGCACACACTATTGCAGGAGAATTGCGATAGTTGTCAGCTATTGCAGTAGTAGTAAACCAACTTCAATGCTTGATAATTATATTCATCAATGTAACAAAAATGAGTAAGTATGGTTGACAATCTCAACAATGTAATTATCCTCCCTGTCGCTACTCAAAAAGAAATGAAAGTTCTAATCTGATTTTCGGTAAACCTTGCTAATCAACCAGGTTTGAAATTCACATAAGTAGAGTAGCTTAGTGGTTAAAGCGTTCGCTCGTCACGCCGAAGACCTGGGTTTGATTACCCACATGGGTACAATGTGTGAAGCCCATTTCTGGTGTCCCCCGCCGTGATATTGCTGGAATATTGTTTAAAGTGGCGTAAAACCAAACTCACTCACTCTCACTCACTCGCACAAGGCTAAAAGTAACAGTAGTCTCAGGCAACACCCTCATTGTCATATAGTACGACGTACGTTTCATTTTATTTCCGTTTTAATAAAAACATAAATAAAACTTAAATATTCAAAGTTCAACAGAAGTCAAATACTATATTCCAGTATTTTACTCATCAAGGAATACATTTATGTAGGGAGGCCTTTTCCCAGGTTGATTTTATACAATTACATATATGGTTAGGTACTAGTTTAATCAACCAACAACAAAAACAGACACCACCAACCCCCACTATATTTTTAAAACCATTGCCTGAGAACCAATCTAAGCCTAACATATGTATTATTTATAACTCATTGCAACTATTTATACGATCAATTGTTATGCATACTATCGACAATACAATTGGCATTTATAAAATCCTATTAATATAGTATAATCATAGGGCAAACAATTGTGATAGTTTGATAGTTGGATAGTTGGATAGTTGGATATAGAATTACACTCCTATTTGTTGATCCTAAGAAATCATACAAAGTCCCCTTACAATTAAATTTTTGTCATTAACAGGTAGAAATGCTTATCCTTTTATCCTTATAAAATCATACAAAGTCCCCTTATAATTGAATATTTATCACTTCAGGGATAGAAATCCATGTTTTTTAAGAGTGTCAACAAGAAGAATTCTGATCCACACAGCTCACCTGGCTTGTGGAACTTGACAGCATCCCCCATCATCTCCATGAAACTCTTCACGTGACCGTCTTCCCCCAGGACTGAAACAATTGCTACATTGCTTACTCCGCACAACACAACATCAATGTTTAACACATGAATTTCACAAAATTTAGCCAAAGACAAATTTGAAGTCATTTTTATTATGGTCTTTAAAATCTTCAAAAGAGCTTTGTTTGTTTGTTTGTTCACTTGTTGTTCAAAGCTACACAAAACTCCAGTTTTAGAAATAATCGAAACTGGACCAGACAATCCAGTGATTGATATTATGAGCAATGTTCATTGGGGTATGATGACCAGTGATCAAACAAGTCACTGAGCTTCACGTCCATTCAATCACTTCGTACCCCATGTACAGGTTGTTGAGGCCCGATTCTATGCAGGAATGTCTGCACAGTTCCTCAAATAGAAACACAACGGAGTTCAACTTACAGTTCTCTGAAGATGGGCCAGCAGCAGCAGCTTTCTGGGCATCACCTGCAGACTTTGCTGGCTTTGGAGTCTGCAGAAGATAAAACATTTTCATCAGTACTCACATGTTTCTAAACACTTCTACTTTATCGGTGACAAATCACTGATTATCAGCATTTTGCATCTTTCCTAATACCTCTACTTTATCGGTGACAAATCAATGATAATCAGCATTTCAGCATACCTCTAAAACTTTGTTGTGCTTCTTTAGATGACTGGACAATCATTCAATTATACTAAAATGATTCCTAAATCTTTAAGAACATGGCATGTCCCAATTTCCAGAGTATTTACAAAATCCTCAAAATATTATTTTTCAAAAAGGTCAATTTAAGAATCATCCATTTAGATGACGACAGCTGTACCTTTTGTTTCTGGGGCTTCTCTAGGTCAGCATCAGTCTTTGGGCCCAGGAGATCTAAAATCTGCAGTAAAAGGGATAGTTACTGTTTATGTTTATTCAAAACCTTCTTCTCAATTCAAAAAGTTAATTAAACAGAATTTCTGTTACAGTTTGGCTGTTAACATGTCATTGTGGTCATAACATACAGTACAGTCACCAGTTGATGGTACACATGGATGTCATCAACACCTTCATCCAACATTCACGCAAGCAAGATGAAGTATCTCCCTTAATTAGAGGAGGCAAGTCACTGAAAAAAGCATCTTCATGTTGGTCGTACAAAATAGCATGAGGTGAGGTGAAATGGGGTTTAACGTCGCGTCCAAGATTATTGCACTTATATAGCGACATGCATGCACGTTTATGTGTGTGTGTGTGGCTGCTTGTACTAGTCCGGTCTGATGCCGATTTCTAGTGCTAGCTCACTGAGATACCATGCCCCAGTGTAACATGAATACCCCACTCAGACACAGTATACTGACTCCGAGCCGACCAGTCCTTGTTTTAGCCCCTTAATGCCAGGTGCCAGACAGGGTAACAACAAGTACCTTCTTTTAATGTCTTTAGGTATGACGCGGCTGGGGATCGAACCCTGGACCTTCCGCTCTCTGGACGGACGCTCTACCACTAGACCACGGAGGCGGTCTCAAAATAGTATGAACAAAAACTTAACACACAGGACAGCTGGGATTTATCTAGACATGATCAGAAGCTGATATTCAGCCCAGAGTCTGCCGAAAATATAAGTTGAATTCACCATTGAAAAATCTCTTAGTTCGTGTTAATATAGTCCACTCATGTTACGAATTCGTAGAGGTGACGGACATTTCACTGATACCAGGACCAATAAAGATGAAGAAAGCTTGTGCTTATTTTTACAATCCCTCACTGAACGCAAAATTTAAAAACTATGTTAAGGGGCCTCTGAATGTAGGAAAAATAAAAAAATCCTACTTTCAAACAAAACAGCTATTTTTTTCAAATTTGCTTGCCGAGGGCAACTAAGTTGGGAATCCAAGAAAAATTCCTGCTCCTCAGTGCCGTACGTTCTACAAGCTGCTGTTAGATACACATAAGCAGGATCTATCGGATTTGAATTTTAGCATAATATCAAGTGAAAGCAACATCTGAGAACCACCTGACTTGATAACTAACCTGCATGTCCACTTCATTCTTGATAGCCTTGCCATCAGCCCATTTCAAGCTGTTTCTAGCCTCACCTGAACCAAAAAACAACTGTGCTAAAGACTTGAAAGATAATCATAAGATTACAGTGCATGGTTTTCGATTCCACATTCCCTTACACAATACTGAAATCAATCATATAAAGTGATTAAATGATTTTAACTGATATTATAGCTCAAATGGATAGATTTATCATAAAAACGCCTGCATGTTATCAGAAATGAGCGGGCCACTGTAACTTGATAATGCCCTCATATTGCTTGACGACGGGCCATTATCACGCCCGTTGTTAGGTGACGTCATAGGATAGGGATAGGTGACGTAACGTTCAATAGTGACGTCATCTGGTTTGTTCTATGACGCTTCCATATTTGTAAAAGTGGGTCAGTGACATTCGTGTTGATTGCAGTAAATGTTTCAAAATCGACATTGTTGTTTCTTTTTATTTGATAACAAATTCCATCCATTTTAGCTATAATAATGGTAACGCTATTTTTCAGGGCATTATCATTTGCAGAAGCCCTCGGTCTTTTCAACTGCCCTCCTTCGTCGGGCAGTTAATGGAAGACCTCGGCCTTCTGCAAATGATAATGCCCTGAAAAATAGCGTTACACTTATAGCAGTAGTCTGTTGAGCTTTAAGGATGCTATAACATGAGAGGAGTTAACATTGATGCTATACAAGTATTTACCATATTCGACGTAATAAGCCCCCAAGGCACTCTCAAAATTAGAAATTGGGGGCTCTTATTAGAATATTATTTTGGTGGAAAAAAGAGAATTGAAAGATAAATTTCGTGGTTTATGCTGACACACTGAAATGTTTATTTCGATTACAGATAAACTTTTCCAGAATTTAATTGCCCATAATTAAGAATGCATATAACACACGAGTGCGTATTATTCGCGAATAAATAAGTCTTGTTTACATTGAAGGAGTGCTTATTGGGATTGTTCACTAACCAATATATCAGCAAATATCGCCGTGGGCCCTTATTAGAGCGGGCGCTTATTACGTCAAATACGGTATATTGATTATAGAACCATATCAGAGGCAAAAAGAATCATAGTAAAGATGGAGATTTCTCACCACGAGTAGCTTCACAATAGAGCTGATGTGGAATTCAGAAAGATTCTCTCACGACCATCACCAAAACTTACTGCAGCTTTGGAAAGAAGACCTAATCTATGTCTGTCTTTACTTATGAAACAATTTTCAGGAAATTATCGTGGCAATGAGTTCTGCAAACAATCTTACTCAGAAGAAGCCCAGAGTTGAATCGGTACCGTTTTTCTACCAGGTCATTCTTGTATTTGCCAATAACCTTCTCCACCTGAAGTCAAAGACAGAACACTTAGGATATAAGATGAAAAACAAATGTCAGGTCTGGTGATGTAGTATCACACGTTGTTCATGGGTCAACCTGGTCATCTGAAGCACTTGCACAATCAAAAAATAAATTCTGCATTCACAGGTTGGAGTAAAAGTAAGGGTAAGATATATGGATGAACAACTTCTTCTTCGCAGATGGTACGCAGGGTACGTAATGGCCTTGATGGTTGGAGTCTTTTGATGTTGATGGGTTCTTGGAGTTTTCTGATTTTGAACTCTTTGTGGTTGGATTTTGTCCTAATGGATGCTGTCTCCAAGCCGACTAGTCATTGTTTTAGTCCCTTAATGCCAAGCGCCAGACAGGGTACCATTTTTTAATAACTTTTGGTATGACGCGGACGGGGATCGAACACTAGATTTTCTGCTCTCCGGGCAGACGCTCCAAGGCGCTTTGACACTGCTATGAGGTGGGGTGAAATGGGGTTTAACGTTGTGTCCAAGATTATTGCACTTATATAGCCACGTGCATGCACATGTGTGTGTTTGTGTGGCTTCTTGTACTAGTTCGGACAGATGCCGATTTATAGTGCTAGCACACTGAGATACCATGCCACAGTTCAACGTGAATACCCCACTCAGACACAGTATACTGACCCAGAGCTGACCAGTCCTTGTTTTAGCCCCTTAATGCTGAGACACAGACAGGGTAACAACAAACACCATCTTTAACATGTTTTGTATGACACGGCCGGGGATCAAACCCCGGACCTTCCACTCTACCACTAGACCATGTCGGACACGGCCATGAAAGCTTGAATACATAAAGTAAAATCTATAACCAATGACAGCACATGTATATGCTCATAAATTAAACATTCGTCAATAACTCACAGGTTGGAAATATCTTGTATTTTTGTGATGATGGCAAGGTAAAATCACAATGGCATTGTTGAAATTAATTTGGGCATTCAGAAATTAAAATGGGAATTTTCAATCACAATGAAATGGAAGAAGATAAACTTTCACACAGATTTGGTGACTTGGTTGATTATCCATTTCATTGTACCCCAGGCATAGATAGATGCTCATAATGTCAATCACTGGATTGTCTGGTCCATAGTTTGTACAGGCCACTGTCATGTAACTTGAATATTGCCGAGTGCAGGGTTAAACAAGAAAGAAAGAAACAAACATGTAAAAAATAGACTGACCGCTGTCTCAATCTCTTCTGGTGTGATGACCACACCCACCCCACACGCCTGTTCAAACTGACCCTTGTCCACTGGTTCAATTGGGTTGGACAGCAAATACTCAAGTGCAGCTGAAACATAAAGAAAATGCACTGAAAATGATTGGTTGGTTGGTTTGTTGTTTAACGCCGCACTCAGCAATATTCCAGCTGTATGACAGCGGTCTGTAAATAATCAAGTCTGGACCTGACAATCCAGTGATTGAAATCATGAGCATCGATCCACGCAATTGGGATCGATGACATACATCAACCAAGTCAGCGAACCTGACCACCCGATCCCGTTAGTCGCCTTTTATGACAAGCATAGTCACCTTTTACGGCAAGCATAGGTTGCTGAAGACCTATTCTACCCCGGAAACATTCACGGGTCGCACTGAAAGTGAGGAGCCTTTCATGTGATCCATCAAAATATGCAGTGTTGCACACTTAAAAAATCTAGTGGTCCTTGTCATAGCCCTAATGTTAAATTTGTTAAAAGCAGTTACTACAGCAGCCACTGTTATCGAATTAGACATATTTTTTTTCTTCAGTTTTCTTTAAGATTAGACATGATACCATGGTTACAGGAGGGTAACTAAGGCAGCATGAGTGAGTGAGTGAGTTGGGTTTAATGTCACTCTTTATACCAGTTACCCGTATATCACAGCGTGTCAGCTTAATGTGGGAGGAAAGCCCCAAGTGATGTAGGTCTCAGACATTTACCACTTCGGTGAAACCCACGAGCACGGGTATGGTGCTGACAAACCTAGAAACATAATCAGGGCGAACCGGGATTCGAACCCACAATCATAGGTTTCTGGCATGCCCAAGGGACGCAACTCTGCACAGCGAATCGCGGCGCCTTAGATGACTGGGCCGCCCGTGCCCCCTTAAGGCAGCATGAAAGTCAAGAGCAAGATAAAAAGGACAAAAAACAGTGATCACTGAATGTAATTTTCCTCTTCAAACCACCAAATGTTAGGTCACATGGATCTTGATACAACTGATGTGATAACAACATGGCCTTAAGAAGCCCAATCTGAATCTCTCACCAGTTAGCTGTGCCTCAGATGCAATCTTTTTCTTTGCCACATATTCCACCAGCATGGACTGATGGGTCTTGATCTGTGCCTTCAGCTTAGTGGCAAGGCTGTACAACAGCTTGCCTACGTCCTTGTTGGCTACCTGGCCAGGGGCGTACTTCTCAGCCTGCAACATACATGACACTCATAAACATTGGCGACATTACAGCTTTGCAGGTCAAATTGACTGTTCCACTAAGATAACACAACGAAATTAAAAATCATAGCCAAAAAAATAATCAGGTTATTTTCATTTTTTTTAACGTCGCACTCAGCATTTCAGCTATACGTATATGATGGCAGTCCGTAT
Organism: Haliotis cracherodii; assembly: GCF_022045235.1. Classification (NCBI taxonomy): domain Eukaryota; kingdom Metazoa; phylum Mollusca; class Gastropoda; order Lepetellida; family Haliotidae; genus Haliotis; species Haliotis cracherodii. Next base: position 59,729,243 of record NW_027266319.1, on the reverse strand, counting down.
ATAATTGAGTCTTGACCAGACAATCCAGTGATTAACATCAAGCGGAACTGGGATACGATGACGTGCATCAACCAGAGAGCGACCCTGAACACCCGCTCCCATCTTCGAATATTGCTGAGTGCGGCGTTTAACAACAAACAAAACAAAAAATCACACAACAAATAAATGATAATACACATTAACATTCGGATATGATAACAACTACTTAAAATTAATTCACAAAACAAAATATACAAAAAAGTCAGGGGTCATAGTACAACCTCTTCAATGAGCTGATCAGTCAGCAAAGTATTCCTCCGTCCTCTTGACATATTAGTAAAATAGTAAGATTACAAAATTTTCTAATCCAGAAAATATCTCTCAGATTCCTTTCAGGCTGGTAACAACTGAAATTTGCTATGCGCCTGAGAATTACTGATGTCTTTAGTTCTCTACCATGTCTACTCCAGCATTTATACACATTATAAATGTTTCATCATGCTTGGTTATGTTGGATAATCTAGCATGACCACTTGTCCATCATGACCATGACATCTATGGGTGTGCTAACTGATAACCCAAATAGCAACTTGCATGATGCAAGCTTTGGAAAGACCGCTTATATGAATACTGTAAATCCTTGAATAAGCACTTGGATGTTATCTATTTGAGAACCTTAGATATGTTAAGCATGTTAAGCCCAGTGTTTATTTGAGGAATGTAGGTATTCATCATGTTCATATGAAAATTATTTCCTGCAGGAGTGTGTTCAAAGATATGTTTGAATTAAATGTTTTGAACTTTGTATGAAATCTCCATTTTGATGTTTCATAGTTTTAAGGGAAATTATAAAATGATCCTTGTAGACAGAAGCTCTTTACAATGCAGGTATATATATCCTTGTAATTGAAATTTGTATTAATTTTTTTTACAAAGGATTAGGAATCTGAAAAAAAATAATCAATGAATATTTCCAAATGTCATTCTTCAGATAAATATTTTAATTGCATTTGTATACGCTATCCAAGAGACAATGCTCATTTCGGTCACATATACAATTAGGTTTAAACAAGCAGGCTCTTTTAAATCACAGTCTTCAGCCACAGATGTGACTGAACTAAGCATGTGCTTGATGGTGCATAAAACAACATAAAACTGCATTTGCTATCTAAACATGCTAAAACTATGAAAATCTGTAGTTGAAAATAGCAAAGAGTATATTTCGGTACATGGTCTCTGAAAATAGCAACTATGAACGCATTATAATCATAGACCTAGTCTATATTTTGTCTTCAAAAGCTTTTGCTTTTTTTTTAATGATGACATATCTCTGTTGAAAATATGTTAACAAACAAGTGTCAAAGATTTCATCATCCACAGGTAAAACGAAAGTGACAGGTCAAGGTATAATTCGGCCCCCAAAATATTAGGCATTCACAACAATGCCACGTTTGTACCTGGTCAATGGTATGTTTCAAGTTCTGTGTCAGCTGTTCATTTTTTAGCGTTTCTTTCGCTTTTTGTTCACTCAAGCCGATGCCAACAAACAGATCCACGAGGTTCGCAGCCATGTTGCCAGTGGTACTATGTAAAAGTTGGACTTCCGGGGTGTACTGAGAAAACAACTAATAAACCTAACATCTTGGCCAAGTCGCACTAAACTATATACATTTGCAATAAGACACAATTAATCAATATAAAAACAGAAAATCACGTGGTAAGTATATACATATGTAACCAATGCAAACCTATGTAGAATACCGTATTCGACATAATAAGCGACCAGGGCACTCTCAAAAATAGAAATAGGGGGCTTATACTAGAATATTTTTTTGGTGAAAAAAACTGAGTTGAAAGATAAATATCGTTATTTATGCTGAAATATTTATGTACGACAGATATATATTTCCATAATTCAATTACCCATAATTAAGGGTGCATATAACACATGAGTGCTTATTATATGCGAATAAATAAATCTTGTGTACATTGATCAACCGGAAGGGGTGCTAAATGGGATTGTTCACTTGCCAATATCTTAGCAAATGTCACCGTGGGCGCTTATTAGAGCTGGGCGCTTATTACGTCGAATAAGGTACTGAATGTGGATATGTTTAGGTGACAACACCCTAGCTGATCAAACTGCCCGTATACCCAGGATATAACTGCAGTTTAAATTACCACGACTCTGTACTCTTTATGATCTTGTTAAAAATGGTTATGGTCTCTGGTAGCAGTAACCGTTTTGCTAATTGGAGTCAGTATTTAATTTTCATTCAGTGTCACGTGGCATCACATTTACTTGTAAATTGTTACCCTGTCTGGCACACGGCATAAAGGGGCTAAAACGGTTACAGGCCGGCAAAGCCACATTTCGAAAATAGATAGCCCAAATTGATGTGGCTCTCGCGGCAATGGTTATGGTTGCGTGATTGTATAATGTGGCTCTCGCGGCTATGCTGTCAAAACATGCTTTGTGATTCTAACAGGTTACCGTATATAACAAAACAAGTCTTGTTTTCTCATTTATTATTCAACAAGGATAACATATTCATCAAAACTTTACATTGATGAATATGAATAGCATATGAATATCATAATGGATTTAATGTCATTACGTACTGCATTACTGCAATACGTGCATCGATTGCCTTGTACTTCTTTCTTCGTGAAGGTTCTCACCGCTGGTGAGAGAGTCTCAGGACTGCAACCTTTTTGAGTGACTGCTCTCGCTGAAATAGCTTCACTACCTCGTAGATGTTCGGGTGGCACTTCTTGGCAAGTTTCTTTATCTTGTTGTGCCACCCTTCCAGGTGATTGTTGGTACGGTGGCCTTGGTTTTCGAAATGGTTCCAAATCTCTGGCATGAAGGCCCCTCCTTGAACCCAACTGGTTGTCACGTAGTCCATGAAGGCAGTCACTTTAGGGCCAGCAGGAGAGTCAGCAATGGCATCAAGCCACACATCATCCACTTTGTCACGAGGTACTAGAGGGAGGGCAGCAGCTATTCTCACCAGCTTCTTCACCTCCTCATCTTCCTTATAGTCCATCACCAGACATTCTTTCTGCACCCTCTTCCAGATACATTGGGTGAAGTGAAAGAAACACCCTCTAACTAATGTGGCTCTCCCGGCGAGACACCGCTAAAACAAGGGGCTAATCGGCTTGGAGTCAGTATACTATGTCTGAGTGGGGTATTCATGTTAAACTGCGGCATGGTATCTCAGTGAGCTAGCACTAGAAATCGGCATCAGTCTCGACTGGTACAAGCAGCCACACACACACACACACACACACACACACACACACACACAAACATACACACACCGTATAAGTGCCATAAACTTGGACGCGACGTAAACCCCATTTCACCTCTCTCTCTCCTCTGTCAGGGGAACGGATCGACTGACATTTGGTCCCAGAAATAAAGTTATCTTATTTAAAAATATATATATCGTCAAAATGAAAATAAATATCCAAACTGAGTCTCAAAAATCCCAATTTCCTTGTAGACTTGAGTTGGGGTCCTTTTTTAGTAGCAGCGCGACGTCAATATTGAACGTATTGTCCCAAAACATTGAAATTGACGTCATCCATTCTTCATGATTGTTCATGGCGTCACAGACTATATTATGTGGCGTCAGTCCGTATGTCTCAACCTGAAGTAAGAAAACCCACATTTTCTCAGTAAAATGACAATAAACTACTCGCACGTCGGAATTTTAGAATATGTTTGTTTGTTTGTTTATTTGTTATTTAATGCCACGCTCAGCAATATTTAGAATATGCTTAATTACTCACCTGTATGGTTTCCTTGTGCAAAAAATAAATAAATAAAAAGCTATACTTTGGTTTTGTATCCGAGTTTGATGTATGAATATTTGAATCAGTGAAAAGTTGTCTTGTATTAATAGGGAAAAAGTAAATATCACAGTATCAGGCATGTTGTTTGTATTTCATATTTCGTTTTAGATTCTCGTCCGTCATTCCAAATTTTGTAGGTACCACTGGTCATATGATCAAAACAAAGTCGAAGATGGCTGAAGCTGTGAGAGACAAGCCCAGGAAAAGCAAGGTGGCTTTTGTATTGTTCTTAACTGAAAATATGCTTGAAACAATGTGTACATTAATTGATATGCCCTTTTGAAGCAATATCCGCTGTCACTCTCGTCAGTTTCACCACACCTAGTGCTACGGTGATACGTTTTGTTATTTGCAAGTGACAGATCAGATAAATGACCAAGAATCTTTGCGAGTCGATTTGCGCACTTTCATCATGTTATTTTTCCTTTGCATAGTTCATACAAGTAATTAGACCAATCATTTTATCAAAATCACTAGTTGTCACATCTCTCTACCAAATATTTAACAAATGCAACAAAAGTCTGTACCATCACATTGTGGAACGCTATCATGCTGACTGTGTAACCGCCTCCGTGGTCTAATGGTAGAGCGTCCGCCCGGACAGTGAAAGGTCCGGGATTCGATCCCCGGCCGCGTCATACCAAAAGACGTTAAAAGATGGTACTTGTTGTTACTCTGTCTTGCGCTCGGCATTAAGGGGCTAAAACAAGGACTGGTTGGCTCGGAGTGAGTATATATATATATGGTACTGCAGCATTCATCGTATCGCGGCATTTGTGATTTCAGATAGTTCACGCGGGACACGCCTCTTAGCGGCTGTCTATTGATGCAAATCGGTAACCAGGAAGTGCTCACTTCGTAAACATTTTCAATTTCCTCGGAATGTTCCGTTTGCTGTACGTAAGGAGTTATTAATGCGTTGATACATATTTCTGGCATCTGTTGTAATATTGCCTTACCCCCATCTGTCAATGGCCAACGATATAACTCGCAGTTCCCCAAGTAAACTTTCTCTATCGACCTGAACTAGATCATCTGCATATTCATGGCGACTAATAAGGTAACGGAAGTTACGTAGTCCGCACATTTTTTCCCGCTCTGTGCCCAGAATCTATTGGGAGATCATAAGGGCCATAATGCCAAACTTAGAAATACGTTCTCCACTAGTAACCAAAAGATAAATACATACTTTGGGCATACTGGGAGTGCTTTTTATATATTTATTGTTGACTTTTAACATTTTTTCCATTTTGTGACAAATTATTGTCATCCAATTTTTTTTAAACAATCTTAAAATGTCATTTCTGATATTTTGTTGTTGACTTGTAAAAATATTTTTCTCTTACTTTTCGGTAAAAATGCATTGAATCCTTATTGCTGATAACACATTTAGAATTTTGCTTGTGCTGTCTTTGCACTTGTCTGGACAAATCACTGATGTCTGGCATGATCATACCAAGTGGTTGGTAGAATTATGTCCTCTTTTTGTCCAATTCGGACCTCCATACACAACTTTTCTCTGTACCGCGATACGATGGAGTTCTCTCCCTTTTCAAACAGAGTGCGAGGCCCGGCTTTTACTCGAAGCTACTAATGTAAATAATGAACTTTTATCAGTAAAATATGCATTGTTTGATAAAATGAATGATATCTGATACAGAGCACACGAATAATCATAACGGTTAGTGAGTGCATTTTTTTCCGTTCAGCGTACATGACAAGTACCGCGATACCCCGCGGTTGCAGGCTACTGTGTCTGAGTGGGGTATTCATGTTCAACTGCGGCATGGTATCTCAGTGAGCTAGCACTATAAATCGGCATCAGTCCGGACTAGTACAAGCAGTTTTTTTTAACTACATACAAGTATTGTGAAGAAAGACCAAAAGTGGAAACAATCGAAGGAAAATAGTAACATATTTAATGTGGCTTGGGTATCAAAGGAGCAAGTACTCATGTAAATAGTTATTTAGAAGATCAAAACCCACTCCAGACTCACCAAGCAGCATAAATTTAGAACAAAAGGTCTCCATGCGAAATATTGAGTATTTGCATGCCCAAAGAAAGCTAGGGGCGTCAATCCTGATACCTGAAAAGGGAGATAACTCATTATCTAGATATAATCAATCACGTATTATGCTTGTCATTGAGTATTGTTTAGATATAACATAATAGGCAGGTTTGATGTTCTACAATGCTTTCTGTTTATTCATTAATAGCAATTAATTAATCATAAATAGCTATGCTTCTCGTTCAGGGAGGAGAAGAAAATGTTAAGTTAACAAAATAATGTGTAGGAACTCTACACACTGTTTTCCCACTGAATCTGAAAATTCAGAGATGCAATGGAACAGTTTTATTTTGATACTTATCGGCACGTTTGGAAGGGATAGCAAAGGTACATGTTGCAGGATTCCACCCTCATGAATGGACATGTCGTTGCTTCTACCACCAATTATGTAGAAGACAGGGCGTGTCAAGGGAGGTAATTTGTCACGGTAAACCCGCGTGCAATGGGGTTAACTGATGTGCGCATGAACTATTGTATCCAACGTCTTTAAGATACAATTTCAACTCCGAAAATTTTAGAACACCTCATCCTTAAAACGTCATTTGCAGCACTATAAGATTAAATCTTGGCTTCCATTTTGTGGCGATTGTTATGAGCAAATATAGATGGTGTTGTGCAGAACATTAAAAAATGGCTACCCCTTGTACCTTCTACCAGGATAATCTTTGAGTTAATCATTCACATGACCTCATTCTCGCTAATTTTTTTCTCATCGAAATTTCCTGATTCACAAGCCGTGGCCAGTTACAAAAATAAAACAAACACAGAGAAGGGGTGAAATTTTGACGAGCCAGACGGGCCATCTACTTTATGTATCGGCAAGCCTTTCTAATTTTTAAACGGGACAGCAGTTAAATTGACCCCTTGTAATGCTGTTTTTTTGGTTGAGAATTTCTAATCATAATTTATTCCATCCACAGAGTAAGAAAGATGGAAAAGATAACAGAACGAAAAAGAAAAAAGAGTCTTTGAATACTATCTCCAAGAGCACAGGTTCTCCATTTCCCCAAGTCCTAGAGGAGAGTGAAAAAGAAGCTTCAGATTCATTAAAGTCTGTGCTTCAGGATCTCTCCAGAACAGACACTGAGGAGCAAGCTCCATCAGAAGATGACCATCCAGCTCAAGAAGCAGACACTGAGGAACAAGCTCCATCAGAAGATGATCATCCAGCAGGAGACCTGCCTGATGCCAGGACATCAGATATGCCTGTTGATCCTGGATTAGAACCAGCACGGACAGAATCAGATGTGTGTAAAGATGAAGAAGAGGATGAGAAGGTGCAGGTCTCCGGGATTGGTGCTGTTGTCATTGATACTGGCCAACACAAACCCATGGGGCCAGAAGCCGTGTCGGAGGAGCCTGCAGTGGGTAGTTCAGATGGTGTTCAAGGTGTTTCTGAACCAGCCATTGACGGTCTTGTTGATGTGCAGACAGAATCTGTGTCCAGGGCTGAACCTGTGAAAGAATTAGATGCTGCTTCAAACTTATTGAATTCTGATGAAGTTGAAGAAAGTAATTCTGAACTACAATCAGAAGCTGCTCACATGTATCCATCTTTGCCTTCAGATGTAGCTGTGCCTGTTCCTGCACTTGACAGTGCAAGTGTTCCTCCCTGTGTTGACATACAGGAAAGTGTGGAGGAAGATACCGACCTATTCTATTCTCTGACCCAGCAGGACAAAACCCCTGTCTCAGCTGAAACTGTAGCATCATCGAATGAAGGTGGCGATGTTGATGTCAAACAAGATACTGCTGAAGACGAAAATGTAGATGTTGGTGACCTAAGTAATATTTGTGATGATGAACCGAACTCAAAGGCTAAAGAACATAATGCTGAAATCGTAGCACCCAAAGACATGCAACAAGAAGAACATCCTTTGGCAGAGGCTTCATCGATGTTCACCGATGAAGTTCATGAGGCTCGGGACGTCACGGGTGACAGTTTGACCGATGTGCAGGCAGAAGGTGCCACAGGGATGTCTCGTCAAGAATCTCAATCAGAACACAGTGCTGAGGACTCCTATGAATTTGTCCCCAAAGCAAAGAAACCAGAGCCAGTTTCTGTGAAGTTAACAGAGCAACAGCCCCAAAGTAATTTGATAGATGTGTTAGAAACCATTGAATCCTTCCCCAAACCAGAGCTTGAGAAGGAGTCCGCAAAGGCGGAGGCTGATGTGAGAACTGAACCTTGTGCTCATGCAGGACCACTGCCAAAACCTGAAGTAAGAGAGCGGGTTGTTCACAGGAAGGTGTACGGTGAAACGGCCCAGGTGTTCAAGCCCATGACCATTGAGCAGATCCAGGCGTTGTATTATAACCCCCAACTTGCCAAAAACCCACAGTTCATTGAGAGTTTTGTTGTGGTGAGTAAATAAGAATGGTCAGATCTTAAAATGTTGAAAAGAACTGGTTTCAGATAAATGACTTTTGAAACAGTTGTGTAGGCATGGTAGGATTGTGCTAATGTTTCTTTTTCTTGTAGGTAAAGCATGTTTTCTTGTAGGTAAAGCATGTTTTCTTGTAGGTAAAGCATGTCTTCTTGTAGGTAAAGCATGTTTTCTTGTAGGTAAAGCACTGGAATCAGACTCTGTTCCAGAAATTAATTGTAGCATTACAAATGTCTTAAGTTGTTTTTACAGTATTAGAGTTAAGATCATCTTAGCATTAAGATGTCTTAGAACAGATATAGAATGCTTATGGTGGGATGTTTATTTTGTGTTCTAAAACAATCCAACGTGTTCAATAGTGAGGTGAGGGGAAATTGCATTTAATGCAAATTACCTTAAAGATTATTGCATGTATATGGTTCATGTGCATGTGCATGTGTGGGACTGCTTGTACAAGTCCTGACTATGCCTTTTATAGTGCTAGCACAGATATATCATGTTGCAGTTGAACATTATTTTGCAGATAATATTGATTCAACTGACTCCAGAGGTTATCACATGATTAGTGTGCCCATGTGTTATATGACTGCTGGAGCTGTCTGATATGATGTGGTTTGATGTCTTTCTATAGAAAGAAGCAAAGAAAGATGGTCACGAATTTTTCGAGATCCTGCTCAGCTACTTCCGGTCAAGGAAGAACCTGATCAGTGCGGAGGAGGATGTGAAGGGGCTGCAGTCCAGCTATGTGAAGCTGCAGGAGGAGATGTGGATCACCACCACCAAGTCCATCAGTGCTCAGGTATAAACTGGGTACACCGAGGTTAAGCCCTGCTGGTCACTGACAGTAGGTGGCACATTTGGGTGTGGGATGGGGTGGTGGGTGGCTTTTAAGGTTGGTTTGGTTCGTTGACCCCCACTTCTTCCCACCAAGAAAGAGTGCGTGGGGTTGGGGTAGTGGGGTGGAGTTTATGGTTGGTCGGGTTCCTGAACCCTCGCTTCTTCCCACCTAGAAGGACTGGGTGGGGTTGGGGTGGCGTGGTGGAATTTATGGTTGGTGGGGTGGAGTTTATGGTTGGTCGGGTTCCTGAACCCCCGCTTCTTCCCACCTAGAAGGACTGGGTGGGGTTGGGGTAGTGGGGTGGCTTTTAGGGTTGGTCGGGTTCCTTGATCCCCGCTTCTTCCCACCAAGAAAGAATGGGTGGGGTTGGGGTGGCGGGGTGGAGGGGTGGAGTTTATTGTTGGTCGGGTTCCTGAACCCCCGCTTCTTCCCACCTAGAAGGACTGGATGGGGTTGGGGTAGTGGGGTGGAGTTTATGGTTGGTCGGGTTCCTGAACCCCGCTTCTTCCCACCTAGAAGGACTGGATGGGGTTGGGGTAGTGGGATGGTGTTTATGGTTGGTGTCGGGTTCCTGAACCCTTGCTTCTTCCCACCTAGAAGGACTCGGTGGGGTTGGGGAAGTGGGGTGGAGTTTATGGTTGGTTGGGTTCCTTGACCCTCGCTTCTTCCCACCTAGAGGGACTGGATGGGGTTGGGAGTGGGGTAGTGGGGTGGAGTTTATGGTTGGTCAGGTTCCTGAACCCCCGCTTCTTCCCACCTAGAGGGACTGGATGGGGTTGGGAGTGGGGTAGTGGGGTGGAGTTTATTGTTGGTCGGGTTCCTGAACCCCCGCTTCTTCCCACCTAGAAGGACTGGATGGGGTTGGGGTAGTGGGGTGGAGTTTATGGTTGGTCGGGTTCCTGAACCCCGCTTCTTCCCACCTAGAAGGACTGGATGGGGTTGGGGTAGTGGGATGGTGTTTATGGTTGGTGTCGGGTTCCTGAACCCTTGCTTCTTCCCACCTAGAAGGACTCGGTGGGGTTGGGGAAGTGGGGTGGAGTTTATGGTTGGTTGGGTTCCTTGACCCTCGCTTCTTCCCACCTAGAGGGACTGGATGGGGTTGGGAGTGGGGTAGTGGGGTGGAGTTTATGGTTGGTCAGGTTCAGCTTCTCCCCACCAAGAAGGACTGGGTGGGGTTGGGGTGGGGTGGGGTTTAGGGTTGGTCAGGTTCCTGAGCCGTTGCTTCTTCCTGCCAAGAAGGGGTGTTGTTGGGGTGGCGGGGTGGGGTTTAGGGTTCCAGAACCCTCTCTTCTTCCCATCAAGGCTGGGTGGATGGGGATCGGGAGGTAGGGGTTTATGGTTGGTTGTGTTCCCGAATCCCCGCTTCTTCCCATCAAATAGTTTTTTATATAAAAAAAAATCCACAAGGAGAATTTTGCTCAACCCCTCCACCCATTGGCCAACATCTACATACATACTGGGTATTTGCTGCAAAGCCAAATATGGAATCAATATTTTTTAATATACATTTGTTTAGAGTCAATAATATGCTTTTTGTTTGTTTTTTCACTTTTCTCTCCTGGAGATTCTGAATCGGGAATTGATGACATGTGACATTGGGTAAGGTAACTACAGGCATGGGACTTTCTTGTTTAATGTTCTCTTGCATTGGCGTAAGTTTTCCCAAATCGGAAGTGCTTAGGGTAGTTTGAGACGCAGGATTAAGTTGCACTTTACTTGACAGCATTAGCATTTGGGCTGAGAGATCAGATGAATACAAAGCACAGGAAGTGTGGATGGAGCTGCTTCTGTTTTTTCATGTACTGCAACCATCTCTCTAATAACCTCCAGTCAAGTCCCGTTAATCCGACATGGTTGGTTGCATATCTTTATGTCGGAGTAACAAAACTATGAACGTTTCGTAAATGAAAATCCGATAACTACACGATAGATAACGTTTTAATAAAAAAATGAAATATCCATATTGTTTAGTTACATTGTAAGCGCAATATGCGTTCTAATGCATAACTCAAGCTGTATGACTGATTCAAAATACTTTAAAAAGCATAGTCTGGAATGGAAGTCGCCAGTTTGAAACTGGTACTGCAAAGCTTAAGAAAGCTGCTACCTTCGTGGCTAATGTTGATTTCCTGTTAGTCATCTCATTGGTCGTTAAAAGTTCACAAAGGGGATGTCTCAGCAGTAGCGAGAACCTGTATCTGATTTTAATGAGATTGAGGTAATCTAAGCATGTGATTAATCCTGTTTTCTTTATTTAAAGCATTAATTGTTTATTGTTAAGCAAGTTTATCTCTGCAGCCATTGTAATATGCAGCTACCAGCAGACTCGTCTCGCATCAAAACACAGGCTGTGTACTCGCGGGCAGATGATCACGGAGTACGCTGATCACGGTGTCGGATTAAGGAGACTGATTAATTAGTGATTTCAGTAATTCATTGCAAATTGGGTGTGTCAGAGTCAGAGTGCGAGAATGTCAGATTAACTGGTCTAAAGAACACAGATTTAAACGGTTCCCATCATTAGTGTCAGATAAAGCCAATTGTCCGATTAACGAGACTTGACTGAAGAATGTTCTAGGGTCTAAAAGCATGGTAAGACTGACTGAAACATATGTAAGACTGACTGAAACATATGTAAGACTGACTGAAACATATGTAAGACTGACTGAAACATGTAAGTCTGACTGAAGCATGTAAGACTGACTGAAACATATGTAAGACTGACTGAAACACATGTTCCTTACTCTTTTTGGTAGTCTGTGTGCGGCGATGGATCCAAGGTGTCCACCACCCATCTGTATGAGACCTGCAAACTGAACGAGGACTCCTTGCACAGCATGCAGGTGACTCTCCAGACCATCAGAGACCACATACAGGAGGAGCTGACCCTGCACGCGTACTCCTCGCAGCTCTCCAAGTCAGTACACCTCAAGCTTACCTTCTCACATTAAAAAACAGTATGCCTTAGGCTGTACCAAATACACTGTGAGGCGAATACGATTCATATCGCGAATATAGGGTAACGAATACGAAGATTTATTCACAGTTGCAATAACAAGTCAGTACACCTCAAGCTTACCTTCTCACATTCAGAAACAGTACGCCTTAGGGCTGCAACGAATACACTGTGAGGCGAATACGATTCATATCATGAATATAGGGTAACAAATACAAAGATATATTCACAGTTGCAATAACAAGTCAGTACACCTCAAGCTTACCTTCTCACATTCAGAAACAGTACGCCTTAGGGCTGCAATGAATACACTGTGAGGCGAATACGATTCATATCACAAATATAGGGTAACGAATACAAAGATTTATTCACAGTTGCAATAACAAGTCAGTACACCTCAAGCTTACCTTCTCACATTCAGAAACAGTACGCCATAGGGCTGCAATGAATACACTGTGAGGCGAATACGATTCATATCACGAATATAGGGTAACGAATACAAATATCAATTCACAGTTACAATAACAAGTCAGCAGTTGATGTATTATTTGTTATATTCAATGAAACAAAAGCAACACAAATTATTTGACATGGTTTGTTAATTATTAATATATTATACATTCATATACATCACTTGTCCAGGTACTAGTATCTGCTCAAATGCGACAGTGACCACAATACTGTCAAATTAAATGTTATTAGAGTGTTGTCATTGAAAGAAATCTATGCATATAATGTTTTTATGGATATTTTTAGGTACAGGGTATGTTAATGGGTTACATGATAGCAAATTTATAAATATTCGATTCTAGTGGCCATGAATAACGAATTCAATTCATGAATGGTTACGGTTCGATTCCCCAAATACGAGAGTGAATCGTAACAGCCCTTAGTACGCATCACTCACAGCATTGTAAGACATGCCAAGGAGTTTTACCCTTTGAGTAATTTATCATAGTAGATGGCACTGGTGGCCCAGCCAGAAAAGGTGCTAGAATTCGCTCCCTTTTTTGTTCCGAAACCTAAGATAATTGGGGTGAATCCTGGTTTGCCTTAATTATGTTTCTCGGTTTGACAGCACCATTGAGTTTCATCTAAGTGGTAAATGTCTAAGACCTGCATCAATGTGGGCTTTCCTCCCACATCATGGTGATGTGGTATGACTGAAATACTGTTCAAAGAGGTGTACACAGTGCAAAGAAAACTCAATCCCTATTATCCTGGTAACGTTTTTGTTTTCGATAGGTGTACACAGTGACAAGAAAACTCAGTCACTATTATCCTGGTAAATTTTTGGTTTTGAATAAATGAGAAACTCATGTTTTGACATGAGTTATGCTTTAGAGCGTTAGCTCATCACTCTGAAGGCCCGGAATCAATTCCTCGCATGGGTACAATTTGTGAAGCCCTTTTCTGGTGGTTCTTTTCCCCTCCCCGCCTGCAGTGACATTGTTGGGATATTGCTCAACGCGGCGTAAAACCATTGGTTTGAATCCTCCTTCAGCAACCCATGCTTGCTGTAAATGTCGATTGCGCTTGTCGTAAGACGTGACTAACAGGATCGAGTGGTCAGGCTTGCTGATTTGGTTGATGCATGTCATTGAATCCCAATTGCGTAAACCGATACCCATGATATCAATCACTGGATTTCCTGGTCTGCCGTTACAGAACTGGAATATTGCTGAGTGTGGTGTTAAAAAACAAACAAATGCTCAGGCACTCAAATGTCGAAAGTGTTATCTGCCCTTTGCTATATCCTCATCCCTATATTCTAAATACGGCAAGATTGACAAGTATTTTTATTCTCATTCTTATGTAATATTTCAGGCTTCAGGTTGAATCCTACCTTCACAATTTGTTCATGAACTCACCGGGACTGAGAGACATCCCCAAAAACACTCCAGTTCATGGTGAGTAGGATTCATGACAGCTGTTCAGTTCACAAAATGGCAGGCAGTGGATGCTCCAAGTCATCGATTTTCAAAACATTTTTCGATCACCTGTTATCCCTTGTCTAAATTCATCTTTCCTTCCACTCTTCGGATCCTGGAAGTGTTGTATCCAGTGTTTGAAGTAATTTTCAATAGTTGAACAATGTTTAATTTTTTCAAAATGGATTGGTCAACAGGCACGGTGCCAATTTGAAGACCTCTCTATCAGCACTGAGTGAAGGATGCAGGGGTTCTTTTGCCAATTAGATCTCAGCTTTCTCAAAATGATTCAGCTTAATTTTCTCTTTTTGGTGTGGATACACGGATACAAGGATTGTTACATCTTCATGCAGAGAAGTATCGTATCACAGTAAAAGATCCAATTTTAATGAGATTGATTGTGGCCATTTTGTTCACAGCCTTCTGGGGATGCTGATGAAGACATAGAATACCTCACTCGTTGATTTTACATGTAATGTTCAGGGATAGAAATGTGTTTTATTTCAAGTGTGCCACAAGGCAATCACAGGCTTGTTTGGGTGTCCCTTTGGAATGTAAGTTTTCCCCAAAAAAGATACTTTTGATTAATAAGTCATAAGTGCTTGTAATCTGGAAAGATTAGCTTCAGTTTTCTTTGAGCTTGATAGCATTCTGTGAAAACATAACAGGTTATTTTATGAGCTATGCAAAAAACAACTTGTTATCATACCTCCAAGTCAGAATGATGAGATCTGGTTGGACCATGTGATCTTGATAAAATACCTTGTATCCCACCTTGGAGGGTACTGAATTTCTCAGCAGGTGATTAAATCCCTTATACCCCGCCATGAGCAAGTCAGGCTGCACGTGGATTTCTGAGAGGCAGAATAAATCCCTTATATCCCACTTCAATGCAAAAAAACTGCATGAAAGTCAAGTGACAGCACAAGTTCACCTCAGCTCAATCAAACAGCCTTTTTTTTTTATCAAATTTGAAGTTGTTTTAATTCCTTTATAATGTCATATTAAAACATGTCAGGAACATAAATTAGTTGTAGCAGTATCACGAGGGGTACATGGGGTTTAATTGAGCGTCTTGTAATTCTCCTTGCAGCTGCAGCCAGCCACAGACCTGACCTTCAGCATCAGGTTCACAAGTTGCGAGATTGTATATCTGTGTTGTTTGTGTTTCACCGGCGCCCCATCAAGGATGTGGAGTTTGTCACCAACATCAGACAGTGGACCGACAGACTGGTGAGTGTTTCCTGGGGCCTTCTCATTGCAGAAGGGACCTGTGAAGATCCGGGGTAGAATAGGTCTTCAGCAACCGATGCTTGCCGTAAAAGGCGACTAACGGGATCTGGTGGTCAGGCACGCTTGACTTGGTTGATGCATGTCATCGATCCCAATTGCGTGGATCTATGTTCATGATGTAAATCACTGGATTGTCTGGTCCAGACTGGATTATTTACAGACTGCTGTGTTCGTGTGTGTGCGGGCATCTGTACTAGACCTTGCCTGTACTAGTTTTACTAGCTTGTCCTAATGCCGGTTTTATAGTGCAAGTGGACTGAGATACCCCGATCAGACTCAGTATGCTGACTGCTGACAGTCCTTGTTTTATCCATTTATGCCGAGTGCCAGGCAGGGTAACAACAAGTACCATCTTTTAACACCTTTTGGTATGACGCTGCCGTGGATTGAACCACCAACCTTTTGCTCACCAGACACTGTATCCTCTAGACCATGGAGGCGGTCGAGTGCAGTTGTAATTGGAATAGTTTTGTATAATATCAGTAATTAGTGATCATTTATGTATAAGACATGTATGTGATTGTGTGCCTTGTGTTCAACTTGGTTTAAATCAAACCCTAACATCTCACAACCATATCAAGTATTGCTTTGAGGAACAGTTACACTGTTTTCTTTGAAAGCTAATGATTCTGAGGTCAGACTGTTATTTTTTAGGGTATCCCACAGACAAAAGTTCAGAAAAGAAGTAGAATTTAGTTGTTCACATAGATGTTTTTAAAATGTCAGGTTGCAGCACTTCTAAGAGTAGCAACATTTGATGACCACCTGTTCACCCTGAACCACGTCCTGCGATGTCCGACCGGGGTGGGGAAGTGGGCGACCAAGCTGATACAGGTTCCTGATCCCGGACCGTGCTCCATGCAGGGAGCCTTCGGGAGCCCAGTACTGGATCACCTTGTCACTGCATTGGCTACAGTACTCTTCCCAACACAGTGAGTAGAACTAGACCCAGGTCACACTTGTTGCTGAAGTTGTGTCAATGAATTCATCATCTTCATCCAGCCTGAAGAAGGAGGGTTAAATTGCAGAAGATCAGGCCTCACTGTTAATCTTTTCTCAAAGGAGCCACCTGGCTCCCTCATTTTTTTCAGGAAGCCATTTGAAATTTTAAGGCGCCAGAGACAAAATGTAGGTAGCCAAACTTTTCATCAATATAATTACAGATGTATTACAGTACTTCTGTCAGATTACTGCTTCTTGACCTCTATGGTTACACTACAAGTCAACATTGTTTGCATTTCTTTCTGAATATGCACCCATTCCTTCTGATTTTCATATCTTTGAATAAAGATATAACTTGAGTCAACTTCAGTGTATGCATGACCAGATTGTTTAATACATGTATCTAAATACATTTTGCCGTTGCTATGGTAAAGAAATGCCCATTCGGACGTTTTGTACTATCTCTTGAGACCTACAGTGGGGACCCGGGTCGACCGGGTCGGGTCGGGTCGGGTCGGGTCGGGTCGGGTCGGGTCGGGTCGTAAATTCGAACATTCTGTACCTATCTCTAGAGACCTACAGTGGGTATTCGGGTCGGGTCGGGTCGGGTACAAGGGGGGCGGGTACCCGAGTAGTAAATTCGGACTCGTCCCAGCACTAGATCCTATTCCCACTTCGAGCTATGATCCTGAGAATCTGTTGGCAGTCAGGAGATATGTCTTGCCAACACCTCATGGAGATAGACAAGCCAATCCAATACAATACCATCCCTCTAATATGCACAGAATGAATAGACAGTGATAAATATTTAAGATTTCTTATTAAATCCTGCAGTTGCCGAGGAAACCACATTGCTTTAGTTAATTTAAAACATTAAAACAAAATAGGAATGAGAAACAACGTGGTCAAACAAAACAGTCACACAACTTCCAGGGAGGGTGAAATCTGACCATGCTTGTCATGAAAGGCGACTAACAGGTTCGGGTGGTCAGACTCGCTGACTTGGTTGATGCATGTCATCCTTCCCATTTGCGTAAATTGATGCTCGTGATGTCAATCACTGGATTGTCTGGACCAGAATCGATTTTTTGCAGACCGCCGTCATGCGCCTGAAATATTGCTAAGGGAGGTTTTCAACAAACAGACAAACAGTATGTTTAGTCCTCAGAATGATTATATAGAGCAAAACCCTTAAAAATGATACCTTAACTATTGGCAGTTTGGCAAGGACTACAGGACTAGTGCCAATTTCTAAGGCTGATGAAAACCATTGGACAATAGTCAGAAACAACACACGTGTGAGTCTGGCACACTGAAAAAGATAGGTGTATTTGTTTAGATGCCGCGAGGAGTTTATGAGTCAGATGCGGACCTCCCTGACCAACGAGAGCGTGCAGATGGAGAACACCTGGATCCTGGTCGACTCCGACGGAGAAGAGGTATGTTGTTATCATCAGCCAGTCTGGAAACATGAGTCCATTAGTGGCTGGGTTCTGTTTTGTTTCTGGTTTATTTAGGAGATAAACATACTGTGTTTTCAATTTAGAGCTAGGTTACCTGTAGATTAACCCCGCTAAATTGAATTTAGAACCGAATGTTAAATTTAGCGCGGTTAAATCTACAGGTAACCAAGCTCTACATTGAAAACACAGTATGTTTATCTCCATGCTACCATGACTAAGTAAAACGCGAACTGTGAAGCGGCATGGGTTGAGTTCAGTGTTTTGAGTGGGTTATCGATCTGAATTACGGAATCACCAAACAAAATATGGCGCTGTATATACTCAAGCAGTTTGTTTACACTCTAATACCTCACTCTTACATATGACAGGCATTGAAAGCATAGAAGCACGGCAACTTGGTAAGCTAACATGAGGTGGGCATCCCTAAAGAAAACAAAGCAAGCTTTGCAAGGCTTTCGCTCTACATCGCACGTCACCATTATGACGTCATATCGCTCATTGTGACGCAAAAGATATGACGTCACAGTCGTATATAGAAAAGTGCCAAAATTTCAAGCTCTCTGTTGTCTCCAAAATGTAAATACATTCCCTTTGTTGATTTCTGTCGTGTTTTTCTGCATGAAATGTATTGCCACCCATCCTTTGAATATTGTAGTAACCGCATCTGTGCATTTTGTAACCTGTAATTGTAGATATAATTATTTAAATATGCCTACCGACAATGACTGTAAATAGTACTATTCTATGAATATTAGCTTCCGCGGTGATAGAATTGAGAATGAGGATCACAGGGGTCGTGTCGCATGGGATTGCAGTGGTGCGTGACCCATGATCACAGTGGGATGTGTTGGGGTGATTGGTGTTTTTCGAAGATGGAAACTTTGTCCACACCAGGATCAAAGAATAAGAAGAAATGCATAGTGTGCGATAGGATCAGTATATAAATATACAATTTTTTAGAAAATTTGCAATTTTATTTCTCTTAAAGAGTAATGAACCAGGCTTTAAAACATGGTGCTATTAAAAGTGTGATTAATTTTTTTCGCGGCAGAGGTAAAATATTAGTTTTACAATAATACACTGAAAGAAATATTGTATTTTTTTTTCACTGCAAAATATCATTAACTATAATGGAGACACCAAGGACAATAATTTTCTTCTGTTTCTCCGGGATAATAAAATATGACACAATTATGTTTCCTTGTGTTGACATAATTAAACCCAACTATTTGTTAAATTTAGATATTTCTTGTTATATCGACCACCTCCGTGATCTAGTGGTAGGGCGTCCGCCCGGAGAGCGGAAGGTCCGGGTTCGATCCCAGACCGCGTCATACCCAAAGACGTTAAAAGATGGTACTTGTTGTCACCCTGTCTGGCGCCAGGCATGTAGGGGCTAAAACAAGGACTGGTCGGCTCGGAGTCAGTATACTGTGTCTGAGTGGGGTATTCATGTTAAACTGTGGCATGGTATCTCAGTGAGCTAGCACTATAAATCGTCATCAGTCCAGACAAGTACAAGCAGCCACACAAACACACACGTACATGCATGTCACTATATAAGTGCAATAATCTTGGACGCGACGTTAAACCCCATTTCAGCTCACCTCACCTCTTGTTAATTCACTGAAAGTTGGAACTTTCTAGTCTTATTTTTGTTATTCAACAGGACCAAAAGAGGTACTAAGTTTGATATTGACCTGTATGTTTATATCGTGTTTCATCCAGGATGAGGACCCGTCCCATGCCTGGCTGTACCTCCATGAGAATGACATCGTGTCGATACTGATGCAGTTCCCCATCACTGCAGTGTTTGCTCATGTGCTGAAGGCTACCATAGACGAGTCAGGTATGTAGCATGTCCTGCCTGGGTATGTTGTTTGTTTGTTTGTTGTTTAACGCCACACTTTTAGCAAAATTCTGGCTATATGACGGCGGTCTGTTAAATAATCGAGTCTGGCCCTGACAATCCAGTGATTCACATCATGAGCATCAATCAACGCAATTGAGATCGATGACATGCATCAACCAAGTCAGCGAGCCTGACCACCCGATCCAGTTAGTGGCCTCTTACTACAAGCATAGTCACCTTTTACGGCAAACATGGGTTGCTGAAGACCTTTTCTACCCTGGATCTAGGTTGATGCGTGACTTGGTTGATGCATTTCATCGTATCCCAGTTGCTTGGATCGATGCTCATGATGTCAATCACTGGATTGTCAGGTCCAGACTCGATTATTTACAGACCGCCGTCATAGAGCTGGAATATTGCTGAGTACGGCGTTAAACAGCAAACAAACAATCAATCTTGTCTACTAGAATATGAAAATGCAAGGCAGAGCAAGTTACGTTGAAAGTTATAATGATACTCTAATATTTAAAAGTTATACATACTATGAGAATCAGGGGTTAAGGGGATAAATAGTATATATCTTTTATGTCCTTATGACTGAAAAAACAGATCATGCAAATGAAATCAGTTTGAACTGTTTATGTTTTTGTCAGGCACATCTCACTATCGCATAGAACACTCCCTTGAGGCAGACATGATGAGGACGTTCGCCTTCTGTACCTGCTGGGTGAACCTGTTGGGGTCTGGGCTACAGACGTACTGTATGGCCCGCTACAGACAGCTCAACAAGAGACTGGGCAAGATGATCAGGTAGCATCAGACCCATCTTCCTGAGGCAAGGGATGTTAACTGACTATAAAAGTCCAGTTTCCACCCTTGGCGAACTAGGCTGGAATTACGGAGGGACATTTTGGCTGGACTGATGAGTCTATGCATAGTCCAATTCAAAATCGCGTAACAAAATCGACATCCAGTTCGTAATATGTATTGCAGATTTTGGTCGATTGCAGGATTTGCAAAGCATGTCTACCGTCAATTTAGCGCAGATAACAGATATGTTCCAAATCTTTTCAGGTTTTTAATCAAGGTACTCACATGATTTGATGCACTTCGCAAAGTGAGACCTGTTTTATTACAATGTAGATCTTGATTATCTTCCCTTGGTGCCATCATTTTGTTTGAAGCAATTGCTAAGTGATATGAGATGTGGAATCTGATTGGTCAGTTGAGGGGACATAGAAGGGATATAACTCATAATAGCAACTGGTGGCGCTGCAATCTAACCGAGAAATTCCATCCTAGTTCGGCAAGGGTAGAAACTGGACTTTGACAGTCAGTTAACTCATTTGCCTAGGGAAGATAGATCAGACCATCAGCAATGATGATTTCACAATTCATATTCATTCCAAATGACACTTGTAATACTTGTGTGTCCTACGGATGTGGTAACCCCATACTGTATACACACTCACAATAAGATATTTGTACCGGGCACAATAACTGCCAACTTTGATGGCAACTAACTGAATAGGACAATGACTAGGTCCTTCCAGTTTATCTCACACTCCTAGGATTTACACGGGTTATTCTCTGTGGACTTATTGTTACTTGTTGTTTTTGTTGACATACCTGAAAGAGTATATATATATATAACACACAACAATAAATCTCGAAAATTTAGAATTTATTGAAGCAATCGTAAAATCATGACAATCGATAACCCATCTGTGCTCATGTCGCCACCACCGGTCCACCGGTCCTGAGTAAATCACTCATGATCCACCTGTGACAATTAGGTCCACCGGTCCACCGGCACACCCCTGCCGATAGACTACATCGGTACTGCATCTGGAACACAAAGTGTATATAAGGAGTCCCCCCACCCCATATACAACAGTCGAAACTAGTCACTTACATTGCTCTTGGGTTTTAGCTCAAAACTTTCTATATATATCTGAAAGAGTGTTGTGTATTTCTGAAGAGAACTGAAATACACAAACATGGTCATGAGAGTATTACATAACCTAAGTGGGGGCACGGGTGGCCCAGTCGTCTAAGGCGCCGCGATTCGCTGTGCAGAGTTGCGTCCTTTAGGCACGCCAGAAACCTATTATTGTGGGTTCGAATCCCAGTTCGCCCCCTTTTTGTTTCTAGGTTTGTCAGCACCATACCTGTGCTTGTGGGTTTCACCGAAGTGGTAAACGTCTGAGACCTGCATCACTTGGGGCTTTCCTCCCACATTATAAACCTATTCATTGGGATCGCTATTAAGTAAGAGACTTCTTTCTATAGGCATTAAGACCTATTGTGAGGTTTTACTTTCCAGTCGGGTTAAATCTCATAAACAGGAACGTTGTAATGTCCCTGGGATTTTATAGGATGTTCAAGTCATATTTGCTATCATATCCCAGGGATTTTATATAATGTCCTGGGTATTTTGTTAATGTAACTTCCGTTCAGATTGTAACATGTAATGAAATGTAAAATCAGATGACAAATGTTTTCTGTATATTCCCGAGGATCAAACTCGCAACCTTCATATCTGTAGCCCAGTGAGTGTACCACGAGGCTACAGAGGTGTTGATAAGCCACACTGTTTTTTAGAATGTCCTTTTCAAGATCCGTACGCCAGCAACAGATATTTTACCCGCGGTTTCCTAAGGTTCATGGAAATGTTGATAAATGTTGTTTTAAGTTTCTTTTTTCGGTCTATAAGTATGGAAAAACACAGAGCTTCGCCTCCTTGGTTTATTTCCTCTCGTTTGATATCACAACTCACTCACTCACTCACTCACTCAGAACCGATGTACATGTACTCGTGCCTCATGTAATACTTGTCTTGGGTCATGTTTTTTCAATGTCTTGTGCTGGAGGCTTACAGTATATGTCGTCTTACTTCCAGACAAACTGTGTCCTATGTGTCTGACCACTGGCTCAACTTCAAGGCTCACAACTCCGGCCGGCTGAATCCCGGCGCACTGACGAGGCTCCAGATGGAGTTTGACCAGTTCTTCATGAGGTCCACCTACTGCATCCTCACGGCACAGAAGTACGTTCTCCGCTCTTTAAACAGCATGATGCTCATCTTTTAACAATTGACTGCAAATTTACACAGTGTGCACACCAGTTTTTACGTTTACACCTCCATAAATGCAAAAACATATCAAAGTCTGCTTATTTAAATGATTAACACAAAGATAACTGAAGACAGCAGTAGAAAATCAGTGATATCATTCAGTGCAATAATGCCCAACCCATTCTATTATCAACTAATCACTTCAACAATATTGAACAATGTTGAACAATTAAATTTTTCTTGTGTTCATTGAAATTCCTGCATTCTGATTTGTCTCGTGTTATTGCGTTCATTTCCCAATGGATGTAAAAAATTAAGCCACGCCCACCAGAAGCGGACTACTGTTATTACTAGGAATGTTGGAAAATCCAAATATTACAGTTAAGGGGATTCATTCTCTCACGTGTATCGTCATGCAGGGGCATATTCATTGTCCAAACAACCCTCTGAGACTGAAGGCCGAGAAGGAATGAAACAGCAAATAGTTTTTTTTTTCGCCCTCGCCTCGGTTCCACATTTTTCATGTCTTTGGGTTTCATTTCTAACTAGCATTTTTCCAACTATGTCTTCCCGTTCATAGGGAATTAATGTTCGTATCTGGCGGTAACTGACCATGTCATTTGAAACAGCCGCCTTCTCCCGGACATATTTCTTCCGGTTTGTTGATCTGGCTCGTTACAGTCGGACTGTTGCAGTTCTTCTTGCCCTTTGCCTTGATTGACAGGTGCAATGAACATTATTTTGATCCTGCTCTCCGTTGATTGGCTACTGACTTTATAGGCTTGTCAAGCTATGTGCATAAATTAAACAATCACCTGATAAGTATTCCTACACCGGGAATGTTTATCAATCTCGTCATCTTAGTCTGCTTTGATATTTACATCTGTTTGGTTAAACTATTGTATGTTTTCGTTGGCGAATTTAATTATAAGTATATATTGTGTATTTGTTTCGGTTCAGTGGAGCATGAATCAGAAAACCAATGTGCAAACTTTTGTAAGAATAAGCACATCGGCTTTTCAATTCATACCCCGCTAAATTGAATTTGGAACCGAACGCGCAGCGTGAGGTTTCAAATGTTAAATTTAGCACGGTTAAGTCTACAGGTAACCTAGCTCTACATTGAAAACACAGTATGTTTATCTCCATTCTACCATGACTAAATAAACGTGAACTCTTTGGTGTTAGCAAATATACTGAGTGAAGCGTCATGGGTTGAGTCCAGTGTTTTGAGTGGGTTATCAATCTGAATAACGGAATCACCGAACAAAATATGGCGCTGTATATACTCAAGCAGTTTGTTTACACCGTCATACTTCACTCGAACATATGACAGGCATTGAAAGCATAGAAGCACGGCAACTTGGTAAGCTAACATGAGGTGGGCATCCCTAAAGAAAACAGAGCAAGCCTTGCAAGGCTTTCGCTCTACATCACCATTATGACGTCATATCGCTCATTGTGACGCAAAAGATATGACGTCACAGTCGTATATAGAAAAGCGCCAAAATTCCAAGCCCTCTGTTGTCTCCAAAACGTAAATACATTCCCTTTGTAGATTTCTATCGTGTTTTCTGCATGAAATGTATTGCCACCCATCCTTTGAATATTGTAGTAACCGCATCTGTGCATTTTGTAACCTGTAATTGTAGGTATAATTATTTAAATATGCCTACCGACAAAGACTGAAAATTGTACTATTCTATGAATATTAGCTTCCCCGGTGATGCGGTCGTCAAACCAGCTGTTTTAATCAGAGGGGTTTTATTGTGATTTAATAGCCTCTGATTAACCAATCAGAATCGAGTAAATTCCAAATTCATGGTAGAATGAGTATTTCTCTCTCCCTGTTTTCAGCCTGCATAGTTTAACATAAACTTAGATCCACAAGACCGGCCCATTTTTCCCCTGCTTCCCTCATGGTTCTCTTTTCTATTCTCGTTTATTGTACGATAAACAACTCCAACTCGTCGTTTATTTCTTTGATATAACCCGAAATCTTCCTAAACTTTCAGCTGTCGTGAGTCAGACTTGTGAGTAAACGTTGTCATTACTGTGGTGATAATTACTGCACGTTCAGTTCAAAGTCCAATTTTCCTTTTCTAGTTTTGTGGGTTTCGCTCTCTTGAGTTGACGTTTACTGTGCTGTGTATGCGTTTATCTGACAGTCTGATTTGCAGTAGTTGAACTTTGTTTGAAAGAAGGTCTGTTGGATATCTCATTAGATGAGGGGCGGTCGGGTAGCCTAGGGGTTAAAGCGTTCGCGCGCCACGACGAAGACCTGGGTTTGATTCCTGACATGGGTACAATGTGTGAAGCCTGTTTCTGGTGTCCCCCGCCGTGATATTGCTGGAATAATGCTAAAAGCGGCGTAAAACTATCCTCACTCACTCGCTCAGATGAGTTAAAGATGTGATTTTATTATGTATTTAGTGATTAAATGTTTATTTTTTTTAAATCATCAAATCGATATGTCGAGTGAAATTAGCAAATCATCAACTTATTTTGAAATAACGGGCATTCTGTCAACCTTGTCAAACTCCACGATGACAGTTACATAATGATCATTTGCCATCACACTTTCTTGTGGAAGTATCGTGTTTTTTTTTTAGTGCTATAAGCTCTCGAACCCACACGACACCAGTTTGCAGGGACTAGTTGAACAGTGTTTTTAAATAGGTAACTTAAATACCCACATGTGTAAGAGAAATTTGAATACCCAGATAGAATTACTGATACCCAATGATTTTAAAATGCATGGGTAAAATACCCACAACACCAAAAGCTTATCTGGAGCTCTGGATAAGGAAATGGGTAAGGAAAGACTTACCATCACCAGTTTAAATGGACATGAAGACATCCTTTCCATCCAAAATATTTTTGAGGGCTTTCTTTAACATGTCACTCAGTGTTTCAATGTTGAATTTCTCGAAAACTCTATCGTAATCAATGGGACTGGCCCCTATGTTGTTGATATTGCTAACACAACATTCAGGATGGTTTGTAACCAGCTGTCTGATTGGCCCATTAGACTGAGTAGGGTAGGAAACCATATTGGCTAATGGAAATCAAGGGCGGGTAATTTGAGATGGCGAGAGCCACAGGACTGGATCCAGGGGTGAGTGAAGGTTTGCCCAAATGCGAGCCCTGAAAATACAAAGGACGCATTCAGTCTGCCTCAATGACGCGAGAAATAACCAGTCCTATGGTTCATAGAATCTAAGATTATTAGTCCTGATATTCATGAACATTTTGCCGAACAATCAAACATCGAGATAAGCAGAGCTCCAGATAAGCTGCGTATCTGCGTAAAATACGCATCAGAAATGCAGAAATACACAGTAAAATAAAATCCAAGCGTATCAAATATGCAACGAACATTACAGATATGCTGCAAAAATAAGTTTACCCAAATGCGAGCCCAGGAGATACAAAGGATGCAATCAGTCTGCCTCAATGACGTGAGGACTCATTTACGTTTAGGCTGACGGTTAATTTTGACTCACTCACTCACTCAATGACAGATTTGAGAGATAGAGCATGAAGATCAGTCAGAAAATACATGTGTTTTCTTGTGTAAAAACATATTTGTCTCATCTCGTGATAAGTATATGAAATTATCACTCTTAGCGGCACCTCACATGGCAATATCATCTTTGTCAGGTGACGTGGTGAGATAAACATGTTATTGGACAAAAAGGGACAATCAGCTGAGTGTGTTGTCTGTATATTCCCCTTGTGAAGCAGCATGGGAACCACAGCAGCATGTTGACACTGGATCAGGTTCTGCTGGGTGGGCTGAGAATGATGGTGGCTCTTGGATAAATATTTGCATTCTGTTTTGTTGCTTTTGTGGCTGTCATCCATTAAAAAACCAAACTAATGAAATGTATTATGGGCCTGTGGCCTTACATTTCTGAAATATATCTATGTCTATGTTTACGTCCATTCAAATAAAGGATTTTAAACAAACACAGTCCAAATAATGTCCTTATTAATTATGTGGATTTTCATGTTCATTAGTTCAGTGACATGCAAAAGTATAGAGTGAAAACTGAAATGTAAAATATTCTTCTTCCATAGAATGTACTTACTGTATTTTGTGTTAGTTCTTTGATGCATGGTTTGAGATTTCATTTAACACAGACGTAACAAGTTTATCATGGGGTCTTCAACTTTAGAGTTGCATGGAAAACAGTAGACTTGTGGGGATGAAGTTTATGTTTAGTCAATCTCATTAAAATCAGATCTTAGTTCTTGCTACCGCTAAACAAAGATCTGAGGACATCCCATTACGGGTCACGTCAGAACGACCTTTCGCGAATTTTGACCAACCAATGAAATGACTGACAAGAAATCGACATTAGCCAATCAGACTGATAAGAAGAACATTCTGGAATGGCTTATAGATGACCTTGATTATATCGATATAATCATAAAACCTGTAACTGTCGTTCGGAACACCCTCTGTTAAATATTTCGTGATTGCATGATTAGAAAACACATTCCGACTGTCACTTTCATGATCATCTGGTAAGCGACGCTCTGATTGGTTGGATGAAAGGTTGTTCTGAAGTGACATTTAATGGGATGTCCTTAGATCTTTGTTTAGCGATAGCGAGAACTAAGATCTGATTTTAATGAGATTGAAGTTTCGTGTGCTAATCAGTGTATGTTTGTTTCAGGCTGGGGTCGTGGCAGTTCATGGCAGACATGCCCTACACCTGTGTGTCGAGTGACAGCATGTGGCAGCTGTTGTGGGTGCTGCATCAGGGACAGAGCCACACCCTGAACCTCGACACCCTACCCCCCGTGGAACACTGTCAGGGCTATCTTAAAGGTAGGTGGTAGTGATAGTGGTGGGGAGGACGCCCTACCCCAGTAGAACACTGTCAGGGCTATCTTAAGGGTAGGTGGTAGTGATAGGGGGAGGGACACCCTACCCCAGTAGAACACTGTCAGGTCTATCTTAAGGGTAGGTGGTAGTGATATTGGTGGGGAGGACGTCGTACCCCAGTAGAACACTGTCAGGTCTATCTTAAGGGTAGGTGGTAGTGATATTGGTGGGGAGGACGTCGTACCCCAGTAGAACACTGTCAGGGCTATCTTAAGGGTAGGTGGTAGTGATAGTGGTGGGGAGGACGTCGTACCCCAGTAGAACACTGTCAGGTCTATCTTAAGGGTAGGTGGTAGTGATAGTGGAGGGGAGGACGACGTACCCCAGTAGAGCACTGTCAGGTCTATCTTAAGGGTAGGTGGTAGTGATATTGGTGGGGAGGACGTCGTACCCCAGTAGAACACTGTCAGGGCTATCTTAAGGGTAGGTGGTAGTGATAGTGGTGGGGAGGACGTTGTACCCCAGTAGAACACTGTCAGGGCTATCTTAAGGGTAGGTGGTAGTGATAGTGGTGGGGAGGACGTCGTACCCCAGTAGAACACTGTCAGGGCTATCTTAAGGGTAGGTGGTAGTGATAGTGGTGGGGAGGAGGTCGTACCCCAGTAGAACACTGTCAGGGCATTCTTAAGGGTAGGTGGTAGTGATAGTGGTGGGGAGGAGGTCGTACCCCAGTAGAACACTGTCAGGGCATTCTTAAGGGTAGGTGGTAGTGATAGTGGTGGGGAGGAGGTCGTACCCCAGTAGAACACTGTCAGGGCATTCTTAAGGGTAGGTGGTAGTGATAGGGGAGGGGATACCCTACCTCCAGTACTCAGTAGAACACTGTCAGGGTCATCTTAAGGATTGGTTGTAGTGATAGTAGGGGGTGGACACCCTGAACCTCAATCAACCCAACCCTCATGAGGATGGATAGAAAGCTGATGATGATGATGTTGAGGATGATTACAAGGAACAGCACTTGGCTATTAGCATCATGATGAAACATGACAACAGCAGGTTGATGTACGCAGTTACAAAATTGTAAGGGACCATGATGAAGATCAATTTGCGGAAGAGGTATTTATTTGTTCTGACTATGCAGATTTATCTCAACTGACCATTTAGCACTAGCCATTTCTGTTCTCAGATCCTGACAGCAGGCAGCAGTTGGCAGACAATTTGCTGAGTCTTCAGACATCAGAAACCATATACCTGCTTACAACATTTGCCAACATGGCTCAGTGTCGGCCTGAAGAAGAAGTAGATTTCATCCAGACAGTCAGCTTTGGGGTGTTCGAGGTCAGTCCCCAGTTGGTCAGCCACTCTATTTATGCTGTTATGTTTTTGTTTGTTTGTTTGTTTGTTTGTTGTTTAACGCCGCACTCAACAATATTCCTGCTATATGAAGGCGGTCTGTAAATAATCGACTCTAGACCAGACAATCCAGTGATTGACATCATGAGCATCGATCCACGCGATTGGGATCAATGACATGCATCAACCAAGTCAGCGAGTCTGACCACCCGATCCCGTTAGTCGCCTCTTACGACAAGCATAGCCGCCTTTGGCTGCTGAAGACCTATTCTACCCCGGATATTCACGGGTTATATGCTGTTATATAAGCTAGGAGCTTCAAACACTGACATTCATGCTTGTTCTTGGTATGACTTTGACTGATCAATTTATCAGGTAATTTTGGCTGTTGATAATTTGATTTTGTACAACTGTTTTGTTAAATGTAATTTATTCCCGTTAATTAATAATAATCTTGAAAAAGTTGGCTTCAGTCCTTCTAGGGCAGTCACGGACCATGAACTAACAAAGCTGCATTTTTCCGTATGAGTTGTGTCCCTTTGTTGTGTCAGGATCTTGCTTCTAATCTCACCTTTTTTCCTGATTATGACAGTTCTTCCTGGTGTTTCAAGGTTTGTTGGCACCATAGAGTTTCCTCCCACACCAATAAAACTGAAATACTTCTCAAAACCACATTGACTGCCTCTGTGGTCTAGTGGTAGAGCATCCGCCCGGAGAGCAGAACATTCGATATCCGGCCGCGTCATACCAAAAGACGTTAAAAGATGGTACTTGTTGTTACCCTATCTGGTGCTCGGCATTAAGGGGCTAAAACAAGGACTGGTCGGCTCGGAGTCAGTATACTGTGTCTGAGTGGGGTATTCATGTTAAACTGCGGCATGGTATCTCAGTGAGCCAGCACTATAAATCGGCATCAGTCCGGACTAGTACAAGCAGCCACACAAACACATACACGTACATGCACGTGGCTATATAAGTGCAATAATCTTGGACGCGACGCTAAACCCAATATCACCTCACCTCACCTCACCTCAAAACAACATACACTTCGCTTGGACTGAATATTTTCTGCTTCTCAAGAATTACTTAAGAATATGGACATTTGTTGTTGTCAAGTAAAGGAATACTAAGGATATGTAAGATATTTTCAGGGAAGTAGCATCTCTGTGACGAGATTATTATCTTTCTGTCAGGAGGGTATTATTGTTTCCAGATCTCGTACACGTGCAGCCACACGCGTGAGTTCTGCTCCAAGGTGGGACGAGAGCTGCTGTCATCCATTGTTATCCGACATCCCTTCATACTCTCGCTGCTGCTGCAGAGGTCAAAGGAGGTCATGCCAAAACTGGGAATGGTAAGTGGCTTTAGAGCAGCAGCCCAGAGCGCTTAGGTCAAACGAACAAGGTACCAATATCCGAACACAGGAACATTAACTGTGTAACCCAACATATTCATATATGGATGTCTGCCGGGGACCCCCTGCTGCGTGTGGCCCCTGCCCCCCCCCCCCCCAATAGAAGGGACCATTCAAGGGCTGGATCAAACATTGGAGGTACCACATGAAAGTAAGTGTAAATGAACTGGTTCATCTCACAGAGTACAGAATGGGCCACGCCAGACAAATCTTCCTCTGCATAAGGCCTGCCAGACACCCCTAAAGAGGGTCCCAAAATTTGGGCTGGGTTAAACATTGGAGGTACCACATGAAATCAACATAAAATAAATTATTACACTCTACTCAGTATAAAATACCCATTGCCAGACAAATCGCCTGCTGCATAAGGCCCGCCAGACACCCCCAAATGTTGACCCTTAATGCACTCAGTGGACACTCTGGTAAAATTTGACTAGGGTATACTTTCAAAGTACCAGATGAAAGTAAGTTTAGATGAACAAGTGCATGTTACTGAGTACAAAACGGCCCATGCCTGACAAATTTTCCTCTGCATAAGGTCCGCCATACCCCCCAGAGAGGGTCCCAAAATTTACTCAGTAACATGTACCTGTTCATCTAAACTTACACAAGTGGGGGTCCTGGAGGGTCCAAGTAGGTAATATGAGGGTCCTGTTATGTAATGAAATGGTGTAGTGTACTCAATGTTTTGTTAATTGCTTAAGAGCCTGGAATGAAACTATGTAGACAGTGGTCATGGTTGATGGAAGAAATGACACCCCTGTAACTGCTGTTGATGCGCTGTCGGTAGTCTTTCGTACAGACCCTGAAACAAATATATTCATTGCAGCCCATGCAAGTCTATAATAGTGGGCAAGTCTAGGTTACGTCTGTTTTTGAAAATGAGGAGACTCCCTGGGCACCATTTCTTTACACGTTATGAAGATAATTTAACATTTTTTTTTTTCTGTAAAATATGTGCATATCAGAGACTAGACGTTAGTCTACGTTGTAGGTACAGTAAATATTATTATGCGAGTGAGTGAGTGAGTTTGGTTTTACGCCGCTTTTAGCAATATTCCAGCTATATCACGGCAGGGGGACACCAGAAATGGACTTCACACATTGTACCCATGTCGGGAATCAAACCTGGGTCTTCGGCGTGACGAGCGAACGCTTTAACCTCTAGGCTACCCGAACGCCCAAATATTATGCGTCCTGTGGGATGCAGTATATTCTTAACAATATTCTCAACATTGGTGCATACTGGATGCGTATTTGTGCGTTGCATGCAACCCTGCAGGTGCTCATGCTCAGTTCCAAATAATGGTAATCTTCTGTTTAAGCTCACCTGACTGAACATGAAGTGAGCAATCAATAAGGTTACCTCACATTTAATGTCATGAAAAGATGCTGAGAAGATGGAATGTACTCAAATAATTTTTTCACTTTTCCTTCCCAGATGTCCCTGTACTTGTTCCGTGAGCTGCCAATGTGGTCGTGGTTGCCTAGCGACCCAGACATGCTAGTGTTGAGGCAGTGGCTGCTGTTGTCAGATCTCGCACAGCCGCAGAACCAGCTGGCGAGACTTGTGCTCAGTCGGATGAACTGGAGCATCGAGCGACAGGTAACACAAGCATCCTTAAGGAGATAATAAGAATAACCAACGAGGTGCAAGGAATTATGGATTATGTGTTCGGAATGAATTAATTCAGAAGGTATATAGAATCTGTAATTCCGAGTTGCAAGAAGACAATTCTTCATATTAACTGTTTGTTATTTTCTGAGAAAATATAGAAATACCGTATTCGACGTAATAAGCTCCCCGCTCTAATAAGCGCCCATGGCGATATTTGCTAATATATTGGCTAGTGAACAATCCCAATTAGCACCCCTTCCGATTGATCAATGTACACAAGACATATTTATTCTTGTATAATATGTATGTTAAATGCACCCTTAATTTTGGGAAATTAAATTCTGGAAAAATATATCTGTCGTATATAAACATTTCAGGCTGTCAGCATAAACCACGAAATGTAAGATCTTTCAACTCTGTTGTTTTTCACCAAAATATTATTCTAATAAGAGCCCCCCATTTCTAATTTTGAGAGCACCCTGGGCATTTATTATGTCGAATATGGTATGTGGATTTCCTGATCTCAATTAGACACAGCAGTGCAGTGCTATACCCATGCGCCATGAGGGTTGTACAAGGGTGACCTTGTTTTATTCATTTTGATTGAATAACGATGGCTTCATTTAGGTCACATAATAGAGTTATGTTCGAATGTTTTTTCATTTATAAAAATCATGAGACATCTTGGAGATTTACCCTTTATCAGATCAAACAATCACATCAAATACTTCAATTTCACTACTTTGTTATTTCTGAACAAACGTACACCAGACAGTTTTCATTCGAGCTGTATCCATTTGACCTGTCTACAGATAGATCGAGGTCGTATTCTCCATACTTTATGGGATACTATTAATATCGCTGTATCTCCAAGGAATCGGCAACATTCAGGTTCAACATGCACGCTCAGAATCTCCCCATCAAAGCGTGAGTGTTATCTAAACAATAGAACAGAATTTTCATGAACAAAATAACCGTTTTGTTTCAGACGGGAGCACCTGTACTGTCAGTACGACTTCACCGCCAGGTGGCGCTACTACTTGTGGAGTGTTATTCCAAGTACATATCCAACAGACACATGGGGGCCGTCATTGGAGAGGGGATCAGACAGGTGGGTGGATGATTATCTCGTGTAAAAACTCTGTGGTTTTGTTGTATTGACTGCGAGGCTGATTGTGCTGCAATCTCATTAAAATCAGACCTTAGTTCTCCCTTCCGCTAAACAAAGATCTGAGGACATCCCATTACCGGTTACGTCAGACCGACCTTGCGCGAACTTTGACCGACCAATGGAACGACCAATCAGAAGGCAGCTTTTTCATGCTATGGCACTAATTTCAAATTGACGACTACGCTTCGAAACATATTTTGACAAATTTTCGATTACAAATTTGAAACCTGATCAAAAGAACATTCTGGAATGGCTAATAGATGGTCTAGATTGTATAGATTCAGTCGTTAAACCTGTAACTATCCTTCGGAATACCCCGTGTTAAAGTTTTCAACGTTGCATGATTAGAAATCACACTCCAACTTTCATGATCTGGTAAGCGACGCACTGATTGGTCGGATGAAAGGTCGTTCTGACGTGATCCCTAAAGGGATGTCTTCAGATCTTTGTTTAGCTGTAGCGAGAACTGAGGTCTGATTTTAATGAGACTGATCATGCTGATGTAAGAAACTAACTTCTGCAATAAGCTGAAATATTGGCTTGGAAACCTATTCACTTGTGTCCATAATCAGCCTGTGGCGGAATAGTTCTCCCCGTCTTTTATTCTTTGATTCTTTATTCATGTTGTCAACATCTGCTGCAGAACAAAAGAAAATCCTCGACTAATTTTAAAGAATTTGAAATTAACTGTTTACTTACTGACCTTTACATGTACCATTGTGGGATTCTGGGTTAGAATAGGTCCCCTTGAAACCTGTGCTGGGCACCATTCCTCAAAGTCATCTTAGCGCTACGACTATCGTGAGTTACCATCACCTTAGCGCTAAAATGGCTTTGTGAAACGGGGCTTTGGTCATAGGGGAGACTTATTGGATCAGCTGCTCAGACTCTGCGAATGGTCCAAGTCATTGTACCTCAATGGTGTGCATATTTACTCATGATATCAATCACTGGTTTGTCTGGTCCGGATTCTATACTCACCGCCAAAAGAAACGCGAACCATAGAAACATGTAGAGAAGTATGTACGTTTCCACAGAGTGACTTTATTCTTATATCGATATTGTCATGTGATTTCTAAACTTTACACACTAATCCTGACAGACAAATGGTGAATATCGAGTCATGGGTCTATAACGTCACATGTGATGCCTTCATGTGCATCTATTCACACAACGTTCCAGTGTGTTCGTTTATGTGTTGAACCAATTTAATATTATTTGAACATGAGTAATTCCTCATAATGTTTGAATAATGTATGGCATTCATGTTTCTTTTGTCGGTGAGTATGTTGGTTACATGCTGCCATCGTTGAGCTGGAATACTGGGCCCTGTTCCACAAAGCGATCTTAGTGCTGATTGATCGTAAGTCTATGATAAATCATGGGAATTACGACCAACTTAGCACTAAGATCTCTTTGTGGAACAGGGCCCTGGTGAGTGTGGTGTAAATCAACAACCAGCCTGGGCCCCGTTCCTCAAAGTGATCTTAGCGCTACAATGATCGTAAGCCTATGGTTAAGTATGGGAATTACGACCAACTTAGCACTAAGATCGCTTTGTGGAACAGGGCCCTGGTGAGTGTGGTGTAAATCAACAACCAGCCTGGGTCCCATTCCCCAAAGCGATCTTAGCGCTACAATGATCGTAAGTCTATGGTAAAGTATGGGAATTACGACCAACTTAGCACTAAGATCGCTTTGTGGAACAGGGCCCTGGTGAGTGTGGTGTAAATCAACAACCAGCCTGGGCCCCATTCCTCAAAGCCATCTTAGCGCTACAATGATCGTAAGTCTATGGTAGAGTATGGGAATTACGACCAACTTAGCACTAAGATCGCTTTGTGGAACAGGGCCCTGGTGAGTGTGGTGTAAATCAACAACCAGCCTGGGTCCCATTCCCCAAAGCGATCTTAGCGCTACAATGATCGTAAGCCTATGGTTAAGTATGGGAATTACGACCAACTTAGCACTAAGATCGCTTTGTGGAACAGGGCCCTGGTGAGTGTGGTGTAAATCAACAACCAGCGTGGGTCCCATTCCTCAAAGCGATCTTAGCGCTACAATGATCATTAGTCTATGGTAAAGTATGGGAATTACGACCAACTTAGCACTAACATCGCTTTGTGAAACAGGGCCCTGGTGAGTGTGGTGTAAATCAACAACCAGCCTGGGTCCCATTCCTCAAAGCGATCTTAGCGCTACAATGATCGTTAGTCTATGGTAAAGTATGGGAATTACGACCAACTTAGCACTAAGATCGCTTTGTGGAACAGGGCCTTGGTGAGTGTGGTGTAAATCAACAACCAGCCTGGGTCCCATTCCTCAAAGCGATCTTAGCGCTACAATGATCGTTAGTCTATGGTAAAGTATGGGAATTACGACCAACTTAGCGCTAAGATCTCTTTGAGGAACGGGGCCCTGGCATGGAGTTTTCTTGCAGATGGCTTCAGTTGTCCGACAGAACCAGACCCAGGAGCAGCAGTTCAACAACTGGGCCTGGGACTTGCTGCTGAAACTGAAGCTACACAAACACAGCATCCCCTCTCCTTCACTGCAACTTGCTGCTGAGATGGAGCCACCAGACCTGCTGAAAGATGACCACTTGATGCCCGTTTCCAGGGGACTGAAACTGAAGAATCCTGTGGCCTGCTTTGTGGCTCTCACCATGACTAGTATCGGACACAAGTAAGGGTAGCTGTGTTCTACTGGTAGCCTGTGTCTTTACCATGTCTTTGCCATGAAATATCCCTGTGTGGAGATTCCCAATCTCATTAAAATCAGATCTTTGTTCTCGCTGCCGCTTA
Organism: Haliotis cracherodii; assembly: GCF_022045235.1. Lineage (NCBI taxonomy): Eukaryota > Metazoa > Mollusca > Gastropoda > Lepetellida > Haliotidae > Haliotis > Haliotis cracherodii. The sequence continues at coordinate 59,693,396 of NW_027266319.1, read as the reverse complement.
ACAAATATCTGAGGACATCCCATTACGGGTCACGTCAGACCGACCTTGCGCGAACTTTGACCGACCAGTAGGCAGCTTTCTCATGCTTTACGGCACAAATTTCAAATTGGCGACTACGCTTCGAAACATATTTTGACAAATTCTCAATTACAAATTTGAAACCTGAACAAAAGAACATTCTGGAATGGCTAATAGATGGTCTAGATTGTAAGGATCTGTCGGATGAAAGGTCGTTCTGACATGACCCCGAATTGGATGTCCTCAGATCTTTGTTTAGTGGTAGCGAGAACTAAGATCTGATTTTAATGAGATTGGGGGATTCCGGTTTGGAATAGAAAGAGTCGTAAGAGGAGACCAAATGGATCCAGGCTTAGTGACTGGGTTGATTGATGTGGATTGATGTTCAGATATCAATCACTAGATTGTCCAGTCCAGAGTCAATTATTTACTGGATTCCGTCATATTGCTGGAATAATGCTGAGTGTGGCATTGAACACACTCACTGTCAGTTTTGCTGCATCTGAAATATAAATACCACGGGTAAGGTGGATGGTGTCTGTTTGTTAAATGTTTGATGGAAACTTTATCCAGTGATTATCAGTATATCATTTGTTTAAAGTTCCCCTTGAATTTCTTGTCCAAAATTAAATTCCTAACATTTGTCACAAAAGGTGATATATGGTCAATATATCAGGTCAATATGTGACCTAGTTGATATAGTGTGTCATTGTGTGATGATTTTAAACCAATATGAGGATTAGATGGCAGGTAACTGAGGAGGTTGTTGACCAATAGGGACAAACAACAGTAGAATATGATCCTACACAGATGCCTTGCATCCGTTCTCACACTATCAACCATTGGTTTGTTAGTACCAGACTATGCTTGTTGTATGGGGCGACTAACGGTATCGGGTGGTCAGTCTCACTGACTTGGTTGATGCATGTTATTGTATCTTAATTGCGTGGATCGATGCTCATAATGTCAATTGCTGGATTGTCTGGTCCAGACTCGATTATTTACAGACCGCTGTCATATAGCTGGAATATTGCCGAGTGCAGTGTTACACAACAAACAAACAAACAAACAAACATATGATGTTCTGATATGAGGCTGTTTCTCACTTGTTTCAGCATTACAAGTTTTGTGACCGAGGGTATGGACTACCTGATAAGTCTGACCACATGTAACCAGTTCTCCGCTGTCATACACATCATCAGCTGCATCGTGCCCTACTTCTACGACTCCCCCATGTACTTCCTGCAGAGTGAAGGGTAAGCTGGTGACTGGATCCTTGGAATAATCTCAAATATAGTAGGGGGGGGACCAGTCGTCTAAGGCGCTGCGATTCGCTCTGCAGAGTTGTGTCCTTTGGACATGCCAGAAACCTATGATTGTGGCTTTGAATCCCAGTTCGCCCCGATTATGTTTCTAGGTTTGTCAGCACCATACCATACTCATGGGTTTCATCAAAGTGATAAACGTCTGAGACCAGCATCACTTCGGGCTTTCCTCCCACATTAAGCTGACACGCCGCGATATAACAGGAATACTGTTAAAAGTGGCGTTAAACCCAACTCAATCACTCACTCACTCATAAATAGGGATGGAAGTTTGTCATGGGCCAGTTGTTTTACCTATATTCTTTGCAAATGTCCAACATTCATTTTGTAGATATTTTGTTTAGATTTCTGTTGTAATACCACATGTCCACATCCTATGCATTCGCTCTATTACTAGTTGGTGGGGTGGCTTAGTAGTTGAAGTGGTCGCTTGACACGCCAAAGGCCTGGGTTCATTTCTTACATGGGTACAGTGTGTTAAGCCCATTTATGGTGTCCCCAGCTGTGATGTTGCTGGGATATTTGTTGTAAGAGACGACTAAATTAAATCAGTTGGTCAGACACAATGACGTGTTGACGCATGTAATCATTCCCCAATGACAATTGACTTTGATTATGATGTCAACCACTGGTTTGTCTGTCCCAGCATGGATTATTTACTGGCTGTCTTATATATTACTGGCTGGAATATTGCTGACTGCTGCCTTGAACAAAAAACAATCTGAGGTAATGTTTGCCAGATTTCAATTTCAGATTCTACAATTTCTAAAATGTCCTGTTAAGTACTTAAGTACTGATTATGGTGCTATTGCTTCAATTAAGGTTCTTGAAGATTCAGCAAACCCTTCTAGCCGCGGACGAATCCCTTTTTAAGATGGCCAAGTCAGTTTTGGGTTCACAGTTCCCAGGAACCGTCACTAAACAGTTCACAGACATGATACAGGTAGGTCACGAATGTCCATACAAGGAGCCAGCCATTGATATTCCCAGTTCCGAGGAACCGTCGCCAAACAGTTCACAGACATGATATAGGTAGGTCATAAATGTCCATACAAGGAGCCAGCCATTGATATTCCCAGTTCCCTGGAACCGTCACTAAACAGTTCACAGACATGATACAGGTAGGTCACGAATGTCCATACAAGGAGCCAGCCATTGATATTCTAGGGGATGGCCAGGGATGTTTTAGCAAAAATAATCTGGCTTGAACATGTTGAAGCTTCGAGTGAAATCGGTCCGATAAACAATCTTCCAGATAGGCGAATTATAGGCACATTTAATTGATGTGAACATGTAAGGGTTTTCAACGCTAGTTGTCCAGAAGGTTTAACAGTGTCTGGGCTAACGAGTGTTACTGAAAATGATGATCTTTTAGTTGTGTGCTGTGACCAATGAGTCATTTTACCTAGTGAAAGCAGTAACTGCTGAGTAAAGAGATTCTTGTAGGATCAATGTATTGATCTGGTTCGACAGATATCATATTTTTTCGTTGCAGTCCCAGATTTGCAGTGCTGTGCCGGGGAAGGCGACACTGGTGATCCTATTCTGGCTCAAGGCGCTCATGAAAGTTCCCCGATGGTCTACTGATAGGTAGGGGGGGATAACTCTGGGGGGAATCTGTGGCAGAGTATGTCCCGAGTTCCCCAAGCATGATGTGAGTGAGTGAGGTTTATACCGCTTTTAGCAATATTCCAGCAATATCACGGCGGGGGACACACGAAATGGGCTTCACACATTGTACCAATTTCGGCAATCGAACCCGGGTCTTGGACATGACAAACTAAGGCTTTTACCAGTAGGTTGACCAACCGTTCCCCGATGCATGACGGAAGAGATGATAAAATATAGTGCTATGATTTGCGATGTACTTGACTGTGTGACCATAGCATGGATCGTTGTCCATGTTGTCAATGGTTACTGGACTTGAATATGTATGGCTTCATATTCCCGAGGCAAGAGAGTTAACCGACTATTAAAGTCCAGTTTCCACCCTTGCCAAACTAGGCTGGTATTATGGAGTTACATTTTGGCTGGACTAACCAAATTCAAATTCGCGCACCAAAATCAAAATCCGGTTCGGAAACTGTCGTGCAGATTTCAGTTGATTGCAGGATTTGCAAAGCATGTGCACTGCCAACTCGTTGTCAGCAGATATTTTCCAAATCTTTTCATGTTTTTAATCAAGGTGCTCACGTGATTTGATGCATTTCGCGATGTAAGACCCGTTTTATCACAATATAGATCTTGATTATAGATCAGATTGTTTTGACTGGGCGCCACCATTTTGTGTGAAGCAAACGCAAGTGATCTGAGAGGTGGAATCTGATTGGTCAATAGGAGAGGCTTAGAAGGGACATAACTGGTAATAGCCACTGGTGGCTCTACGATCGAGCCCAGGAATTTCAGCCTAGTTCGGCAAGGGTGGAAACTGGACTTTTAAAGTCAGTTAACTCTCTTGCCTTGGGAAGATGGGATGGCTTATGGCTGTGGTAATTGTATCTCTGTGCTGCTTCCTACACAGAGTCTACGGTCTGTCCCAAAATGTTTTCCAAACAGATTCCTGGTCAGGGATATACCACACTAACTACCCTGCTATAATGTACCAAAATTGTTATTACCACATACATTCATAGTGATATCGGAAACTGGATAGGGGCGGTTGGGTAGTCTAGTGGTTAAAGCGTTCGCTCGTCATGCCAAAGACCCGGGTTCGATTCCCAACATGGGTACAATGTGTTAAGCCCATTACTGGTGTCCCCCGCCGTGATATTTCTGGAATATTGCTAAAAGCGGCGTCAAACCATACTCACTCACTCACTCACTCACTCACTCACTCACTCACTCACTCACTCACTCAGTGTAACTGATTTAAAGTTCCTTCAAAATGAACTAAATGAACTGAATGTACTTTTGATAAGATTTCTGCATGCATCAGAGTAAATTGTTTCCTTAAACCATAATTATTAGATTTCATCCAAATTATTGAAAGTGTAAGACAGGAAGTGTTTTATTACTTTTTTGAACAAATTTTGCAATGCATCTGTGTTCATTAACTGTTGACACATGTAATTCAGACAAAATAGAGACAATTTATGGATCTTTAATATGCTGTTACAGTGATGTTTGAGTGTAGACGTTATACCGCTGTCGAGGAAGGATTTTAGAAATTGCCCCTCACACAATAAATGTGATTCACATAAACATGATCAAGCATGAACACTTAGTGAACAATGTCCAGTCAAGTCTTGTTAATCCGACAATCGGCTTTATCCGACACTAATGATGGGAACCGATTAATCCGACTGTATCGCAGTCAGACTCTGACATACCTAATTTGCAATGAATTACCAGAATCACTCATTTATCAGTCTCGTTTATCCGACAGTGATCAGCGTACTCCGTGGTCATCTGCCTCGAGTACACAGCCCAATTTTTGATGCGAGACGGGTCGGCTGGTAGCTGCATATTACAACGGCTGCAGAGATAAACTTGCTTAACAATAAACAATTAATACTTTAAATAAAGAAAACAGGATTAATCACATGCTCAGATTATGTCAATCTCATTAAAATCAGATACAAGTTCTCAATACCACTGAGTACATCCCTTTCACGAACTTTTGACCGACCAATGAAATTACAAACAGGAAGTCGACCTTAGCCACTAAGAAAGCAGCTTTCTTGATACTACTTAATTTTGACGTTCTCGTTTATCCGACATAATCATATGCAATCAACCATGTCGGAATTACTGGACTTGACTTAAAGGGTATATATTTCATCAACTTAGAAAGAATGGAACACATGACTTTCCTTGCCTGGACTAAACTAACTAACTGAGGTTGGGTGTACGGCAGTGAAGCGGAGGAATGGAAGTCTAGTTTGACCAAATGTCACTAAAGTCTGTGTGTGGCATTACTGACGAGGGATGTGTTTCAGGAACTGCTGCTACATGGTGGACTCTCTCGTGGAGAGGGCATTCACCGTCCTGGGTGCAATTGATGAAATGAAGCTGGTTTTCACACAAGCGTTTAAGGTGAGAAATGACTGGCAATAGGAGCACTCGGTGTACAAGTGTGTTGTGAAGTAAAGCCTTGTCTCTCCATGTCAGGGGCGGTCGGGTAGAATAGTGGTTAAAGCGTTTACTCGTCACACTGAAGACCCGGGTTCGATTCCCGACATGGGTACAATGTGTGAAGCCCCTTTCAGGTCTCCCCTGCCGTGATATTGCTGGAATATTTCTAAAAGTGGCGCAAAACCGAACTCACTCACTCTCTCAATGTCATGGTAGCTCTTGGATGGGTGATGATTATCTGGAGAGATCTGTGTTTTGGCGTTACCTGTCTCCTTGTACACCAATATTATGTTTTCCTCAACATTTGTCTTGAATGGTTTCTAAAATATGTTTATTATCTATGTTTCTTATTTTATAACAGACTTATTCTTTATGGTCCCCTGAAATCTGGTTGTAAGAGGAGACTTAATGGATCTGGTGGTGAGGCGGGGTACGGGTGGCCTAGTCGTCTAAGGCACCGCGATTCGCTGTGCAGAGTTGTATCCACGGGGCATGCCAGAAACCTATGATTTCGAATCCAGGTTCGCCCCGATTATGTTTCTAGGTTTGTCAGCACCATCCCCGTGCTCATGGGTTTCACCGAAGTGGTAAACGTCTGTGACCTGCATCACTTCCGGCTTTCCTCCCTCATTAAGCTGACATGCCGCAAAATAACCGGAATGATGTTTAAGGTGGCGTTAAACCCAACTCACTCATTCACTGGTGATGAGGCCTGGTGACTTGGATGGTTATGTATCATCATAGGAGTGGATCATTGCTCATGATATCAATCACTGGATTGTCTGGAACGCCTCGAATATTTACCGGATGGTGTCACATACCTGGAATATTGCTGAGTGCTGGGTTAAAAAACAAACAAAATAATGACACATTATTTCTCTGTTATTGCAGGACATTCGTAAAAGCGACCAGAACCAAGGTTTGGTGACGTCTGTTGTCAGTTGGATTGCTTCTGGTGTGACGTTGCCTTCACTGATGGAACGGAACTCCTTCCCAGAATTCACCTGGCTGGCCTCCATGATCCTGGTGGTCGAGGCAGACTATGAGGCGGACACGAAGCTATGGCTGTCTCTCGTACAGGAGATGTACACGGACACCAAGCTGTCTCCTGATCAAGCTCACAGGGTATGATATGGATGTTCTGAATCATCAGTTATCAATTTATTTTTGATAAAAAATATTTCACATTCTTGAAACTATTCTAGAGGTATTATGTTTGTAGGTTTTTACTGATATGCTTGTTTTAGACAGGCTGTCATTTCATACCTTAAACTAGGGCTGGGATGAGTCCAAATTTACTACCCGGGTACCCCTTCCTCTATTTCCCGACCCTACCCGGGTACCCACTGTAGGTCTGAAGAGAAACAAAATGTTCGATTGGTAATTGTTTTTACCACAGCACTTGCAAAACGTATTAAGATGCATGTATTAAACGATTTGGTCATGAATACACTGAAGCTGACTCAAGTTAGATCTTTATACAACCATATGAAAAGTCAGAAGGAATGGGTGCATAGTCAGAAAGAAATGCATTAGTGACTTGTAGTGTAACCATAGAGTTCAAGACAAATTTTTTCATTAAACTATATATCACGTGACTAACCAACGGGTCCAGGTAGTCCTGTGGGTACCCGGGTCCTACTCGGTACCCACCTGACCCAGCCCTACCTTAAACATTGGTAAAACCATTGGTAAACTATTGGTTAAATTGCTTTTAACATGCTGATTATCATGATGATTCATACAGAGATTCATACGTATTCGATTAATTTCCATTTTCCTGTTTCATATTGTTTGAGAATAGTTTAAAAAAGCTGTAAATTATAAGCGGCAGTGCCTTTCTTTCCAGCGTGTGGTCCCCAAACTGAAGTTAGAACAAGCTCCAGTTTTTGCACGTCTGAACATTTACCGCTGGGCACAGCAAGCTCTTGATACTCCAGTGTCCCATCCATTCCTGCCTGTTGTGTGGCAGAGGTTCTTCCTGCTCTACCTGGGCAGACAGGTGTTTGATTCCAGGTATGTCACATTAACATCCCCCATAGAGACCCGGTGTCCCATCCGTTCCTGCCTGTCGTGTGGCAGAGGTTCTTCCTGCTCTACCTGGGCAGACAGGTGTTTGATTCCAGGTATGTCACATTAACATCCCCCATAGAGACCCGGTGTCCCATCCGTTCCTGCCTGTCGTGTGGCAGAGGTTCTTCCTGCTCTACCTGGGCAGACAGGTGTTTGATTCCAGGTATGTCACATTAACATCCCCCATAGAGACCCGGTGTCCCATCCATTCCTCCCTGTTGTGTGGCAGAGGTTCTTCCTGCTCTACCTGGGCAGCCAGGTGTTTGATTCAAGTTTGATTCCATAAACCTGAAATGCAAAGGTGTTGTCATTTTATGGGGGAAAAAACATCCAAACTCTTCAACACTGTGTATAAGTCGACCCCCTCGAAAGCCCCCTAATTCTAGGTATGAAAAACTCGCCTTATGCACACCCTTAATGGTAGGCCACCCCCATTATCGGACTGGCTGATAATAAAATGGGTGGGACTTGTGTTGCAGTATAACACTGAACGATGTCACTGATTTTATTTGGTTGTCTGTAGTATTTTTGTATTAATAAATGAATAAGGATTTTGTGAATTTACAAAGTATGCACATCGGTTTTTACTTTTATACCTCCATAAACGCAAAATGCTTGGAAGTCAGTTCTTAAATATTTTTGACTCGATATTCATTTTAGCCTGCTGTAACATGTTTACAGTGCTGTTCAAGAATGTATCAGTCATAAAGTAAGTACCATATTTGACGTAATAAGCGCCCCGCTCTAATAAGCTCCAACGGCGATATTTGCTAATATATTTGCTGGTGAACAATCCCAATTAGCACCCCTTCCGATTGATCAATGTACACAAGACTTTTTTTTTGTGTATAATACGCACTTGTGTGTTATATGCACCCTAAATTATGGGCAATTACATTCTGGAAATATATATCTGTCATATATAAACATTTCAGGCTGTCAGCATAAACCACGAAATTTTTCCTTTAGCTTTTGAGAGCGACCTGGGCACTTATTGCGTCGAAAACGGTATTCATTTGAATTCATGGACGTTTATGTTAAATACAGTTATGTTAATGGATCATTTTCCTTCCTGTTAGTCTACCTCAGAGGGCCAGTGTAGGGGAGAGGTTCTTTGACAGCATGAGCTACTCTTCCATGTTGAAGAGGATGAAGAAGAGGCTGGGTGAAGCTGCAGATTACCATATGTATTCACACACCAAGAAGGACAAGGGAAACAACACAGAGGACACAAGTGGCTCTGACGAGGAGACGCCGCAGAGACAGCCGGGATACAGCAGTTCCAAGGAGTTTCACCAGAAGCTGGCCAGGTAGGTGCTTGTTGGTTGTGTCAAGTAGGTGCTTGTTGGTTGTGTCAGGTAGGTGCTTGTTGATTGTGTCAGGTAGAGCATTGGTTGTATCCGGTAGAGGGGGAGTGAAGCTGGCCAGGTAGGTGCTTGTTGGTTGTGTCAAGCAGGTGCTTGTTGATTCTGTCAGGTAGGGGGGGAGTGAAGCTGGCCAGGTAGGTGCTTGTTGGTTGTGTCAAGCAGGTGCTTGTTGATTCTGTCAGGTAGAGGGGGAGTGAAGCTGGCCAGGTAGGTGCTTGTTGATTGTGTCAGATAGAGCATTGGTTGTATCAGGTAGAGGGGGGGGGTGAAGCTGGCCAGGTAGGTGCTTGTTGGTTGTGTCAAGCAGATGCTTGTTGGTTGTGTCAGGTAGAGGGGAATGAAGCTGGCCAGGTAGGTGCTTGTTGGTTGTGTCAGGTAGAGGGGAATGAAGCTGGCCAGGTAGGTGCTTGTTGGTTGTGTCAGGTAGAGGGGGAGTGAAGCTGACCAGGTAGGTGCTTGTTGGTTGTGTCAGGTAGAGGGAAGTGAAGCTGGCCAGGTAGGTGCTTGTTGGTTGTGTCAGGTAGGGGGGAGTGAAGCTGACCAGGTAGGTGTGTGTTGGTTGTGTCAGGTAGGGGAGAGTGAAGCTGGCCAGGTGGGTGCTTGTTGGTTGTGTCAGGTAGAGGGGGAGTGAAGCTGGCCAGGTAGGTGTGTGTTGGTTGTGTAAGGAAGGGGGGGAGTGAAGCTGACCAGGTAGGTGCATTGGTTGTGGCTCTATGCTGTATGTCTCTCTGCAGGATGTACCAGACATTTGCCCTGTGGCTTGATGAACCTCGTCTCCATGACGCCAACCTCTACCTCCCATCCCTCCCGGCCCAGTACGACTCAGCTCGCCTCCTGCAAGTCTTTCAGAATCAAATGGTAAGACGTTTCACCAGTTTTCAGCCTGTGGCTGTGTAGATATTGGCATGGTTTGGTAGCCTTTGCTCATCAAGCTAAAGGTGCAGGTTCGATTTCCCTTTTTGGGTAAGTGGTATGCTCATTTCTGGTGTATAACTTAACAATTATTTATGAGGAATAACCAGATATTAAATATATACATGAAGAAAACATTTTGACTTTCATGACTGACAGGAATGATGACATCTTCCCCAGGCAAGGGAGTTAACTGACTTTAAAATCCAGTTTCCACCCTTGCTGAACTAGGCTAGAATTTCTAGGTTCGATCGTAGCGCCACTAGTGGCGATTATGAGTTGTGTCCCTTCTATGACACTCCTATTGACCAATCAGATTCCAACTCTCATATCGCGTGCATTTGCTTCAAACAAAATGGTGGAGCCCAGTCAAGACTATCTGATTGATAATCAAAACTATATTGTAATAAAACGGGTCTTACTTCGCGAAGTGCATCAAAGCTTTTCAGCACATTGACTAAATTCTTGAAAAGATTTGGAAAACATCTGATGCTGAGTTGCAACAGACAGAAAACTTCCGGGCACTGGATGTCGATTTCGCTATGCGATTTTGATTGGACACTGCATAAACTCGTACTACAGCCATAATATAACTCCTTAATTCCAGCCTTGTTCGGCAAGGGTGGTAACTGAACTTTCATAGTCAGTTAAACCCCTTGCCTCGGGAAGATGGAATGTCTACCGGCTGTATGATAATGCTCATGCAGCTAGTGTATGGGACTTACCGTGACATCTTTGCAGGTGCCATGGCTGGAGTTTGTGGATCTGGAGTCTGTCCGGCACCAGCTGGCGAAATCTGCCGAAGACTGGAGTAAACTGGTGAATTCCGCATCCTCCGATGATGTGAGAAAGACGATGCTCAACCCAGAGCTGGATCCCCTCAAAGGTGAGTTGGTAGGAAACATACACAGTGGTAAACATTCTGTGGCTGGGATACAATATGTGTCTTCCACAGGCTGAAAAACAGGTTGTCATAAAAAAGATAGCTGCTTTGTATGTTGATACTGTTTGTATCTTCAAGTTTGTACAGGGCGGTCGGGTAGCCTAGTGGTTAAAGAGTTCGCTCGTCACGCCGAAGACCCGGGTTCGATTCCCGACATGGGTACAATGTGTGAAGCCTATTTCTGGTGGCCCCCGCTGTGATATGGGTGGAATATTGCTAAAAGCGGCGTAAACCATACTCAGTCACTCACTCACTCAAGTTTGTACATGCAATCGGAAAGGATGATGATGGAGGCAGTAGTAATAGAGAAGATCCTTCATCATTTGATGACAGAGTTAGTTTTTAGTAGGTTGTGTTGTGTCCCTTTAAGTCTCTTCTGTCAGTGTTAGATTACATGACCAACTGGTAAAAGCCCAGTTTGTAAAATTATACATGTTCAGTTGACTGAAGAAAACCACTACCTATACAGTTCTGTTTGAGAGAAAGTCGTATTTCATGATTTCCCCCGTGGTGGGATTTTCCAGGTTAGAACAAGTCCCCGCTTGTCATATGAGACAACTTGGCTGATTCCATGTCATTGTACCATGATGGTGTCGCTTGTTGCTCACAATATCAATACCTGTTTTGTCTGGTCCAAACTCGCTTACTGTAAATCTGGAAATTAATGCGTCTCCAAATTAATATGATTGCTGACCCCTAGCTATAAATGCGATTCAATAGATGAGTAGAGCACCTCTGTAAAAACAGTAAAAAATGTTTTTCTAAACTTACTTACTTACATTAGCAGATTTAACATGCGCTTTCCGACTGCAGTTTATATGTGTACTCTGTTGATAATTGAACCAACAACAGTTCACTGATTGGTATGCGGAGGTATCAACAAGCTTGACACTCTTGACCTAAGCAGTGATAACTCACCGTATACCCATTGTGTAATGTGTATTCCGTGAATGACATTGTTTTGTACTTGTTACTACTCAATAAACTGTGTTTGTGTTTATATTCAAGTTGGTATTTCTGCTATCCAAAGTGTGCAGTGAGGCCGTCTTATTGTTGATAGTCATTTTGGAGACATGAATGCGAAGTTAATTATGCAAGCAAAGACCTCTCACCTTTTTCGCGTTTAATTCACGCTCGCGTTAATGTCAAGATTTACAGTATTTACATGACCTTCTCATGTAGCTGGAATGTTGCTGAGTAAGCATTCAAACAAACAAACAAACAAACAAACAATGAATGATCTTAGGTTGAATATTGGGAGTACTTTCACAATCAAGTTCAGGAAACTCTAAACTAGCTTCCACCCCACTAGGAAAGAAGGTGAGACCGACTTGACAGTTAATCATTGGAAGCACATGCTTCTCCCCGCAAACCTCACCTGCTCATGAAACTTGTGTTAATGTCGTACACACCAGCATCATAATCCTTAATGTGCATCTGTACCCGACAGCTGCAGACCGGATCTTGGTGCGTCTCCGTCACTACGACCCCCCTGTGTCCCCCCCGCCGCTGTGCACCCTGAAGGCGCCGGTGCCAGACATCAGCGCAGCCATCCTGGTGGAGAAACACTCCCTCATACACCTCCTTGATGCTGATCTCAACACGCTCCGGGACTACACAAGGTAACATTGGTCACCTGTTGGGCTCCTCTATAGGTCCACAGCATCCCATGCTAACTGTTGACTGGTTGTCATGATATGGCGTCAATAATGCTGACTGACAAGCAAGAATATTCTTTCAGCTAACCAATATGAAATGATGACAATAATAATAGCCCATTTGTACGCTTGTCGTAAGAGGCGACTAACGGGGTCAGGTGGTCAGGCTCGCTGACTTGGTTAATACGTGTCTGTGTGGATCAATGCTCATGATGTCAATCACTGGATTGTCTGGTCCAGGGAGTCACATTGCCATCTCATCCTCCCGGGTACCCTTTTACTGCTGGGCGAACAGGCACACTCATTATGGCAGTTTGTAACTTTACCATGATTTCTGCTGGGTACAGTATGACACATTCCTAACTAACTTACTCTCTATACTGACATTTCTTGACTTTTAGACCTGTGAAGATTCCGGGGTAGAATAGGTCTTCAGCAACCCATACTTGCCGTAAAAGCCGACTATGCTTGTCGTAAAAGGCAACTAACGGGATCGGGTGGTCAGGCTTGCTGACTTGGTTGATACATGTCATTGATCCCAATTGCGTGGATCGATGCTCATGATGTCAATCACTGGATTGTCTGGTCCAGACCCGATTATTTTACAGACCCCCGTCATATATCTGATTATATAATCTTGATTTTTTATGGTTGATAACTGTTTATGGTTCTAGGTTTCATTGTTTATGTAATTGACATTTATTTATTTGAAGGGTGTTTTCAACTCGAGTGGCCCAGCACTGTGCTGTAGATGGAATCTACCTGGACCTGTTACCTGTGTTGTACTCAAATGAACTAAACCAGGTGAGAACTGTCATCACAAGCTGGTCCAAGTGAATAAGTCCCTAGGACAAGTATACTTGTTTAGAGGTTACACACAACCAAATGTTTTCCCATAGACTTCTATAGTAACGTTATGATTTTTTTTTAAATAACTAAGCATTCAACAGCTATTACCTGTACGTGTGTGCACAGTTTGGCCTTAGAGCAGCAATAAAAAAAATAAAAATGACTAGTTTAGTCAGCTCCTTTTCCGAGTACCGGAAGCTAAACACACCACCCCCAGTTTCGCACCAAATGTCACCTACTTGAAAATAGCTGCGGTCACATTCAACATGTTGAAAAAGACAGTACTAAATATAGAAAAACATGGTCAGTTTTAATAACTGGATGGATGTACATTTGAAAGACATAAAAATCTTACAGAATATCCCCCAATCACAGCCTGCAGATGTCTCTCAATCTGCACTGAAGGCTCCCTACGAAAACCGCACTGTCCAAACTGGTTCTGATTTGGCGTAGTAGAACCTGTACCCAGACCGAAAGCCCACTTTACAACAGGTTGTTATTATCCCCCGACCCAACGAAGCGGAGCATAACCCAGAAACCGTTCAATATTTTTTCATCAAACTTTGCAGGTTTGTCAAGTACATGCTGAACTGGTGCCTTTTGCTATTTAGAAATTTTAGAAAGTTTTATTTTTTACGTTTCCATGGCAACAAGATGGACTTAGGTTCTGTGAGGGTAGGGTTCGTTTCCGGAGCATAACCCAGAAACCGTTCAATATTTTTTCATCAAACTTTGCAGGTTTGTCAAGTACATGCTGAACTGGTGCCTTTTGCTATTTAGAAATTTTAGAAAGTTTTATTTTTTACGTTTCCATGGCAACAAGATGGACTTAGGTTCTGTGAGGGTAGGGTTCGTTTCCGGAGCATAACTCAGAAACCGTTCAATAATTTTCATCAGACTTTGCAGGTCTGTCAAGTACATGCTGAACTGATGCCTTTTGCTATTTAGAAATTATAGAAAGTTTTATTTTTTACGTTTCCATGGCAACAAGATGGACTTAGGTTCTGTTAGGATAGGGTTAGGTTTGTTTAGATTTAATTATGTCATAAATTCAGCAACAGGGGTGGGGGATATAGCCACGTTAGTGGCAAACTCTTGTTTGTTATCCAACAAAGGTACAATTGTTGCCCTTATTGCTAAAATAGAGCTGAAACTGTCACAATACCTCTCTCCAGGATTATGTCCCCAGATCACTTTTCTCGTTGTTAAGAGCTTGGATTCTGCTGTAGAATTGTCCCCTGCAACACCTTTGACAAGACACGACAAAATGGATTGGGTGGTCAGATTTGGTGACTTAGGGGTGGAGGGGTAGCCAAGTGGTTATGGCGATTGCTCTTAACGCCAAAGCCCGGGGTTCCATTCCCCACATTGGTCCAATTTGTGGAGCCCATTTCTGGTGACCTTCCATCGTGATGTTGCTGGAATATTGCAAAAAGCGGCATTAAACCACACTCATGCAATGGTGACTTGGTTGATTGCTTATTGTACCTGGCGGTGTATGACACTACTCCTGGGCGGTCGGGTAGCCTAGTGGTTAAAGTGTTCGCTCGTCACGCCGAAGACCCGGATTCAATTCCCGACATGGGTACAATGTGTGAAGCCCATTTCTGGTGTCCCCCGCCATGATATTGCTGGAATATTGCTAAGATTGGAGAAAACACGCTCACGAGGTTTTGGTAGACAGAGCATGCCCTGGGGAGAGGGAAAAACCAATTGGGCGAGGGAAAGTGTTTTTCCATACTTATAAACCGAAAAAAGAAACTTAAAACAACATTTATCCACATTTTTATGTTTCGAACATACTTTCCATGAACCTTAGGAAACGCGCATAAAATATCTGTTGCTGGCGTACGGATCTTGAAAAGGACATTCTAAAAAACAGTGAGGCTTATCAACACCTCTGTAGCCTCGTGGTACACTCACTGGGCTACAGATATGAAGGTTGTGAGTTCGATCCTCGGGAATATACAGAAAACATTTGTCATTTGATTTTACATTTCATTACATGTTACAATCTAAAATGGAAGTTATATTAATAAAATGCCCAGGACATTATATTAAATTCCTGGGATATTGTATAAAATCCGTGGGATATTATATAAAATCCCAGGGACATTACAACGTCCCTGTTTATGAGATTTAACCCGACTGGAAAGTAAAACCTCACAATAGGTTTTAATGCCTATAGAAAGAAGTCTCTTACTTAATAGCGATCCCAATGAACAGGTTTATAAAAGCGGCGTGAAACCGTACTCACTCACTCACTCACTCACTCACATTACTCGTTTTATCAATCACTGGTTTGAGCAAGAAACAAACAACGGGGTAAAATGGGAATGAGGTGGTCACAGCGGTATAATGATGACATCTTTCAAAACCCTTCAAAATGGCAAATTTCTACTGGTCCCTATGCTATCCTTGTTAAACTGTGGTGGCGTGGTGTCTCAGTGAGCTAACACTATATATTGGGCAGTTTGGCAAGGACTATAGGACTAGTGTCAATTTCTATTGCTGTGGTCACAATGTGTGATCGATCGTGTGACGTCATACACTGATGGATCCTTGTTCTGGCGCTTACTTTCATAGTTACAGACTGCTTTGAGTAGCGAAGTCTCTCACCTTAAGTTATCATTGAAAAGATGTTTGTGACAAAAGAAAACATTCCAGTTCAAGACAAAGTTGACACTTCTCTTCCTCAGGTGACCTTGACCATTGAATGTAAGAGTAAGGTGAACCCGCTGCACAGGTGCACTAACCCAGCTGTGGCAACAGTTCAGGTAAGTCGGGATGTTTGCTGTCTCTGTGAGGCCTTCGCAGAGGGTGACCTCCCTGGTGTAGTGGGTAGAGCATCTTGCCGGAGAGCGGAAGGCCGGTGGTTCTATCCCTGGCTGCATCATACCAAAAGAGGGGCGGTCGGGTAGCCTAGTGGTTAAGGCGTTTGCTCGTCACACCGAAGACCCGGGTTCGATTCCCGACATGGGTACAATGTGTGAAGCCCATTTCTGGTGTCCTCTGCAGTGATATTGCTGGAATATTACTAAAAGTGGGGTAAAATCAAACTCACTCACTCATACCCTAAAGACGTCAAGAGATTGTTCTTAACAACAACAACAACAACAACAACAACAACAACAATAATAATTACATTTGTTATGGGCTTAACTCCATACACAGCGCCAGATAAAATAGGAAAAAATCTGCTGATACAAGGTCATGGATACGAGACAAAGAGACACATGGCGTGGATTTTAGATTTGATAAAAGAGTCATGGAGAGGGTTCCATAGGGTATTGCTGAGTGTGGCATTAAACAACAAACAAACAAACAAACAAACTTAACACTTAGGGATTTTTCTGTGCAGGTGAATGAGAAGACCATTAACAAAAGTGTCCAGCGTAAGATGGACGAGAATCGGGCGGAGTACAAGCAGGTGATGATCGAGTGTCTCCTGCCCCCACCCCCAAGCGTCTGCACGGCAGCTGTACATGTGGAGAACGCAATCACGTCAGTAACCTATAATCCCTGTCTCACACCTCAGACTTAGAATCAGGCTCTGTCTGTCCATCTTGATGTATGTCCCCCAGTTATTGGTTAATTTTCTCAAGAATTTGTTTAAGTCATGGGAAGCATTTGACCATTTTGCTGTTCTTTGGCAAGGTATCTCAAAAATAGAGGTTATCATGCGAGTGTGTATGGGGATGGTAAATATTCTGCATTAGGAATAAACATTGTATTTAGCGAGCCTTGGCGAGCTAAATACATAGTGTTTATTCCTAATACAGGATATTTACCATCCCCAAACACACAAGTGTGATAACCTCTTTATCATCTAATGTCATTCTTTAATTCTTTGCTTCAAAATCGCTTTCCCTCTCTCACAAACAATACCGAAACATTGCGAGTTTTCCTGGAATGCGTGCATTAATATTTATTACGTCACAGGGTAAGTGATGTGTCAGTCGGACAGTGACAGTAGCCAATATAGTTCCAACTGAAATATCTTTCTTATACAGTGGCGAAGCAACATATACACAAAACAACAATTGTTTTGAATTG
This sequence comes from Haliotis cracherodii, assembly GCF_022045235.1. NCBI lineage: Eukaryota > Metazoa > Mollusca > Gastropoda > Lepetellida > Haliotidae > Haliotis > Haliotis cracherodii. The sequence continues at coordinate 59,676,121 of NW_027266319.1, read as the reverse complement.
CCTTTCGCGGCAATCCATCGGTCTGTCTGCTAGAGTAACTGCCCTTTGTCAAAGGGAAGCTACTCTAATCCTAGTCTATGAGACGTCACGGCCACGGTCGGACGTTGTTGACAGTCAGTCTGTCCTGTCATAACGTTAAGAAGTGTAGTCAGATGTACACACAGCGACAAAACGAAACAAGGTAACAATTAAAACATATTTCGGCCAAATCCAACTATTTTAATTTGTGGAGAAAGGTTCAAGCCACAGAGGTCTACAAGCACAGATATGGCTACTGATCCCGCTTGGCTCGGCCTCGTGCCCTTGCAAAATTGTGTCAAAATTTATATCTCCAAATTTGCCAAAACTTATAAAATGCCTTAGCTACGTCACAGTTAGACACTGATTTTCAGTATATTAGACTGTTCTTTTGATAATGAAAGCAATTATCTCTGTAGTTTATCCAGATTCCCGATGGTTAATTCTGACTCGATCGCCGATTGACGAGGGCGACGCCACATTTGTTTATAAACAGTGAAAGTAGTCCCTACTTGACCTTTGATATTTGCATCTCTATTCGCATATGACCCCAACGGATATCGTTTTTATCCGTTGGCTTTATCCTGCCGAGAAACCTACCCATGATATGATAAATATATGTTCTTCTGTCCTGTGTATGGCAAGGGACTTGGCCACTTTGGAGGCAAATACCTGTATCCCCAACTATCACTTGCTGTAAATCATTAGAAATACATGTTCAAACTCCAATTACCGTTAACCAAAGGTTCCATGATCTGCAGTCTTCAATTAGCTAGAATTCCAGCTAGTAAAATTTTGTTTTGTAAGATATTTGTATGGCATGACTCATGTTTAATGGTTTCTCCAAAGAGATAATTTATGTCTACGACCTGCAGTGTTCTTGTCTTTCCTCCAAAATTTAATTCTGACATTCCGTGACAGGACAGACATGGTGTTCAAAGCAGCTTAAGGACCAACTCACTCTCAAATTTCATGGATGTTTTGTCCTGATAGGCAAGATATTTGTGTTATGGTGGCAAGCACGAAGAATTGAGTTTAATAAGATTTCAGTTTTTGCTGACATTACTGCAGACTTGGGCTAGCCTCTGAGCAAGTCTCCTCTATTGTAAGTGAAAACAAACGTCCTCCTGAGGCAAGGGCGTTAACTGACTACGAGAATCCCGTTTCCGCCCTTTCCAAACAAGGCTGCAAAATTTGGTTAATTGTAGGATTTGCAAAGCATGTGTGCCCATAGAGCCCAAAAATTCCAGCCTAGTTCGGCAAGGGTGAAAACTGGACTTTGACTGTCAGTTAACTCCCTTGCCTCGGGAAGATGCCATTACATGACAATACAACACTTTAAAGTGACTCTATCTACTCTATGTGTCCCCAGGATGCTGATCAAGCTGTCTCAGTCATCGACAGATGAGAGCCGACTTGCCACCCTGTTTGACATTGCCAACACTTTGTTCTACCACCTGGCCACCATGATCAACGAGGACACCAACTTCTACCTCCCCACCAAGCAGTTCTTCTCCTCGTGCCTCGAGATACTTGGCCAGGTAGGGGCCACCATTTGATATTTGATAACCTGGGATGGTTTTAAAACAGGTAGTCCATTCCCGTAAAAATAGTTGCCCTGATCTTTTGCAAAATGGAATAAATTGTTTACTGTGAGTCCACAAAAATTGTTTGGCACTTTCTTTTTTGTGAAAAAAAATTATGTTGAATTTTATTTTGAATATTTTATTTTGAATATTTCCTACTACCACCAAGATCTGCACCTGCGGCGGCTCCACTCAGGTTCACGCCCCGAGCTTTGGTGCTCACCCTGGTCAAAATATGATGTGTCTTAAATGAAAAAAATTGGCTGTTGCTGTCATTAATTATTATTGTTTTATTTTATTAATTTGTATAGTGCAGGGGCGGTCGGGTAGCCTAGTGGTTTAAGCGTTCGCTCGTCACGCTGAAGACCCGGGTTTGATTCCCAACATGGGTACAATGTGATATAACTGGAATACTGTTAAAAGCGGTGTTAAACCCAACTCACTCACTCACTCACTCATGCTATGATATTTGGAACTGATGGTAATCATTATGTATTATATGATGATTGCCATTGATGACATTGCCATATAAGTACTGTAACAGTAAGTACTAACTGATTTAAAAATCATAACGCAGTCATCAGAGAACTGAGATTTTATTTAATTAGGGCACCGGTTTTGTCTGGTGCAACTAGGTTTTCATGTCCAGATGCCCCTGGTGCAACTAGGTTTTCATGTCCAGATGCTCCTGGTGCAACTAGGTTTTCATGTCCAGATGCACCTGGTGAAACTAGGTTTTCATGTCCACATGCTTCTGGTGCAACTAGGTTTTCATGTCCACATGCACCTGATGCAACTAGGTTTTCATGTCCAGATGTTCCTGGTGAAACTAGGTTTTCATGTCCACATGCATCTGGTACAACTAGGTTTTCATGTCCAGATGCTCCTGGTGCAACTAGGTTTTCATGTCCACATGCACCTGGTGCAACTAGGTTTTCATGTCCCCATGCACCTGGTGCAACTAGGTTTTCATGTCAAAATGCACCTGGTGCAACTAGGTTTTCATGTCAAAATGCACCTGGTGCAACTAGGTTTTCATGTCCAGATGCTCCTGGTGCAACTAGGTTTTCATGTCGACATGCACCTGGTGCAACTAGGTTTTCATGTCAACATGCACCTGGTGCAACTAGGTTTTCATGTCGAGATGCTCCTGGTGCAACTAGTTTTTCATGTCAACATACATCAGTGTAAAAAATAATATAACTGGTTCTCAGGCAATGGTTTTTGAAAATATAGTGCAGGCAGGCTGTGGATTGTGTTTGTTTTGTTTTTTCGGTTTCTTTTTTTTTTTCAAACTAGTATGTAACCAAACAGACAGTTGTGTAACCAAATAAACAGGTATTTACAGTCAGCCTGGGAAAGGCCTCCCTACATAAATGTATTCCATGGTGAGTAAAATACTGGAATACAATATTTGACTACCGTTGGACTTGGAATATTTAAAAAAATTTTGGTTGTTTTTTTATCATGGAAATAAAAGAAAAACGTGCAGCGGTGCCTGAGAAACAAGCCTATTTTTTTTTAAGCCTTTAATCAAGTTCCTTAAATAAAGCCCTGTCATTTGATGTGGTGTTTCAGGAATTCTTGTCCCGAGACTCCAGCCAAACTCAGCTTCTGCTTCAGTTCTGTCTGGACAACCCCAATCTCTCCTGCCACGTGTCGCAGCACTTCATCCCCAACAACAGCCCGGAGACGTACGTGCTGATGTATGAGCAACTCATTCATATACTGCAACAGAGAAACATGGACCTGGTCTTTGCTCTACTCACTAAGGTATGACACTGCCACACTACCATATGTAGGTCTGAAAATCATGGACCTGGTCTTTGTTCTACTCACTAAGGTAAGACACTACCATATGTAGGTCCGAAACACATGGACCTAAAATCTAGGGTCCATCTTGAACATGAACTCAGTGAAGACCCAGGTTCGATTCCTCACATGGGTACAATGTGTGAGGCCCTTTTCTGGTGTCCTCTTCCGTCATATTGCTGGAATATTGCTAAAAGCAGTGTAAAAGCATACTCACTTGCTCAGGCACACCTCTTTTAAAATTTTACTGTTTCTGTAGATTAATACCACCATCCAAAATATGAAATAAAATTAATTTCCGTAATGAATCAAAGTTACGAGATCAGAGTTATAATACTTGATTCATGATTTGCATTTTTGGTTTACTTTATTTATACATTCGCAGAATCAAATTTCTGGAAAGATAAACTCTTTCATATTTCAGCTAGTGAAATTAAAAACTTACGATTAACTTTGAAGTCCAGTTGACCCACCAAGACAGCAATATTTTTAGACTGTTTTATGCACAGTTTCAATGTATGTCTTCTGGGGACTGGACTCTCAAATGCAGGGATATTGAAACCTGATGTGAGTGTAGGTGAATGTATGGAGCTCTGTGTTTCAGTTCGACGTGTGGACTTGGCTGCAGACCTCCAATCCTCCACAGGTGGACAGGAAGAGGTTTGTGGGTATCTTAGGTTCAGCTCTCATGTCCTGTGGAGCTGAACCAGAGAGGAAGACCAAGCTTGTTTTTGATGTAAGTGTTCCGCGAGGAGACCCATGAATATCCAGGGTAGAATCGGTCTTCAGCAACCCATGCTTGCCGTAAAAGGCGATTATGCTTGTCGTAAAAGGCGACTAACGGGATTGGGTGGTCAGGCTTGCTGACTTGGTTGATGCATGTCATCGATCCCAATTGCGAGGATCGATGCTCATCATGTCAATCACTGGATTGTCTGGTCCAGACTTGATTATTTACAGACTGCCGTCATATAGCTGGAATATTGTTGAGTGTGGCATTAAACAACAAACAAACAAATAAACAGTCTACAATGACACGTACTGTCTCCCACAGCTCTACTGCAGTCATCTCAACTCGTACTTGCAAACCAACTTCCCCCAGAATCTGTCTGATGTCCTCTCTCTGGTTATACAAGGTAGGCTGCTGGAACACCACCCTCCTTCTCACATTTTCACCTTGCTACTGTCAGATTCGGAATATACAATGTTCAAGCTTCGTTTCTAATTGGGGTTAAGTGTTCAGGATTTTGGATCAGAATCGGTCACTGGTACCTCATGCTTTTGGATCTCACTGTATTGTGGATTGAGTGGTCTAGCTCATCGACTTCGCTCATAGTGTGTCATCACCTTTAGACAGCATGAGGGTGGCGGGGTAAAAGCATTTGCTCGTCGCCCTGAAGACAGTGGATTCGATTCTGCCAATGGGTACAATGTGTGAAGCCATTTCTAGTGTCCTTCATATGATATTGCTGGAATATTGTTAAAGTTGGCGTAATACCATCCTCACTCACTCACTCACTCACTCACTCACTCACTCACTCACCCATAAGGGGTTAAAGCGTTGGCTCGTCACGCAGAAGAGCCGGGTTCGATTTCCGACATGGGTACAATGTGTGAAGCCCATTTCTGGTGTCCCTTGCCGTGATATTGCTGAAATATTGCTAAAAGCGGCGTAAAACCATACTCACTCACTCACTCACCCATACTGTAGTAGAATAGAACTCTTGTCTTGACCCAAGCAGTGACAATTCACAGGATGACATTGTTTATATATTTGTTACAAGTGCTGCTCAATAAACAGTGATGTGGAATACATAGTTGTTTGTTTTCAGCGTAAGACTAAGTTGATAGTCTAAGTTGGTATTTCTGCTCTCCGAAATATCTTATTGTTGATATAAATTCGATGTTAAATAATGCGAGCAAAGACTACTCGCATTTTTCGCATTTAATTCATGCTCGCATAAATTTCAAGATTTACAGTATATGGAGTCTTCAGTACTCTTAATTAAATTGCAGGAATTAAAAAAGTGTTCTGGCAGTAGGGTAGCCTAGTGGTAAACTTACTCACTCATTCAAAAAATACTTGTCACTCATGTATGATCTGACTTCACGTTTCCTCTAAGAAGCAGCTAAAATTGAAATTCCATTCGATGTGTTCTCTGTTTACGACTTGGGTGACAGCAGGCAGGTTACTGTGTTGACAGGCTCAGCGGTGGAGAGGCTTCATGTTCAGTGTTGGGAGATATTACTTGGCGAGTGCTTCACCCCAGTCACCCAGAGTCTGGCTCCCCAACAACGGAAGCCATCAATCTGCTTCTCCTTGTGTGACGTGGAGGCATGCACAGATACAGTCCTCGCCACAACACAGGTGAGATCCTCTATAGGCGGCCATCTGGTCAAAAAATGTAAAGTGGATCGAAATAAAGAATGAAAGTACGCAATAATAGTCAAATGTTACGAATAAAGAATGAATGTTACAAATAAAGGTCATTGTTTACTTAAAAAATAAGGGATTCTCAAATTCAAAATACAAAATATTACCAATGAACAAGTTGCAAACGAAAGACGTCATATGTAAAGAAAGAACAATGTGTACGAAAGAACGTCAGTGCACAAAAAGGACACTAAACTGTTAAAGGACAACAATAAAGAATTCAAGATGGCTGTAATTTGTATAACGTTCCGAGTGCACGAGGAATGACGTAATACTTTGAGCACTTTGGCATGCATTTATCACAAAGGAATAATCTGATTAAACTTGGAATGTTTTACAAATCGTCAGCATGTTTAGATGATTGCCATAGTTTCACACAGATGATGGCCCATTTTCACACATGGCAGTAATTATGTCTAAAGGTGTTCCTAGATCATGGAACATACATAGCAGCCTTTGAGAGATCAATCTCATTAAAATCAGATGTTAGTTCTCGCTACCGCTTAACAAAGATCTGAGGACATCTCATTACCGGTCACGTCAGACGACCTTTGACCGACCAATGGATTGACCAATCAGAAGGGAGCTTTCTCGTGCTTAATGCCACCATTTTCAAATTGGCGACAATGCTTTGAAACATATTTTGACAAATTCTTGATTACAAATTTGAAACCTGAACAAAAGAACATTCTGTAATGGCTAATAGATTGTCTAGATTGTATGGATTCAGTCGTTAAACACACAACTATCGTTCGGAAAAACCCGTGTTAAAGTTTTCAAGGTTGCATGATTAGAAATCACATTCCGACTATCACTTCCAGAATCTGGTAAGCAACTCTCTGATTAATTGGATGAAAGGTTGTTTTGACGTGACCCCTTATGATCTTTGTTCAGCGGTAGCAAGAACTTAGGTCTGATTTTAATGAGATTGTTGAGAGATGTACCTCCTGTGTTCTGACTGTTCTACCTGATACAGTGGACAGACCCAAAGTCGCCCCATGACGTGATGAAACAATAATACTGTACTGTATACATGAGTATAGCATCACAATAAAGTCGTGAAGGAGATGTACCTCCTGTGTTCTGAAAACATGTATCGTGTTCTGCCCGACGCAGCTGACGGAGACCCTACAGTGGCTGTCCAATCAGTTCATGCAGCTTCGCCTCCAAGACTCGGAGACCGCCTCGTTTGGCCTCTACCCCAAGTGGAACCGCTACATCCCCTATGTGTCCCACTTCCTTGGGGGACTCATGAGAAGCTTCGTCACAAAGATGCTGCCGAATTTCACAGAGATGAACCCATACCAAGGTCTGAATATTGTATTGGCAAAGCGCTTGTAGAAACAAAATTTTCCTTTAACTTTTTTCATGGTTCCAGTAAGATTCCTTCATGTATGTCCTTTATGTTTCAGGTCAGGGTAGTTAATCCTTTTTGATAAGTTTTCTGGAATACAAATTTGTCTAATTTAAAGGACAAGAAAAGTGTTGTATGGACGACTGATGAAATAGGTCTGCTCTAGCCATATGACAGACATATGCTCATCTGTTTAGGAATTGTGCTTATGACAACAGACCAAAGGTAAAGGACCCTGTTCTACAAAGTAGGGCTGGGACGGGTAACTCGGGTACTTGGGTTGGATGGGGCCTCAGTGGGATCCGGGTACCCACAGGACTACCTGCAACCGTGGTTAGTCAAGTGATATATTGTTTCATGACAAAAATTATCTGAAACTCTGTGGTTACACTACAAGTCACTAATGTTCCCATTTCTTTCTGACAATGCACCCATTCCTTCTGACTTTTATATGTTTGAATAAAGATAAAACTACATGCAGTAAACTTCAGTGTATGCATGACCAGATCGTTTTACACGTGTATCTAAATACAATTTGCCAGGGCTACGGTCAAACTTTTCCAAATTGGACATTTTGTACCTATCTCTAGATATCTACAGCGGGTACCCGGGTAGGGTTGGGTAATAGGGAGGGGGGTACCCGGGTAGTAAATTTTTTACTCATCCCTGCCCTACCACAAAGTGGTCTTGGCCCGATGTTATTGCCAGGAACTCATATCATAAAATAACACAGAGGTTACTTTCTGAAATTGGCCAAGCCTCATAATGCCATCTTCCCGAGGCAAGTGAGTTAACTGACTATAAAAGTCCAGTTTCCACCCTTGCCGAACTAGGCTGGTATTATGGAGTTACATTTTGGCTGGACTAACGAGTCTATGCATAGTCCAATCAAAATCGCACACCGAAATCGAAATCCGGTTCGTAAAGTGTCATGCAGATTTCGGTCGACTGCAGATTTTGCAAAACATGTGCACTGCGAACTTGTTGTCAACAGATATTTTCGAAATCTTTTCATGTTTTTAATCAAGGTGCTCACGTGATTTGATGCACTTCACGTTGTAAGACTTGTTTTATCACAAGATAGATCAGACCGTCTTGACTGGGCGCCACCTTTTTGTTTGAAGCAAATGCAAGTGATACGAGAGGTTTAATCTGATTTGGCAATAGGAGAGGCATAGAAAGGACATAACTTGTAATTACCACTGGTGGAGCAACGATCAGGCCCAGGAATTCCAGCCTAGTTCGGCAAGGGTGGAAACTGGACTTTTAAAGTCAGTTAACTCTCCTGCCTCGGGAAGATGCATAATGCAATCATCGCAGCCATTGTCATATCTCATACACATTAAAAATTGACCCAAACTAGAATTCATTTCACAAACATAGCTGGAATATTGCTGAGTGCCGGGTTATACATCAAACAATAAAACAAACATTGTAGTCTCAGCGCTATGGCTGTTATAGCTCCCATTCTTTAACTTGGACACTCTTCCATTGTTGTGTCAGTCCCTTTGTGGAACTTGTCCAGGGACCACTGTCACATTGTAGTCTCAGCGCTATGGCTGTTATAGCTCCCATTCTTTAACTTGGACACTCTTTCATTGTCATGTAAGTCCCTTAGTGGAACTTGTCCTGGGACCATTGTCACATTGTTATCTCAGCGCTATGGCTGTTATAGCTCCCATTCTTTAACTTGGACACTCTTCCATTGTTGTGTCAGTCCCTTTGTGGAACTTGTCCAGGGACCACTGTCACATTGTAGTCTCAGCGCTATGGCTGTTATAGCTCCCATTCTTTAACATGGACACTCTTTCATTGTCATGTAAGTCCCTTTGTGGAACTTGTCCTGGGACCATTGTCACATTGTAGTCTCAGCGCTATGACTGTTGTAGCTCCCATTCTTTAACTTGGACACTCTTCCATTGTCATGTAAGTCCCTTTGTGGAACTTGTCCAGGGACCACTGACACATTGTTATCTCAACACTATGACTGTGGTATCTCCCATTCTTTAACATGCAAGCTCATAGCTGTGTCCTGTTGTCTGTGTCAGTGCTGGACATGACATGGAAGCAGGTCCTGGACCTGTTTGCTGCGTGGATCCAGCCCCTGAGCAACCCCCAGCAGACCTGGTACCCCTGGATAGAGAGTGACAGCCTCTTGGCTCTGGAGATGGTGGCCATGTTCCGCAAGGTGGTGGACTACATCAGAATACAGTTCTCAGGTAAACTCCCTCACTGAACTAATGACTCATCAAGTACAGTACATGGTTATAGACCTATGAAGATCCGGGGTGGAATAGATCTTCAGCAACCCATGCTTGCCGTAAAAGGCGACTATGCTTGTTGTAAGAGTCAACTAATGGGATCGGGTGGTCAGTCTCGCTGACTTGGTTGATGCTTGTCATCATATTCCAATTGCATGGATGGATGCCCATGATGTCAATCACTGGATTGTCTGGTCCAGACTCGATTATTTGCAGGCCGCAGTCATATAGCTGGAATATTGCTGAGTGTGGCGTTGAACGACAAACCTACCATTATTGTTATTTCCTTTATTATGCTAAAATTATGTTTGATTGGGTGAAATAACAACTGATTGGCACTGATTTGCACAATGTTTTTAGCCCTTTTATAAAAGAAGATGATTTGTTACTTGGAAGTACACAATGCACAAGAATTCAGACAATTTCTCAACAGGACCCATAAGTCACCAAGCTAAACTCTGTGGATCGTTGGTCATTTCTGGATATTGGTAACTGCAGAATATGACAACATTCACTTCATGATGCATATACTTCTCAACTTTAAATATGTTTATTTTGCCATAATACATACTGACTCTAATATGTCAAGTATATATTAAAAAAATATGACACATTGACATATGTGATATTCGCTATCAGTGGAGTAGTATAATAATAACAATATGTGTGACCCGGCCGGGGAAAAGGGACCTTATGGGTGCTAAGATACAATTGTGCTGTGACATGATAAAAACGTTAGACGTCAACTTGCTTCAGGGAAGATAGCCATGTGTGATGTCATGTATCTCTGTAATAAGTTTGAATTGAAGGCCGTGAACTATATTTTTGTGTTCCGAAGATGTTGTAGTTTTAAAATATAATAAAAAGTCAAAATGTGATTTTCAACCTATAAGGTCCCTTATGGTTGGTCACAAATGTTGACATTAACAAAAAGCCTGACAGGAGTTTTTTGTGTGTGCAGCCAAGATGGCGGACATGGATGGTCGAGTGCTAGGCATGCTGCTGATGTACCACATGAACTGCCTGTCCACCCCCGCCCTGCCCATCTGCATCGCCGACATCTACAACCAGGAGCTGAGGCAGCTCCCCTGGGAGCAGCTCAAGCCTGACCTGCAGCTCCTGGAGATGATGGCACAGGTGATGGATGACCTTTCTGTCAGTAACAGTGAGTGAGTGAGTGAGCTGGGTTTAGCGCCGCTTTTAACATCATTCCAGTTATATCACGGCGTGTCAGCTTAATGTTGGAGGAAAGCCCGAAGTGATGCAGGTCTCAGACGTTTACCGCTTCGGTGAAACCCACAAGCAAGGGTATGGTGCTGACAAACCTAGAAACATAATCGAGGCGAACTGGGATTCGAAACCACAATCACAGGTTTCTGGCGTGCCCAAGGGACGCATCTCTGCACAGTGAAATATGGCGACTTAGACCACAGGGCCACCCGTGCCCCCCTGTCAGTAACAAGTCAGTAGTGTAGTAGTAAGGTTGTAAGTGATCGCTGTAATTGAGACATCCTGGCTGGCAGACATTGTGGGCTGTGCATGGTGGGAGTTGCAGGCGGGTGGAATCAGGTAACTTAGGGGTCGATGATTTATGATTAATTGGCCGCAAAAGGTGAGTATCACTATGGCCACATAAAACAGATGTCAATACAGGGAATTTTTTATGTAAACAGCTTTAATTCCACAGTATCAAATGGTCGGTTTAATTTAAAAATTATATGATTTCTGTATAGAAACTAGAGGTTCACATTATCATGTTTATTATATTTTTTTTAAATTTGGAGCTTTGACATGCAACCCTGTATATTGATTTTTATTGATTTATATTGACCCTGTGAAGGTCTGGGTAGAATAGGTCTTCAGCAACCCATGCTTGCCGTAAGAGCGACTATGATTGTTGTAAGAGGCAACTGTTGGGATCGGGTGGTCATTCTCAGTTACTTGGTTGATGCATGTGATCATATCCCAATTGCATAGATCGATGGTCATGATGTCAATCACTGGATTGTCTGGTCCAGACTTGGATTATTTACAGACCGCCGTCATATAGGTAGAATATTGCCGAGTGCGGCATTAAACAACAAACGTTGATTTCTCACTGTGATTGTTATCCATTTATATCAGCTGCTTGAAACATATTGCACAATTTGAAAGGTGGATCAAATGTTAAACCAGTTCTTATTTACTTCTCAGTTGAAGGAGCGTGTGACCGCACCATGCTTCCACCTGATTGGCTACATCCTGACGAAAGTGACGTGGAATGAGCTGGTGCAGTACCTCATGATCTACCAGCCCCCAGACATGACAGCCAGGTTCCAGTCAGCCCTGCTCATCCTGCTGGTGCAGTGCTATGGGGACAAGTCCCTCCTGGAGGTGGGTGGGGATAGTTGATGGAGGGGGTGGGAGTCATCTCTGCTCATCCTGCTGCGGCAGTGCTATGGGACAAGTCACTCCTGTAAGTGGGTGGGGATAGTTGATGGAGGGGGTGGGAGTCAGCCCTGCTCATCCTGCTGGTGCAGTGCTATGGGGACAAGTCCCTCGTGGAGGTGGGTGGGGATAGCTGATGGAAGGGGTGGGAGTCAGCCCTGCTCATCCTGCTGGGGCAGTGCTATGGGGACAAGTCCCTCCTGGAGGTGGGTGGGTGGGGATAGCTGATGGAGGGTGTGGGAGTCAGCCCTGCTCATCCTGCTGGTGCAGTGCTATGGGGACAAGTCACTCCTGGAGGTGGGTGGGGAGAGCTGATGGAGGGGTTAGGAGTCTTATCTACCTTTACGTTTGAATAAAATGCATTGAATGGGGCTTGAATTTGGCAACCATTGTTAATGTAGCAAATTATTGTTCTATAACACAATGGATCAAATATTGAAACACTGGAGTGTGTCCATATAAGAATCAGTAGCCTGTTCATATTATGTCAGTTATCATATTGCTTGTAATATCTTCACTTCACTTAATCACTGGTTTGTCTGGTCTAGGTTATTGACAGGCCGCTGACTCGACACAACAAACATCCCCTTAATCAACCACTGACTTATATTTGTTTGTGAATGCTCCTCTTCCAGAAACCGGAGAGTGTCAAGTTGTTGACAGCTGCAGAGAACTTCAACTGGCTGTACGTGGGGTCGTCCAGCTATAAGGTGGCTAGCAACTGGTTCATGCAGTGCTGTGACCCCGTCTGTGTCCTGGCAGAGAGGTCGTCCGCTCTTGCATTGGGGCTGAAGTAAGTCACTGTTGTTATATAACCAGGACCTCTTCTGTTCTTTACACTGTGTCTCATGTTAGTTGTTGTTTACATCTGCTGATACCACATCTCCAGGACCTCCTCTGTCCTTTACACTGGGACTAAAGTAAGTGGCAATTGTCATCTCCAGAACATCCTGTGTCCTTTACACTTGGACTCGTGTAAGTGGCAATTGTCATCTCCAGGACCTCCTCTGTCCTTTACACTGGGACTCGTGTAAGTGGCAATTGTCATCTCCAGGACATCCTGTGTCCTTTACACTTGGACTCGTGTATGTGGCAATTGTCATCTCCAGGACATCCTGTGTCCTTTACACTGGGACTCGAGTAAGTGGCAATTGTCATCTCCAGGACATCCTGTGTCCTTTACACTGGGACTCGTGTAAGTGGCAATTGTCATCTCCAGGACCTCCTGTGTCCTTTACACTTGGACTCGTGTATGTGGCAATTGTCATCTCCAGAACATCCTGTGTCCTTTACACTGGGACTCGAGTAAGTGGCAATTGTCATCTCCAGAACATCCTGTGTCCTTTACACTTGGACTCTTGTATGTGGCAATTGTCATCTCCAGAACATCCTGTGTCCTTTACACTGGGACTCGTGTATGTGGCAATTGTCATCTCCAGAACATCCTGTGTCCTTTACACGGGGACTCGAGTAAGTGGCAATTGTCATCTCCAGAACATCCTGTGTCCTTTACACTTGGACTCGTGTATGTGGCAATTGTCATCTCCAGGACATCCTGTGTCCTTTACACTTGGACTCTTGTATGTGGCAATTGTCATCTCCAGAACATCCTGTGCCCTTTACACTTGGACTCGTGTATGTGGCAATTGTCATCTCCAGAACATCCTGTGTCCTTTACACTTGGACTCGTGTATGTGGCAATTGTCATCTCCAGAACATCCTGTGTCCTTTACACTGGGACTCGTGTATGTGGCAATTGTCATCTCCAGAACATCCTGTGTCCTTTACACTGGGACTCGAGTAAGTGGCAATTGTCATCTCCAGAACATCCTGTGTCCTTTACACTTGGACTCGTGTATGTGGCAATTGTCATCTCCAGAACATCCTGTGTCCTTTACACTTGGACTCGTGTATGTGGCAATTGTCATCTCCAGAACATCCTGTGTCCTTTACACTTGGACTCGTGTATGTGGCAATTGTCATCTCCAGAACATCCTGTGTCCTTTACACTTGGACTCGTGTATGTGGCAATTGTCATCTCCAGGACATCCTGTGTCCTTTACACTTGGACTCGTGTATGTGGCAATTGTCATCTCCAGAACATCCTGTGTCCTTTACACTTGGACTCGTGTATGTGGCAATTGTCATCTCCAGAACACCCTGTGTCCATTACACTTGGACTCGTGTATGTGGCAATTGTCATCTCCAGAACATCCTGTGTCCTTTACACTTGGACTCGTGTATGTGGCAATTGTCATCTCCAGAACATCCTCTGTCCTTTACACTGGGACTCGTGTATGTGGCAATTGTCATCTCCAGAACATCCTGTGTCCTTTACACTTGGACTCGTGTATGTGGCAATTGTCATCTCCAGGACCTCCTCTGTCCTTTACACTTGGACTCGAGTAAGTGGCAATTGTCATCTCCAGAACATCCTGTGTCCTTTACACTGGGACTCGAGTAAGTGGCTTTTACCATATCTCTAGGGCCTCCTCTGTCCTTTACGCTGGGACTCGAGTAAGTGGCTGTTACCATATCTCCAGGACTTCGTCTGTCCTTTACACTGGGACTCGAGTAAGTGGCTGTTACCATATCTCCAGGACTTTGTCTGTCCTTTACGCTGGGACTTGAGTAAGTGGCTGTTACCATATCTCCAGGACTTCGTCTGTCCTTTACGCTGGGACTCGAGTAAGTGGCTGTTACCATATCTCCAGGACTTCGTCTGTCCTTTACGCTGGGACTCGAGTAAGTGGCTGTTACCATATCTCCAGGACTTCGTCTGTCCTTTACGCTGGGACTCGAGTAAGTGGCTGTTACCATATCTCCAGGACTTCGTCTGTCCTTTACGCTGGGACTCGAGTAAGTGGTTGTTACCATATCTCCAGGACCTCCTCTGTCCTTTACACTGGGACTCGTGTATGTGGCAATTGTCATCTCCAGAACATCCTCTGTCCTTTACACTGGGACTCGAGTAAGTGGCAATTGTCATCTCCAGGACATCCTGTGTCCTTTACACTTGGACTTGTGTATGTGGCAATTGTCATCTCCAGAACATCCTGTGTCCTTTACACTTGGACTCGTGTATGTGGCAATTGTCATCTCCAGAACATCCTGTGTCCTTTACACTTGGACTCGTGTATGTGGCAATTGTCATCTCCAGGACATCCTGTGTCCTTTACACTTGGACTCGTGTATGTGGCAATTGTCATCTCCAGAACATCCTGTGTCCTTTACACTTGGACTCGTGTATGTGGCAATTGTCATCTCCAGAACATCCTGTGTCCATTACACTTGGACTCGTGTATGTGGCAATTGTCATCTCCAGGACATCCTGTGTCCTTTACACTTGGACTCGTGTATGTGGCAATTGTCATCTCCAGAACATCCTGTGTCCTTTACACTTGGACTCGAGTATGTGGCAATTGTCATCTCCAGAACATCCTGTGCCCTTTACACTTGGACTCTTGTATGTGGCAATTGTCATCTCCAGAACATCCTGTGTCCTTTACACTTGGACTCGTGTATGTGGCAATTGTCATCTCCAGAACATCCTGTGTCCTTTACACTTGGACTCGTGTATGTGGCAATTGTCATCTCCAGAACATCCTGTGTCCTTTACACTTGGACTCGTGTATGTGGCAATTGTCATCTCCAGGACATCCTGTGTCCTTTACACTTGGACTCGAGTAAGTGGCAATTGTCATCTCCAGAACATCCTGTGTCCTTTACACTGGGACTCGAGTAAGTGGCTGTTACCATATCTCCAGGACTTCGTCTGTCCTTTACACTGGGACTCGAGTAAGTGGCTGTTACCATATCTCCAGGACTTTGTCTGTCCTTTACGCTGGGACTTGAGTAAGTGGCTGTTACCATATCTCCAGGACTTCGTCTGTCCTTTACGCTGGGACTCGAGTAAGTGGCTGTTACCATATCTCCAGGACTTCGTCTGTCCTTTACGCTGGGACTCGAGTAAGTGGTTGTTACCATATCTCTAGGGCCTCCTCTGTCCTTTACGCTGGGACCCGAGTAAGTGGCTGTTACCATATCTCTAGGGCCTCCTCTGTCCTGTACACTGGGACTTGAGTAAGTGGCTGTTAACATATCTCTAGGGCCTCCTCTGTCCTTTACGCTGGGACCCGAGTAAGTGGCTGTTACCATATCTCCAGGACTTCGTCTGTCCTTTACGCTGGGACTCGAGTAAGTGGTTGTTACCATATCTCTAGGGCCTCCTCTGTCCTTTACACTGGGACTCGAGTAAGTGGCTGTTACCATATCTCTAAGGCCTCCTCTGTCCTTTACGCTGGGACCCGAGTAAGTGGCTGTTACCATATCTCTAGGGCCTCCTCTGTCCTTTACGCTGGGACTTGAGTAAGTGGCTGTTACCATATCTCTAGGGCCTCCTCTGTCCTTTAGGCTGGGACTCGAGTAAGTGGCTGTTACCATATCTCTAGGGCCTCCTCTGTCCTTTACGCTGGGACTCGAGTAAGTGGCTGTTACCATATCTCTAGGGCCTCCTCTGTCCTTTACGCTGGGACTTGAGTAAGTGGCTGTTACCATATCTCTAAGGCCTCCTCTGTCCTTTACACTGGGACTCGAGTAAGTGGCTGTTACCATATCTCTAAGGCCTCCTCTGTCCTTTACACTGGGACTCGAGTAAGTGGCTGTTACCATATCTCTAGGGCCTCCTCTGTCCTTTACGCTGGGACTCGAGTAAGTGGCTGTTACCATATCTCTAGGGCCTCCTCTGTCCTTTACGCTGGGACCCGAGTAAGTGGCTGTTACCATATCTCCAGGACTTCGTCTGTCCTTTACGCTGGGACTCGAGTAAGTGGTTGTTACCATATCTCTAGGGCCTCCTCTGTCCTTTACACTGGGACTCGAGTAAGTGGCTGTTACCATATCTCTAAGGCCTCCTCTGTCCTTTACGCTGGGACCCGAGTAAGTGGCTGTTACCATATCTCTAGGGCCTCCTCTGTCCTTTACGCTGGGACTTGAGTAAGTGGCTGTTACCATATCTCTAGGGCCTCCTCTGTCCTTTAGGCTGGGACTCGAGTAAGTGGCTGTTACCATATCTCTAGGGCCTCCTCTGTCCTTTACGCTGGGACTCGAGTAAGTGGCTGTTACCATATCTCTAGGGCCTCCTCTGTCCTTTACGCTGGGACTTGAGTAAGTGGCTGTTACCATATCTCTAAGGCCTCCTCTGTCCTTTACACTGGGACTCGAGTAAGTGGCTGTTACCATATCTCTAAGGCCTCCTCTGTCCTTTACACTGGGACTCGAGTAAGTGGCTGTTACCATATCTCTAGGGCCTCCTCTGTCCTTTACGCTGGGACTCGAGTAAGTGGCTGTTACCATATCTCTAGGGCCTCCTCTGTCCTTTACGCTGGGACTTGAGTAAGTGGCTGTTACCATATCTCTAAGGCCTCCTCTGTCCTTTACACTGGGACTTGAGTAAGTGGCTGTTACCATATCTCTAAGGCCTCCTCTGTCCTTTACGCTGGGACTCGAGTAAGTGGCTGTTACCATATCTCTAAGGCCTCCTCTGTCCTTTACACTGGGACTCGAGTAAGTGGCTGTTACCATATCTCTAGGGCCTCCTCTGTCCTTTACGCTGGGACTCGAGTAAGTGGCTGTTACCATATCTCTAAGGCCTCCTCTGTCCTTTACGCTGGGACTCAAGTAAGTGGCTGTTACCATATCTCTAAGGCCTCCTCTGTCCTTTACGCTGGGACTCGAGTAAATTCCTTGTTGTATATTTAGGTTCTTCACCAACCATTACACTGGGTCTCAAATAAGTTGCGGGGGCACGGGTAGCGAAGTCGTCTAAGGCGCCGCAATTCGCTGTGCAGAGTTGCGTCCCTTGGGCACGCCAAAAACCTATGATTGTGGGTTCGAATCCTGATTCGCCCCAATTATGTTTCTAGGTTTGTCAGCTCCATACCCGTGCTCATGGGTTTCACCAAAGTGGTAAACGTCTGAGACCTGCATCACTTTGGGCTTTCCTCCAACATTAAGCTGACACGCCGTGATATAACTGGAATACTGTTAAAAGCGGCGTTAAACCCAACTCACTCACTCAAGTAAGTCACTGTTGTGGCATAACCAGGACATTTTCTGTATTTTGGGGATTAGGATATGGCTTTGTAGAGATGAGTGAATGAGATTTGTTTTACACCGGTTGTTTTTTCAAATTGCAGCACCTTAGACTGGGCAACCTATGCTTTATTAATTTGATCATTCTTTATGTATAGGAAAGCATCACTCTTATCTTTTCATTTCTTCATTTCCACTTACAGATTGATGCGGGTGGGAGCAGGGTTCAGCAACGACCCCGGCGTGCCCTGGTCAGAGGATCTGTCCACCAAGAGATTGATGTACGTGCACTGCATCACCCAGCTGCTCTGTCAGTGCTCCTACAGGGCAGACATCAACACGGAGGCCATCTCCACCGTCATCGTCAACCTCCTCACAGAGATAGAGGCTGTGGAAACCTCTGGTAGGGTTTTTTTGGAGTTTGTTGAGAACCTCCTCACAGAGATAGAGGCTGTGGAAACCTCTGGTAGGATTTTTTGGAGTTTGTTGAGAACCTCCTCACAGAGATAGAGGCTGTGGAAACCTCTGGTAGGTTTTTTTTAGCTTGTTGAGAACCTCCTCCGAGATAGTGGCCTTGGAAATCTCCAGTAGGAGTAACGTCAGGATGTATAAAATATCCACAACAGTTAATAATGAGGCCTTTATTATAAAAAATTACATAACTGTCTCTTATCTCCATTTTTGCAATACAGAAATCAGATATACTGGTATGAATGATTCACTCACTCATACCAAAAATTTAGAAGCCTTCATGCTGATTGGCTGATCCAAAAGTTCATCTGACATGACCTCCTGTGGAGTGTTTGTCAGATCATCGCGCTCAGAGGTGTCATATCAGATTAAAAGTTCTGAATTCATTGATGCTGCCTTCTGGTGCCACATACTTCCTTTGGGGAGAATTTCTGGTAGATTTCGTAATGCTTCATATAGATTGGTTAGGTGAGGTGAGGTGAGGTGAAATTGGGTTTAACGTTGCGTCCAAGATTATTGCACTTATATAGCGACGTGCATGCATGTGTATGTGTGTGTGTGGCTGCTTGTACTAGTCCGGACTGATGCCGATTTATAGTGCTAGCTCACTGAGATACCATGCCGCAGTTTAACATGAATACCCCTCTCAGACACAGTATACTGACTCCGAGCCGACAAGTCCTTGTTTTAGCCCCTTAATGCCGAGCGCCAGACAGGGTAACAACAAGTACAATCTTTTAACGTCTTTTTGTATGACGCGGCACGGGATCGAACCCTGGACCTTCCGCTCTCCGGGCGGACGCTCTACCACTAGACCACGGAGGCGGTCAGATTGGTTAGGATAATGTGCAAATAAAGTGTGAGAAGTTTTCTTAATAATAAATAATAGCATTATGTAATCTATTGAACTTATAAATGTATCAATTTCAACTACCTCAATTAGCACTCCTTCCGATTGATCAATGTACACAAGAAGTATTTATTCATGTATAATACGCACTCGTGTGTTATATGCACCCTTAAGTATGGGCAATTAAATTCTGGAAAATATGTTTGTCGTATATATAAATATTTCAGGTTGTCAGCATAAACCATGAAAATTACGATTTTTCAACTCTGTTTTTTTCACCAAAATAATATTCTAATAAGAGCCCCCTAGATCTACTTATTACGTCGAATACGGTAATAAGATAAGAATCCCCAGCCACCTCATCATGTGTCTGAGTGGGCATCCATGTTAAAATTGGGACATGGTATCTCAGTGGGCAAGCACTTTGAAGAAATAGGATTTGTCTTGACCAGTACACAAACTCAGTCGCGCAAGTGCGAGGCCCACACACACACAAACTAGAGCACGCACAAGGGCAGACACGAGGCCACACACGCACCCACACACACAAAATGTGGGTTGGCATCTGTGCAAGTCTACTGCATGTGTTCAATCTATGACTTCAGTGTTGGACATGAAGACCCAGCAGGAAGAATCTCTTGACCTGGTCAAGGATGTCCTCAGTCTTCTCAACAACTGCAACCCAGACAGCAACGCCCTCAGTGTCGTCATGACAACCATCACAGACTGGCTCAAGTCCTCCCCTCACAGCATCCTACTCACCCCCTGCATCAAGGCCGCCAACCGATGCCTGGCCTCCCTACAACAGATGGTGCAGATCACCGAGGCCTGCATCGAGGTCTACTTCACAGCAGGTACGTGTACACCACTCATCATTTTAGTATGAAGGGGCAATTCGCAATTCGCTGTGCAGAGTTACATCCCTTGGGCGCGCTAGAAACCTATGATTGTGGGTTCAAATCCCAGTTCGCCCCGATTATGTTTCTAGGTTTGTCAGCACCATACCCGTGCTCGTGGGTTTCACTGAAGTGGTAAACGTCTAAGACCTGCATCACTTCGGGCTTTCCTCCCACATGCTGACACGCCGTGATATGACTGGAATACTGTTAAAAGCGGCGTTAACCTCAACTCATTTTTAGTATGAGTGAGTGAGTTAAAATTTAATGTTGCATCAGCATTATTTCAGACATATAGCGACGAGAACAAGTTGATATATTCACAAGTGAGTCATAAATAAAGAGTTATATTTGAAAACAAATTTCTCAAACATGTTTGGGCATAACAATATTATTTATACAGTATAAAACATGGGGTATAGGCCATCAGCAAACAAAGCTAGGACACCTCGGTAGGGATCATTAGGACTGATGGTGCCTCAGCTTCCGGCATGATACCCCAGCAGGATTGACTTCATCACTTTAGCTACTGGTGGTTGTGCACAATGCTAGCCAATATTAAAAAATACTCAGTCTGTGTTGGCTTAAAACACTGGTTGATGGTAGTTGCATCGATGATGACAGGAATTATGTGTCACACGGGTTGACAATTATTTTACGGTACTTTCCCGGACAGAGCCTTCGATAACCTTTGTTGATAAAAGCATCACACTAAATTTAAAAACAGGCAGTAAGTTATTCACATACGTATTTCAAATTTTTGTTACAGACTAATTTGTTTAAAGTAGCTCAGAATGAAATGCCCACTCACACAGGAAAAGTGATCTTTCAGATTTACTGTTTGATTTTGTTTGCTGGGCCCTGTGGTTTTTAGGTTAGAATGGGTCAGGTGGTCAGCCATACCATACCCGGAGGGTGTGGATCTTTGATCACAATATTGGTCACTGTCACATAGCTGGAATAATATGTGAACAATGCGACGTTACACAACTAACATACATTATATGAGGGCCAGTTTGGTAGCCAAGTGGTTAAAGCGTTCGCTCGCCATGCGGAAGGCCTGGATTTGGATTTGGACATGGGTACAATATGTAATTCTTTTCACACAGAAGGCTACCTTTCCAATTTGAGTATACTGTATCATTTGTGAAACTTTGTGTTCCTAGCTGTCTTGATTTCACGACAAGGGTATTATGTCTTGATTTGGTTGATATTTTGTTTGAAGGGATGTAAAACATACCAAAAGGTGTTACACATCTGCATAACTGACGGTCGTCGTTAAATGTTTAGCCGTTTTGGCTTCATCTCTGAACTTTTTTTTGTAGGGGTTCCTCGAAAATGATGGAAAACATCAAAGTTGAATGTTTGAATTTACTAAAAGGTTTGATAAGTTGTCAGTTGTGAAGGATGTTGCCAAGGAACACATCTTCTCCCCACCATGATATTGCTAGAGTATTGCTAATAGCATTGTAAAACCATACTCACTCACTCACTCACTCATCTTCTCTTAAAGTGTGTGGCATAAGGTATTTCTTTATCATCCTGAGATACATCTGTTTTTTAATCTTTACATACTCAGCAGCAGCAAACATGATGAGTAGGAATTTTGCCAAATTCATAATATCGGATAAATATTGTTGCTGGCACTGAATTTGTGCTGAAACTGGTAAGGAGACTGATACTAGCTATAGCTGAATACTGTTGAAAGTTATAGCTGGCAGAAAAGATTGAGAATCGGAATGATCGTCGATGGGAAGAAATATTAACAATTATCAATATGAACATTGTTTCAGTGATAAAATCTTTCATAAACTATTATGATGAAATAAAATTTAGATTTACCCAAATGGACGTTAATAATGTCAATTGTCGAAGACGGAAACTAACTGTTTTTGTTGTATCTTTAATGTCCACAAAGTAGTCCTTGCATAAACATGATAAGTGTGCTAACCAGTGGAGTGAAATATGCTGTTTCCTTTCAGACTTTTTTTTTCGTATTCGCTCAAAGTTTCATTTCCAAAATTGTATTGATAATTGTTCGATAATTAGTTGATAATTATCGACCTGCATGATGTGTATTGAAAGCCAGCCCTGTTGAAAGTAACAATAAATCCAACTCACTCACTCACTTGCATATCCCTTGAGGCTAACATTGACAACGGAAAAGATGCCCCCCAATACTTCCAATGATCTCATTCTCAAACATCCAGATGTGAGTGATATGTTGCCTCATTCATTTCTCCTCAGACCAAAACACAGGAAGCAGTGGACAGTGGGACCACATCCTGGCCGTATTCCAAATGCCAGAACTGAACGTGTCTGACTGCATCAACGAGGCCATCGACCAGGGCTCCTACCTGATGCTGTACGCTCACACCCTGCAGCAGATACCCCTGTGTCAGAGCTACGATGATGAACTCAAGCTGATGGACAACCTGGTCAACTGGACCATAGACATCAAGCCTTGGTGAGGAGAGGGGCTGTACCCCCAAAAATGTTTCTATGAGGGAGATTTTGTTTTAGTTATGGTCCAGGGGCCACATGCCCCAGTTAGCTCCAGGGCCAAGCCATGGTGGCAAATCTAGGAGGTGAGGCCCCCAACCAAAAATGATATATACCAATGACTAGTATTTTGAACCCTTTTTGTTTTTTTTAAGAAATGTGTGAGATTGCCTGCAGTGATTGTGAGAGTGTGATCCATGATGTATGGTTCATGTTGTTTAACGCCACACTCAGCAATATTCCAGCTATATGACGGTGGTCTGTAAATAATCAAGTCTGGACCAGACAATCCAGTGATTGACATCATGAGCATTGACCCACGCAATTGTGATATGATGACGTGCATCAACCAAGTCAGCGAAGCATGGGTTTTTTGAAGACCTATTCTACCTCGGATCTTCATGGGTCCGGAGCCATAATGAAATTGTGTGAGTTGTAATCAAAATGAAGGAGTTGACAGGTATGCAGAGGCCCAGTGAGCAGACTGAAGGAACCATTGATCACATCAGCGGCACAGGTGGCAGAGTGGTGTAATATGTTGCTGTTTTCGGTGCCGAGTTAGGTACCTTTGATGGCCAGGACTTTTTGGTCATGGGTTTGAGTCCTAGATTCTCTCCTCTCTTTCAAACTTTGGTCTGTCAGCACCATACCTCTTCTCAAGGGATTCACAAAAGTGGCATGCTTGTATGACATTATACACATGTAGTATTGAACATAATGAAACTACTGCATCTTATTTTTGCATATTCTTATTTATCATGACATTTATGAGCTAATGTAGTAATTATTCCAAAGACTCGTCACGATTTGGCTGAAATATAGCCGATATGACGTTAAATATTAACTCACTCACTCAATTATTCCAAAGAAATTTGGGCAGTTGGGTAGCCTAGTGGTTAAAGCATGTGCTCGTCACGCTGAAGACCCGGGTTCAATTCCTGACAAGGGTACAATGTATGAAGCCCATTTCTGGTGTCCCCCACCATGATATTGCTGGAATATTGCTAAAAACTGCGTGAAACCTCACTCACTCACTCACTCACTCACTCACCCAAAGAAATTCAACTCAAGTTTTACTGATAATTTGTTCAAATTTGTCAAATTGTCAGTGATTGAATGAAATGATAATACTGAAACATACTGCTCCACTTGTGATAGAGATGATACTCTAAACTGATTCTCATAATATGTCAAGTGTATATTTAAATAGAAAGGCATGTCTTATTATCCCTATGAACAGTTGAGTGGTAATCAATACCTGGTTGTGTCTTCAGTGCTGAGAATGAGGGCAAGCTGCTGCTTTGGTGGCAAAAGCTCCTGGACCTCATCCTGAGACAGCTGGATGGGGGAGAGAGGAGGGTCCGCTGTATCCTCGCCCTCAAGAAGTTCCTCATCCAGCTCAACGTCTTCGGAGAGGACAGGGCGTCCTCAGGACTGCTTGGTGCTATAGGCTTCGGTAAAAAGTCAGCACTGTCACTGAAGTAAGTATACCATACATTGCAAACAAAAGTACCCCCAAAAATCTGAATTTCTGAATATTTTTATTTTCTACAACACATTTTGTACCGGTTCTGCTAAGCTACAAACTGGTCAAGGCTTCCGTGTACATTGTCTGTCGACAGATGAAGAATAAATGTTTGGTGGGACTATGTATATGGTACAAGTCATCAATTAGAGAATAAAAGGAACGACCTGTGAAGATCCGGGGTAGAATAGGTCTTCAGCAACCCATGCTTGCAGTAAAAGGCGACTATGCTTGTCGTAAGAGGCAACTAATGGAAAAGGGTGGTCAGGCTCGCTGACTTGGTTGATGCATGTCATCGTATCCTAATTGCATGGATCATACTCATGATGTCAATCACTGGATTTTCTGGTCCAGACTGGATTATTTACAGACCGCCGTCATATAGCTGAAATATTGCTGAGTACAGCGTTAAACAACAAACAAACAAATAAAAGGAACATTCCTCTGTAGGTACTTCTACAATATGATTTGGGAAGATGGGTGTTTGGTAGCAAGGCAGAAAGTGATGAATATCTGATAAATCAATTTTCTGTGTCTTTTTTTGTTGCCAGGTTAGTTGAGAGTTGTTCAAGGACATATTAAGTATCCTCCAAAAATGCCATCTTTTTCAAATTGCTGTTTGTAGGAGTTTGTTGCCATTACTAATCACCAAAAAATGTTAAACACAAGTATTCGTGATTTTATGGTTCCTTTTTGAAGGGTTGCTTTGGGCAAGTGCAAGTTTCATGGAATTCAGATACTGTTTCCATCTTCCTTTGCTGAAGAATAAATTGATCCCACCTCTAAATGTTACCAACTCATGCTTTGAGTCATTTGGATGAATTGCAGGGAGCAAAATGCTTTTCTTCCATTTCTGGTGTTCCAGTGCTGTTGCTGTCTTACAATCAGAGGATAGCTTGCTTATTCATGAGATCACCTACTCTAATTGTTATCCCCTGTGGGGATTCTGGGATAGAATTGGTCCCCAGCAACCTACACTGGTTGTAAGAGGCAACCAAATGGATCAGGTGGACAAGCTCTGTGACTTAGGTGATAGAGTGTCATCGTAACCTGACAGCATGAATTGTTGCTCACAATATGAATCACTTATAATCATCTGGGCCCCGTTCCTCAAAGCGATCTTAGCGCTGCGATGATCCTAAGCCTATGGTAAAGTATGGGACTTGCGATCACCTTAGCGCTAAGTTCAATTTGGGGAACAGGGCCCTGGTCCAGACTTGTCCAGGTCAGCGCCATATGGCTAAAATATTGATAAGTGTGAGGCTAAACAACAAACAAAACAAGCTAATTATGTCCACAGTTTTCGTTTTGCTTGACAATGGTAGTTCTATCCTGAAATGTCTCCTTTAATGGCCTTGCTTGACAACGGTATAAGGATCTATCCTAAAATGTCTCCTTTAATGGCCTTGCTTGACAATGCTATAAGGATCTATCCTGAAATGTCTCCTTTAATGGCCTTGCTTGACAATGCTATAAGGATCTATCCTGAAATGTCTCCTTTAATGGCCCTGCTTGACTATGGTATAAGGATCTATCCTAAAATGTCTCCTTTAAGGGCCTTGCTTGACAATGCTATAAGGATCTATCCTAAAACGTCTCCTCTAATGGCCTTGCTATACCGAGACATCTCCTTTACAGTAAATAACGAAATTGTTATCAATAAATTGTGTCTACTTTGTCCACAGGTTTCGCATCATGTGTCGCACCATTGCCGCTTTCCTTGCCACCCAAATCTACAGTGACACTGAGCTCCGCCTCCATCCCCACCAGGCCTTGTCCAACACACAGTCAGCCCGGGCCAGCCGCACAGCACTGGTCAGTCTCAAGACCAACAAGCAGTACGCCCAGTACAAGGAGCAGATCGATCTGGTGTGCCACTTCGTCCCCGACCAGACAATGTGTTTGAGAGACTCCCTAGCTCTCCTGCAACAACTTGCACAAGCCTTCTTTGCCGACTGGCACTATCTGAAATGTATTCAGTGAATTGGATATTAGGATACTATTACGCTTAAGGTTGAAGCTACGCTAAGATCCATCTTAGCCAAGTGCAGTGGTAAACCTTCAAAATGTGAATCTGCTTGGTATTTGGTGCAAGACTACGCCCCAGTGCCCTTTGTGTGAGAGCTGACTATATACTTGTGAGAACACTGGATGTACTGGCTAATTGTGTGTTATCTTGTCCAACCATTATGGATCATTGCTTGTGCTTCCAACCACTGATTTGCCTGACTCTGATTGATTATTTACAGACCACCATGATGTTGTTCAATGCTGACTGCAGCATAAAACAGCACACACTCAAGTATTATGTTTGTTGAGTTAAAATGTGTGGTTTCCAAAGTTTAAATAGGTGTTAAGCTTTTATAGCTGGTGCTGCATGAAGGTTTCAATCTTTAGCATTTAACTCCCTTATTAAACTTTCGAAACTGACATTACTTGCATAGATTGTAAAGTTGATGTCACTAGTTGTCCCAACAGATGTGGTGGCCCAGTAGCCTAAGGCACCGCGATTCACTGTGCAGAGTTGCGTCCCTTAGGCACACCAGAAACCTATGTTTGTGGGTTTGTATATCCCGGTTTGCCCCGATTATGTTTCTAGGTTTGTCAGCACCATACCCTTGCTTGTGGGTTTCACCAAAGTGGTTAACATCTGAGACCTGCATCACTTCGGGCTTTCCTCGCACATTAAGCCGCCACGGAGTGATATAACTGGAATACTGTTAAAAGCGGCGTTAAACTCACTCACTCACTCACACTCCAACAGATGTGCACTCATATTGTAGTCACAGTTAACGTGAACAATATGTAATCGTTCCTTCAATATTTTGATTGTATTTCTTTACTTTGATTACTAAGCGATACTGATCTCGTCACTGTAAGTATTTATGAATATAGTCATGACTAGAGTGAGTGAGTGACTAGGGTTTTGTGCTGCTTTTATCAGTATTCTAGCAATACCATGGTGTACAACACCACAAACACGTCGTTCCCAAGAATGAAGGAACTTGTTAACTACTTGGCTACCTCACTGCCACTAAGACTAGTGGAATTTCCAGTGCAGAGATGTGTAGATGTCTTTGTTAACATAGATGATTTGAGTGTCACATAATTATCAAGTACAGTAAACTACATCTTCCCGAGGCAAGGGATTTAACTGACTATAAAAGTCCAGTTTCCACCCTTGCCGAACTAGGCTGTTCTTACTGAGTTACAGTTTGGCTGGACTAACGAGTCTATGCATAGTCAAATCAAAATCATGCAGCGAAATTGAAATCCGGTTCGTAAACTGTTGTGCAGATTTTGGTCATTTGCAGGATTTGCAAAGCATGTTCGCCAGCCAAATCTTTTCATGTTTTGTTTGAAGCAAATGCAAGTGATACGAGAGGTGGAATCTGATTTGTCCATCGGAGAGGCTTAGAACAGACCTAGGAGGACTTATTAGCCACTGGTGGCGCTACGATCCAGCCCAGGAATACCAGCCTAGTTCGGCAAGGGTGGAAATGGGACTTTTAAGTCAGTTAACTCTCTTGTCTCGGGAAGATGAGTAAACTATGGTTAAAACAAACTCAAAGTGTACACTAATTTTAGTTTGTTTAAATCATAGTTTGTTATTAGCACATATACAGCAAATGGCCTGCACCTTAAAACAGTTTGATATATCTGTCTGTTCTTTATAAGCGTAGATTACTGTATGCACTTAAGGTTTATTTGTTTAATTGAGCCCACCATAAGTTATGTAAAAAAATAAAATATATATTTGCTGTGTTTGATTGAAAGAAGCTGTAAATATATTTTGGTTTGTATTTTGTGATAACCTTCAAAGAGTGTTTGTTTGGGTAATCAGTTAGGCTTAACAACATACAAGAACTGGTTCTCAGGCAGCGGCTTTTGAAATTATTGTGTGGGCGGGCGGTGTTTGTTTGTTTTTGGGAGGTTGTTCAAGATAGTACGTAACCAAATTTTGTTTACAACCATGTTCTTAAGTATTGTAGCATTTCACTGCCAGGGTTGTGTGTTCTAGACCCGGAATATTGAAAGATTTCCTATTTTTTTTTGCAAAAGGAAATAAAAAAGAAATGTGCGGTGGACTTTATGATGATGTGGGCGGTGCCTGAGAACCAAGACCATTATTCTTTCTAGCCTTAAATTCAGTTTTTTGGGTGTTGTTTGTTGTTTGCCTCTGTTCTTTTGGCAGACAGACCAAGAAAACGTGTGACAACTGAAATTATGTTGGTCTGGCCCATGTACTTACTATTCAGCATACATTGAAGGTATTCTATGAGTAACTATGTACACTGAGCTGTAGCTTCTAGGTTGTTCCCTGTGGGGATTTGGGGTCAAAATAAAGGTTCTCACCAACCTGTGCTTGTTGAGGCAACGGGGACACGGGTGGCCCAGTCATCTAAGTGATGATGTTACGATTTAGCAATGTATTTTTGTCATCATCATCATGTTCCGCAATCACCTGTTTTCAGCGGTGTTGAAGTGACACATTTCTGTTTTAAGTCAAGCTATTAAATGAATGCCTTACCTCTGTGTATTCTGTCTGTTCTACAATGTACCAAAGTTGATTCAAATCAGTACTAAAAGTTCATGTAAAAGGTGTTTTATCAACCTACTATTGACTTCTAGCAAGTAAAGACTTAATTTGAACTGTGTCATACTAGTTAGCTCTTAGCTGACAGATCCGGGTTAGAATATGTCTTCAGGTACCCATGCTTGTAGTAAGAGCCGACTATGTGCTTGTCATAAGAGGCGTTAGTTGATGCATGTCATCGTATCCCAAATGTGTGGATCGATGCTCATGATGTCAATCACGGGATTGTCTGGTCGAGACTTGATTATTTAGCTGTCACACAGCTGGAATATTGTTGAGTGCGGCGTTAAACAACAAACCAAAAAAGTTAGCAGACAAATTTCAAACTATGTAAAGGCAGGTTTCATTTCTATGTTTTGAAATAAAACAAAATGACAAACTTTTGGGGGGGAACTTGAGATAATCTTCCTCACCAAACAAACTGCTTAAGTCGCAGAAAGAACATTGGCACTATTTTAGCCATATAGGGACGAGACCAAGTTAATATATTCACAATTGAGTCATTTATGCAAAGTTATGTTTAAAAACAATTTATGAAACATTTGTGAAAGAAGAAACATTTTTGTATTGCTTCTACTGGAAGACCTTATGTTTCCCATTTGGGGGAGAATTCCCCCATCCCCCCCATAACCTATGCATGTTGTAACATAGTTCAGTGATCATACTCTGTGTCTTGGGGGGTTGCATGTTATGATGACCCTTGGCATATATCGATGCTCATGCTTTCAGTGACTGGTTTGCCATCAAAAGTGGTTCGAGCTTTTATGTAAGGGAGGGGCCCAAAATATCAAAATCCTATGCAGATAACTTTACTGCCTACAACATACTACATTTGAAGGGGGGGGGTGGGGGGCAACGGATCTGCCTATGGCCAGGTTCGTGATATAGCTGGAATATTGCTGACTGTGGCATAAAACAACATTCACTCACCCATGTCATCTTATCTCCTCACTTAATCCCAAACCTTCTGGTTAATATTTAATAGATATTACCAACTGACTTTTGACATTATGTAATAAGAAATGTCAAAACATTGATTTTTTCATTTCTTGTTAATTATTAATTGGTCACAATTGGATTGTTTTTGGAATGACATCCCTGTGAAGATCCAGGTGAGAATCGTGCTAGTCCTAAGAGTTGACTAATGGGATCAAGCTCACTCACTTGGTTGAAGCATGTAGATCAACATGCATGATTTCAGTCACTGGATTGTCTGGTCCAGACACGATTACATTTACAGACCACAATCATACAGCTGGAATATTGGAGTGCAGCCTTAAACAACATATAAAAAAACAAAAGTTCTGCAGTCACATCATTTTATAGTCCAGGGAACTTCAAAATATACCACACAATTTTTTACAATATTGAAGTATGGTCAATATGTGTATTAAAATAGCATAGTACCATATCAGTTTAGATGGCAAGGATTCCATAAAACATCGCCTTATTAGTTTTTTATGTAAGAAATCATGGAAATGAAAATGTCGAAAATCTGTAATTTTGCCACTCTTGTCAGTCAATGGTATCCAGCATTAGAAATTGCTGTAGTCCTGCAGTCCCTGCCCAACTGCCCAGTATATAGTTAGGGACTATAAGGACCAGTAGAAATTTGCCATTTGGAGGGGTTTCGCTATATGTCATCACAAGGATTAGTGGACTAAAAATGTTCCTACTGTTGGGCACCCTGAAAATGCTCATTAAGATCCGTTTGATTTAGTGTGCAATTGCCTAAATGATATTGTTTGACTAGCTGTTTTGTGTCAGGACAAGATGTATGTCATGTATCTATATATATATATATTTGTCATGGCACTGTGATCTACATGTACAAACCTCATGGGGTATTGTTGTTTCATACTAAATATACTGTATTCGACGTAATAAGCACCCAGGGCGCTCTTAAAATTAGACATAGGGGGCTCTTATTGGAATATAATTTTGGTGAAATGGTTGAAAGATTTTAAATTTCGTAGTTTATGCTGACAGCCAGAAATGATACAAAAGAAAAGTCTGTGGGTATTATACACGACATATATTTTTTTTCAAGGATTTAATTTAATTTAAGTGTGCACATAACACACGAGTGCGTATTATACACGAATAAATAAGTCTTGTGTACATTGATCAGTCGGAAGGGTGCTAATATGGATTGTTCACAAGCCAATATATCAGCAAATATCGCTGTGGGTGCTTTTTAGAGCGGGGCGCTTATTACATCGAATACTGTATGTGTTTTTTATATATACATTATTCATTATGTTCTCTACCATGTCGACAGGCTTCTTGCTCCAAGAGGAATAGCAGAAATTGGAAACATATTTGGTTTTAAACACTCATCAGAGTAAATGAAGCCAAATTTAAATTGCCACTTGTAAACAAGTATCGAAATGATTGAGGCCACATGGTTATTGAAGCAAGCCTATGGTAAAATAAGACCTGCTAGACTATATTCAGTGCTTGTGTTCAATTTATCTTAATGAGTAGGGAAAGGTCTAGAGAGACCATAATCTGCATTTTGTTATTAATTATTTTTTCATGAATTATGTATTTATATTGTTGTTTTTGTATGTTGAAAAAAACGTGATATAAATATTTGAAGGAAGGAAATGTTTGACTCACGGTAGTATCAGTAGATGATGTTCACTTGTAAGATGGAGCGGTTAAAGTGCTGCTTGGTTATTTTGTGTCAAAGATTTGATTAAACTGTTACTGTTCTTCAGGATGTAAATGTCAGTGTACAAACGTTACCTGTGATATTGAATCAAGATATACATATGATTAAAATCATGAAACTATTTTGTGTCTTTATTTTTGAATTAGTGTTTATGGTTCATAAAGTGATTTTTTTTATCTTGCGAAAAAGACCTGTGAACATTCGGATTAGAATAGGTCTTCAGTAACCCATGCTTGTCGTAAGAGGCGACTGACTAACGGGTGGTCAGGCTGCTGACTTGGTTGATGAATGTCATCGTATCCCAATTGTGTGGATCAATGCTCATGATATCAATCACTGGATTGTCTGGTCCAGACTTGATTATTTACTGACCACCATCATATAGGCTAGTTGGAAGAGTTCGGTGTTACAAACAAACAAACAAACGAACAACCAGAGACCATATACCGGTATATGGTCTCTGGAACAACCTTGCGAAAAATGGAATCGGTCGGTCCTGACCAACTCTGATCAAGTGTATTTGTGTCAATGTTCTATTCAAATCGCTTCAAATCTATTTTGCTTGAAAAGGAGTACAAGAGTTGTCAAACTGTGCTGTAACGACTTTACCTAGGGTGCACATGCGCGTTCGGTGACCCCACAAAAGAGGGCTCTAACATCAGTTTAGACACCTTTAAATGGTTCTCTATCCCACAAGCCCCGGCGCCTGTTGTTCTCATGGAGAGCAGTTAGAGATACGGCCTAAGCTATGATCCTTATCTAGAGCATTTACCAGGTACAGAGATACCCAGTTCTACTTCTGATGTAACGTGTTTGACAGGGAATAGTGAAGGTTTATTATAAAAAAGACGAGAGCATCACTTGGAAACGTGTTACATTTCGATTTTGCGTAAATATGTGCCTTTAAGAGCCCTTTCCTCAGACCTCATTGCTTGAATACTTTTACAACCCTCGATAGGGGTGCATGGGCTTTCTAACTTTGCTGAAATGAATACCCCTCTTGGTGCGCAAGCGCATTTGGTAACCCCACAAGAGAGTGCTCTGACGCGAGTTAAGACATCTTCAAACGGCTGTATTCCCTAATCCCTCCTTATATGTATGTTGGTCGTGTATTGGAAGTCAAAGAATTAATGGAGCTTTCCATCGAGCCATCGTACGTAACAAACGATCAATATTTCATACTAAATATAGAATACTAAACTCGCTTCCGTGTAATACCAATTTTATGAAACGAGTGAATAGTTGTGGTATCTGACGACGAGTTTAATAAAATTGGTTTTACACGGGAGCGAGTTTAGTATTTTATTTATTACTTGCCATTTATTTAAGAATTGACCTTCACTTTGTGTGAGTTGTATGAACGTCGTCCCAAGCTCCGACGTTCATACAATTTGGCCCTCACTCTATGAAGGTTCATACTCCAATGAACTCACACAAAGTGAAAGTCAATTCTTATAATTTTTTTATCATAATTTCATACCTCAAAGGATGTAGGCCAAGATCTAAACACAATTATATTTAGTACGCTTGACTTCATGTTTACACTGACAGCCATACAACAACCGGCTAAATCGCGGAGTAAAATAGTTCCTCAAAAAGAGAGGTGACATGGGCGTATGGATGAACAACTTGCTCTTCAGAAACATCTTACGCAACACATGTGTTCAAATCATATCCTCATCAGATGAGAAAGGTCTGTAAAGAACTACCTCAGTAAGTCAGTCACGTCGTAATACAGGACAGCGCGTCGTAATACATTTACATCAAGTACAAGACGTCAAAATGGCCGACACGATAAACATGATCAAATGGCCGATCATTGAAAGGTGAATAAAGATGCGTCAAACAGACACAAAGGTAAATTCATAGATTGATGGAGACGGTCAATGTCAGCCTAGGCACGGATCGAGTCGATACTACGATAGTTTAGATGTGCATTTCTTCGTTTGTTCATTAGGATGGGCCGTAGCGAGGATATTCGTGAACAATCGTGCAGTCACGCTCTCTGACATTTCCCAATGTATACTGAAAGGCTGAGACCAAGAATAAAGGTTCTAAATGATCAGAAAGAACGCTTATGCATGTTTCGTGCTAGGGAATTCCCAGGGGTTTCCCCAGGAATGTGGAAGTAGTCCGTCAGTGTTTACGTCATTTCAAGAACACGGTCTCGTAAAACGTTTGAACGTCAAATTGTGTCGTTCATACACTTATGAACGTCAATTTCGCGGTCATGTGACCGACCTCTCGTCCAGTGGAAAAGCCGTATATCGTGTAAACTTCAAATTAAAAAATTATAACGTTTTTAGAATTATACTGTTGAGTATGAATAGGCTTTCACCTACACGATCCACGGCATTAGTCCAATGGAGTTTACAGAATAATACACGTCACAAGTTGAAACGTATGAATTTAATACCATACAACGGTCCACCTTTAGAATTTTCACAATTATCGTAGGGCTAAGACTATCGCAACTCACATACTTTACTTAGACTAACGACTGTCGTTGCGCTACAATACGATCACCTTGTGGAACGGGCCTTGCACCTCAAAGTTTACAATCACGTCACAATACCCGATGACGTACATTGTGGAATTTGGTTGCAAGATCCATCGGCGAAACAATGCCATGTGACGTCAGCCTAGCAACAAGGATGCTGGAGTCATCAAGTGTGCATAAGCTCCTCTCAGTGATCTAGTAACTCCACACGCAATGTCGTTGAATAAGCCAAGGGATGTTGGGAGCTTTCAATATTTGTTCGTGAAACGTGTTCCGAGAGTACATAAGCACGCGTTTTGGTATTACACAATGTGTAATACAGCTGCATGTTTATTAAACAGGTGATCTCTCCACGGGCAAGTAATAAAGTCTATTTCACCTCGCCACCAAATTGAGTCTGATAGCCCCCAAACCGACGTGTATTGGGTGTCTTTTGAAAAATGTTAAATTTCGCATGCACATTCAGAGCTTTCCGACGTGCATCGTTCGGAAAAAATCGGTTAATACTTAGTATTTCAGTTTAGACACCTTTTAACAATTGTGTTTCTCTTTGGTGTCTCAGGAAATGTGGTAGGCCTAATATTCGATTATTACGTAAATACACAAGCCTTTGTAACCAATTACAAATGACCAACCACATTTGCCTCTGTTATAGTTCTAGCCCGGCGAGATTCCATGCCGCAGTTTAACATGGTTACTAGCTCATGGTTACCCCACTCACACGCAGTATACGGATTCCGTGGCGATCAGTCCTTGTTTTATTCCCTTAGTGCCAAGCGCCAGGCAGTGTACAAGTACCATCCGTGTATATCCGGGGTAGAATAGGTCTTTAGCAACCCCATGCTTGCCGTGGAAGACGACTGTGAATGTCTGGTCCAGGCTCGATTTTTTACAGACCCATGTCATATAGCTGGAATATTGCTGAGTGCGGCGTTAAACAACAAACAAACTTTAAAGTTTTTGGGTATTACAAAACACACACATTGTCTCAAAGCGTTGTCAGGTACCAAAACATCCTTACTAGACTTCGAAACCTCAAATGTGCAAGGGTTTCCAAGTCGTCTGAGGCGCCGCAATTTGCTGTGCAGAGGTAAGTCCCTTGGGGAAACTTGAAACTTATGACCCTATTGAGAATATTACAATCATTCACGTTAGCTACCATTTTTACGAAACGAGCGAAACCGATGACAGATACCATAGAAAGTTCACGAGTTTCGTAAAAATGGTATCTTACGGGAATGAGTGTGTTATTTTATTTATTACCCACGTTAAATATGTATTTGTTGTTCGTAAACAGACGAAACTGAAACCGGTTGCAAATATGGTTGTGCATGAATATTAATATATTCCCAAAAGTGGGCATTGTTGACATTTCTATGCATATGTATTATTTAACATATGTTCCTTATGTTGTGTGCAAACCTGGCAACACAAATGCTCAAAATCAATATTTAATAATTTTTGCAACTTTTGGTAATTCAGGCGTATTGTTGTTGGTACCAGTACAACAGTAAGAAAACCTAAAAAGTCAAACAGTGCAGTACTTTGAATCTCGGTCCACAGGACTAGGATTGTAACTAATGATAGTAACAAAAAAAACTGGCAGACGAGGACAAGCATAGTCGCCTTTTACGGCAAGCATGTGTTCCTGAAGACCTATTCTACCCCGGATCTCCACGGGTCGGGTTGGGGATGGTGCTGGGTGGGACAACTTCCTGTAATACGACCCAGGGAGACGAGCCTGCCACTTGACCGGCCGTTTATTCAAGACTGTCGCATGTCATATGACAGCATTTGATTGTGCTTACCTGCAACTAATCACATTACAAAAACGGACTTATGTTGGCCTATCATAATATTATACAGTAGACAGTTTAAAACTACACGGATCGACAGATACGGCGGAGAACGCTTCTTAGCAGCAACTTTTACAACCTACATCGGCGTGGGTCGATGCTCATGATATCAATCACTGGATTCTCTGGTCCAGACTCGATTATTTACAGACCGCCGTCATATAGCTGGAAAATTGCTGAGTGCGGTGTTTAACAACAAACGAACGATCGAACGAATGAACGGAGTACAGCCTACATCATAGGGCGTTACAGAAGGCACATCAACCTAATGACAGTCATCCGAAGACTCAGAGCGGCAGGATGATGAAGGTTATGTTCATAATGATATGCCTACTCTATTCTGGGGATTAATTCAAATATTATCTGGAATTATGAACCAGCGTACTTGGGAAGCATGTGGCATTAATGTTCTGTGAATAAATCTTCTTTTTTCATGTATCAAATTACCCCTTCTTTACATCTGTTGTTTTGCAATAGCTCTTACATAGGTGAGTGAGTGAGTTCGGTTTAACGCCGCTTTTAACAGTATTCCAGTTATATCACGGCGTTCTTACATAGGTGATGATGAATATATACTTATAATTATACCTTGGGTTTATAGTGTACCTATTAATATAAATAGTAGCACTATGCATTTGCTCTGATAAATATCAGAGATATCGTAAATCTTCGAGTAAATTCTGAAGGAATAAAGAAATTCATTATTCCATGGGGCGTCATGGAAGACACGTCAACCGATGACAGCCCGAGCGACAGGACTGACCTGTTAGCGACCATATTAACGTCATGACACCAGGGCCCACTTGCACAAAGCGATCTTAGCGCTACGACTATTGTAAGCCTATGTTAAAGTATGGGAGTTACGATCATCTTAGCGCTAAGATCGCTTTGTGCAAGATGGCCCAGGCTGCAGTCCCACAACAGTATAGACGTCGACGTCAGGCCTTTAAACTTGTATACCAGACCTTTTGGAGGCGGCGCAACGTCATGGTATAGTTGGCAATCAAAACCAACTTTAGGAATACCCTGGTTACTGTTAATGGAACTCTTACTGCATGGCCCTAATGTTCTGTACTTACTTCCCAGGGTTACATCGACGAAAGCCTACGACCAGAGTGCTGTTGAATAAAGCGATCTTAGCGCTAACGTGATCGTAACTCCCATACCTCAACATAGACTTACGACAGTCGTAGTGCTAAGGTTGTTTTGTACAACGGCACCCAGTTCTCTTAAATGAAAATGTTTTAAGATTTAGTTAATTTATCCTTTAATATTATAACAATACTTATGATAACATTAGAAGCTATTTTAAACCCCAAAGAATATCTTCATTTCCCGAAACTGAAGAAATCTAGTCTTGCCTAAGTATCGTAGGCTTGCTTGGACGTTTTTTGCTTTTTTTGTTTCAGGTATAGTAATAAGAGACTAGCCTTTCCCCTTCGGACACATCAAGCATGGCAAAATGGGGCTGTCAATATTTCGAATTCACCCTTCAATCGCGGATGTTTCTTCCTTTCCCTTATATATCCATGGAGGTGGAACATTGCTGAGTGTGGCGTTAAACAACAAACAAACAAACAAAGAAACAAAGTATATGCATGGTCATATAGAAGTCCTTTTCCTTCATAATGAAGGACTCAATCGACACTTTTTTCTCGTGTTTACTTTCGCAAAGATAGGCTTATGAAAAGGTGAAAATACAATACTCAGGGAAGAGAGAAAGACTTCATTTTTTTGTTAAAAAACGGGCAATTTCTTAGCACATTCCTCTGTGTCACCATGCTATAGCCTGTCTGTGATAATTAATAAATGCTGAGAACGGACTTATTGTTCCCGTCTAAATACACGCAGTCGTATTAATGTCAACACTTATAGCTCGGTATGCATAAAGAATCTCACCCTCGTGTCTTTTGATATCAGATATATCAATACGAGTTGATAAAAGTTGAAAAATTCCGAGGCTTGCCTACAGTGTAGATATCGCTTGATCTAATCCAAGCGATATCTCCTGTGGGAGCCAGTTTTGGATGATAAATGTAGGTGCCGAACTGAATAAGTACATTACAGAATGAGGAAGCTATGGGGCCTGTAAAGGCGTTAAACACAAGAAGTCCTCGGTGTTCATATCAAACATGATCGTCGAAGTGCTAAGATCATTTTGTGGAACAGGGACCCTATGATTATCGATATGTGGGGCCACTCAACATTGATCTACTCAACCCTGTTTTACACAATAAATTTAAAAACCGTGAGTCATTTGATCTCATAAATGCAATTAACCCTACTACAGTTTTAAATTATTCAGGAAAATAATAGTGTTATTTGTGTTAAAAGTAAAGCTTTCACGCTTGTTGCTTATCAGACACGTTCTATGAAGTTCAAAATGAAATAGTTGCAATGAAACAAAAATTCAAATTGACAAACAAAGAAAATAAACTAGGATAAGAGTATTCGGCGTCACGGCTGTCATCACTTGTTTGTCAGTCGGTTGCGAGTTATAACTCCAAGCATGGCTGCATCCACCTACCACAGTGGGGAGCTTTGGCTGGTGGCAAGTACAAGAGAGCTCTGCGAACGGGACAGATTGAAGTAAAAAGGTCACCAACGCCCTGAACTTATCTTTTACCTGAATAGAAATGCCGGTTATATGTAGCATGCAATCTACAATTTGGACTTATTTAATATTCAAACAGGATAACGTTTTGCGCCACACAGAGATCGCGATGTAAATTATCCGCGTCCAATCTCAATATGTATGTGTATGCCTTGTGTATACCCGTGAAGATTCCGGGGTATAATAGGTCTTCAGCAACCCATGCTTGTTGTAAAAGGCGACTATGCTTGTCGTAAAAGGCGACTAACGGTATCGGGTGGTCAGGCTCGCTGACTTGGTTGATGCATGTCATCGATCCCAATTGCGTGGATCGATGCTCATGATATCAATCACTTGATTGTCTGGTCCAGACTGGATTATTTACAGACCGCGGTCATATAGCTGGAATATTGCTGAGTGCTGCGTAAACCAACAAACCACAAGCCTTATGTATATGACACAATGTTACAGTCTGGTAAAAACCCTAGACAGAACTCTTGCAAATTAAAATTTTATTTAGCCACCTTTACCAAAACCAAGACGCCAAGAGCTATTCCTCATCATATGGAAACTTAGATCAGACTTCCAGACGACCTCAGCTGACACTACAACTGCCTTTCTACGGTAACTGGGGTATCATTGGGTGTGGACAGCACCCGCAACTCATTCTTACACTTCACCATGAATGCGGAAGGTTATACTTTCCCCGCTACTCGGAACATTCTGACCAGCAAAATACACCCCTATATCTACTGACCACATTCTTCACAGGGAAGTCCAGCATAGCATGGCTTTCTCAGAATGGAGCCCACGTGACCACGGACAGCTGTAGTGTGTAACCCATGTCCAGGCACCTTGGTCGTCTTTAGGTGCATATAAACTAGTGGTATAAAATGACCTTACTTTAATCGAAGTGATGGTGACATTCGACAATATATCCAGTCAGTGAGTTTGTTTGTTTGTTTAATAGCAATATTCCAGCTATATGGCGGCGGTCTGTAAATAATCGAGTCTGGACCAGACAATCCAGTGATTGACATCATGAGCATCGATCCACGCAATTGAGATCGATGACATGCATCTACCAAGTCAGCGAGCCTGACCACCCAATAGTCAAGCATAGGCGCCTTTTACCGTAAGCATGGGTTGCTGAAGACCTATTCTACCCAGATCTTCACGGGTCGGATGTTATCGTTAAAGTTGCTAGTTTCATTCATATGTTAAGATTCTTGTCTAAAAAAATGCTTGCTCGGAAATTGAACCTAAACCTAATGAAAGAATAGAAGTAAGCAAAACTACATTTGTTCTGTTATTTAGTATTAATATAACATACCGTAATTTTGTAACATTCAATGCATTTAATTTATAATTCGAGTATCAAATCAAATACAGTTTCAACA
This sequence comes from Haliotis cracherodii, assembly GCF_022045235.1. Lineage (NCBI taxonomy): Eukaryota > Metazoa > Mollusca > Gastropoda > Lepetellida > Haliotidae > Haliotis > Haliotis cracherodii. The sequence goes on along the minus strand of NW_027266319.1, from coordinate 59,636,269 downwards.
GAAGACGAAATATCTCTAATAATTAGCAAAATCTCATCACACTCCAAACAATCTCATAACATTTAGTTTGTTTGTTGTTTAACTCAGCACTCAGCTATATGACGGCGGTCTGTAAATATTCAGTCTGGACCAGACAATCCAGTGACTGACGTCATGCTCATCGATCCACGCAATTTGGATCGATGACAGGCATCAACCAAACAAGTCAACGAGCCTGATCACCCGATCGCGTTAGTCGCCTCTTACGACAGGCATAGTCGCCTTTTACAGCAAGCATGGGTTGCTGAAGACTTTTGGGCCAGGGGAGAGAGTCTGTCCAATTGGTAAAAATGTCCAGGAGTCCCTGGTTGTGTATCGTTTATAACATTACCATACCACACTCGCATTGTTGAACAATGTATCGCCATATACCAACTTTTGATTGTTTGTTTGTTTGGGAATTTGGAATACGATGACGTGCATCAACGAAGTCAGTGAGCCTCATCACCCGATCCCGTTAGTCGCCTCTCACGACAAGCATAGTCGCTTTTTACGGCAAGAATGTTTTGGTGAAGACCTATTCTAGCCCGGGTCTTCACGCACATTTTCCTAAGATCGGAAAAGTGAAGGTTGTGCGAGTATTGCGCTCACGCGGCACTGGATATTACATCTTGCTATAAAATTACGCTGTGGTGGAGAATATTCAATTTCCTATTTGATGGTGTAAAGTTAACTGCAAATATTAAACCGGTTTTTAAAAAATACACTCCTAAGTGTTGTCCGAGAATTTATTCTGCGTTGAAAAACAGTAAATTTCTCCCCTTTTCATCGTACACCGATAAAAGTACTGTGCGCCGATTTTTTTTATTTCGTAGTTTTACGGAAACTGTGAGCGAACAAAATACTGCCTAATATCTGAACGACATAACTATATATCAAATGGAGTTATATGCGTATGTATAACGACATACATGCAATGCCGAAAATAGCATGCCGTAAGTGGGAAAACTGATTTTTCTCTATGACGTCAAAAGGCGACAGAGAGGATACACGTGTACTATGCTCAGCACTAGTTTATTGTAACTCAGGTCAATTGGTGAGAATTAGCTGTTGGTAAGGACAATATATTTTCGTGGTGTTTCGTTCACGAGGAACCAAACTATTCCAACACAGATATCCATATTGAAACTGTATACTTTTAGTTATTAAAAAAAACCCATAAGAAATGATAAAATCCTACTTCATAAAAAAGAGGTAATAGAGAAATGGATGTCCCTATCTAACCTATAACTTAGTCCTTAGATTGCAACATTCTCCTGATTGTGTAAGTGTAATTTCACTAATATTGCACCATTATTAATGGGGCACTAGCCTAATCATCAAATGTAATGAAATACCCTAAAAATAACATCATTCCTTTTGACGTCATGGCTGGTTTTATGTCTTTGAAAACGTCGGAGAAAGACAAAACTGGTATTTTGATTAACATATATCTCCCATACTTTTCGTTCATGGTATGGAAAATCTCGATGTGTAAAACGGAATTTGACGCTTTTTCGACACAACATAAAATTACTGCTTTCGCCTGGTAAATAATGTCTTGAATATGTAAACAATTAGATAGTTTATCGTGTATAATGCAAAACGAGAGGAATAATTCGAAAATTGTTTGTGACTAACGCGCACCTGGCGAATCGTTAGATATCATTGTTCTGTGTATCAAACGACATAAATTCCAAGACCAAGACAATTCTTTCAGAAATGTGTGCATATATTTTACCGAAAAAATATTATCCATTTTGTGAAAGTAATATATTCAGTTTTAGTTATAAAATAAAATGAAACGGCTATTCATGGACATTGCTAATATGAACTTATAATATTGACTATTGCACATCCCAAGAAATACGTACATGCTGCAGTTACATTTACACTTCATCTTGTAACACTTGTCCAAAGGACAGAAATATCGTATGCGTCACTAAAAACCTATCAATTGCAATGTAAGCAATGTTCAAACAAACAGGAGATTATAAAAGGTTCGTTCATACATGTTGTGGCCTATATTTACGTATGATATCATTTTTTGAACATTGACAAATGTCCAAAGTGAAATTTATTGTGTGAAAAAATGTATAAAAGACATGCAAAATCTGCATCATACCTGAAACTGTAAACAACATGGTACAATGATCGTGTGCACTCTCATTCAAGGACCTTCACCTCAAAGAATTTATCAAATATGTACAACAATGTTGACGTATGACATCGCTACCTGTGACCGACTTTTACAAAATGGCGTGTTCACTGTCAACAGTACGCGGGATTTTACGAGGGGACTTTCGTTGATTCAGGGATCGTATATACATAAATGTGACATGTAAGTAATAAGAAATATTCTGACAGTCTATGTACTGATATTTGTTGTTATAATTTTCATTGAAACAAACCGAAATAGTCAGAAATTCCGATAAATACCGTTGTCGTTGTGCGTGATTTTGCGTCAGTCATGGCGTCACACAGGACGGTAACTTTGCACTGATTTGATATTTTCAGCAGAAATTGTCAATGTATCTTTTTTGAATTCCCTAATTCTTCCACCTATTCTCTTGCCATGCATATTCTGGAAATGTTGAGCCAATATATTGAAGGAATAGACGAATGGATTGCTCAAAAATAGGAAAAAATGCTACACTGTGTACAATCTGTATTTTGCTTTGTTTACATTTCGAACAAGTGCAGTTTTTCGAGCACAGCGTTCGTTTTCACACCTAACTTATTTTGCTTGATTTCATCCAGCCACTTCGTATTGGTGGCAAAGATCATTGTTCATTCGATTCTAAATTGTATGAGGAATTCAAGGATGTATGTATCGCAGCTAAGTTTGAAATATACGTGATGTTACAGGCGCCTCATAACCGGTGTACCTGAAACGTGATTTTGTAAACACTATACAATATTGGGGAAAGTTAACTTCGGCGTTCGTGTTTGCGTATTTTCCAAAACATTCTAAACGATTGTAGGGTTATCGGAGACGTTTTGGAATGATCATTGGTGATTTCATAAAATACAGATACCCGTGATCACTAATATGCTATTTTTGAAATTCATTTCTCGGAGTAAATATCCGAAATTTAGATTTCAAAACATGCTGTAAATAACGCGGTGAGTGGTGATTTAGTAATGTGTAAAAAATGGCGACATTTACAAAGTACCTAATTTTTAGAGGTCATTTTTAGTACTGTTGTTTGGCCTAAAATGCCAGTGGGTGATATCACAGAACAGGGAATTTCCCACCTTATCCAAAACTGTTAAGTGTATAAGGGTGCATGATGTATTTTGAATTTTATTCGACTTCAAAGTGAGGGTTGTAGAGGAGGGACATCTATGTCCCTGTGGCATCAAGGGGGAAAACCCGTCCTTGTAAACACACTCGAGAGTATAGTGGCCATGCTTTATGCATTCACTCACCGCACTAACTCACGCATTAAAACTAACAAGAAATGTCACAAGTGAGAAACTTGTCAACATGTCAGTATATGTCTACAAACAGATTGTTTAATTATATATATTACCGCACTTACCTTATAGTCATTTTCGAGGTGTCCTGAAAAATCCCCTCAGGTCAAGGAAATCACATTGCAAAACGTTCTTTCTTCGAGAATAGCCTTCATAAGCTACATCAAAATACACTTTCAAAAAGTTAATTTACACATTAATAACAAGTTATTATCTGTCTAAGCTAATGTTCATTTCAATTTGAAAAGATTTCTCACCTTCTTGCAATACATTTGACAATCTGCGGGGCATGTTCGCCACTTCTGCTTCTATAATGGCGTCTTGAATTAACGCGCATGAAAAACTCGTGCAGCGGAAGTGAGCCCTGATTGGTTTGACTCGCATCACGTGACAAATCTGGCGAACACCTGCATGAAATATACAACTCTTCAAACTTAATTTGACATGTGTTTATGTAAATAGTCAACAACGAAGAAGTCAGCTGTAGAGTGACTGGGACGGTGCGGTATAGCCCAATGGGAAAGTGTTGGCTCGTCACGCCGAAGGTCTGGGTTCGATTTCCCATATTGGTCCAATGTGTGAAGCCCATTCTAGGTATCCCTTGCAGTTATATGGCTGAAATAGTGTCAAAAGTGGACATAACCCAAGTCACTCACTCACTTAAACGGCCAAATCCAGACGTAATCATCTTGTGTAAACTTCCATCGTAACGGCGGCCCGTGAAGATCCGGGGTAGAATAGGTCTTTAGCAACCCATGCTTGCCTTAAAAGGCGACTAAGCTAGCTTCTCGTAAGAGGCGACTAACGGGATCGGGTGGTCAGGCTCGCTGACTTGGTTGATGCATGTCATTGTATCCCAATTGCGTGGATCGATGCTCATGTTGTCAATCACTGGATTGTCTGATCTAGACTTGATTACATTCAGACTGCCGTTATACAGCTGGAATATTGCTGAATGTGGCGTTAAACATAGGGCCATGTAATTAATAATAATAACAAAACAAACACGCAGACAATGCCAAAATCAAATGATCAGTGTGGTCCTAAAAGGCTTCCGTAGATCAGTGACATATGGATTTGTGAAAGTATGGATGGCATAACTGGTTTCAACATGTCCAAATAATGCATGCATATAAAAACAAGACTAATTTTAACTTTCAAATTGTAAGAGCCAAGCACATTCACAAATTATGAAAACACCATAGAGGAAACATTGAATTTCTTCCTAGACATACTTATTAGATGTATCTGCACAACATTAAAGGTACACAAGAATGGATGGAAACCCCAATGGTGACATTTGAGTGAGTGAGTGTGGTTTTACGCCGCTTTTAGCAATATTCAAGCAATATCACGACGGGGGACACCAGAAATGGGCTTCACACATTGTACCTATGTGAGGAATCGAACCCGGGTCTTCGGCGTGACAAGCAAACGCTTTAACCACTAGGCTAACCCACAACCTCTTTTGAGAAATTATTAAAAGAGTGTTACATATGATTGATTTGCTTGTCTGTTTGTTTGTTTGTTATTTAACGCCGCACTCAGCAATATTCCAGCTATATGACGGCGGTCTGTAAATAATCGAGTCTGGACTAGAAAATCCAGTGATTGATATCATGAGCATCGATCCACGCAATTGGGATACGATGACATGCATCAACCAAGTCAGCGAACCTGACCACCCGATCCCGGATAATACATGTTTTCTGGTATAACCCTTTATCTGTCTATTTGTCGTCATTCACTTGATGCTCAGTTAATGAATTTATTGCAGGGATAATTAGTGGTAGCATCGCTCAGATTACCTGACAGATTGCCATTTGGCCTTTCTTGTATCTTGGGTAATTATTCAATCTAAATCCAGGCTTGAAGTGGGGAGAAATGTATGTTATGTTTATGCATGCCCGGTACAGCGAAGCAAGGGAGGAATGATCACCTGAGTTTAAAAAAACCACCCATCAAAGGATTAACCAAAAATATGTTGATTGATTAATCACTGTTATCTTGTAAAGCGGATTTGTCAACAGTAAGTGTTTACATGTGTATGTTTACTAAATCAGACGGAATACACCCATATTTCCTTACGACGTTGGTCGGTACAGAATCATTCTTTTCGTTGGGAAGCTCTTCGATGTGAGATAGACAACACTAAGCTGTTTTCACAAGCCTTTTCGTTTGACGTATGTGTTACAGTCTATATGTAAAATGTGATTCACTCAGGCCACTTTTTAATGTCTGAATATTTTACACATTAACTGAAAAATCTGTCCATTTATTTCATGGATTGACTAAAAATTATTAGGGCTTAAAGCTTGCACCATATGCATGTTAAAAAAAGTTCAAATTTGTGTCTGACTATCATTTTCTTTTCCCCTCAACAACAATCTTTGAACACATTCTTTTACTCAAAGTTTTATGTAACATACTACTTTACAATCCCTGTGTTATTTTTTGGTCTTGGTAGGGGGACGGATGGCCCAGTCGTCTAAGGCGCCGCGATTCGCTGTGCAGAGTTGCGTCCCCTGGACGCGCCAGAAACCCATGGTTGTTGGTTCGAATCCCGGTTCACCCCGATTATGTTCCTAGGTTTGTCAGCACCATAGCCGTGCACGTGGGTTTCACCGAAGTGATAAACGTCTGAGACCTGCATCACTTCGGGCTTTCCTCCCACATTAAGCTGACACGCCGTGATATAACTGGAATACGAGCGGCGTTAAACCGAACTCACTCACTCACTCTTGGGCTTGGCATCCTCCAACTGTGGGAACTTTAAGATTATGTGCACATCCTATTACGTTTTACAGCAATAGTTATGGAAACATCTTATGTCATCAGACATCTGAGATGTACTTATTCAGTTTATTCATCAATGTTTCATCTTTGATAAATTTATGGGACAAGAGTACAACTTTATTTTATCTGGAGCAACTAGGTTTTCATGTCAACATGCACCTGGGGCAAGTTCCTTAACCCTTCCATGGTATGAAGGGTTGCTCAGGCCTCAGAGGCCCGATGATATGGTAAACATTTGATGCATACTGTTACAAGTTTCCATGTGCCCTTTTCTCACTAAATGAAGATGAGCGTTGCCTCGTTCTGTGGTCGACAAGAGGAGAGCCCCCTCCAGCTAGATTGTCCATAAGGTCACAGTCCCCTTCCTTCTGAATTTGTTGAAACAGATGAATTTGACAACTAATCAATATAAAAAATAAAGATATTAAGATAAATTTAGTGTATGCTATATAGCATTCCATTAAGGCTTTCTGTTAGGGGCTGTTTTTTGTGTTTTGATGATCGAAGTTATCTTTTATATTTCTGAAAACGTTTTGTTTAACTGATATGATTTTCAAATAATTGATTATTTTCCCTCAACAACTGTCTCCTGGATGTTATGTCCTTATGATTTGAGATTTAATATAGTCTCAACACTTTTCTCGACCGCCTCTGTGGTCTAGTGGTAGAGCATCCGCCCGGAGAGCGGAAGGTCCGGGGTTCGATCCCCGGCCGCATCATACCAAAAGACGTTAAAAGATGGTACTTGTTGTTACCCTGTCTGGCGCTCGGCATTAAGGGGCTTAAACAAGGACTGGTCGGCTCGGAGTCAGTATACCGTGTCTGAGTAGGGTATTCATGTTAAACTGTGGCATGGTATCTAAGTTGGCTAGCACTATAAATCGGCATCAGTCCGGACTAGTACAAGCAGCCACACACACACGTGCATGCATGCACGTCGCTATATAAGTGCAATAATCTTGGACGCGACGTTAAACCCAATTTCACCTCACCTCACCTCAACACTGTTTTCAGCTTTTAGCATGCCTGATGTTTACTGGGGAGGTATATGTGCACTCATGTAGAAGAAACACAACCCCACACATCCGAAGTGGCATTTTGACCAGCTGATCTGAAGTCCGGTGTCTGCAGCGTATGATCGACCACCCTCCTTTTCCCTCATTACCCTCTACCGCCTTGTAGAAGTTGTGGTACTTGGACACATAGGTACATTTGGTACAATAATCCCACCCCTTCCCCAGTGCCGTAAGGCCCAGTGTTGAGTTCCATCACAAGGTCACCCTTATACATTAGAAGTTTCTGACAGTGCAGCCTTTCACTTTTCCAAACATGAAGCAAGGGCTATATATCAGCCCCAGAACCCACTGGCTCTTGCGAAATGAAACATTATGGTTATAAGTCACCTTACAAATGGGAGGTCGGGTAGCCTAGTGGTTAAAGCGTTAGCGCGTCACGCCGAAGACCCGGGTTCGATTCACGGCATGGGTACAATGTGTGAAGCCCATTTCTGGTGTCCCCCGCCGTGATATTGCTGGAATATTGCTAAAAGCGGCGTAAAACCATACTCACTCACTCACCTTAAAAAGAATGTGACATTGATCTACTTTCCTAATTTATCTCCCCTGTTTAGTAAAATGCATTGTATAATTCTGTCCCCTATAAGCCCATAATTTTTGGGGGAGAAATACTCTTTTGAGCTGGTATTGCCAAACACTGTTAATTGTGAATAAAAATAACTTTTCTGTCAGGATAACATTTAAATTTCCTCATTAATATGGCATTTTTACTTCAAACTGGCAAATAACTGAAATTGGCATGTTTAGCCACCTAACGACATTAACAGAATGTGTTTCAGATTTTCTGGGGGTATTTCAAAGTCGTAAGTAAATGAAACATTAAACTTAAGTGTAATTTTCTTTCATGTTGTGGTATTAAAGCGTTTTCTTCTTCTTGAGGGGTTACTTCCCTTTATCGGCTGTGCTTTCTGTCAAGATTTGAATGATGTTTCTGATTTCTTTCCATGTGTACTTAAGTCACCAGGTTATATCATAGGTGCTTCTACTTTTCATATTAGGAGTCAAAGAAAGCTCAAACATTTGTGTTATCCCTTCTATTGATGATTTACCAAATGTTGACAGTCATTGGGTGCTTGATAGTAGAATCAATGCAGGGATGTAAATTCGAACAATCTCAATCACATAATGTCATCACTCTCAAAACCATTTTTTCCATGAATGTTGAAGACTGCTATGATCTGATGATATAAATTGCATTTATTTAGCGACGTGCATGCACGTGTGTGTGTGTGTGTGTGTGTGTGTGTGTGTGTGTGTGTGTGGCTGCTTGTACTAGTCCGGACTGATGCCGATTTATAGTGCTAGCTCAATGAGATACCATGCCGCAGTTTAACATGAATACCCCACTCAGACTCCGAGCCGACCAGTCCTTGTTTTAGCCCCTTAATGCTGAGTGCAAGACAGGGTAACAACAAGTACAATATTTTAACGTCTTTTGGTATGACGCGGTCGGGGATCGAACCCGGGACCTTCCGCTCTACCACTAGACCACGGAGGTGGTCTTATCAACATAGGAAGGCAAACAACTGACCATTAGTGAATTTTGAAATATGTATTTTGTATTGTGTTGAGTTTTCTCAACCATGTATGGAATTGATCCATGACCCCTTTCTTTTATAAAACATGAATGAATTCCCATGGCCTGTGTATGATTTGAAATATATATTCAAATATATCAACACGAGTTGATAAAAGTGGAAAAGTTCCGAGGCTTGCCTATGAGTGTTGATATATTTGATATCAAAAGACACTCGGGTGAGGTTCTCTATATTTTTCATAAATGTTTTACAAAATGTATTTCTGTATTACAGTGTTGATATATTTGGTGAAATTTTATTTATCATCCAACATCATTCTTCCAACTTTTTCAATTTGTAGACAGTAATTAGCAGTGTCTTCAGTGTAAAAAAAAGTGCTGCTAACAGCTTCAGTAGCAGAGTCATCAGTGATGTCATTTGATTGTGACGTCATGGTAACCAGTGACGTCACAATGGTCTGCAAAGCATTGTGATGTAATTTCATCGCAGCGATATCTACAGTGTAAATCAGTGTAGATGTCGCTTGATCTCATCCAAGCGATATCTCCTGTGGGAGCCAGTTTTGGATGATATATATCATTGAACTCTTACAGGTCTTTCAGTACATCAAACTTTGTATTCTGATGCCATATAGACACGTTGGATAAGTTAAATCCAATACATACATCAAATGTTTTCTAATTTGTCTGCAGGTCATTCAACAAGCAGATATCGTAGAGAGCCTTTTTGAATCATCTGGCATCTGTGATTGGATGATTTTGTGTAAGATTTAAAGTTTTCAGTATATAAAACTGACCATGTTTTTGTTTTTTTCTATATTGAGTGCTGTCATTTTTGTGTGGCATTTTTATTCGTCTCAAAAGGGAGGGGTAGGTGTCGTTTCCAGAGCACATCTTGAAAACCGTGAAAGACTTTTCATCCAAACCTGGTACATGTACGTGAGTCAAATTAAAAACTTCACATTTTAAAAAGTAATCCCATATATGATATACAACGGACAAATGTATCAGAGAAGGTAATTTTTAATCATTAATGTCCAAAGAAGGATTTTAATTAACGGTGGTAACCATAATTTGTTCCAAGCACCTACGGTATTCGGTAATAACATCAACAGTTTAAATCATAAGTCCCAAGCACGAGAGACAGGTGCTTTGACAACTGCCACACAACGCCTCAGCATGGACCTTGTGATGCTTGTGAACACATGACTGGGAAGACGACGCCATTGTTGCTGCAAAATGGTGCCAAGATCTTGCAAATTCTTTGGTTGGTTCTGGAGAGTGCCCAGACTTCTGCCAAGAGCACCCCAGACGTGTTCGATGGGATTGAGGTCGGGAGACCTTGACGGCCAGTCCATGACGTTGACTCCCACATTCTGAAGGAAATTCCTTGTCAAAATTGCTGTGCGGGGTCTGGCATTGTCGTGTTGGAAGATCAAACCGGGTCCACATGCTGCCATAAAAGGCAGAAGTTCTGGTGACAGTAGCTGGTCGCGGTAAGCAGCAGCGTTGAGGTTGCCACGGATGACAAGAAACCTGGCCACAGAAAGCACCCCACACCATGACACTTCCACCTCGAAATCTGTCAACTTCCTATACACAACACTAGGCGTAACGTTCATGACGACGCCTCTACACCCTCGCCCTACCATCGGCAAATCGAAGATTAAATCGGAATTCATCACTGAAGACGACTTGATTCCAATTCCTCTGAGTCCATCGTAAGTGTCGCTGTGCCCACAATTGACGTTGACGTCTGTGTAATTGAGTCAGAATCGGCCCGCAGTATGGCCGTCGTGCTTGAAGGTGAGCAATTCTCAGACAGTTTCGAACAGTTTGCGCACTCAGTTTACCCCTAAACAGTTCATTTCTGGTTGATGTAGCCGTCAAAAATCGGTTACGGAGGTGACGTAAGACAATCTGACGATCCTCTGCATGTGACGTCATGATTTATGATTTTGATCGATTCACCTGCACAAAAACGGGTGTTATCTGAAGACAATACATGGCCATTTCTGTTTAAATACACAATAATGGCCCACAATGATAACTGGTCAAAATGTTAACATTTTAGGATGGTGAAGTTTTTAATTTGGTTCAGTATATTAACAAGGGCTGAAGTGGTGCCTTTTGTTATTAAGAGACTTTTCAAAATTGGATTTTTCCCTGTTTCCATGGAAACAAGTTAGACTTAGCTGAAACATTGGTAGGTGTCGTTTAGGAGCAGAACTAAAAACATATTCAACATTTTCCATCCAAACTTGGTTCATGTGTTAATCAAGGACTGAAGTGGTGCCTTTTGCTATTATTAAGGAATTTAAAAAAATATTTTTTTTCCTTTTTCCATGGCAACAAGATTGATTTTGACTCTGTCATAGTTGGTAGTGTTTGTCTGGACTATCTCTCTAAAACTACATGTACTAGGTCTTCTCTCATGACACTTTACACACACACAGACCAGGTTGTCCAATGGTGCCTTTTGCCATTAGGGGTGTTTAGAATAATATTTTTGTTCTGTTTGCATGGCAACAAGTTTGATTCTGTTCCCATTGGTGTGTACCTGACAGAAATACAAAGTTCGGAATCCCAATTCCAACTACCCATGTACATGGATAGACAGAATAGATTAGGGGGGGGGGGGGGGATTCAAAATTGTACAAACGGTGGGGCTGACCCCCAAAGGGGCTGAGGGACGGGGACAAATAGGGGTAATATTGCTATATTGCTTTAAACAACTTCTTCTATTGAACTAAGAATAGATATTGACCATATACGTTTGGAAGCATTCTCTGGTGGTGAGAATTCAAAATTGCACAAATTGAGGGGCTGAGGGACGGGGCCTAATAGGGGTCATTTGGCTATATTGCTTTAAAGGCCTTCTTCTCTGGAACTAAGGGATAGATATCAACCATATTTAGTTGGAAGCATTCTCTGGTGGTAAGAATTAAAAAATGTACAAATGGTCGGGCTCACCCCTCTAGGGGCTGAGGGGCTGAGGGCCGAAATAGGGGTCATTTGACTATATTGCTTTAAACAACTTCTTCTCTGGAACTGAGGGATAGATTTCAACCATATTTGGTTGGAAGCATTGTCCGGTCGTTTGAAATCAAAATTGCACAAATGGAAGGACTGACCCCCACCCAGGGGCTGAGGGGCGGGGCCAAAAAGTCTATAACTTGGACACAGTTAAGATCCTCACCGTATAACCATCTGTACATTTGCTGTGTATAATGAGAGGAATGCACATATGCTACCAGGATGGCAGGGGATCTTACTCCACCCCTGGAGACTTAACCCCTGGGTCATAATTTTGAAAAAGTTGACATCCCAACCCTTTAACCATATACGGTATACAATTGCTGGGCATAAAGAGACAAACACAATCATGATATTAGAATTGAGCCCGGGGTCTTGCCACACCCCTAGGGATTAGGTTCTTTGGTGAAAACATTTGAGATCCCCACCCTATTACCATATACATGTATACATGTAATTGCTTAGTATAACAAGACAAATACACATATGCTACCAGGACTGGCCCTTCTGTTCATCTGTACTGCACTCCTAAAGGAGTTTAGAACCTGACCCGTGAAGATCCGGGGTAGACCCGGAAGTTGTTAAAACTTTGATATTAAGCACAGGACTTTCTGTATTTAAGTTGTTCTACACTGAGCACGCATTTTCCAAGCAGGAAGTGATGTCATGAAACTGGAACAGTTTATATCTGTGCTTTTATAGGGTATAGCTGGCGACTAACTTGTACTGTCATTGTGACTGACGTACCGGGGTAGTTCTTAACAGACCGTGGCGGTGGGGTAGCCTAGCGGTTAAAGTGTTCGCTTGTCACGCTGAAGATCCGGTTCGATTTCCCACATGGGTACAATGTGTGAAGTCCCTTTCTGGTGTCCCCTGCCGTGATATTGCTGGAATGTCGCTAAAACAATACTCACTCACATGTCATATCTCTTTTGGGGGAACTATTTTATTCCGCGATATAGCTGGTTATTTCTATGTAGGTGTACATGTATGGTTTATAGTAGATAATAGAGTCAAAAGTTATGTTAGAATAAAATGTTTTTTTCAATCATTCATGGATAGATAGATAGATAGATAGATAGATAGATAGATAGATAGATTAGATTACCTATTATCATATCAAGTGCAAACTGCCAATGCTAACCATTGGAGTGGCCAGTCTGGCAGCATCTTTTTGTGAAAATTTAACACTGGCACAGTAGAACTATGAATTGTTATGCTGTGATCTTGCACCATCAGTCGTGATCGTGGGTTTTACTAAAGTGGCAAAAATCTGAGACCTGCATCAAATCGGACTTTTCTCTCACATTGAGATGGCATGCAATTTAATATTTGTAACACCGTTCAAAGCGGCGTTGACTGTCTACATAAAAAAGTACGGCTTCGAAATGGAAAATAACTCAGAACCGGAACCAGAACCGAATTAAGCATGAAAAACAAAACGTGAAAAAATGTCAGGACGATGTTTAGGGTTGGTTGGTGATGCGAAACACGTTTTTGTATGTTGTCAAAAAATGATGCAGTCATCTGCTACCGACACAACCACATCCGGTAGGATGGACAAATCAACGACATCACAGTGAAGGGTTTCATACAATGTTTTATATCATAGGGCGTATTATTGATACAATCTCCATTGCAAACTATACAGTAATACTGCATTGGAGAACTAAATAAAAAGTATTCATACATGTGCAGTAAATCGTTCAAAGGATATTGCATGAGGTCCATCATTGAAGACGGTAATATGAATGTGACTGATTAACGATAGTTTGTGTCGCCACATACACCGACCTTTGTTTAAGGGTAATCGATTCATTAACCTGCTGTCACTTCCGCCTGCAGTATAATGTAAAACCTAGGTTTTACAGTTGAATTGTGAGACCTAGGTTTTACAGTTGGATTGTAGAAACCACCTTTTAATATGCATATACGGTTGATGTTTTACTTTGACAATTGCTTGGCATGAAAATTCCATGATATGAATCCTGCAACCTAACATATTATGTTTAGTATTGCAACGCAATGTTTCCCACAGAACCACCGGGGCGGGTGATAAAAGGGTGTTCAATCTACTACACGTCATGACTTCAGCTGTCTGCATGCTGCACGTGGTTTTCTCTTGCCCGCTATCATTACATTTGTATTGGTATACAATATGGTATCCCGATGTTTTCTAAGTCTTTCTGGTATTAAGATGGTTTATAAGATGGTTAAAACACTCCTCTTCGATTTGGTTGAAAATGTAAAACCTCAACCTCTCTAAAAGCCCCAGGGCCTTCGGCCTGCCCAATTTGATATAAGGATGAAGTTAATACGCGAAGACTGTTGCAGTAGACTTAAAGAGTAACGCTTACACCCCTCACTAGCTAACTGTGAGTGAGTGAGTTGGGTTTAACGCCTCTTTTAACAATATTCCAGTTATATCACGGCGTGTCAGCCCGAAGTGATGCAGGTCTCAGACGTTTACCACTTCGGTGAAACCCACGAGCACAGGAATGGTGCTGACAAACCAAGAAACATAATTGGGGCGAACCGGGATTCGAACCCACAATCATACACTTGCTAACAGGAATGAAGCCAGTTTTTAACATGCTTATAATGTACCCATGGATACCCATTCATCTCGTGACCTGTCCCACAAGGTTAATTATTACAAAGGTAAATAGCGAATAATAAAAGAGTTAATTCATAAAGCGAATATATGACCATCGTTTTCCTTGCTTTATCAAGCAAATTAGCTGCATTGAGGGCAATGGCAACAGTTGCAAAAACTGTTTTGTCAACTCCAGATATTTCTCTCTGACATTATAAATGTCTAAGTGACGTATGAATACACATTCACGTGTGTAAATGTCGTTTATCGTTCTTTCCTTGACAGCCTCTTACAGGTATACAGTCTTGATTTGACCGCCACCATGACAACTGTAGCATATGTTTTTCATCCACGTGCTATTCATACTGTGTGGTCATCATATTCAGGTTGTGCTTCGGGCTTCTCTTCATGCCCTAAGATTTCCTCTTCTCCGTCACCCTTTCCTCCCTTTTGTGTGACCTTGGGCGTGATCAAGGTCATCACCATGATGATGACGACCTCCAGGATCTCGACCATGGAGACGATACTAAAGCCCATGAATAACCCGATCTGACCTCCGATGTTTGCTGCAAATAGATATGAGTGTGTGAGCTTGGTTTAACGCCGCTTTGAACACTATACCAATTATATCATGTTTGTTTGATTTGTTTAAAGCGGCGCTCAGCAATATTTCAGCTATATGACGGCGGTCTGTAAATAATCGAGTCTGGACCAGATAATCCAGTGAGTGATATCATGAACATCGATCCACGCAATTGGGATACGATGACATGCATCAATCAAGTCAGCGAGACTGACCAACCGATCCTGTTAGTCGCCTCTTACGACAAGCACAGTCACCTTTTACGGCAAGCATGGGTTGCTGAAGACATATTCCAGTTATATCACAGCGTGTCAGCTTGATGTGGGAGGAAAGACTGAAGTAATATAGGTCTTTGGCGTTCACCAAACCTATGGCGCTGACACACCTAAGGGACGCAACTCTGCTTATGATTCTTTCCAGCACCATAAGTGGTAATCGCTCACCCATGTCACTTTTGGTCGCCCACATTTAGAGTGAGTATTGTTTTACGCCGCTTTTAGCAACATTCCAGCAATATCACGGTGGGGACACCACAGATGGGCTTCACACATTGTACCCGTGTCGGGAATTGAACCCGGGTCTTCAGCGTGACGAGCGAACGCTGGAACCACTAGGCCACCCGACCGCCCCATTTACAGTGATACACAGTTGTGTAACAGTTGTACTGTTATAGCGGCGTTAAACCCAACTCACCATGTTAAAGATCCTATCAAAAAAGTTAATTGCTTTAGGTGATAATTATAAGACACCATATTTCATCTATTTTATGAAACACATTGCCGTGTATGATAAATCAGCGACAAAACCCTTTCCAGATCCAATAGTGAGTGAGTGAGTGAGTGAGTGAGTTTCCAGTAATATCACGGCGGGGGACTACCGGAAAAGGGCTTCACACATTGTACCCATGTCGGGAATCGAACCCGTGTCTTCGGCGTGACGAGCTAACGCTTTAAACACTAGGCTACCCGACCACCCCCATTTATCCAATAGAAATCTCTGCATAAAGCAGAGTCGATTCTACGATGCCGACTTTATCATGAGCATGTGTTTTACGAATCACTATCAAATAGTAATGATACCAGGTGTTCGCGAAAAGGTGAACGCACCCTGTCCCATCGTCACAAACACATGCACAGGCAATTCCATTGTTCACATGAAAAAATACGGGAACATATGGTACAAGTCACATAGAGAATTGCATCAGACATATTTTTTGTCATTGATGCTTCAGATTTGGAAATGTCCTCCACATGTCTACCAGAAAACAATTCCCCTGTGTGTCGAAGATGGTTCTTACCTAGTATGGTCTCCACAGAGTATACTGGAATCTGCTCGATCTCAAGCTTCAGCGGGCCCGACTGTAGGAAGGTCAGATGCACCATGGGAGCAGAAGCGTGGATTGAACTGTTAATAGTAATATTGACTCCATTAAGCTAATAGTCTTCTACTAATTGTCCCCCTCGACGTGCAAACATATTCCCTACGCTACTGATATCACTCCAGATGAGATCGGGTTTCAGGCTCGATGATGACCTGATTGATTACACATCATCATGACATAGAACAGGTCTTCAGCAACTCATGCTTGCCATAAAAGGCGACTATGCTTGTCGTTATAGAGAGGCGACTAATGGGAGGTCAGGCTCGCTGACATGGTTGATGCATGTCATCGTATCCCAACTGCGTGGATCGATACTCATGATGTCAATCACTGGATTGTCTGGTCCAGACTCGATTATGTACACACCGCCGTCATATAGCTGGAATATTGCTGAGTGCAGCGTTAAACAACAAACAGACACACAAACAAACAAACAAACAAACGCATCATCGGACCCGACGGAATTCCACGGAAATGTGATAACTGCCAGGTCCTTTCGGAACTATTACACATCTTCGTTATATCAGAACTTCGACATTCGTGTGATGAATCAGTTTGAAACAACACATGGGAGTAGAATATTAATTGCTTCGTGCAGCATATGTCTACATGGTGACAACGTTCATGGACTAAGAGTTTGATATCTTCTCTTATGCAAGCTTAAAACGCAATTGAATATCGTATACAAATCCTTAACTTAATGTTAAAGACATCAGTAAAACATGTAAGGTAATAGCACTTTTAAAAAAAGACAGCACTTTTCGTGTGTTAAATTATTATAATGAAAAGATAATTACGTTAGTGGGGCACACGATACATATGTCTCGTACTCCACACGTGTGCACCGTGACGGACAGTCACACCGAGAGCTCTCGTTACCATAGAAATCTGAAATACCAATAGACAATATGGACAGACATCAACGAACCATGTGAGTGAGTGAGTATGGTTTTACGCCGCTTTTAGCAATATTCCAGCAATATCACGGCTGGGGACACCAGAAATGGGCTTCACACATTGTACCCATGACGGGAATCGAACCCGTGGAGAGCGAACGCTTTAACCACTTGGCTACCCGACCGCCCCCAATGAACCATATGGAAAAAGAGCCAGGCCTTCCACTTTCATTTCACAAATTTACATCATACATTTTGTATTTATTGTCAATGTATGTACTTCATGATAAGCTGTCTGACTGACTGATATACGAGATTTAACGCGCACTTTCCGACTGTAGCGTATTTCGCACACGGGATAAGCTGTAGTAAACATGTAAACAATTTATATGTTATAACAGTAAGCCCCGTGAATCTTACTAAGATACTATAGTTAAGTACTCACCCTGACCGCTGTTTTCTAAGCACTGCCAAGTCTGACTAGCGGAGCACAGATCCTCGCATCCTGCGTTGTTAGACAAGGAGACAATTACACTCAACTAAGCATAACAAACGTTTGTTCCATGTATGCTTTGCAGTCAAAAACGTTGATGGATTATCAGCGTTTCTGATTGATAAAAAGATAAACACTAATTTTAACGTCCATCTATTAACACTGGAGATTGGTGCATTGGTGGTCTATCCGTAGAAAAGTCGGATCCTAATTGTTTAGCCACTATTCTGTAAGCAGCCGTTTTTTTCCGAAATTATGACTCCGATACCGATACTGAAAATGAATGCAAAATTTCAACTGCACAATCGCTGTCCTCTCCCATAACCCCCACCCCCCACCCCAACCCATCCCCCGCAAGTACCGGATTAATGACCCGTGAAGATCTTGGTTGGAAAAGGTCTTCAGCAACCCATGCTTGTCGTAAGAGGCGACTAACGGAATCGGGTGGTCAGGCTCGCTGACTTGGTTGACGTATGTCATCGTATCCCAATTGGATCGATGCTCATGGTGTAAATCACTGGATTGTCTGGCCCAGACCCGATTATTTACATATCGTTGCAATATTGCTTTTAATGCGTTTAACAACAAACAAAGAAACACACAAACAAACACACAAACAAACCTCTATCCAAGTAGAATCTGCAGCCACACTGGGCCGACGTGTAGTTGACGAGACACTCTCGCTGGCACGCCTTCTGGCTGTAGTGCGGGTAACGGTACAGGGACCACTGGTCAGCCTGCTGGTCAGGCAAGCACCTGCCCCCAAGCATGTCCTTATACGGCGGTCCGAGGGAGTGCCTCTGTAGAGCAGCATATATAGTTTCATTGACGGAATCAATCTATCTCTCCAAATCAAATTACAATCCTGATAAAATGAAACAACGATATCACAGCAAACAATAATTCATTCAGAACTGCTATAATTATCGACGTACTAAATTTAGGATTGGCTTAAGATCTTTGGAATTAGAGAAGTCATAAATCTCAATGTGGCTTCTTAAAAGTTATGATGACTCTTTTCCAGAAAATTTACAAGGTTAACTTCAAGAAGAAAAAGGTACATCATCGACCTCCTTCCCTCAAACCTTCCTAAAAATAGTGAGTCAGTGAGTGAGTTGGGTTAAACGTCGCTTTTAACATAATTCCAGTTATATCACGGCGTGTCAGCTTAATGTGGGAGGAAAGCCCGAAGTGATGCAGGTCTCAGACGTTTACCACTTCGGTGAAACCCACGAGCATGGATATGGTGCTGACAAACCTAGAAACATAATCGGGGCGTACCGGGATTCGAACCCACAATCATAGATTTCTGGCGTGCCGACGGGACGCAACTCTGCACAGCGAATCCCGGCGCCTCAGACGACTGGGCCACCCGTGACCCCTCATAAAAATATCATTCAGATAGTAATATCTCAGAACGCATACACTGTAAACAATATTTTTAAATTTATTAATGCTTCATTTAGCTACAACCGAGCTATATAACGACTGTTGACACCAACAGCGAGCTTTAAATAGTACAATTATCGGATATAGTATGGAGAATATGATCTTCAATGTGTCAGTTGTGAGCGAACGCTTTAACCCTAAACGACATCAAGGCTCGTACATTCTTTGGAGAATTCTCAATGGGTTGTCATAACTTGAACTGTGTTCAGTCCTTTTCATATACAAACATGTATACAGTAACGCTATTTCTCGGACCATTATCATTTGCAGAATCCCGAGGTCCACCATTAACTGCAACACCAATATATCATCAGCTGTCACGTGAAGCGCCCCCTCAATCACGCCAGTCGTCAGAGCCGTGCCGGAAGTCAAACGCCATGTTTGTTTACATTCGTGATTGATAATGCCGCTCAGATAGACAATTCTATCCCTTTGAACTATATTCTATCATGACACTGTAGAATTCTTGATTCTGATTCGTTAAAAGGAGGTTTCTTTTCTGCTACAGAAACCCATTAAAAATAAAAATTATTATTTTCACACAAAAAACGCACATGAAAACATCGATAGCCGATTCATAAAAAGATTGCTGCCGATCGATCACCACTAGGAACTGTAAAACGTATCGATATTTCCTCTATTACAAGCTGGGTCTCTAGTTAAAGGCGACTAACGGGATCGGGTGGTCAGACTTGCTGACTTGGTTGATGTCCAATTACGTGGATCGATGCTCATGATGACAATCACTGGATTGTCTGGCCCAGACTCGATTATTTGCTGTCCGCCGTCATATAGCTGGAATATTGCTGAGTGCGGCGTTAAACAAAAAACAAAACAAAAACAAATCTAATACAAGCCAGGGTGCCGTTGTACAAAGCGATCTTAGCGCTAAGGTGATCGTAACTGACCTACCTTAATATAAACTTACGACAGTCGTAGCGCTAAGGTTGTTTTGTATAACGGCGCCCAATGTTGCGTCATCATATAGCCGGAATTTTGCTGAGTTTGGCGTTAGACAACAAATAAACAAAAAACACTCTTTGCAAGAAAACAATACAATGATGCAATACGCTTAAACAGAATGAGTTTACCGTAGTTTTTTCAAACTTCACGATGCAACTGGAGTTCGCTGGAATAAAGTGTGCCTCCTTGACGTCAGGGAAGGGATATTCGTTGTTTGGATGAAGGGCAATCTAAAAATAATAATTAATATGATGCTTTTTTATCCTTTCTACCAAGTATCAGCAGTTCTTTTTTTCTTTTTTTTTACCAGCAGTTCATTTCAGTTCATTTTCATTATTTCATAGTACTACAATGTCGAGAGGCAGACATCACATTAGAACATGTTCCACAAATAAGAACTATTTTTAGCCCGATCAACAGAACAGTGTCCATTGCAATCTCCTATAATCTCAGTGTAGTTTCAGAAAGGCTGTTCATGGTCAACATCATGCTAGTAAACAATTCTATTAGATCTTTAGAATTAAATTTTTACGATAGTGCCACAGTAGTGACTCGTTAGTCGCCTCTTACGACAAGCATAGTCGCCTTTTACGACAAGCATTGGTTGCTGAAGACCTATTCTAATCCAATTGTTCACGGGTCTTAAACTTTCGAGTGTTGATATGAATACTTAAGAATCAATGATGCAACTTTGATAATGATTATGCATCTCAATTTTTTACGCGTTATTTTGAAAATTCTTGTTTCACGTGCATCAAATCATATAATGACAGCTTTGTCACAATGAAACACAAGTTAACCTCTCACAATTGTGTGTTGTGGCAATACACAAGGCTGTAGTGTTCCTCCTTTTTTCGTATTACATCTTATTACGGAGTCTGACTAATGCTTGATTGCATGATCAATGCATTCTCGAATATCTGCGGAAACAGATTCTATAGAACTTAAAGGCCAACTAGTGAAGAGAGGTCATTAGGAAGGACACAGTGGGGACATAACTTGTAATAGCCACTAGTGGCGCTACGATCGAGCCCAGAAATTCAAGCCTAGTTCGCCAAGGGTGGAAACTGGACTTTTAGAGTCAGTTAACTCCCTTGACTCGGGAAGATGGGTCATGACTACAATTTACATTGCAAATTACCAACACAAAGTTTACTATACTACTCAATACATTCGGTCGAATGTGGGGATTCTCGGCCACCCACTGTGTTGTGTGCTAATGATAGACATAGATATTGACAGTAATTATGCAAAGTCTATATAACATGTTTGTGAATTGTATTTAGTTGAAGCATATATTTATGCGCATGACTTATTCTGACGATCATGGGTACTGAATGACCTCTCCCTCCCAGACATCCGATGTTGAAAAAACCCCGACAACTTTAAGTCTTTATTTAACATTTGATTGTGGCTATTTTTGTGTCTGAAGCGAATTCGTTTGTCAGAGATAGCATACTCCTTAAACGTTAATATTATTTTAAATCAAAACAAATCAAATGGGAGACGATACCGCGGCTAAAACTAAACAGGATAGTTATGAAAAGGACACTTATGGACGATAGAAAAAACATCAGCTGAGCTGATTAGGCATATGATATCTACTTAATAAGAGTGATCAAGGAACAATCAGCATTACCACAACGATCAAATTCATACATACATTATGTATACTGGTGGCAGCACTGCTGATGCATGTAATAGCCGACATCAACACACTGGATGTGACTGATATTGGGATAACGGTATGTATCGGCAACTCGTCAGTTGGATATAACCCAGCTGATTCATCGTGGAGATATTACGCTATTAAGCTAATTCACATATTAAGTCAGTCCAGTAGAGAGGCATGTCTCTGAAATCTTTTAATGAAGGACTTGGTTGGTTGGTTGGTTTGTTGTTTAACGCCGCACTCAGTAGTATTCCAGTAAATGTCGGCGGTCTGTAAATAATCGAGTCTGGACCAGACAATCCAGTGACTGACATCATGAGCATCGATCCACGCATTTGGGATCATTGACCGTGCATCAACCAAGTCAGCGAGCCTGACCACCCGATCCCGTTAGTCGCCTTTTACGACAAGCATAGTCACCTTTTACGGCAAGCATGGGTTGCTGAAGACCTATTCCACCCCGGAATCTTCACGGGATTAATGAAGGACTATTCAGTTTATTGAAATATTGAATTCAGGAATATATCTAGAAATTGAAATGCGATTAATATGACTCCCGACAAGGTGGATAATATGCTACCAACATTATGCCAATCAAAAGCTTGGATATTTATAGGCTGCCGTCTTATGGTTGGACTTGTGTTTATTGCGGTGTAAGGGAAAATACGCCCTCTCGCTCTCTATATGGCTTAACATGCACTACAATAGATCACGACACTTAATTTATAACAATGCACCGTCGGAAATCAGCTCCATCGGCCCTTTGGCAGATGGAGAAACAAGCCGAGTGGACCCGAGGTCGTCTAACGGTTGCAAGTGATGGTCTGATTGTCAATAAACATGGACGATGTTTTGTGCTTTACAATGTGTTTCTAAATCAAGGAAATTCAAGAAATTTAATTTTAGACCCAGCTAAGTGTTATCAAAGTTATGGATAAAATAGTTTGAACACAATCTCATTAAAATCAGATCTTAGTTCCCGGTACCTCTAAACAAAGATCTGAAGACTTCCCACGTCAGAAAGACCTTTCATCGGACCAATCAGAGTGTCGCTTACCAGATCGGGAAAGTGACAGTCGGAATCTGTTTTCTAACCATGCGAGATCGAAAAGGTTCACACGGGGTATTCCAAACGGCAGTTACACGGGCTGTACGGCTGATGCCGTTAAGATCATCATCTATCTCGCGCCTCGAAGGGATAAACATTTGAAACGGAAGAGACATTACATAGTTCATGGAAGTACTGCCATACAATCTCGGCCATCTATTAGACATTCCAGAATTTTTAAATTTTGATTCGCGAAACCTCAAAGCGTAGTCTGGAATTGAAGTCACCGTAAAGCTCGAGAAAACTGCTTTACCTCAGTTTTAATTCCAATTCAGTCCAGTATTAAATTTTACCGCAGTGTTATTACACTTCAAGACAGTTTATAACATTAGCTTCCGGATTGGCTAAAGTCGACTTCTTGTTTGTCATTTCATTGGTCGGTCAAAGATCGCGAAAGGTCGTTCTGCCGTAACGGTAGCGCGCACTAAGATCTGATGTTAATGGGATTGGTTTGAACATTAAACATTTTACAATTGTTTTCGGTGTATGGCTCGTTATTGAGAAAGTACCAACTTTAAATATTTGAAAAGTTGAAAACACAATATATATGTTTATATTATTTAAGATTGATTTCAACCTAACATGATGCGAGGCGAGTCAGCTCAGTGGCCTATGTAGAATTACACTCCTTCAGGTGCCAGCATCCGCGTAACGCCTCGACTATGATCCTTGGTCTGTGGGCGGTCGGGTAGCCTGGTGGTTAAAGCGTTCGCTCGTCACGCCGAAGACCCGGGTTCGATTCCCGACATGGGCACAATGTGTGAAGCCCATTTCTGGTGTCCCCCGCCGTGATATTGCTGGAATATTGCTAAAAACGGCGTAAAACCATACTCACTCACTCACTCCTTGGTCTGTCGGCACAATACCCGTGCTCGTATGATTAACCAAAGAGTTTAACGAGTACGCCATTATTCTTGGGGTTTAATTGTTCCACAGACATGGCCTAAACATTATACCCCTTGTATCGAAATCATCAATATCCCGCTATCTGATTGATTCAGTTGACCCCGACTGATAAAGACAGAGAATTCAAAAGGTGAACCCTTATTTAAAATTTCCATGATCACTATCATTACACTGTCGCATGCCCAGCTAAATTATTTAAATATTTAGATGATTCTATATTTAAAAGATCAGTTTATCGGATGTCCCCTGTATATGTTCAAGGCAGTTAGTTAGTTACCTGAATGCCATCCCTTAGTCCAATGCTGGAAACAGTACTAGTAAGTTCGATGATGACATGAAACGTCAAGGCCTGTCCGACGCTGCTGGAACCGTTTCGCGACGAATTTAAGGTTAAACACGATCCTTCAGTGGTTGTGGTGGGGAAGATTAACTCATCGCATACTCCTTTGGACTGCAGCTTGTTCCAACCGCATTTTATCAGCTTCATCCGTACGTTGTCCTGGCTGTGAGTTAGCAAACATTGGCCCCTTTCCGCTTCCTCTGAACCACGCATGTGCAGACATCCATGCGCCGCAAGTGGTCCCGTTCGCAAGAGGTTGAAGACCTTGACGGCGTCGTTGTCGTCGTCGTCGTTGTCTAAGAAGGAAAATGGACTGAGTGGAGGAGGGTCGCAAAATGTAACAGCTGGGAAGTCCGCCTCCTCGAACGGATGTTCCGCCATGTTGATGACCGTGGGATACCTGTAGTAGTCTGTCATTTGCACACTGACGACAATACTCAGAGATATGGCCAGGCCCAGGAGAAGAACCAGCCAAATGAACCTGAATTAAAAAGATAACTAAATAAATTTCTAAAAATGTACAGGACATCATCACTTAGTCTTTAGGGTAGCCCTGTGCTTTGATTCCCCACATGGGTAGAATGTGTGCAGCCAACTCGTGGTATCCCCCGTCGTGAAACTGCTATAATTGTGTTTAAAGAGGCCCCAAACCCACCCAGTCTGTCAACTACCCCGTAAAACTCCGGAATAAAATTAGTATTCAGCAACCCATGCTTGTGGTAAGAGACGACTAACGGGATCGGGTTGTCAGGTTCGCTGACATTGTTGATGCACATCGTATCCCAATTCTGTAATCGATGCTCATGGTGTCAATCATTGGATTGTCTGGTCCAGACTCGATTATTTACAGACCGCCGTCATATAGCTGGAATAGTCCTCATGTTGTCAGATGTCAGTACATTTAATTGCCTTGTTGGATTGTACATTAAATTGCTTTGTTGGATTGTACATTTAATTGCCTTGTTGGATTGTACATTTAATTGCCTTGTTAGATTGTAAATTTAATTGCCTTGTTAGATTGTACATTTAATTGCCTTGTTAGATTGTACATTTAATTGCCTTGTTGGATTGTAAATTTAATTGCCTTGTTGAATTATACATTTAATTTCCTTGTTGGATTGTACATTTAATTGCCTTGTTGGATTGTACATTTAATTGCCTTGTTAGATTGTACATTTATTTGCCTTGTTAGATTGTAAATTTAATTGCCTTGTTGGATTGTACCTTTAATTGCCTTGTTGGATTGTACATTTAATTGCCTTGTTCGATTGTACATTAAATTGCCTTGTTGGATTGTACATTTAATTGCCTTGTTGGATTGTAAATTTAATTGCCTTGTGGGATTGTACATTTAATTTCCTTGTTGGATTGTACATTTAATTGCCTTGTTGGATTGTACATTTAATTGCCTTGTTGGATTGTAAATTTAATTGCCTTGTTGAATTATACATTTAATTTCCTTGTTGGATTGTACATTTAATTGCCTTGTTGGATTGTACATTAAATTGTCTTGTCGGTTGTACATTTAATTGCCTTGTTGAATTATACATTTAATTGCCTAGTTGGATTGTACATTTAATTGCCTTGTTGGGTGGTACATTTGATTGTCTTGTTGGATTATACATTAAATTGCCTAGTTGGATTGTACATTTAATTGTCTTGTTGGGTTATACATTTAATTGCCTTGTTGGGTTGTAATGTTAATAGCCTGGTTCGATAGTCACGGGGCCCTATTCTCCATCGAGACTGATGGGTTTTTAACGGTAACAGTTTGAACAGTATTTCAGTGACATCACGGCGAAAAAGCTTGATATCGGTGGAATGCAGTAATGCAGGTCCTGGACATTTGTTTCTACGTAAATTATAACGCCTTAAAATAAATGGTAAAGATAAATTGTAATAACTGCGGTGAATTGTAATATAAGCTGTGACATATTGTTATAACACAAACTGCGATGAATTGAAATAAAAACTGTTGTGAATTATATTATATATTCATTTAATTGTATGCAAGGAAACATACATGAACATGGAGATTAAACCCACGAGCATAGGCACGGTTCTGACGAACCCCAAAATCAGTATATGAGGGCGCCAACGATCTTCTGATTCTGAACGTCAAAGGGACGGAACTCGGCACAGCGAATTGCCACGTTTAGATAACTTGGACACTGGTGACCCCTCTGCGAGTCTGTCTCACAGTCCCCGAACCATATTGTTTCCCCTTCCCCCAGCCCTTAGTGTAATACTTTAGCCCTAAATGAAGCAAGTCTAGATTTTTCCCAGGTTCTTCCCTCTCACTGGGGCCCCTTCTCAATTTAAATGGAGTTGTTTGTGTCTGCCAAACTTTCAGAGACTAAGCGTACGTTTACCCCTCTGCATACCTCGTTTAATATGTCGTTGATATAGATGTGCTGTTAACTTCCATTTAAACCTATTCAGACATAAACTGATTTTGAATCAGTTCGTATCCCCACGACCGCCTCCGTGGTCTAGTGGTAGAGCGTCCGCCCGGATAGCGGAAGGTCGATCGGGGTTTCGATCTCCGGACGCGTCATACCAAAGATGTTAAAAGATGAAACTTGTTGTTGCCCTGCCTGGCGTTTGGCATTTAGGGGCTGAAACAAGGACTGGTCGGCTCGGAGTCAGTATACTGTGTCTGAGTGGGGTATTCGTGTTAAACTGTGGAATGGTATCTCAGTGGGCTGTATTAGTCCAGACTAGACACACACACACACACGCACGCACGCACACGCACACGCACACACACGCACGTGCACACACGCGCACACACACACACACACACACGTACGCACGCACGCACGCACGCACGCACGCACACACGCACGCACGCACGCACGCACGCACACACACACACGCACACACAAACACAAACACATGCACGTCGCTATATAAGTGCAATAATCTTGGACGCAACGTTAAACCTCATTTAACCTCACGTCACCTCGTATCCTCACCAGAGACTCGAGGATCAATAATAATAATTCTTTTGTGTTGCAACGTGAACATTATAATCTGAAGATTTCGGAAACAAATATTTGTAAAGACATCATGTTTGTATTTCCTGGATGGTTATTCATCTAAATATTCCAATGTTATTGGTTTAAACTTGAAATAACTTTCCTGCTTTCAATTTGAATTATAGTGAGTGAGTAAGTGAGTATGGTTTTACGCCGCTTTTAGCAATATTCAAGCAATATCACGGCGGGGGGACACCAGAAATGGGCTTCACACATTGTACCCATGTCGGGAATCGAACCCGGGTCTTCTGCGTGACGAGCGAACGCTTTAACCACTAGGCTACCCGACCGCCCAAAAATGTTAATTTGAATTATAACTTCTGCAGCATTTTGGCAGGTTTGTCGATACAACAACATGTGTAGATAATGTGGATAGCGTCATAGCGAAATACGCCTTCGATTCCATGTTATTAGGTTAATGCCAACTCATGGTATTAAGCCCATAACCCACAGATGCTCTTGTTCTAATCACATCAATGTATTCACGTGTCTTGGAATAAAGGTTATTTTGTCCTAAAAAGATTTGTTGGTCCTTTTGACTCAAAGATCTTCAAAAATCATCACTGTTTTTTCCCCGCCGTAATATGGATGTAATGCTGCTAAAAGCGACACACCATAAGACATGGTCATTGGAATCAGAAAAAATCCCAAATACATATTCGCATACGCCCAACTCCCCAATTTTACCACGTATTCACGTAATGCCTCACTGTTATTGTTTGGACAAAATTAACATGACTACAAAATAATAATAGATACATGTGTGAGCATAATCAATAAATAAAACAACATCATGGAATGAGTTGTTAGATTGTGTGTATTTACCTTGAAATGTGAGATCAGATTCTTCACTCTGATGAAGCTGTGCAGAGTTGCGTTCCTTGGGCACGCCAGAAACCTATGATTGTGGGTTCGAATCCTGGTTCGCCCCGATTATGTTTCTAGGTATGTCAGCACCATACCCGTGCTCGTGGGTTTCACCGAAGTGGTATACGTCTGAGACCTGCATCACTTCGGGTTTTCCTCTCACATTAAGCTGACACGCCGTGATATAACTGGAATACTGTTAAAAGCTGCGTTAAACCCAACTCACTCACTAAGTGTTGCGGGACTATTGGTATAAATTGGGTAGAATCACTCACTGACCATCTCAAACTAAATGTCCAAATCTGATGACCTCACCTCCACTCCACTCCACCTCCAGGACGATGGTGCATGCGCGTCATGAATTGAAATAGACCGCCTCCGTGGTCTAGTGGTAGAGCGTCCGCCCGGAGAGTGAAAGGTCCGGGGTTCGATCCCCGTCAGCGTCATACCAAAAGACGTTAAAAGATGGTACTTGTTGTTACCCTGTCTGGCGCTCGGCATTAAGGGGCTAAAAGAAGGACTGGTCGGCTCGGAGTCAGTATACTGTGTCTGAGTGGGGTATTCATGTTAAACTGCGGCATGGAATCTCAGTGAGCTAGCACTATTAATCGGCATCAGTCAGGACTAGTACAAGCAGCCACACAAACACACACACGTACATGCACGTCGCTATATAAGTGCAATAATCTTGGACGCGACGTTTAACCCCATTTCACCTCACCTCGTTCAGACTAGTAAAAGTTAAACTGCGGCATGGAATCTCAGTGAGCTAGCACTATTAATCGGCATCAGTCAGGACTAGTACAAGCAGCCACACAAACACACACACGTACATGCACGTCGCTATATAAGTGCAATAATCTTGGACGCGACGTTTAACCCCATTTCACCTCACCTCGTTCAGACTAGTAAAAGTACAGTTCTTAGTTGCTATGATGAACATGACATGAATATATATATTCCTTTGTAAGCTGAATGTCAAAATCAAAATAACTAACCTCTGCACGCGGGACAAAGTAGCCTTGCTGTTGTGTATTCTAGAATCAATAATGAGATTAAACCCATAAGATTATAGCAGCTCTTTTGATAAATCATGAATTTCAACATGGCACATTATATACATGTTCTTCAAGCTGAATGTCCAAATCAGTCCCTCACCTTTGCCCGCAGTACTTAGTAGCTCCAACAGTTTGCGGGATTCCATGCACTGTAGCTCTCTGAGCATAATCCTTAAAAACATGCCCAACAACGTGGCTCTTCCCATCGCCTTGCTTCTTGGCGGCCATTTTGATTTTGACGATCGGCCCCGTGTATCTGATGGACTCATCTGCGATGACATTATTCAACACGAAACGCGTCTGTGTTACTCATGGATAGAACGACATGTAAATGTCATATGATTAAATGCCATAACAGATCAATAGGATTTCCTGTCATAAGCCTTGTGATAAAAACTCGTACATATCGGACCATGAGGAATTTAAATTTGTTGCCACAAGCTCATCAAACATTATCATATCTGCTGTGTAGCGGGGTAACGTACGTACATTTCACGAATAAGCGCCCTTTGACACGAAACAGTATTTAGGAATATATCATAGGTTAATAATGCGCAAGAATCCCAACGTTGCTGTTAGATAATTACATCCTTGGTTCCACACGGGACGCTACTGTCTCGCCACATTTAGGGCCTTGATGTAAGCACGTGATGTGTAATTACAATAGCGAGATGTTGATAGCAATTAACATAAGTAATTAACGTGACTAGTCTGTGCAATTAACTCGTGTGTATTGAGACAATCCGTGCCAAGTGTGCTATTATGGCGACGAATGTATTTTAACGAGGCACTAATTACTTTGAAATGGCGTCCTTTGCTTGCTTGGATGTGTGACCTGAAATTTGAGAAAAAAACCAATACTAAACTATAATTGTTTACGGCCCCTGTAAACTATTGTTCAGGACCCATGTAAGCTATTGTTTTCGTCCTTGTTCACGATCCTTGTTAACCATTATTGAAGATCCTTGTTAACCATTATTGAAGATCCTTGTTAACCATTATTGAAGATCCTTGTTAACCATTATTGAAGATCCTTGTTCACTACCGGCCAAGTCCTTCGTAGATTACTGTACCATCCTTGCATATAAATATTCAAGACCTTTGAACGCTTTTAATCATGACTATTAATTGGTCACAGGTGTAAATGTAAATTAAGTGGTTTCTGTTCCAAGAAGTATTTGAACAACTTTTGTATACATAAGTATTTACACCGGTTGTGAAATAAGTGTACACGAAAGATTCGTGGACTCAAGAATACCACGACCATGATCAACGCACTTGAGGCTACATTTGTGTGGGGGCGGTCGGCTAGCCAAGTAGTTAAAGCGTTCGCTCGTCACGCCGGAGACCCGGGTTCGATTCCCGACATGGGTACAATGTGCGAAGCCCATTTCTAGTGTCCCCCGCCGTGGTATTGCTGGAATATTGCTAAAAGCGGCGTAAAACCATACTCAGTCAGTGAGTCGTTGGAGAGCTCAATACATTTGTGTGATGTTGTAACTGTTTGCATTTATAATTTCTTTTAAATAATCTATATCAACCACAAAAATTCAAATCATATTTCGGAAACATGATCGCAATCAACACAGCACGGGTCACACCCGTTAGGTAGAGGACTCTTTGTACTTATCCGAGGTCCATTCCAACTCGTGTCATTCCGGGACAAGCCGAATAGCGACTCGTGCCCCTCTCATGGTCATTTTTGCGTCCGGGTTCCGTCTTAGCGCAAACGGGCATACCTAAAACAATTGTCAACTCGTTGCGTAATGGTTCATATATATTTCCAGATATATTATATATATATCAAATGCAATTTAAAGCATATCGGGATATGCGGAACTATACAGTATGATTGAACACATTGAACTGTGTCTTGGGTATATTTTCAGTTGTAAAATCAAAAATTATTTCTGAGGGATTTTTTGACGAAGAACTTGAAAGCATACGCACATTCTGATTGGTTTGTCGTATTTTCGCACATAACATTCATCGATGGGGAACGAGTCTTCTTGCAGGTTACGGAAAGGGGCGAGTGGTGACGAATGGGGGACGAGTCTTCTTGCAGGTTACGGAAAGGGGCGAGTGGTGACGAATGGGGGACGAGTCTTCTTGTAGGTTACGGAAAGGGGCGAGTGGTGACGAACGATCCGAGGTCCAGATCGAGGTTCTGTCTCCATTGAAATCCAAAGGCGGAGCAGCGACGAAGCAGCCACACATGCGGTGTACATTCTGTGCTGAACTCTATATGTCCCCATTATTTACTATATGCAACCTCAGCCTAACAAAACTGCTTTTACCAAATTGAAAATAATTAAGATAATGCCGATAATTATCAATTAATATTACAACACACAAGTGTAATATAACATATTTTTTTTTATCAGCAGCTATGCCTAGACGCCAAAACGTCATTTTATGTACTGACGTCATCCTTGTCCCACATTCAGGAGATTTCACACACAAACATGGCCAGAACGTCGCATGTCGACGCCCTCAGCAGGAAGGAGGCTGGCCGGGTGACAATGCAGGCGTCATTGGCGGTGAACGTCTCGCTTTGGCTCCACAATAACGCCCTCCCATTGTCCCACTGAAACTGGGCTGTTCCATTTACCAACTTCTGTGTAGCTCCCAGAAAGTAATCTCCGTAGATCGAATCTGTAAAATGGAATACTTTAATGGTGTTAATGAGAGATACAAAGAGCATCGTTAATCGAGTGAGTAGAGCTGTAGGCTGTGAACAATAGGTCAGGAATATCAGTAACACATAACTTCTCAAATTGTACTCATGTGGGGATTCGTGTTTCCATGGCGTGACGAGTTCATGCCTCAATCAGTTGGCTACCCTTCCCTCAATAAATCCTTGCTAAACAGTAGCAGACATAATTTCAGTAAAACAAGGAGTGAGTGAGTGAGTTGGGTTTAACGCCGCTTTTAACAGTATTACAGTTATATCGTGGCGTGTCAGCTTAATGTGGGATGAAAGCCCAAAGTGATGCAGGTCTTAGACGTTTACCAGTTCGGTGAAACCCACGAGCTCGGGTATGGTGCTGACAAACCTAGAAACATAATCGGGGCGAACCGGGATTCGAACCCACAATCATAGGTTTCTGGCGTGTCCAAGGGACGCAACTCTGCACAGCGAATCGCGGCGCCTTAGACGACTGGGCCACCCGGGCCCCCAGTAAAACAAGGAAGAAGAAAAGATGAAACGTCAGTGCTGGTAACATTAAGCTGTAGCAATGTATAATATACACAGTGTAAAATGCTTGAAATCCCTTTGTGATGTTTGTCAGCAAGTTGTTGGGAGTGGTTTATTTCATTGCCAGTATAAAACCGGTTATACATCTAACAAAGTTTGATTTACACTCATATGTATTCGCATTTTGTTCAAAGTTTGTTTTGTTTGTTTGTCTGTTATTTGTTTAACGCCTCAATATTCCAGCTACATGACGGTGATCTGTAAATAATCGAGTCTGGACCAGACAATCCATAGATTGACATCATGAGCATCGATCCACGCAATTGGGATTCGATGACATGCATCGACCAAGTCAGCGAGCCTGACCACCCGATCGCGTTAGTCTCCTTTTACGACAAGCATAGTCGCCTTTTTCGACAAGCATGTGTTGCAGAAGACCGATTCTATCCCGGATCTTCACGGGTCCAGCCCTTGGAATAAAGTTGAATATCTGTATTTCTGTAACTCTGCTACTCACCAAGTAGTTAGACAGAATGATGGCATCAGGATTACTCATCGCCCCCTCAAACATAACTGCAGGATCCTCACACATCTAAGTTCACTACGAGTGAGTGAGTGAGTCGGGTTTAACGCCGCTTTTAACAGTATTCCAGTTATATCGCGGCGTGTCAGCTTAATGTGGGAGGAAAGCCCGGTGATGCAGGTCTCAGACGTTTACCACTTAGGGGAAACCCACGAGCACGGGTATGGTGCTGACAGACCTAGAAACATAATCGGGGTGAACCGGGATTCGAACCCACAATCATAGGTTTCTGGCGTGACCAGGGGACGCAACTCTGCACAGCGAATCGCGGCGCCGTAGACGACTGGGCCACC
Source organism: Haliotis cracherodii (assembly GCF_022045235.1). NCBI lineage: Eukaryota > Metazoa > Mollusca > Gastropoda > Lepetellida > Haliotidae > Haliotis > Haliotis cracherodii. The sequence continues at coordinate 59,602,898 of NW_027266319.1, read as the reverse complement.
CGTGCCCCCAAGTTCACTACGAGAAATTGTCAGAAATAAAAGATCAATAGTTTATCTAGCGCGTGTTGTACTATAGAAGATTGAAGACTGTCCTTTTATCACTATGTCAAAGTATTATTAAAAAAATGCTTTGTATATGTTTTTTTTTAATATCTTTTGAAGACTGTTAATAAATACTGTGAAATAGTCAGCCCATGTGATCATCACATCTTACCACAGCTGATGTCCTATCCCTAGAACTACTTTTTGTATTAGATGTTTAGATCCTATCTCAAATTACGATTATGATCTATGGTTTGTCAGCACTATACACTCACTCCTGGTAAACGTCTAAAAGTAGTGTCGGATATTCTAGAAAAATGCTTTTTGCCCGTTAAAAAGGGATACAAATTTTCACAGACTGCTGCTATTGAAATATTGAATAACTACCGATAGACCTACCTGTGGCTTGAAGTATTTCGGTCATAAGGAGTCCTATCGACAATATCCAGGAGAAAAATTCGAACGAAAACAGTAAGTCCACTGATGGCTGTCTAAAACGGACTATAGAAATAGGCGCACGTGACCCCGTTACAATGATAATAATGTAGTCTTCATAACATATCTAATCCGCACAAAAGAAATCATATCTAGAAAATTCTAGATGGGCATCTCCTAAAAATGCCAAAATGACGCTGCGTTTGTTTTGTCAACACTGCTCCCATGATGCATGTTACATAACACTTGCATAGCCATAGCCATGTTACACGATATGGAGTCTGTATTAGTAAAGTTCTTTACACTTTAGAGAGGTAGAAGGAAACAATTTTTATTTTAGATAACGCGAATTACCGAACTGTCCAAGCTATTGGGTTTTCAATTCATGCAAATTCTGAGGATTGATAAATAAAACAAAAAGGTTCGGGGTGGTCTCAAAAACGAAACCGGGACGTAAAAGGATATAGTGTACAAGCTATATTAGCGGAAGGTATCCCAGACTTGTAAAATTCGGGAGGAAATTAAAGATACAATTAATGTTTCCCAGACTGCACTAAATTTTGCCGATTTTTATACACTGCGCGTGGCGATGACCGAGTCGTTTTCAGGGGAAAATATTCCATCCTGTCGATGAGGTCACATTGTCTCAGCACCATTCATCGCAGTCAGGGCTTCCAGATCCTTTACTTTGATGAATCATTCCACTGACTACATGTGGCTATCGGCAGATGGACAATAAGCACCCATGGAACCATCAGGTGAAGTTAATCGTGTCACTGTCTTGCACGGCACAACATGTGATCTGGGGCTTATTGATGGATATGTGCTAGTTTTCGAGGCGAAAAGGAAAACTGGTGATTTTTTCATAAGGAAATGATAGAAGGTGATGTATTCATAGACTGGTTGGAACATCAGTTATTGCCCGTTTTACAACCTCAGTGTCATTGTCAAACCACGAGTAGTCCGAAGGCTGCGTATACAGGAATATGACATGGTCGACTTCAGACAATCGTGGAGTAAATTCGTCTGAATAAGAAACTAGTAAAGCTTTTACCATTCCATCATGTTTCCAAGCAAATATAATGCAGTGCATATCCTAAATTGCTACCCCATCAACGCACATGTCAATTAAGTACAACAACAGAAAATATTTTGAGACCACCCCCAACTCAGGTGACATTTGCATCTGTGAGAATGCATGAGACGGTGTGAGGTCATCACCTCGGGACAGGTGTTCGGTAATTACCTCAGGTTATAGGCCGTTTCATACATGCATGACAACACACGAATATTGTTTAAGTTTTATCACCATTTTACCTGTAAAAGTACATTTTAAGGGTAATTGCAATGTCATTTAGGATGTCATTTAGGTCAATTTGCGTTACTTTTGATATATGCTATTTTCATTGCGCTATGACTTGTATTTATTACATGAAGCCAGAAAAAGCATTTTTCTAGCATTTTTCCGACAGTACTTTTAAGATCGGAATCACTTTGGACTTTCCTCCCACACCAAGCTGACACGCTGTAATGTAACGTAAATATGTTTTAAAGCGGCGTTCATACCAAACTACCTGACCCATTGCCTGTTAAGAAATACAAGCATGATCGTCTCTATAAAAGCTGTTGTTTGACTCTAAACAATTGCAGTCCGTCGTCGTCGCTGTCGTCGTCGCAATCATCCCCAATCCAAATGGTAGTGAGAACACAGACACATAAATTACGAAAAACATTCAAGTTTCATATTCGGATTATTTTCTAAGGATAACATATATGGATTTACAACTTCTTTATTACAATTAGGGGGGCACGGGTGGCCCAGTCGTCCAAGGCGCCGCGATTCGCTGTGAAGAGTTGCGTCTCTTAGACACGCCAGAAACGCCACTCACTCACTATTACAATTAGGAGCGACTTTTCAATGGAGTTTCTAACATTGTTATCAAGCAAGTGAACCTACACCGAAACGTCGCTCCTAACTGTAATAAAGAAGTTGTTCATCCATATATCTTATTCTTACTTAGTACTCCAACTTCTAAATGCCTCTCAAACAAGTTATCGGATTATTATATACAATGAAACGAAAAGTCGTTTACTTGTGAAGTGCTTCTGGAGCGTGTCCTTCTTGTAGTCGCTGTCCATGAGGTAGAGGTGTCCGCCGTCCCTCCAGCACTGGTAGTTGGCCTGGTCGTGGGATGTTGAGGTGGTGTACACCTTGAGACACACCTCCTGATCCTCCGACAGCGTGTAGTCCTGGGGGCAGTTCACTGTGCACATACACACCAAGTGTACGTTTAACTACGTTAACGACCGTAACACACACTGTGCACATACACACCAAGTGTACGTTTAACTATTTTAACGACCGTAACACACACTGTGCACATACACACCAAGTGTACGTTTAACTACGTTAACGACCGTAACACACACTGTGCACATACACACCAAGTGTACGTTTAACTACGTTAACGACCGTAACACACACTGTGCACATACCCACCAAGTGTACGTTTAACTACGTTAACGACCGTAACACACACTGTGCACATACACACCAATTGTACGTTTAACTACGTTAACGACCGTAACACACACTGTGCACATACACACCAAGTGTACGTTTAATTAACGACCGTAACACACACTGTGCACATACACACCAAGTGTACGTTTAACTACGTTAACGACCGTATCACACACTGTGCACATACACACCAAGTGTACGTTTAATTAACGACCGTAACACACACTGTGCACATACACACCAAGTGTACGTTTAATTAACGACCGTAACACACACTGTGCACGTACACACCAAGTGTACGTTTAACTACGTTAACGACCGTATCACACACTGTGCACATACACACCAAGTGTACGTTTACCTACGTTAACGACCGTAACACACACTGTGCACATACACACCAAGTGTACGTTTAACTTTTTTAACGACCGTAACACACACTGTGCACATACACACCAAGTGTACGTTTAACTATTTTAACGACCGTAACACACACTGTGCACATACACACCAAGTGTACGTTTAATTAACGACCGTAACACACACTGTGCACATACACACCAAGTGTACGTTTAACTACGTTAACGACCGTAACACACACTGTGCACATACACACCAAGTGTACGTTTAATTAACGACCGTAACACACACTGTGCACATACACACCAAGTGTACGTTTAACTACGTTAACGACCGTAACACACACTGTGCACATACACACCAAGTGTACGTTTAACTACGTTAACGACCGAAACACACACTGTGCACGTACACACCAAGTGTACGTTTAACTTTTTTAACGACCGTAACACACACTGTGCACATACACACCAAGTGTACGTTTAATTAACGACCGTAACACACACTGTGCACATACACACCAAGTGTACGTTTAATTTACGACCGAAACACACACTGTGCACATACACACCAAGTGTACGTTTAACTACGTTAACGACCGTAACACACACTGTGCACATACACACCAAGTGTACGTTTAACTACGTTAACGACCGAAACACACACTGTGCACGTACACGCCAAGTGTACGTTTAACTACGTTAACGACCGAAACACACACTGTGCACATACACACCAAGTGTACGTTTAACTACGTTAATGACCGTATCACACACTGTGCACATACACCAAGTGTACGTTTAACTACGTTAACGACCGTAATATCACAAATGTAAAATAAAATTTAAAATTTTAGACACAGTATTTGTTGACCGTGTCGAGTTTTTTCAGTAAATAAAAAAATCAAAGTTGGTCTATGTGGCGATGGATTTGTTTGTTTGTTGTTTAACGCCGGACTCAGCAATATTTCAGCTATACGATGGCGTTCTCTAATTAATCGATTCTGAACCAGGTGAGCCAGTGATTAACATATTAAACATCGAGTGAAGTACATGTAACACTTATGATTTGTTATTGATATGATAAACTGTACTTCATTTTTCTATTTCACCCGACCGTCAGTTCATACAAGATATCATTAAAAAAAATATGTTTTCAAAATTATATCGACCCTACGGTTTTAGAAAATATTAATTAGAACACCGAGTGATATCAATGAGAGGTGACCTCGTTATAACACAAGCGGCTTCAAAAGGCCTTCCGTATTTCATTATATTGTGAAGAGAGAAACATAATTTCTAACAATACTCCACGTAACCATTTGATAAGCATGTATGATGCGACGTTATTATCACTGACTTAAAGATTGGTAACTCGCACATCGTGATGTGATGTCAAAGAAAAATGAATTTACACTTTGAATAGACTAAAGGCAAGTGAATATAAGGACAGAAAATTTAGTTCGCTGTAGCCGTTAATTCATTAACTGTTTCTTTGGCATTCTAGAAGTTGATGAGTAAAAAACAAAAAGTACAACTTTAAGATAGTCCTCTCGACGAACTTGTTGGGATATTGGTTGAGATTGGCGAAAACACATGCTGCACGTGTTTAAGTTCAAGGTCAAGCTTTTTGGAGCAGGTGTTCTAGGCTCTTTTGGTAAATGTGCAGAGAGATGGTGTCAGACCTTGTTGTTTTGGTATTATTTGTGTGTGTGTGTGTGTGTGTGTGTGTGTGTGTGTGTGTGTGTGTGTGTGTGTGTGTGTGTGTGTGTGTGTGTGTTTTGTGTATGTGTGACGGGGTGGGGTGGGTGGGTTAGAGAGTTGAAGTGAATGTAGTGATCAGAATGGGTAGGTTTCCTGTAGACGGTGTCTTGGATCTTGTTACTTGGGTCTCTGGGGACGCCATATAACTTAAGCACCAAACTTGTATCGATATAGTCTTCACAAGCTCCCCCCATCCCTTAGTTCCATCCTCCACGCTAATGGCCGCAACGCTCCCTCCAACATGCAACCCCTCAAAGGAATCATCTATAAGATTATCCGTCTGCTATTTGTTATTATTACTGTTTCTGGCTTCATCCAATTATCAATCATAGTTATCCGTTACCTGTTGTTGTCAATGTTAATCTGCTGCTTATGACAACATGTCATGCATATATACCACTCCTCACATAGTTGTTACACTCCAGTACTTGCACAAAGCGACCTTAGCGCTAGAAGGATCGTAAGCCTATGTTAAAGTATGGGCGTTACGATCATCTTAACGCTAAGATCGCTTTGTGCAAGTGGGTCCTCGATAATGGTGTAAGTACATATATCGACATGTCGCTATAGGCAATAAACCAGAAGTTGTTATCCATTAAGGTGTACGTTTTTTATCGTTAGTTCGTTGTAGAGAATTCGTTACCTTCGTGAATTTTATGTGAAAATATATAGTAGAGCAGTCAGCCACTTTACTAATCTCACCGTATTTCGCAATCCGTAGCACTGTATACAATATGAGTTACACGATGTTAAAGATTAGATGATTAGGTTGATGATGGTTATAATTTTGATTTTGCGCACTTAGTGTTTGACATCTTAATTCACAGTTGAAAAGGGACATTTTCACGGTACAATATATGGTCCCGTGGCACTATGAGGGTGTGAAAAGTGAGGGACCATATATGGTCCCCTGGCACCAAGAGGGTTAAACTAGTTCTTTACATCCTTGTTCGTTTCAATAATAATACTAACATGATGATGCTGATGATGCTGATGATGGCGATACATAAAAAGTAATAATGTAATAATGTATTAGTAATGAGCCAATCAACACTAAAGCATGCTCAAAGCGCAACATTACTACCTCGGTTTTTGGATCAGTGTGCACTCGATTTTCATTCTTAGCTTCCTGGGGAGTATACAACCCAAGCCGCGTGAGACATAGCCATATTTCGAACAAAGTTACTTGCCTAAAAGGATGCACCGCATGTCCTACATATGCTTCTGTGTATTGGCTTGAATACACTGAAGCAAATCCATATTGCAGTCAATTCATATAAATAAATAAACTAATGTCCAAAAGAAACGATACCACGAGTTTGAAAGGACATTACAAAAAACGGAACGATACAGACATTTCAAATTGGTATATGACTTGTGAGTAATGTTTTCACAGTATGTGTACAAAAATTCATTGTAATCAATCCTTTACAATCATGAGGACAGACATGTAAAGACGCGGGGGGTCCAAAATGAAAATTTCATTTGAACACAGTTGATGAGTCAAGTGTGGAAAATGTCACAACACACGTCTCAAAGTCACGTTAGTACCGGGTATGTCCACTGTGAGCGTCAATACATGCTAGTACACGTCTACGGGCTGATGACGTCAGACGTCTGATGACGTTTGGGGGGGGGGGGGGGGGGGGGGGGGGGGGGGGTGCGTTGCCATTCATGGAGGAGGCATTGTTCCAATTCCTGGAGGTTAACTGGAGGCACAGAGCGATTCCTGACTTTGCGGCCGAGAATGTCCCACATGTGTTCGATTGGGTTCATGTCCGGTGAACATGCCGGCCATGGTAAAACGTGAATGTTGGCGTTTGCTAGGAACTTCTGGGTCAGCCTTGCCGTGTGAGGCCTCGCATTATGGTGCTGGAAAATGATATCATTAGGCTGTTGTTGAATGAATGGCACCACAACTGGTTGTAAGATGTCATCACGATAACGCTGCGCATTCAGGTTTCCTCGAATAACGACGAGTCTCGTTTTGACGTCACCGCAGATTCCACCCCAAACGTTTAAACCTCCGCCTCCATATGGCCTGACCTGATGGATGAAGTTCGGTGCCAAACGTTCACCTACTCTTCGGTACACACGCTGCCGGCCGTCGTTCCTGAAGATGCAAAATCTGCTTTCGTCAGAACACATGACACGTGCCCAGTTCCACCGTCGAATTCGCCTGGCCCATATCCGTCTGTTGAGTCGGTGTTGAGGTGTCAGGAACCGTCCGCGGTAGGGGCGACGTGCTCGGATACCATGTGCCCGCAGTCTCCTGTAAACGGTTTGTCGACTTATCACGTGTCAAAGTGCCGTCCGTGCTGTTAACGTCGCCGTTACGAAGCGGTATCGAAGGTGAAGAACCCGGATGTGGCGGTCTTCAATAGGCGTGGTCACCAGTGGTCTCCTGGTTCTCGGCCTGTCTGCTGTCCGACCTGTTTGACGCAACCGCTGCATTAACCTGGTGACGCTTATGCGCGCGCATCCTAACCTTCTGGCGACGTCGCGGTGCGTAGCTCCCTGTTGGAGCATTCCTACGGCTCTCTCTCTCTCAATCGCTGTCAAACGTGGCATTTCTTTTGTGTGCTTTTTGTTGCTGTGATCCCAACGTGTCGGGTCAGCAATTTTATACAGAAGATACGCACGTGCATTTCGTGTTACGGGACGGAACGTCATTTGGGCAAATTGCACGCTTTTTTCTCAATTGATCAAATGTTCCCGGTTTTATCGACCGAATACGTTTGGTTTGGAACGTATGATACGCAAAAGTACCTTTTCAGACGAAAATTAACTCTTCATAATAAAATATTTAGAAAAATGTGTGGTATCGTTTCTTTTGGACATTAGTTTATATCAGGTCAAAACTAAACATTTGTGTTCCAGACAGTTTTTCGGTCAGCGTTTCTCGAAAGAAATTATTTTTTCTCGTTGTTTTGTTTAACGCCGCACTCCGCATATTCCAGCTATGTGACGCCGGTCTGTAAATAATCAATTCTGGACGAGACAATCATGAGCATCGATCTATACAATTGGGATACGACCGCCTCCGTGGTCTAGTTGTAGAGCGTCCGCCCGGACAGCGGAAGGTCCGGGCTTCGATCCCCGGCCGCGTCATACCAAAAGACGTTAAAAGATGGTACTTGTTGTTACCCTGTCTTGCGCTCGTCATAAAGGGGCTAAAACAAGGACTGCTCGGCTCGGAGTCAGTATACTGTGTCTGAGTTGAGTATTCATGTTAAACTGCGGCATGGAATCTCAGTGTGCTAGCACTATAAAAGGGCATCAGTCTGGACTAGTACAAACAGACACACACACACACACACACACACACACACACACACACACACACACGTGCATGCACGTTGCTATATAAGTGCAATAATCTTGGACGCGACGTTAAGCCCAATTTCACCTCTCATCACCAACCAATTCAGCGAGCCTGACCACCCGATCCATGTAGTCGCATCTGAAAGGTGGGTCTAAACAATTTGGGGGACCCATGACACGCTATTTTAAAGAACATTCGGCAGTGATAGATTTTTGTGAGTGTTAAACCCGAGGACAAAGTATAATCAAGCATTTTCATTATCAAATATCAAATATTCATCCTTAACATGACTCAACGTTTTCTTACCTATGCGTTTCCGATAATGCCGAAGTCCGGTGAAGTTGTTGCCATTGACGAGGGCGTCGTATTCCCGGTGTACAAACACGTAACAGGATTGTATACCTGTAGCATAGGCAAACCCCGTGCAGTACCGTGTAGTGAGACACTGTTTTGCACACTTTAGTCGTCGGTCAAGCTTGTAGAACTTGTACACGTCATGATACAGGTGATCGATGTGTTTGTTCCTGCTCCAATGCCCCATTTGAACGTCAGAACTTTTGGCATTGGACCATTCCCACAAGAATACTGACAGAACTATAAACCGCTGCCAAGTCATCTTAAGCAATGCTTCTTTTTAAGGAATTGTTTGCAAATGTCGAACTAAGGACAATGCCAGTGCAACAGTTATAGGAACGGGTTTTCTGGCGGAAATAACGTTTTAATCAATAATTTTGATTGAAATGTATAAAGATGATGCAGCATATAAACACCCTAAGTTGACATCCGATCGGCCGCGTGACTACCAACAAGGGCTCGGATTTGCAAATCAAAGGTATTAATGAACCTGACAATCGATATTTCATAATCAACGGAGGAACATGTTTGTTTGGGGGCATCAGACCTGATCTGTTCAATAAATGTACAATAATAAGTAATCCTCTGATTGCGGTTTTGATTAAACTTGAAAGAAGGGACGCTAGACCAACAACAGCCATGGCAGTGGTTAATTATATCCTCAATTACAGATTGTGGTCTTCTCAGAAGTTAACGGTGCACTAGTTTCGTTAGAGAAATGGACCGTGTATCCGACTGGATGATGAAGCAGATGGATTCACCATAAAGACACACACAAAGTGGAAATGTTGCAGTATTAACAACCTATGTCACTCAACATTTGCTAGGGACAACAGCACCGTGATGCTGTTCAAGAGGATGGTGTTGTTTTTGTTTGGTTAAGTTTTCTCTTGTATTTTTTATAGAACTGTCTATGAACTTTGCATTCTAAAGTATACATATTGTCAATAATTAATTTGAACACCCGAATTGTCTGATGTGATTTGACAGAGTATATAAATTTTAAAGATGTGGGGGTTGGAGAGGGGGTGTAGTCCATGTCTATGATAAAAAATGGTCATGTATAATGTACCATATTCACCCACGAATGTGTGCTCACAGACCTACATTAAAATTAATATAATAGTCAAAATATAAAATTGATAACAGTGAATTGTGTAGATATTGGTATTGAGGTCTTGAAACAGGACTGAGTGGAAGAGTACAAATGCTGCAAGGGCAAATGTTCGTTAGCCATAGAACTAGAGTTTTATCACTGGGACTTGTTTGTTTGTTTGTTCGATTGTTTGTTTGTTGTTTAACGCCGCACTCAGCAAAGGTCCAGCTATATGACGACGGTCTGTAAATAATCGAGACTGGACCAGACAATCTAGTGATTGACATCATGAGCATCGATCCGCCTTTTACGGCAAGCATGGGTTGCTGAAGACCTATTCTACCCGGGAATCTTCACGGGTCTATTACGACAAGCATAAGATAGTGTTATAAGGTTAAAAATGCATCTCAAAAACATTAGAAAATGATAACAAAAAAACCTATTATAGCTGCAATGATGAGTTGCATTAGGGATTGGAGTTATATGCGTATGTATAACGACATACATTCAATGCCAAAAGTAGCATGCCGTAAATGACGAAAAAAATCTATGTACTGTTATTTGTTGTTATAATTTTCATCGCAACCAACGGAAATCGTTAGAAATTCCGATAAATACCTTTATCGTTGTGCGTGATTTTGCGTCAGTCATGGCGTCACACAGGACGGTAACTTTGACCATTTCTGTTAAAAATATCAAATCACTGCAATGTATATATTTTATATTCCCGAATTCTTCCTACGATTCTCTTCCCATGCATATTCTGAAAATGTTTAGCCAATATATTCAACGAATAGACGAATGGATAGCTCAAAATTGGAGAAAATGTTACACTGTGTAAAACCTAGAAACATAATTAGGGCGAACCGGGATTCAGTCATAGGTTTCTGGCGTACCCAAGGGACGCAACTCTGCACAGCGAGTCGCGGCGCCTTAGACGACTGGGCCACCCGTGCCCCCTGATGTATTTTGAATTTAATTCGACTTCAAAGTGAGGGTTGTAGAGGAGGGGCATATATGTCCCTCTGACATGCAGGGGGTTAAAGAGGCTGTACATAATGTTGATATCTAATAAAAGCGACTCGTGGTCGCTGTTTATCAAATCATGGTTTATTCTCCCTGCAATGTTTAATTGTATAAAAACAACTCATCATTTATTTCTTAGATATTATTTGTTGAGGAGATAAATATTCTGTGTTCTTCATGTGTAACTATGTTACCCGTAGATTCGACGGTGCTAAATTAAAGTGCTGAGTAACAGCTATATGACGGCGGTCTGTAAAAAATCGATTCTGGACCAGACAATCCAGTGATTAATATCATGAGAATCGATCCATGCAATAGGGATCGATGACATGTATCAACCAAGTCTGCGAGCCTGACCACCCGATCCCGTTAGTCGTCTTTTACGACAAGCATATTCACCCTTTTACGGCAAGCATGGGTTGCACAGCAAAGAATATTTCAAAACATTTCTCCGAATATTTTCTCCAATACTTGTAGTACATAAAAAGTGAAACTGATGGTATGTCAGTGTTACGGGAATACTTGCTCACAACAGTTACCGGCCATCACTTGTAACACTTGTTTATTGCAGGAGATTTGAATGCTAGAATGAAAGCCTTTCCCGATTACATACAGGATTTGATATTCTCAGATCTTCATAAGATTAGTCAGGGCCTGGACGACCTAGCAAGCGTGGGACGTGCCTTGGCCGAAATCAACTATCAACTGAAAGTCTACAGTCAAGAGGTGGACGGGAGACTGATATACAAGTGTGATGAGGCTCCACCCAACGCCACCCTGCTGCATTTATTCCATCATGATCACCACTACGATCACTTCCATGCAAGCCTTTTAGGCGTCTAACCATCACTGCGAACTCTGCGACCAACGTTATGAACATCCCGAAAAACATCCCTGCACCAAGCAATACCGCTGCCACCGCTGCCTCCACACTAGCTATTGCGGACCCAAGGAAGAGCACGGGATCCCTTGCTTGACATGTCAACGATGGTTCCCAAATCAACACTGTTACTCTCAACATCTCCAGTCACCGTCAGAGGGAGGACCCAGCGGCTGTCAATCGATTCAAAGGTGCCCGACCTGTTTTTAGCTTGTCCGCGTCTTGAAGACCCTCATGGCTCATCACGACTGCTCAGATGAAGGACATCCATGCTTAGTGTGCCGAGAACCCGTGACACCAGACCATCGCTGCTACATGACTCCCCTCCGTGAAGCCCACGATGAAGAGGAGGGGGAAGAGGAAGAATGCTACAACCAAAACCGACGAGACGACGTCAAATACGTCCTCTATGATTTTGAATGTAGGCAAGACACAGGGGAGCACATCCCAAGTTTGTGCGTGGTGCAGTTAGGATGTGGACGATGCATCGGTCAAGCGACAAAGGAGTTGTGCGAACACTGTCCATGGAGACAAGAAGGTTACGGTCCCAGCCGCGAGAAAGTGTTTCGAGGCCCCACCGCGCTAAGCGATGTGTGTGTCGTGTGTCTGGTTGACGACTCTGGCTGAAAAACCCAAGAAGAAGAAGAAGAACCAAGGGGGCAACGGCACGTCTAGGCAAAAGAAAACAGGACGGAACCCTCCCAACCCATCCCCCGACAAAACGTCAGCGACGTCAATCACCCCAGGAGGAGGTGAAGGGGGAGGATGCTATGGAGGTGGACGCGCCCACCCCGTTGGAGGAAGGGGAGGAGAAAGAGACGAAGAAGACGAGGAAGAAGAAGAACACCATCGTCCACCCAAGACAAAACGTGAAAAGATAAGTATGGGTTTGGATAATGTTTCAATTCAGCGGCAATCTCGTCTTCTGTCATGTCAGATAGGCAGAGAGCGCTGTCTCTGACAATACCTCTTCTAGAATTCAGTGTCATATGCACCAAAACAACAACCTGGGTGTTAACAAACTGCTGTATAACAGATTATTGTCTCATATTGAGCATATTCCACAAGGATGGAAACAGAACAAGGACGTGTAACATTGGTTACCTCTCCACAGGACATTTTCAATTCCTTTCGAGATAGCAAAAGGATTTAATCTTGAAGGATTGCCATCAACAGATGCGATGACAATGAATTGTGGCCAAGAATCTTCAATCACAGATGAAGCTTCTTCATAAGATAATATTGAATCGAAATGACGTTTATTTGTTTTTAAAGAATCGGATGATTTCTTTTGAGACATGGTGTTATTTTATGATTCGGCAATCAACTATTTTATTATTAAATGATATCAGATCGTCGATATACCTGAAGTTTAAGTTAAATCTATTGGCCAAATAACCTAGTTTTGACTTTGCCAATACGAGCAGAAATACCGATTCATATGCATAAAGAAAAGATCCGATAGAAGGGAACAACATGCCCATGGGGATGCCTACTTGTTGCCTTAATGTCTTACCCCTAAAATTTACGTAGATGTTGATAATGCAGAAGCAATCCATTTCTAATACAAGAAGTCAATAATTATTAGTTAAAATCATATGTTCTAGTTTATGTAAATAATAATAACAAGATTTCCTTAAAAGAGACTGTCCACATATCTAGATTTGCCAATTAGGATATAGTTACCACACATCGATGGACTTCTCTTTCAGTACAGCCTTGAAGCGAGGCTAGTAATCTGGCTGATTGTTTGTTGTAACTGTACTCATTTCTTATGGAAATGTTTTTTGTCGCTCATTAGTAATTATTGTCGTATGGAATTTGAGTTTTAGGGCGACCGTGAAAGGTATATTTGCGCTCAACACATCAACTTGATTTAAACCAGAGCAAAACGATAAATGAAAATGTTATGATGAACCAATCTCTTTCATGATCTAGTTTATATTTTAAAACCGCAATTAAACATTTTTTCATTATCCACTATTGCTTTGCTTGGCCAGGGTTCGGTTCTTTGCACGCTACCGTGCTTTCCTTACTTTACTTAAATAAATTATGTGATGTTCTACATTTACCCCTGGACGCCGAGTTATATTTCTGACGCAGTAAAAGTGAACGTTGCGCGCTAATTGCGGTCGCGCAGCACTGCGTCTACCTCTACCGAAGTGGTTAACGTCGGAGGCCTTCATCACTTCGGGCTGTCCTCCAACATTAAGCTGACACGCCGCGATATAACTGGAATACTGCTAAAAGCGGCATTAAACACAGCTCACTCACTCTAACTATTATATGACTCAGACATGTAGAATTATAAATTATTGAGGATGTAAAAGTTATTTTTAGCAAATATAACATTGGTTTGAAAAATCGTCACTGCAAAGTGTTGTGCGAAAGAAAAAGCAAATTTTGCCACTTTTAATCGTACACCAATAAAAGTATTGTGAGACCAGATCTCTTTAATTTGAAACTAAAAATAACTTATAATTAAACACGGAAATTGAGTTTTAACACTGACATCTTTGTTTGTTTGTTGTTTAACGCCGCACTCAGCAATATTCAACCTATATGACGGCATATGATCCAGTGACTGACATGAGCATCAATCAACGCAATTCGGATACGATGACATGCATCAGCCAAGTCAGCGAACCTGACAACCCGATCCCGTTAGTCGCCTCTTACGACAAGCAAATAGTCGCCTTTTATGGTATGCATGGGTTGCGGAAGAGCTATTCTACCCAGGATCTTCACGGGTCTACACTATGACATCTAATCTAAACGACAGAGGATACGTACACACATACAGGCCCAAAAAGGGAAGCATAACTCAGCTTTGCTTCAAACTAGGTTCTTGTAAGTCATGATTTGCTATGGATCAAGACAATATATTTTCGTATTGTTTTGATCATGAGTAACCAAACTGTTTAAACACAAATATCGATACGGAATAGTTTCATAAACTTTTTTGTAATCATGACATATCATAGGATATGGTCGTAAAATCATATTAATAGAGAACTCGACCGCATATTTAAGGCTTAAGTTAGTCTTTCAAACCAAGCATTGACCTGATAGTGTCAGTGCAATCTGAATTATGCTGGTCATATTTCAATGGAGAACTAGTCTTCTCGTCGAATGTAATGACATACAGAAAACTTGATACCTCTTTGTTTGACTCGTTCTTGTTTTATGTCTTTCGCGACACAAAAGAAAGACGTCATTGTTCGTTTTCGTTCATAGTATAACGAATCTCGACATGTAAAATCAATGCAATTCGTTTTTAGAATTCCCTAATTCATTCCACGACACTCTTCCCGTGCTTTTCCTCAAAACATTGAGACGGATAGACGAATGGGTATCAAATTAGGAGAAAATGATACACCGTGACAAATCTGAATTTTGCTTCTTAAACATTCCAACAAGTTTGTTCGTTTGTTGTTTAACACCACATCCAGTGACTGACATCATGCACATTGATCCACGCAATTGGGATCGATGACGTGCATCAACCAAGTCAGTGAGCCTGACCATCCGATCCCGTTAGTCGCCTCTTACGACAAGCATAGTCGCCTTTTACGGAAGGCATGGGTTGCTGGAGACCTAACCAACAAGTAGAGTTTTCCGAGCTCAGCGTTTGTTTTCACAGATACTTTATTTCGCTTGATTTCATTAAGATCATTTGTTTGAGTGACAAAGGCAAATTGTCATTTAATGCTAAAATGAATGCGTAATTGAGGGATATAGGTATCGCAGTGTGAAATATAAGCGATGCAATAGCCGTTTCATAACCTTCACATGCTAAGGTGATTTTTTAAGTTAACACTATAACGCTATCCAATATGACGGGAAGTTTCACATTTCGGCGTTTGTGTTTTTTTAAAACATGCTAAACGAGTCTAGTTACTGTCGACGTTTCAGAACTATCACTGATGATTTGATTAATCACATATATACGTGATCACTAATTGCTGTTTTGGTTATGGATCTCTCCAAGTAAATATTTGATTTCAATATAACACTGTGAAAGGGGATTTAGTAAAATGTTAAAACTTGCAATGTTTAAGAAGAGGGACATATGTGTGATGGCATCCAGGGAGTAAACTCAAAAGACCGCAAGGATGAAAACATCCAAACAACATAGCATAAATTGTATTGATATGGATGTATTTAATTAATTTTGTTTGTAATGTGCTTTATATGTTTTCTTACCATTCTCCTCCATAAAGTCCCGAAATTCATCAGTCTTTGCCTGATTCTCAAGGGTAATCAAATCGGCATTATCATGTCTACAGTGTTCTCGGGCGGAGCCTCTGTCCAATTTATCTGAGACAACTTTGATACATCGCCTACCCATAACACTGTATGCAACGGGGCAGACACCTGCAATTGTACAAGCGTGTGTATTTTCATGTAACATATTTATGCACACATTGAGATACAGCGATTTTGATTATTGTACTTGAGTTGTTCAATTATCTCAGTAAGAGTATTATGCTCTCTCTATAATGACCTATGTTATATCAGGATGAATTTCACTTTTCAAAAGGGCCGTAAAGCATCGAGAAAATTAGCGTAAACCCTCACTTCAGTTACCTCGTTGGATCACTTAAAATGAGTGGGTGCCACCATGTGTTCGCGAAGAAGAATGCCAGCGCATTCCTACACCCTGGACGAAGCACGAACAGCAGTCCAGTTGTGTAAAAGTCTGCATCCAGATCCGGATTTCGAAAAAAAGAAATGTACGTTTAGTGATTGGTGCAGTCTGAAAGGACGCACTGATAAAACTGAAGTAAAGTAGAGATTAAATGTACCGGGACATCACAGGGCTGGAAATCATTGTAGAGCCATGTCAATATATTTTTGTTTTTCATCATAAAAATGAATCGTTTGATTTGGTCTATATTTTACAGTAGGCTGAAAACGTGTGAGCATCCATCTGGAGAATCTTGATAGTCATGGTCCTAATATCAAAACCGGAATCTTTTACTGGATGCGAAACAACAAAGGTTTGTTTACCTTGAAAAGAATTTGTGAAAACATTACACAAACGTGATGTGACACATATGTTTAACTTTCTCTGACTCAAGATTCAGAGATACGTGGCAGATGTGCAAATGAAATTCAATGCCGCAACAGAAGTAAACATAGATGTTTATCTTTGCATGTCCACCATTAACAATAGCAATGACACAGGGAGTCAAGAAATAAGTAACTTCCTTTTATCGATCATACCATACTTACTTGACATCATCAATTAGCTGATCCTTGTTTTATTATAGCCCTAACTCGGTCACTTCCAAGCCAAAGTGAATGTAAATGTGTCCAATAATGCTTGCCGTAATTGCCGTATATATACGTAATGAAAATTTAAGATATCATGTACACATGTGGTGGCAATATGTTAAATTCCAATAAACTGAGCTTCAAGATGTTTTGAATTTTTCAGACATATTGAACTAAAAATATCTCAGTACTTTTCAACGCATTGTCTTGAAATTTCACTCAATATCTTGACATTTTAAGATAACATAGACAACAGGAAAACATTCTGGGCGTCCATAATGTCCTGCGATCAATGTCCTATAGAATGTCCGTAAAGAATTTAAAATCTCCCTGTTTTCATTTTTTTGGTTGAATATGTCAAATTATTGTCTAAATAAGGCACGTTAATTACCCGATAATTAATAAGTTGAGCAACAGATTACATTAAAGTTTTTACTCCTTTCAATCAAACATATTCCCTTATGTTTCGAGGGTCACAGGTTACTTAACACTCTTCGCTGAAGTCTATTAGTCATTCCAGAACTGGAGAACGTTGGTTCGAATCGAAGATCCGCTCTGATTATGATCCCACCAATATAGGCAGGAATCAATAAACTCTACGAATTTAAACCAACAATCGGTCAAAAACACAGTCGGTTTACCAACGAATATCTGTTTAAAACAGTCGGGGACGAACATCCTAAGTGTATCCCTTTGGATGAAAGTGATGAAGGTGATGAAGGTGGTGACTTTGCAATTACAAGGGATTCACATTATCAAATAGTAAATCTCAAAGCTCTGTTTTCCTTCCATCTCATTCTAAGCTATTTGAAAGAAAGTGGTCTGTGTCATAAATCTTAAATATGTTTGTGAATAACTAATTGGTGCTTTTAAATTTGGTGTGATGCTCTTATCAACAAGGATTATTGAATGCTCTGCCCGTAAAATGGTTCCCCCCTGTGTGACACATAATTCCTGTCATATTCGATGTAACTATCATAAACCAGTGTTTAAGCCAACTTATTGTTGAACATTTGTTAATATCGGCTAACATTGTGTACAGCCACTGGTGTCTAAAATGATGAAGTAAATCCTCCAGGAGTATCGTGCAGGAAGCAGGGGCACAGGAATTTCCCGTGATCCCCAGCGAGGTGGCCTAGATTTGGTTACTGGTGGCTTACAGCACATGTTTTTGTTTTTTTTAAATTTGGCTCGAGACATTTGAGAATAGTAGCTCTTTCAGGTTGTCTGTATGGTAGTTATGGTCGGTTATGGTTAGAGAGTTTTCTGGTGTCTTCCACCGCTGAAATATTGCTTAAAACTGAATAAATCGTACTTACTCTAGGTTATCAAAACGCTTACCCAAACACTGACATACGTCATTGGCGCCATTCGGATGGACTTTTTGGAATCCTATTTCTATGCCTAAAACTGCATTTTTCGAAAGAAAAAAATGTCCCACGTTTGGTAACAATGTGAGACTGTGTGTATTGTATTTCATCACACTGCAATGGTGTGGATCGTTTGGCATGCTTTAGGCATGCCTGGGGCAGACATTGTTGCATCAACTTTGATTTGGGTTTGAGTTTCTTTTAACACCACTTTTAGCAGTATTCTAGCAATGTCCGTGCACAACTTCATGCATTGTACCATTGATGACCACCGCCCCTGGGGTTATCAGAAGCATACCTGGGATAACAGGATGAGGCGTACGGGAGTCAAGCTTGACGGACGCCCAACCATATAAGAGACAAACATTATGTTAATCAGATTTGTTGATGTTATTTGATGCCCCGCAGTACAATTTGGATCTGATGGCATAAACAAAAGTACTCGTAAGCAATTCGAATTCCAGGAATTTTTCGGGATGCAATCCCAATTAATGTTCTTCAAACTCTTATTTATTTTACCATTTTTAATCTATTTTGTTTAACTAGGCACGTAAGTAGTGTCAGAAATAGAGATAAGATGATTTTACCTGATAAACTCAAAAACTGTATGTATGTGTATAAATGAAGTTCATGTGGCGTGGCAGATGTGAATATATCAAGGTCACCTCAGTTCAGTTGTACCGCGTCATCTGTTTCATATTTAGATCTATGCATTAAGATTCAGAGCGGCAAAACACTTTTCACAAGACTTAATGACAGGAGGAATGACTTCCAACGTTTCAATAGGCAACTTTTCCTTCATGTCGAGCAATATTCCTGTCTGTTATAATTCACATGTTTTGAGATACAGTCGAGCATGTTCTTTCTACCAAGATTTCAAAGAGTGTCTCTTACGACTCTTGCTCAGAAGTTGTTTGATCAAGGTTACAACATTCAAGTTTCAGTTGAACATTATCATTTTCTTGCTTTTGCATATGTTTAATTTGTTACGGGTGCAACCCATGGTATAGGATACGCTCATCTTTTCGCGAAGACCTGGTATCATCACTATTTGATATTGATTTATAAACACATGGTCATAATATATGGTCGACTCTGCTTTTGGCAGAGATTTCTATTGAATATGGAAAGAGTTTTGTTGCTTTTTCTTTACCATGTTTACCCTTGTTGTCAAACATGGATATCAGTGATGTACTTAAACATCGTCATTTTGAAGATTAATCATTTAATATACAAACCATTTCCTTTTAATAAAAGCAATCCACTTGGATGTTCAATTAATTATATCGTAGTAGGATAAAGTAGTTATATGTTGGGTTTGAGGATACCTTTATTTCAGTTCAGGATCTTACGAAATTCTGCTTCATTAATTCTCCTTAATCCAGTACATTTGTTAATCCGGACTATTTCATGAGATTAACAAGATGCCAGCTTCAACAGATAAGGCGACATGCACTCTTCCTGACCAATAAACTGAAAGATGTTCACTCACAGTAACTTAACTGACATATCTAGTTGGTAACCTGACTATGTATGACGAACATCAAGTTGTTCTCGACATAACATCTTCAAAGTCAAAACTGAAGTTCGCACACAAAGCTCATGGTTCTACTACAACTACGGTAGTTTAAGCAGGTGCTCGGTGGGTTGATGGTAGCACCACATCTTGTTTCGTTTCCCTCATAGCGACACCAGGAGTTGGATGAGATCGGTACTCCATTGATCCACTGCCATCCGTCTGTGACTCGTGACGCTCCGCACCAGTAGTTGACACTGGCATGTCCTGGAATAATAACAATAGGTGGGAGTTATAGAACAAACCAAGCAGAAAGTAGTAAGGTTTACAGGACCATTAAAAGTCAATTTGTGTACGAAGGACTTCAAACAAGAGCATAGTTAGAAATGAAAATTTGATGACTAACCTGTCTGCTTCATGATTCGTAAAAATGGAAGTAAACAACTCTTTACTCATTAGGAAAAGTAAGAACTCATTACAAAAACGCAGATCAGACAGAGAAAAATGTTAAAATGGTTTAAATGTCAATACACAATGTAAGAATCTGTCAGATATAATCTGTTCTTTCAAATGCAGATATATATAGCCTGCTGAAGTGGATCAAAAAATAATTTGGGACCCAAAAGTACATGCTTCTGATGTTCTATTTGATTGTGATGTAATGGAAGTATGTTTCTAAAGTTACAACTGTGAAATGAACATTGTTCTTGATCAAACATGGAGTTAACCAGTCGTGTTTGAATTGGCTTTGGTGTTGTAAGTTTATTAACGTGCGAATTGTATCTACGATTGCTTTGCTTGGTCTGGGCTCGGTTATTGGCATGAATTATAAATTTGTTTTGTGTTAACTAATAGCAAATGTTGCCACTTTCAATTGGACAGCGATAAATGTACTGTGATATCGATTTTTGTTTTAATTTGACAGTTAAATGAAAACTGTAATCGGACAAAATACTATCTAATATCTTAACAACATAATAGCCAAGGAAAAATAAGGTTTTACTCGGAACAAACTGCAACAGAATATATTTCACCCCAATTTCTACAAGGTCTCAAGAACAAAATACTAAAAGTCTCGAGCAATCCTAGTTTGGGAAATATATCTAATATGTCTAATTTGCGTAATGGCCACCAATTATCAATATGACCCGTGAAGATTCGGGGGTAGAATAAGTCTTCAGCAACCCATACTCGCCGTAAAAGGCGACTTTGCTTGTCGTAAAAGGCGACTAACTGGATCGGGTGGTCAGGCTTGCTGACTTGGTTGATGCATGTCATCGATCCCAATTGCATGTATCGATGCCCATGATGTCAATCACTGGATTGTCTGGTCCAGACTCGATTATTTTACTGACCGCCGTCATATAGCTGGAATATTGCTGAGTGCGGCGTTAAACAACAAACCAACCAACCAACCAACCAATTATCAATATATCTTCTATATTTCAGATGGGGTGAAATCTTTTGATGAAAAAGGCATGTGGTCTATTGCAAAATAGCCATATTGTGTTTCTAAAAAGATATTTACAATCACTGAACGTTTTCGTCTATTAATTAAAAAAAATCAAGATGGGCGCCAATTTCAAGATGATCGACAAATTTCCTTCATGTGAGTTTAGACTGGAATCTTTTAACTTTAAAACAGTGGGCTAGGACTTATATGAATAATTATTACTTGGCACACAAACTCCCTGAAGAATAGTTAACACTTTTAGATAAGAAACTCCGCCACAGAGCCCCCTGGTGGCCACAATTTCCAAGATGGCCGCCAAGAGATTGATTAGACATGGAAGATCAATACACTGTTGGTCTCTGATGACATGTTAGAGTGACTTGAATTTCTACATTGGGGTAAACAGACCCAAGGATCCATATCGAATTCTCAAATATTTACATAAATCCAATATAACTACCAACTATCAATATTTATATCTTAAATGACATGATTTGTCGTGTTTAAATATCAATATTGATTGTTATTGTCTGTATCCACTTTTTATAACAAGTTTTGTTTTCATTCATGTTGGAAAACAAGTATGACCACATGAGGTCCTCACAGAATTTACCGGAGACCATTTGTTTCACTAGTAGCTGGTGAGTCATCGTCACTGTACTTTATTTGTGAGAGTCCAATATGACCACCAAATACCAATATTTGAAAATAAATCTGAAAACGTTTGATCCACCGCTTATTCAGTTACATGATTGTGTGATTTATGAACATATTTACGTGAAGAATTAGTGGCCAAATTGTCATGGTGACTGCTGTAGATGTACATGTTGCAGGGTCATTATAACTCGAAAGTCTCAACAGGTTTGTCATCATCAGCACAACACTGAAATGTCACAATATTTCTGGCAAGTGCTTCTTGTTTTATAGTCGCATTTGGTATTACAGCAGATAATGTCCAGGAGTGTTGAAGGTGCTGCAGGGTGATCTGTCTGTATTGGTAAGGAACATCCATCTATCATGTGCCATTCTCAATCCAATGGATTCATACTGAACCCTTTCCACTGAAATATCTGGTAGTATACACGGGGTTGTGGTATCTTGTGGCTACATAGCTTGGCAGAGTTTGTGGCTCTGCGTGTGGCAGATTCTTTGTCACCTTCTAACAAAATACAATATGGTACCTTTAGCTATCCAATCCTTCCTCCTTACATCCGCCATACAAAGACACAAGTTAATGTTCGCCTGTTTTGCATGTACAGAACTGCACCCAGGTCTATCCAGTTTGTCATGAAGCAAAAAAGTGCTCCTTTTGCGCTTTTTGCGTTGTACAAAAATGCTTCCTTCTTCGATGAAATAACCATTTGCCCTGTAAAATAAACTGTCACACCAGTACAGTACAAGATCTATCTACTAGCACTTTTCAAGTATGAACTCTATAGTCACCCAACAGCATTATTTGGATCACCCTCTTTGCTCTGCAGGACAGTAAGGCTACCCTTGCTGATGCTATCTGGAAAACCATCGAAGTAATACAACGAGAACCTGGAAATGTCCAGTACATTCTTGATAGTAGTGCATCACCAGCTACCCTGACCAAGAGCTTCTAGGTTATTTCACGTATGTGAACTTAATACCATCTATATGTTGTGCAGAAATATGCTGTTGCTGACATTGTCATTAAAGGCCACATAAATGATCCAACAACGAAAGATGCAACACAGGGGCTTGTTCTGGCGAGAATGATTATTTCACTGGGAAATGGTCATTCAGTCGGTGAAGGAAAAATACTTGAACAAAGCGAAACACAAACAGCACTTTATTGCCTGTCTGGGTGACGAACTGGAGAGAGCTGGGTGCAGCACAGTCCATGCAAAACAAGAAGTTCTCACACAGACTTGCTCATCCTCCTTTTTCACCATGTTACAATAGAAATGTTCCCGGCTCCGGAACCCAAGCCAGCTTCAAGGATTAACAGGATCCGGCAGGATGTGCTCTTCTTACATGCAATTATTGGCTGTGAAACCACTCCTTGTCTGTTTGGCTTGGAAAGTGTCTAGCGTTGAAGAATGATGCCTTGTTCTGTGATCAGGCAAACATTTTCAGAAGAAACTGGGTATGACTGGTCATCACTGAAGTAGGTTTACATGCGCTAGTGTCTTTACATGGAGAATGTAAGAAGGAAGGGCTGGATAGCTTACAATACAAGCGATATTTTGGGAAGGTGATGAAGAACCTATCGCTTGTAGAGTCACAAATTCTGCCACCATCCTCTGCAGCCGCAAGATAACACAAAGCCCCATGTCTATTACCAGATAATGGAGTGGTAAGGGTTCAATATGAATCCATTTGAGTGCGGATGGCACATGATATATATACGGTGCTTAACAATACAAACATCCAGCAGCACCTTCAGCACTTCCGGACATCATCTGCTGTAATTTCAAAAAAGACTGTAACATACGAAGGTGCACTTGACGGAAATATGGTCTCACTTGCACTATTGTGTGCGGGGAATGCAATGATGCAAGGTGTACCAATAAACAGTTATTTCAGATTTATATTCAAGTATTGGTATTTGGTGGTTATATTTCAGCAGATAAACTACAAGGGAGATAACTCATTGACTTCTTGTGAAATAACTGGTTAGGGGTAATTCTGAGAGGACCTCATGCAGTCATACTTTTTTCTAACTAGTATTTACACGAATGAAAACAAAACTTGTATTAGTGTTTATTGTCATGGTAATAAATAAATGCAGAAAATATCAACATTGAGATTTAAACTCACCAAAACGTCATTTAAGAGATAAATATTGATATTTGGTGGTTATATTGGATTTATGCAAATGATTGAGTATTCTACATGCCTCTTTGGTTCTGTTCACCAAATGTAGAAGTTCAAATCACTGAAACATGTCATCAGAGAACAACAGTGTATTGATATTCCATGTCTAATCAATCTCTTGGCGGCCACCTTGGAATCGTTGGCCACCAGGAGGTTCTGTTGGCGGAGTTTCTTATCTAAAAGTGTTAACTATAATTCCCTGAGTTTATGTGCCAAGTAATAATTATTCATATAAGTCCTAGCACACCTTTTAGATTTAAAATATTAAACAATCTTAACACACATTTGTTGGCCAACCTGAAATTGGCCACCATCTTGATTTTTTTTGTAGATTTATCAATAGTTGACATCGTTCAATAATTGTGAATATTAATATAGAAACACAGTATGGCTATTTCACAATAAAACATACTTTTTTCATCAAAAGATTTCACCTCATCTCAAATATGGAAGATATATTGATAATTGTTGGCCATTTTGGATTATGCAAATTCGACATATTTCCCAAACTAGGAATGCTTGGGACTTTTAGTATTTTGTTCTTGGGATCTTGTAGAAATGGTGGTTAAATAAATTATGTTGCAACTTGTTCCAAGTTGAGTGAAAAGATGGCCTAGATTACCTGGACAATAACGATAGACCAAACGTATGTGGAAGCCTTTGCATAATGCTAAACATTCGATACATAAAATAACTTCTCGGAAATCGAGTTTTCACTGAGATATCTTATGACGATAGGGAGGCGTATACACGTACAAAGAAAAAGGGGGTATGACTCCACCATGCTAGAAACTATGCAATTGTAACTCGAATTTGCTATGGATCATGACAATATAATTTTGTATTGTTTTGATCACGAGTAAGTATTCCAGCACAAGCATCAATGCGGAAACGGTACACTTTTCGTTTTCATGACAAATCATAGGAAATTGTGAAATCATGCAACTTACGAAATATAGTTTCAGAGAAATAGACGGACCTATCTGAGGCTTTAATTAGTCCTCAGATCCAGCTTTCACCAGATTGCGTAAGTGTTATTTGTATTATGCTGCCCATATATGAAAGGAGAACTACATGTAGTCTTCTCATCAAATGTAATGATTTAATTGATCACTGGTGATTTAATAAATCACATATGTCCGTGATCACTATAATGTTGTTTTGGGTATGGAATTCTTCCTGTAAATATCTGATATTTAGATTTCAAAACATGTATAAAATAAAATAATGAATGGTGATTTAGTAAAATGTCCAAAGAAGCAATATTTTTCAGTAATTTTGCTTAGCCTAAAATGAGAGCGCATGAAATCACAGAACAGAACAGAAGAGAATTGAAGGATGAAAACATCCAAACAACATACCATCAATTTTGTCGACATGTATGTTTTTAGTTAATTTGTTTTAATGTGCTCTAAATGTTTTCTTACCATTCTCCTCCATAAAGTCCCGAAATTCATCAGTCTTTGCCTGACTCTCAAGGGTAATCAAATCGGCATTATCATGTCTACAGTGTTCTCGGGCGGAGCCTCTGTCCAATTTATCTGAGACAACTTTGATGCATCGCCTGCCCATAACACTGTATGCAACGGGGCAGACACCTGGATTTGTACAAGCATGTGTATTGTCATGTAACATATTTGTGCACACATTGAGATACAGCGATTTTGATTATTGTACTTGAGATGGTCAATTATCTCAGTAAGAGTATTATGCTCTCTCTATAATGACCTATGTTATATCAGGATGAATTTCACTTTTCAAAAGGGCCGTAAAGCATCGAGGAAATTAGCGTAAACACTCACTTCCGAGACTAGTTTGTCATTGGCGTCGACGTCATATATTTTCATTAATGATCATGTTCGATTCCTGGTATAAAACATGTGTGCCCGATCTCAGAGAGCACATCTTTGCTCTCCATGGTCAATGGTATGTCGAAACGGCAAGCTTAATAGACATCATATGATTTGAGAAAACACAAGGCTAAATTGGGATTTGAGTCATGTTAATCGAACTTGCTGACCCGGCAATCTGAGCCATGTCTTACTTTGGTAATGAAGCTAGACATAGTCATTTATGACGTCAACGCCATCGTATAACCAGTATCGATTATCCACAGATTCCATTGGGCGTAAAAGGCAAGACAGATGAGAAAATTATATGAATGGATCACTTAAAAATGAGTGGGTGCCACCAGGTGTTCGTGATAAAGGTAAACGCACGTACCAAACACAGTTGCAGACGCAAAGTTGGTAAAGGCATCCGTGGTTGAAAGTATCCTCTGGTACATGACACACTCTCCTGACATCGGCTTAAAGGCCACAGACATACAGTCGCTATCTGCAGAGCAAATGCCAGCGCATTCCCACACCCTAGACGAAGCACGAACAGCAGTCCAATTGTGTACAAGTCTGCCATCGAGATCCGGATTTCGAAAAAGAAATGTACGTTTAGTGATTGGTACAGTCTGGAAGGACGCACTGATAAAACCGAAGTGAAGAAGAGTGTAAATGTACCGGGACATCACAGAGCTGGAAATCATTGCGGAGCTAATATAAAAGGAACCGCTTGTGACAGTCTATCAGTGGTTTGAGACATGTCAACGACGTCAGTCTCCCTAGTCAAACATTGTAAGGCCATGTAAAAATATTTTTGTTTTTCATCATAAAAATGAATGGTTTGATTTGGTCTTTATTTATGAAAACGTGTTAGCATCCATCTGGGTAATCTTGATATTCATGGTCCTAATATTCAAACCGGAATTTGTTACTGGGTGCACACAACAAAAGTTTGTTTACCTTGAAAAGAATTTGTGAAAACATTACACAAACATGATGTTTAACTTTTTCTGACTCTACGTAGTAGATGTGCAAATGAAATTGAATGCCACAACGGAAGTTAAACACAGATGTTTATCTTTGCATGTCCACCATTAACAATAGCAATGACACAAGGAGTCAAGAAATAAGTAACTTCCTTTCATCGATCATACCATACTTACTTGACATCATCAATTAGCTGATCCTTGTTTTATTATAGCCATAACTCGGTCACTTCCAAGCCAAAGTGAATGTAAATATGTCAAATAATGTTTGCCGTAATGACCGTATATATACGTAGTACAAAATTAAGATATCATGTACACGTGTAAAGGTAATATGATAAATTCCAATAAACTAAGCTTCAAGAAGTTTTGAATTTTTCAGATATGTTGAACGAAAATCATCTCTGTAATTTTCAACGCATTGTCTTGAAATGTCACTCAATATCTTTTTAAGATAACATAGACAATTGGAAAAACATTCTGGGTGTCCATAATGTCCTGCGATCAATGTCCTATAAAATGTCCACAAAGAATTTAAAAGCTCCCTGTTTTCTTTTCCAATCATTTGTCATTGCACTTTTTGGGGAGTACCTTGGTTGAATATGTTAAAACATTGTATAAAAAAAGCGACTGAATAACCCGATAATTAATAAGTTGAGCAACAGATTACAAACATGTATTCCCTTATGTTAAGAGGGTCACATGTGACTTAATACTCTTCGCTGTAGTCTATTAGTCATTCCAGAACTGAAGAACGTTGGTTCGAATCGAAGCTCCACTCTGATTATGATCTTACCACGATAGCCAAGATTGTGGGTTCAGGCACCTTGTTCATAATACCAATGAATTGTCTGGTTCACATTTAAATATTTACAGACCGCTGTTATACAGAGGGAGTATTGAGCCAGGGATGTAGTGCAGGGTCATACAAGGAATGGATATGTTTATACCTACCACAATGTTAATTAGGGAATATTTCTTGTTTGTCATCGTCAGGATGGTGCCGACCCTGTCGGGGACCGTGCTGGTAGCAGAGGTACCGTGAGGAGTCAGGGTGCCCAGTATCACGGCCTAAGTTTGGCGGCTAGCTGTGTGATAAAACCTGGTTTATCATTTCTTTTTGTCCTTAAATAGAAATCTTGTTACTTTGCTGTCAGTTTTGTGCACAACTCGCCCCCAAAAGACTGAAAGACTATAAAGCGATACGTAAAATCTCACTCACTCAATCACTTTCCTCAAGTATCTTAAATAGTCCTTATTAACACAAAGAACAAACATTCATCAAACATGTTTACCTAGTCCAATTATAAATAAATTTGTATCTGATTTGAAAGTAAAACATGTAAACGATTATACATCTTTCATGTTGTGGTGGCCTCAGTTCGTCCTCCTCTGAAGTGTTTACATCGTATTGAACAAAAATTGGCGGTTTTTATATTTAGACACTGCTGTCATCGTGTTTTGTTTGGAAGTGGCCACGTGTTTAGAAATATCCGGAATATCGCCTTTTTAAGTATGGGGAATGTTTGTAAATACACTTTGCTAAAGTCAAATGTTAACTTAAAAATCAAATACTAGTAGTCATTCATTGAACGGGGCCTTGAACTGATACGGTGTATACGATCAATGTCACTGTGACGGGCTATCCAAGGTTAGACGACCCGTGATGATCCGGGGTAGAATAGGTCTTCAGCAACCCATGCTTGCTGTAAAAGACGACTATGCTTGTCGTAAGAGGCCACTAACGGGATCGAGTGGTCAGGCTCGCTGACTTGGTTGATGCATGTAATCGGTCCCAATTGCGTGGATCGATGCTCATGATGTCAATCACTGGATTGTCTGGTCCAGACTCGATTATATACAGACCGCCGTCACATAGCTGGAATATTGCTGAGAGCGGCGTTAAACAACAAATAAATAAACAAACAAACAAGTCTGCACAGCGAATCGCGGTGCCTTAGATGACTAGGCAACCCGTGCCTGTGTGTCATGTTTTTTTCTCTGTACTCATTTTACCAACCATTCCTTTGGTTGTCCAGTTATTTTATTTGTAGGCCAGCTTATTTTACATTGAAACCTTTTGTAATCCGAAATGGACTGTTTCAAGGGAAGTTGTGTGGTTTAACAAATTTCCAGATTCTTTGAGCATGCAGTAACATCCATTCATATTAAATATTCCAACAAGCCATCATGCACTATAATAGCTTAATATTGAAGAAAAATGTCTTTTTCACCTCTCCAGCAAAAGAACTTCCAAGTCAGCAAATGGAAAAGACATGGTTCTACCTTGAGTGTTTGAGAAACGCGCCAATTTTCGTTTTAGGAGTAAATGTGCATGTCTTTTGAAACACTTTGCAGTGACCAAATCGTTTCAAATCTTTTGGAAACATTGAAAGGGTTACATTGGCTATCCAACTGTGTTAAAATAACCACAATGGTGTGGCGCATGCACGTGCGGTAGCACCCTAACAGAGGCCTCTGACGTCAATTTGGACACCTTCAAACAGTTGTATTTCCCTAACAACTTCTTGTAAGTGTCTCGGGTTTGGTATCAAACGTCTTAGAATTTCAAGAGCTTTCCAACAAGCCATCATGCACTAAAATCGATTAATATTGAAGAAAAATGTCTTTTTCACCTCTCCAGCAAAAGAACTTCCAAGCCAGCAAATGGAAAAGACGTGGTTCTACTTTGAGTGTTTGAGAAACGCGCCAATTTTCGTTTTAGGAGTAAATGTGCATGTCTTTTGAAACACTTTGCAGTGACCAAATCTGTTCAAATCTTTTGGAAACATTGAAAGGGTTACATTGGCTATCCAACTGTGTTAAAATAACCACAATGGTGTCGCGCATGCACGTGCGGTAGCACCCTAACAGAGGCCTCTGACGTCAATTTGGACACCTTCAAGCAGTTGTATTTCCCTAACGACCTCTTATAAGTTTTCGGATTTGGTATCAAACGTCTTAGAATTTCAAGAGCTTTCCAACAAGCCATCATGCACTAAAATCGCTTAATATTGAAGAAAAATGTCTTTTTCACCTCTCCAGCAAAAGAACTTCCAAGCCAGCAAATGGAAAAGACATGGTTCTACCTTGAGTGTTTGAGAAACGCGCCATAAATAAACAAACAAACAAGTCTGCACAGCGAATCGCGGTGCCTTAGATGACTAGGCCACCCGTGCCTGTGTGTCATGTTTTTTTCTCTGTACTCATTTTACCAACCATTCCTTTGGTTGTCCAGTTATTTTATTTGTAGGCCAGCTTAATTTACATTGAAACCTTTAGTAATCCGAAATGGACTGTTTCAAGGGAAGTTGTATGGTTTACCAAATTTCCAGATACTTTGAGCATGCAGTAACATCCATTCATATTAAATATTCAAATTAACATCCGGAAAACAATGTTTTAGAAATACATTGTACCGAGATCAAGGCTGTCGCTGTATCATTTCTTACTGGACCGCCTCCGTGGTCTAGTGGTAGAGCGTCCGCCCGGAGAGCGGAAGGTTCGAGGTTCCCCGGCCGCGTCACACCAAAAGACGTTAAAAGATGGTACTTCTTGTTACCCTTTCTGGCGCTCGTCATTAAGGGGCTAAAACAAGAACTGGTAGGCTCGGAGGCAGTATACTATGTCTGAGTGGTGTATTCATGTTAAACTGCGGCATGGTATCTCAGTGAGCTAGCACTATTAATCGGCATCAGTCTGGACACACACACGTGCATGCACGTCGCTTTATAAGTGCAATAATCTTGGACGCGACGTTAAACCCAATTTAACCTATTTCTTACTGTTGCATAAAACAACATTCACTAACTCTATTATCTACTAAGAAGTTTATTCAAAATAATGTACTTAAATACATTTCTTTCGAATGTGCACTTCATTTGCAACCATGAAGTACCGAAATTCACCAATGTTTTTCCCACCCTCATGGTTAATTAAATCAGCATTGTCATCTCTACAGTGTGCTCTGGCTGAGTCCCTGTCCATCTTCTCAGTTACAACTTCTGACATCGGTTTAAAGAATACAGACACACAGTCGCTATCTTGCAGAGCAAATGCCAGAGCATTCCCACACAGATGACGAAGCAGGGACAAGAGTCCAATTGTGTACAAGTCTGCCATCGAGATCCGGACGCCGGTGGGGGGGGGGCACCCTTTTAATTTCGAAAAAAATCTTAATTCTGTATAAATTACCACCAAAGACAATAAATAGATCTTAATTGTGTTTTAAAAAAAGCTGTATCCGCCCATGCCGGGACATCACAGTGCTGGTCATCTTTGTAGTGCTTTTGGAAACGCCCCTGACCGTCTACGACGTTATTCCAACAATGTAAGGCCACGTAAATATATTTCGTTTTTAATCACTGCACAGTGATGTGAAACAAAGGTTTAACTTTCTCCACCCACAGTTCAGAGGGACGTTGTCGATATGCAAATGAAACCCAAGGCAGCAATGGAAAGTAAACAAGGATGTTTATCTTGGCATGCCCATCGTTTACCTATAGCAATGGCCCGATTTAAATTTTGTCATTTCCACGCTACATTATCGACCATACCGGACTTCTTTGGCATCAGCAGGTAGTGAACACTTTGCTTTGTCAAAACCATCACTCAGTCACTTCCATGTTAACGTGAATGTAAATATTTCGAGATCATGCATGAAGATATCAAATATATTAATAAAGGTTATATGTTGAATGTTCAATGGGCTAAGTTTCAAGATATTTTGATTGTTCAAGATACAGGTGAGCATCAGTCATCTTTGTGTGTTAAACGTTCAGCTTATCTTCAAATGTCACTCAATACCTTGACATTGATAACATACTGAACCGGAAAAGAAACGTCACTTCATGAAAATACGTCATGAAAGTTTCCCATTGAAATACGCAATACATTTATGAAGGTATCTCGTTTTTGATGTAGTCCAAGTTTGATGTTAACGGTCACTAAATGCCACAATTATGGATATATGGATCGCCAAAACAAAGCTAAAAGTCCCAACCGGACTACAAATAGCGCGGTATTTTGCGAGACCTTACTGTTTGACAGACGTTGCTACGGTTATCGGTGACCGCAAATCTTGATTAACTATAGAAAGAGACAACATTCACATCCAAATCTTGGCAGATAGACTTGCCCTTCACCAGTCAATGTAACAACAGTCACACGATATAAAAAATCATTACATACGATCTGATATTTTGTTGTAAAAAATCCAGTCGTCTATGATACAACTTTGCACAACCGAAGTGGTTGTTAGCCTTCGGTCAGCTGACATCTACTGCGAATCTAATTATAGCATACCACGTCGCGACTCGCACATGGTACAGCTTCTGGAAGTGTCTGTTTACTTGCAATGAAACTGCCAAACTAACAAAATAGTATTAAAAAGACGTTAAGTTCAATACCACAATACATGGTATTCTAAATATGTAGACAGTGCTTGTTAAAAGAAATATGCATGTTATGAATAGTCGATGTTTACTTCAGGAGACGTCTTACCTTGCAACTTATTTAGCATATTAAATTATTTATCACCACGTATGTTCCATATAATCCATATTCGGAATAAAATGTATTTTAATCCACGAGCACATGCACAGTTCAAAACACATTCGAGCATAATTTCACGGCGCACTACTAGGCCGAATTATCATCAACAGTTTCGTCCAAACAGTAACGAATCAACAGTCTTAAAAAGATACCTCGAGGATTCCTCAGAGCATTCCTTCTGTCCAACATCGTCCAACAGTTCTTGGAAAGAGTTTTGAGGACTACCACCACCTATGTCTCATATAATCCAGATTAGGAATGTTTGGATATAATCCACGAACATGATTCAAAACACAATCGGGGATAATTTCCCGGCGCACACTAAGGCGGGATGCACACTACGTCCGAATTTCAATGCGTTGCGTCGTGCGATGCGATCGAAAAAACGCAAGCAGTGTTTTTGTCATTAAGGTCACACACTACGTGCGAAAATTGATTGCGATGCGATGCGATGCGATGCGATGCGATGCGATTTGGATAGGAGGTGCTCCTATTTTTAAAGCAACGCATTCCAAATCGCAAGGGAAATCCATGGATGACGTCATAAATTGGCACCAAATTACCAACCACGCTCGTGTTGTATGAAACAGGTGATTTGCTCCGTTATTTTTATACTTTTTGTTTGGGTCTTCATGTCTGTCTTAGACAAAGACATGAATCTTGGGGTTCTATTAAGATACCACAAACAGTGAGTTTTTGGTGGACATACTTTACTCCGTAGGCAAGATGGCTGAACACACAAAGTTGTGACGTCATACACATGACGTTATACAAATGACGTCATACACAAATGCTGCTAGTAGTGAGACTACTTGTCACATCTCCCTTTCAATAAACAAATTAAAGTTCGCATGGAATGTAGGGAGTATTGATGGATGACTAGAGTCATAAGTTAAAGTCAAAATATTTGGCACAACTGTTCCTTGTATATCACATTTCTTGTATTTCACTGTTGTTAACTTTCACTTGCTCAAGAGTCATCATGGCACAGTAGGGAAGATTATGAACACCTTCATGTCTGTGGTGACTGTCCAACATAACAATGAGAAACATTAAGTTTAACTGAGAATGGACAACAAACGTAAGACTGAAAGTCGGTTAGTTGAACCACTTAAATTAAGTTTCACTGCTAACATTTTTTAACACTTTAACTTGATACGTCCTATTCGGTGTAGTCCTTGAGATATTCTGGTTTGCGTATCTCTCTACCTGACCGTGTTGTAACACGCTGCTGGGGTTCATGGGTTCGGTACCCATGTTCTGGCTGTGACTGCGCAGGTGTGTGTGCAGGACTGTGAGTCACACCTCTGGAAGGTACGTTCACACTTGTCGTCTCAGGTTAGCTGATGTCTGTCAGCTTTGGAGATTTCCTTGTTACCTCGAGTGTTACACGTCTTGGTGATTCAGATGTCTTTCTTAGATGTCTGCGATTTCGTCTCAGGATCTGATTGTCCTCTGTAATGACCTCGTAGGAACGAGGTCTGTCTTTGATGGGTCCCAAGACTTCTGCTTTCCGCCACAGTTTGTCACCAATTGTTTTGGGTGAGATTCTCATGCTATCACCTCTCTGAATAAAAGGAAGCTGTTTCCTACCCTGGTTGTAGTATTGAGCTGCCTTATACTTGAGGTTTCTCATCTTTTCAGTAGTTCCTGAAACAGTCTCCGGAATCAGCAGATTTTCAGAGATAGGTAACAATGTTCGTCTCGCCTGCTCATGAGCCTTTGAGCAGGACTCGAGTCGAGACCCTGTGTCGGTGTGTTACGAAAGTTCAGTATGGCCAAGTAAGGGTCACTCTTTGCCTGTTTGGCTTTCTTCAGTAATTGTTTTGCAGTTTTCACTGCCTGTTCTGCCTTTCCGTTGCTCTGAGGGTAGGCTGGAGATGATGTTACATGATTAAATCCCAAATCATGAGCAAATTTCTTGAATTCCTCTGCTGAGAACTGTGGACCGTTGTCAGATATGCAAGTGTCTAGTATGCCATGTCGTGCGTACTGTCCCTTTAGCTTGTTCACTACTGTGGCTGACCTGGTATCTGTAAGGTAATCAATTTCCCAATAGTTTGAGAAGTAATCTTCAGTGATGAGATAGTTGTTGCCATCTAGAACGAACAAGCCTGCTCCAACTTTGGACCATGGTCGGTCTGCTACTGCGTGTGACAACAAGGGTTCCTTGGCTTGTTCCCTGTCACTTCCACGGCAGATGTCACATTTTGCGACATAATCTTTGACTGCCCCATACATCCCAGGCCAGTAAATATATTCCCTTGCACGTCGGAGACATCCTTCTGCTTCAATGTGTGACGAATGAATTTGCACTAACAAGTCTCTTCTCAGGATACGGGGAATCACTACTCTTTGACCTCGGAGGATAAGTCCATCTTGTCTCATCTCGACAGTGGAAGTATGGTCTTGCAGCGTCAGAAAAACATCTTTCAACTGATCCGGCAAGCCCTTCCAAATGATGTCATACACTTGGTTTAGGTCTGTGTCGGACTTGACTTTCTGCCGTATCTCTTCCATTCTTGGTTTAGCAATTGGGACGTAGTCTATCATGTTAATGAATTCCTGGTCCATACCTGTATCTGCAAGTTCAGGCAGTTGTGCTCTGCTGAATGTGTCGGCTAACTGCATCTGTTTTCCAGGCCTGTAGGCGAGCTGTATGTCGTAGCGTGCAGTCTTAGCAACATTCTCTGCAGACGCTTGGGTGCACTGTGTAGTGACTTCCTAACTATAGTCTAAAGTGGCTTGTGGTCAGATTGAACGTCAACTGGCCTTCCGTACGTCTACTGGTGGAACTTTTCCAGCCCATATACAACTGCCAATAATTCCTTCTCGATTTGGGCATACCTGGTTTCGGCGTCTGCCAATGCCCTACTAGCATAGGCCACAGGTTGACCATCTTGGAGAAGAGCTGCGTCCAAACCTGACATAGATGCATCACACTGAATCGTGACCTGACTCTGTGTGTCGAAGAACTTGAGCACAGGGTACTTGCTTACAAGCCTCTTGATATCATCGACGGCATCATCATGAATCTGTTCCACAAGCCACTCAACATCCTTCAGAGTCAGCTGCCTTAGCGGTTCACAGGCACTGCTTAGATGTGGGAGGAACTTGCTTAGATAGTTCACGAATCCAACGAAGCGAAGTACACCTTGTACATCTGTTGGTTTCGGCATATCGAGAACAGCTTTGGTCTTTGCTGTGTCAGGCTCTAGACCATTGGATGTAAGACGATGTCCGATGAAGGTAACTTCCTGTACTTTGAATGTTATCTTGTTGGGGTTGATCCGCAGGTTGCGAGCTCTGCAGCGTTCCATGAGCGCTCTGAAGTTTGCATCATGATCTACAGATGCTTCCTCAATGTCTCCTTCGCCATAGAGTCTCCTTCGCCATAGATGAGAATATCATCCGCAACTCCTCGTACACCCTTGAGCCCTCCTTTGACCTGATCTTGCTGTCGATGGAATTCCTCTGGAGCAGAGGATATACCGAACGGCATACGTAACCAACATAAACGTCCAAACGGGGTGTTGAATGTAGTGAGGTATGAACTGCTGTCTTCCATAGCCACATGCCAAAACCCATTCTTTGCGTCCACACGGCTAAACACTTTAGCTTTGCCAAGGTCCGGTAAGATATCCTCAATAGTGGATCGATGCAAATCCTAAGTTTATTGGGTTTCTCCATGATGACGAGACTAGAT
The DNA here is from genome assembly GCF_022045235.1 of Haliotis cracherodii. Classification (NCBI taxonomy): domain Eukaryota; kingdom Metazoa; phylum Mollusca; class Gastropoda; order Lepetellida; family Haliotidae; genus Haliotis; species Haliotis cracherodii. The sequence continues at coordinate 59,566,550 of NW_027266319.1, read as the reverse complement.
ACCCAAGGTGTTGGTTCAGTGACAGGAGCGAGTATTTTAAGATTCGCCAGATGCTCTAGTTCAGCCTTCAGCTTCAGCTTCAGTGCTAGTGGCACTTTCCTTGGAGGGTGAACGACTGATGCCACCGAGGTGTCAAGTCGGATCTTGTATGCTCCTTCAAACTCTCCTGTTCCCGTGAAGACATCTTTGAATTCCTCTTTTACTCCCTTCAATGTTAGATTCTGAGGAATATTGATTGAGTGCGTGGATGCTGTCATTACTGTATCAACCATAGTAATGTGTTCATGATCCACTCTTACCAACTTCATACTCATAGACGCGTGACTGCCTAATATTGGCGTAGCACAAGGGTCACTGAGGACAATAAAGTCTACCTTGTACTTTCTCCCATCCTTGGGGTTGACTACTTTTACAGGGCATTTGCCTAAAGGCTTGATGACAGTCTTGTCGTACATTCTTAGCAACTGGGATGTCTGCTGTAATTCTGTAGTAGGAGGTAGTAGAGAACTTGGTATCAGGTTGCAGGTGGCTCCGGTGTCGATTTGAAATGAAACTGGTTTACCTGCAATGTTCATGGATGCGAATATTTGTCTGGGATATTCAGACTCCTCTTGCACCTGATGCACATCTATCACTGGCTCTGTGAGAGTGAGTGAGTTGATGGTGAAATATTCATCCGAGTCTTCATCTTCCTGGATGATATTTACATGTGGTCTTGAGTGGCGAGGTGGTTGCATTGTGCGACACATGGCTGGACTGTGGTTCTTCTGCTTACATCTGGAGCAAGTTTTTCCAAATGCAGGGCAGACACTTCGGTTCCTCTCATGTTCTCGCCCACAGAATCTGCACTGTACTGTGTTGCTACTTACAATTGGTTTCACTGGAGTGGCCCATTGATTGTGCAATCTATCATTCTTTTTCTGTGAGTGATGCCCGCCGGCATGTCCACTGTTCCAATTCTTTGGTTTATTTGACCAGTTCTTTTCTCTAACTGTGTGAACTGTTTGCGCAGTGTCCAAGGTTTTTAATTGTTCCTTAGAAATTTCTGATGCTCTACATAAGCTTACACACTTCTCCAGATCCAAACCATCCTCACTCAAGAGTCGTTCACGAAGTTGCTTGTCTGTAACTCCACAGACAATGCGGTCTCTAATAAGTGATTCACTCAATGTACCAAAGTTACATGTGGTAGCTAGGATTTTCAGGTCAGTTATGTATACATCATAGCTCTCACTAGTGTCCTGATTCCTGGTAAAGAATTTATACCTCTCCACAGTTTCCGATTTCTTTGGATTACAATACAGTTCAAACGCATCAAAAACATGTTGTAATGTTCTTTCACCCTCTGCCAAGGTGAAGGTTTCATACACTTCCCTAACTTGGGGCCCGATCAGATATCGAATGTAAATTATTTTCGATTCTGCAGGTACAGATCTAGGTACAGCTCCGTCTCTTCTCTCCACTTCTTTCATCTGTGTTGAAGATTAGGTGAGTGAAAATCCAACTGATTTGGAGGTTTGAGATGTATGGGTCCTCTCACAACACTCCCGTGGTTGCCGCCATTTTCTATGATCTCTTGCGCCTCCTCGTCTCCAGTGAAAATTCAATGCTGTTTGAACACGAACGTACGACTCTCCTCACTGTAATACGTGATGAATGACGTCCACTTACACTTCTGACACCATGTTTAGGTCTTCATGTCTGTCTTAGACAAAGACATGAATCTTGGGGTTCTATTAAGATACCACAAACAGTGAGTGTTTGGTGGACATACTTTACTTCGTAGGCAAGATGGCTGAACACACAAAGTTGTGACGTCATACACATGACGTTATACAAATGACGTTATACAAATGATGTCATACACAAATGCTGCTAGTAGTGAGACTACTTGTCACACTTTTGTAAAACAACACGTTTTCCTATGACGCAATGTAAACTACCAAATCACACGCTTGTGCATGTTTATCTTAAACATTTATTGTATTTTACTGTACTTTATTGTGTTTTTGTGCATCAACACCCAGGGTGGCAGGCAAAAAGCAAGCTAAACGTTCTGGCATCAACAATGACGAATTGATTAGTCTCATCGAAAGAAACCCAACTCTGTATGACAAGAGATATTGATGTCATCAATAATATTTGGACGTCAATTGCAAATTCTCTGAATGTCAGCACTTCTGAGGGTAAGTAAAAAAGAAATACATCATAATAAACTTCAATTGCAAAATTTTATCTAAAAATTACAAAGTTTTTTTCTTTGTTTAAGCTCAAACTCGTTGGAGAAGTTTAAAGGACACGTACAAGCGCAATAAAAGAGATATAAAAGAAAGCAGAAAAAGTGGTGCTGGCACTGCAGACATAAAGGCACCAAAATGGTCCTGGTTTAATTCCCTTGTGTTCTTGTATGATTATTTGGAGGATAATTGGTAAGCTATTTACTATTTTACTAGTAATAAAATCATGTCAAACAAAGCTATCACTGTTTCAAATTAGATAAGTATAGTCAACAATCCCCTTCTTCTGCAACACTGACACCAACATGCCAAGCGACAAAGAAGACGCTGACATCCAGGAACAGGATGATCTCCATGGTGACGACGAACAAACATCCCCACTGCAAGAACAAGTCGAACTTATGTAAATTCATTAATCTTTCGTTTGAAACAAGCCTTTCCTTACAAGTTCGGTCTGCCAGGTTAGTTGTCCTTGATAGTTAAAGTAATGCGTGTAGGTGTCTCTGATTTGTTCAGCAAACTTGCTGTTTTGTCTGGTGTAATTGGACAGCCCTGCTAGCGTCGAACACTCCTCTCGTGCATGGTCTGGGTGAGTGTTTCGTTGGTTGTTCCAGAAGCACTTTGAAGGAAATTGTGAAGAACACACGTTGCCTTTACAATTTCCTTTGCTGTGCTCGGTTCTGTCATTATTTGGGTGTGAAACACTCTCCATCTTGTAGACAGAATCCCAAAAGCGCTCTCGACTATGCTCCTGGCTCAGCTGAGGCGATAGTTAAAAATACGCTCCTCTTCTGTTCTTCCTCGACCTCCATATGGTCTCATGAGATTCTTCAGCAAGGGCAAACCTTCATCAGCAATAAATACGTAGGGGAGTTCTCCAAGTTCCTCAGCTCCAGGGAGTGCTCTGTCTTGTGGCAACGAGAGAGATTCATTTTTGAGTGCCTGTCCAAATTTTGATGAGCGAAATACACCAGAATCATTGTTCATACCATATGATCCTACATCATTTGTGATGAACCCGTACTTGGCATCAACTGCAGCCAGGATGATGATGGAAAATGTGCCTTTGTAATAGTAAAAACACTGATCCCGAGTTGGCTGGGGCTTTCATCACTACATGTTTCCCATCGACAGCTCCACAGCAATTTGGGAACTGCCAAGATTCCTCAAACCCATTGGCTACTTCTCTCCAATCATCAGATGTTGATGGCACCTTCATAAACTCTGGCTGCATTGTCTGCCAGATAGCAGCACAGACGTCCTTCACGATGAGACCAATAGTTGTTGCTCCGATTCTATAGTTGTGGGAAAGAGACGTGAAAGATTCCCCTGTGGCCAGATATCTGAAAATAAAAAGCACATTTTTCATTTGATATGTATAAACATTAACTATCATTTCTATCTATTTCAGGCGGAAGAAACGTAGCATGTCTGTGTCTGCTCATCAAGGTCTGTTTCTCCTTCACCCGCACCACCCAAAAAAGAAACAAGTGAAACAAAAATCCAACAACGAAGAGTCATCTCAAATAGTGTCGATGTTAAAGGAGAGTCGGGAGAGAAACCAGGAGAGGCAAGAACAACGGGATAAAATATTTGCCAGTGTCCTTAACAAAGATCACGACAGTGACGAGCTATTTATGATGTCATATGCTGCTCAACTGAGTCAACTTTCAGAATCCAGCAAGAGCATGGTCAAAATCAAAATTGCTCAGGTGTTCCACGAAGCTACTTTTGGTTCAAATGTCCACAATCAAAGTTACTACCCACAGCAAGAGGGTACTTTTGAATACCAACCACAAATGTGGAATATGTAACAATATTTCTCAATCAGAATGGCTCACAATAATTGACAAAGTGTATAGCTCACATTATTTGACAAATAGTATTTTATTTAGATATTTTAAATCCACAAATATGGAAAATGTAACAATATTTCACAATCAGAATGGCTCACAATAACTGACAAAGACTATAGCTCACAATATTTGAAAAAATAGTATTTTATTTAGATTTTTAAAACCTTATTTTGTACCATACACCGAAGAGAGCGTGATATTAAGAATTAAAGTTCATATTCAATTATTTTGAATTTTGTTCTTTTTTAAACCAACGCTAAATGAACGTTAGTGACCTTAATGTAACTGCCAATCTCTCCCTAGGTGAAATGGACTTGCGGAGTCGTGTGTCTTGTCTTTTGATGACATCTTCATTTTTCTCAAAAACGTAATCGAAAATATCTTTCGCCATTCTGAAATATCCATGGAATTTATCACAATCCCCTTCTAGTTCCTTCAGCAAACGAGACCCGTGAAGATTCCGGGGTAGAATAGGTCTACAGCAACCCATGATTGCCGAAAAAGGTGACTAACGGGATCGGGTGGTCAGGCTCGCTGACTTGGTTGATGCTTGGTTGATGGATTGTCTGGTCCAGACTCGATTATTTACAGACCGCCGTCATATAGCTGTAATATTGCTGAGTGCGGCGGTAAACAACAAACCAACCAACAACCAACCATACAGTGATTATAAACCTGTGATCAGATGTTACTTCAGAGATCTTATGCAAAAGAAGTGGGGCACCCAAGTAGGTATCAATAAATTACATCAAATTAAGTCAACTATCGGTTACACCTACTTGAGTTGTCAGTCCAGATTTGAAGAGGTCATTTGACGACAATGTCGAATTGGCCATTCAAGATATACAAATGAATATTTGTTAAAAGGTGAGGATCCTCCATTTTGTATCCTTTGTAATGAGAGAATCACAGTCAAGCACGTACTGCTTGACTGTATTGATTTGGCCATTACAAGGGATCAATATTTCAAAGTTTCATCCATAAAGGATCTTTTTAATCTAAGTTCTCATTTAATAATAAGTTTTTTAAAAGAAGTAGAATTAATTGATAAATTTTGATGTTCATAGTTATTGTTTTACGAAATTGTTTTAGTGTATAATTATTAACCTAGATTGTTTGTGGCTGTGCCCTCGAAGGGGGTTGAAGTAGCGTAAAATTATTGTCCTCCTGAGAGGGTATATTAAGACCCAATCATTCAGTTTGTTATACCTACAGTCATTTTTAATCGCTGAATATTTGTTGATTTTAAATGGTGGCTAAAACTGACTACAATCACCAGCAGCTGAAGCGATGGTGTAAATGTTGCTAGGGAACCGTGTAGGTAGCAGAAGTATCGTAAGTCCCCACGGTATGGTGGCCTAACTTTGGTTGCTGACGATCTATAGCCCGTTTTTATAATGTATTGTCGAATCATAGATTATTCTTTTAATTGTTCGCAACTAGTTTTTCTTCTAAACTGTGATAGTCTTGTTATTTTACTGTCCGTCGTTGACAGGATTTTATTCATCTAAGTTTAAATTGTATTAATGTTCTCGTCACTATATGGCTGAAATATTTCCGATGTGACGTAAAGTTTTAACTCACTCACTCGCTCAAAAGTCTCAATGTTAAACTATAATCAAAAGTGAAAGTCACCTGTCATACAACTATGGGTTACATAAGCCACGCCCAATTTCCCGCTTTTCTCTATTTGTTGCTTGCTGATTTTATGCAACCGAAATTTTGAGTGACGAATATTGTGAAAAATGGCAGGTATTGCAAGAATGTTAAAGGGCAAGTTCACACGAAGTAAACCAATTCTTCTTGTACATTTTCATCATGAAAAGTATTTACCTGGTAGTTTCAGGGGCAAAACAATGAAAATATCACAAGTATCTAATATTATTTTATTCATTAAATCGGTTCGTTTTTTTCATATTTACCGAGAGTTCTATTTCTATAATAAACACACCATGGCTCATGCCCCTTGCAATATGTCGCCATTGGTGCCAATTGACCGATCCAGTCTGTTAATCAAAATTGGCGCATGCGTCAGTTTGAGCCATTCAGAAGGCCGAGCGCTCGTTGCAGATTTGTCAGACTTATTTCCGGGGTCAACAATGCCGCAGCCTGGTACCCAGGGAACCAGGCTGACATTGCCGGTGAAGCACTGTGCACACGGTTTGTGCAACTCTTATTGCTGGGGTTCGATTCATATACCAAACCAAAACGGTCGCGAGAAAAGTGTTTGCGATGGATCAAGGCGTGCGGCAGATCTCATGATCAGCTTAATGTCAACACAATCTTCCTCGAAACCTACGTCTGTTCGAAGGTGAGAATATGTCACTTGTCCCATTATCTCAATTCCGGTACAATTAAGTGGACATTTGTCAACAGTGTTGTCCGATCTCATGAATATTATAAATTTTGTAAACATTTTGTTAAATATGGGTATAGATACGTAGTTCCAAGTCATACAAATTCCCAAAAGGCTTTGGCCTATCGACATGCGAACTACACATGTAACCATGGGAATGAAGAGACGGGGCCCACTGATGAATTCCCTGACCCAGTTCTGGTGGATGGAAGCACCCCCTTCAAGGCAAGGAAGAAGAGGAAAATTACGTAAGAATAGTACATTGCCAGGATATTTCGACAGATTGAAATATGAGCTTTGCAGATTTATGTGGTAAATTTTAATTATTTTCATATATTACAACAGAGACAATATATATTTATATATGGTCTCTGCTTACAGACAATGTCTCAAGCAATTCACCTTGAAACTTTCCCCAATCCCCCTGGCTCTATCTGTTTTGATTCTTGAATTTCAGTACTAAAGAGTCAGGTGCCACTGCTGCGAGTGTAGAGGTCTCTGTCCAAGCTCACAACATCCTGCCTGTCTCCGACCCAAGAGTGAGTGAGTGAGTATGGTTTTACGCCGCTTTACGTAATATTCCGGCAATATCACTATGGAAGACACCAGAAATGGGCTTCACATGTACCCATGTCGGGTGTCGAAACCGGGTCTTTGGCGTGATGAGCGAAAGCTTAAACCACTAGGCTACCCGACCGGTATGTTGGCAAATTATAGATACCAAATCCGACACACCTATAAGGGGTCGTTAGGAAATACAACTGTTTGAAGGTGTCCAAATTGACGTCAGAGACCTCTGTTAGGGTGCTACCGCACGCGCATTCGCGACACCATTGTGGTTATTTTGACATAGTTGGATAGCCAATGTAACCCTTTCAATGTTTCCAAAAGATTTGAAACGATTTGGTCACTGCAAAGTGTTTCATAAGACATGCACATTTACTCCTAAAACAGAAATTGGCGCGTTTCTCAAACACTTAAGGTAGAACCATGTCTTTTCAAATTGCTGACTTGGAAGTCCTTTTGCTGGAGAGGTGAAAAATATATTTTTTTAAATATTAAGCGATTTTAGTGCATGATGGCTCGTTGGAAAGCCCTTGAAATTCTAAGACGTTTGATACCAAATCCGACACACTTATAAGGGGTCGTTAGGGAAATACAACTGTTTGAAAGTGTCCAAATTGACGTCAGAGGCCTCTGTTAGGGTGCTACCGCACGTGCATGCGCGACACCATTGTGGTTATTTTAACACAGTTCGATAGCCAATGTAACCCTTTCAAAGTTTAGCAAAGATTTGAAACGATTTGGTCACTGCAAAGTGTTTCAAAAGACATGCACATTCACTCCTAAAACGAAAATTGGCGCGTTTCTCAAACACTTAAGATAGAACCATGTCTTTTCAAATTGCTGACTTGGAAGTCCTTTTGCTGGAGAGGTGAAAAATATATTTTTTTAAATATTAAGCGATTTTAGTGCATGATGGCTCGTTGGAAAGCCCTTGAAATTCTAAGACGTTTGATACCAAATCCGACACACTTATAAGGGGTCGTTAGGGAAATCCAACTGTTTGAAGATTTCCAAATTGACGTCAGAGGCCTCTGTTAGGGTGCTACCGCACGTGCATGCGCGACACCATTGTGGTTATTTTAACACAGTTCGATAGCCAATGTAACCCTTTCAAAGTTTTGCAAAGATTTGAAACGATTTGGTCACTGCAAAGTGTTTAAAAGACATGCACATTTACTCCTAAAACGGAAATTGGCGCGTTTCTCAAACACTTAAGGTAGAACCATGTCTTTTCAAATTGCTGACTTGGAAGTCCTTTTGCTGGAGAGGTGAAAAATATATTTTTTTAAATATTAAGCGATTTTAGTGCATGATGGCTCGTTGGAAAGCCCTTGAAATTCTAAGACGTTTGATACCAAATCCGACACACTTATAAGGGGTCGTTAGGGAAATACAACTGTTTGAAAGTGTCCAAATTGACGTCAGAGGCCTCTGTTAGGGTGCTACCGCACGTGCATGCGCGACACCATTGTGGTTATTTTAACACAGTTCGATAGCCAATGTAACCCTTTCAAAGTTTAGCAAAGATTTGAAACGATTTGGTCACTGCAAAGTGTTTCAAAAGACATGCACATTCACTCCTAAAACGAAAATTGGCGCGTTTCTCAAACACTTAAGGTAGAACCATGTCTTTTCAAATTGCTGACTTGGAAGTCCTTTTGCTGGAGAGGTGAAAAATATATTTTTTTAAATATTAAGCGATTTTAGTGCATGATGGCTCGTTGGAAAGCCCTTGAAATTCTAAGACGTTTGATACCAAATCCGACACACTTATAAGGGGTCGTTAGGGAAATCCAACTGTTTGAAGATTTCCAAGTTGACGTCAGAGGCCTCTGTTAGGGTGCTACCGCACGTGCATGCGCGACACCATTGTGGTTATTTTAACACAGTTCGATAGCCAATGTAACCCTTTCAAAGTTTTGCAAAGATTTGAAACGATTTGGTCACTGCAAAGTGTTTAAAAGACATGCACATTTACTCCTAAAACGGAAATTGGCGCGTTTCTCAAACACTTAAGGTAGAACCATGTCTTTTCAAATTGCTGACTTGGAAGTCCCTTTGCTGGAGAGGTGAAAAATATATTTTTTTAAATATTAAGCGATTTTAGTGCATGATGGCTCGTTGGAAAGCCCTTGAAATTCTAAGACGTTTGATACCAAATCCGACACACTTATAAGGGGTCGTTAGGGAAATCCAACTTTTTGAAGATTTCCAAATTGACGTCAGAGGCCTCTGTTAGGGTGCTACCGCACGTGCATGCGCGACACCATTGTGGTTATTTTAACACAGTTCGATAGCCAATGTAACCCTTTCAAAGTTTAGCAAAGATTTGAAACGATTTGGTCACTGCAAAGTGTTTCAAAAGACATGCACATTCACTCCTAAAACGAAAATTGGCGCGTTTCTCAAACACTTAAGGTAGAACCATGTCTTTTCAAATTGCTGACTTGGAAGTCCTTTTGCTGGAGAGGTGAAAAATATATTTTTTTAAATATTAAGCGATTTTAGTGCATGATGGCTCGTTGGAAAGCCCTTGAAATTCTAAGACGTTTGATACCAAATCCGACACACCTATAAGGGGTCGTTAGGGAAATCCAACTGTTTGAAGATTTCCAAATTGACGTCAGAGGCCTCTGTTAGGGTGCTACCGCACGTGCATGCGCGACACCACTGTGGTTATTTTAACACAGTTCGATAGCCAATGTAACCCTTTCAAAGTTTTGCAAAGATTTGAAACGATTTGGTCACTGCAAAGTGTTTAAAAGACATGCACATTTACTCCTAAAACGGAAATTGGCGCGTTTCTCAAACACTTAAGGTAGAACCATATCTTTCAAATTGCTGACTTGGAAGTCCCTTTGCTGGAGAGGTGAAAAATATATTTTTTTAAATATTAAGCGATTTTAGTGCATGATGGCTCGTTGGAAAGCCCTTGAAATTCTAAGACGTTTGATACCAAATCCGACACACTTATAAGGGGTCATTAGGGAAATACAACTGTTTGAAGATTTCCAAATTGACGTCAGAGGCCTCTGTTAGGGTGCTACCACACGTGCATGCGCGACACCATTGTGGTTATTTTAACACGGTTCGATAGCCAATGTAACCCTTTCAATGTTTCCAAAAGATTTGAATCGATTTGGTCACTGCAAAGTGTTTCAAAAGACATGCACATTTACTCCTAAAACGAAAATTGGCGCGTTTCTCAAATACTCAAGGTAGAACCATGTCTTTTCAAATTGCTGACTTGGAAGTCCCTTTGCTGGAGAGGTGAAAAATATATTTTTTTAAATATTAAGCGATTTTAGTGCATGATGGCTCGTTGGAAAGCCCTTGAAATTCTAAGACGTTTGATACCAAATCCGACACACTTATAAGGGGTCGTTAGGGAAATACAACTGTTTGAAGATTTCCAAATTGACGTCAGAGGCCTCTGTTAGGGTGCTACCGCACGTGCATGCGCGACACCACTGTGGTTATTTTAACACAGTTCGATAGCCAATGTAACCCTTTCAAAGTTTTGCAAAGATTTGAAACGATTTGGTCACTGCAAAGTGTTTAAAAGACATGCACATTTACTCCTAAAACGGAAATTGGCGCGTTTCTCAAACACTTAAGGTAGAACCATATCTTTCAAATTGCTGACTTGGAAGTCCCTTTGCTGGAGAGGTGAAAAATATATTTTTTTAAATATTAAGCGATTTTAGTGCATGATGGCTCGTTGGAAAGCCCTTGAAATTCTAAGACGTTTGATACCAAATCCGACACACTTATAAGGGGTCGTTAGGGAAATACAACTGTTTGAAGATTTCCAAATTGACGTCAGAGGCCTCTGTTAGGGTGCTACCACACGTGCATGCGCGACACCATTGTGGTTATTTTAACACGGTTCGATAGCCAATGTAACCCTTTCAATGTTTCCAAAAGATTTGAATCGATTTGGTCACTGCAAAGTGTTTCAAAAGACATGTACATTTACTCCTAAAACGAAAATTGGCGCGTTTCTCAAATACTCAAGGTAGAACCATGTCTTTTCAAATTGCTGACTTGGAAGTCCTTTTGCTGGAGAGGTGAAAAATATATTTTTTTAAATATTAAGCGATTTTAGTGCATGATGGCTCGTTGGAAAGCCCTTGAAATTCTAAGACGTTTGATACCAAATCCGACACACCTATAAGGGGTCGTTAGGGAAATACAACTGTTTGAAGATTTCCAAATTGACGTCAGAGGCCTCTGTTAGGGTGCTACCGCACGTGCATGCGCGACACCACTGTGGTTATTTTAACACAGTTCGATAGCCAATGTAACCCTTTCAAAGTTTTGCAAAGATTTGAAACGATTTGGTCACTGCAAAGTGTTTAAAAGACATGCACATTTACTCCTAAAACGGAAATTGGCGCGTTTCTCAAACACTTAAGGTAGAACCATATCTTTCAAATTGCTGACTTGGAAGTCCCTTTGCTGGAGAGGTGAAAAATATATTTTTTTAAATATTAAGCGATTTTAGTGCATGATGGCTCGTTGGAAAGCCCTTGAAATTCTAAGACGTTTGATACCAAATCCGACACACTTATAAGGGGTCGTTAGGGAAATACAACTGTTTGAAGATTTCCAAATTGACGTCAGAGGCCTCTGTTAGGGTGCTACCACACGTGCATGCGCGACACCATTGTGGTTATTTTAACACGGTTCGATAGCCAATGTAACCCTTTCAATGTTTCCAAAAGATTTGAATCGATTTGGTCACTGCAAAGTGTTTCAAAAGACATGCACATTTACTCCTAAAACGAAAATTGGCGCGTTTCTCAAATACTCAAGGTAGAACCATGTCTTTTCAAATTGCTGACTTGGAAGTCCCTTTGCTGGAGAGGTGAAAAATATATTTTTTTAAATATTAAGCGATTTTAGTGCATGATGGCTCGTTGGAAAGCCCTTGAAATTCTAAGACGTTTGATACCAAATCCGACACACTTATAAGGGGTCGTTAGGGAAATACAACTGTTTGAAGATTTCCAAATTGACGTCAGAGGCCTCTGTTAGGGTGCTACCGCACGTGCATGCGCGACACCACTGTGGTTATTTTAACACGGTTCGATAGCCAATGTAACCCTTTCAAAGTTTTGCAAAGATTTGAAACGATTTGGTCACTGCAAAGTGTTTAAAAGACATGCACATTTACTCCTAAAACGGAAATTGGCGCGTTTCTCAAACACTTAAGGTAGAACCATATCTTTCAAATTGCTGACTTGGAAGTCCTTTTGCTGGAGAGGTGAAAAATATATTTTTTTAAATATTAAGCGATTTTAGTGCATGATGGCTCGTTGGAAAGCCCTTGAAATTCTAAGACGTTTGATACCAAATCCGACACACCTATAAGGGGTCGTTAGGGAAATACAACTGTTTGAAGATTTCCAAATTGACGTCAGAGGCCTCTGTTAGGGTGCTACCGCACGTGCATGCGCGACACCACTGTGGTTATTTTAACACAGTTCGATAGCCAATGTAACCCTTTCAATGCTTCCAAAAGATTTGAAACGATTTGGTCATTGCAAAGTGTTTCAAAAGACATGTACATTTACTCCTAAAACGAAAATTGGCGCGTTTCTCAAATACTCAAGGTAGAACCATGTCTTTTCAAATTGCTGACTTGGAAGTCCCTTTGCTGGAGAGGTGAAAAATATATTTTTTTAAATATTAAGCGATTTTAGTGCATGATGGCTCGTTGGAAAGCCCTTGAAATTCTAAGACGTTTGATACCAAATCCGACACACTTATAAGGGGTCGTTAGGGAAATACAACTGTTTGAAGATTTCCAAATTGACGTCAGAGGCCTCTGTTAGGGTGCTACCACACGTGCATGCGCGACACCATTGTGGTTATTTTAACACGGTTCGATAGCCAATGTAACCCTTTCAATGTTTCCAAAAGATTTGAATCGATTTGGTCACTGCAAAGTGTTTCAAAAGACATGTACATTTACTCCTAAAACGAAAATTGGCGCGTTTCTCAAATACTCAAGGTAGAACCATGTCTTTTCAAATTGCTGACTTGGAAGTCCTTTTGCTGGAGAGGTGAAAAATATATTTTTTTAAATATTAAGCGATTTTAGTGCATGATGGCTCGTTGGAAAGCCCTTGAAATTCTAAGACGTTTGATACCAAATCCGACACACCTATAAGGGGTCGTTAGGGAAATCCAACTGTTTGAAGATTTCCAAATTGACGTCAGAGGCCTCTGTTAGGGTGCTACCGCACGTGCATGCGCGACACCACTGTGGTTATTTTAACACAGTTCGATAGCCAATGTAACCCTTTCAAAGTTTTGCAAAGATTTGAAACGATTTGGTCACTGCAAAGTGTTTAAAAGACATGCACATTTACTCCTAAAACGGAAATTGGCGCGTTTCTCAAACACTTAAGGTAGAACCATATCTTTCAAATTGCTGACTTGGAAGTCCCTTTGCTGGAGAGGTGAAAAATATATTTTTTTAAATATTAAGCGATTTTAGTGCATGATGGCTCGTTGGAAAGCCCTTGAAATTCTAAGACGTTTGATACCAAATCCGACACACTTATAAGGGGTCGTTAGGGAAATACAACTGTTTGAAGATTTCCAAATTGACGTCAGAGGCCTCTGTTAGGGTGCTACCACACGTGCATGCGCGACACCATTGTGGTTATTTTAACACGGTTCGATAGCCAATGTAACCCTTTCAATGTTTCCAAAAGATTTGAATCGATTTGGTCACTGCAAAGTGTTTCAAAAGACATGCACATTTACTCCTAAAACGAAAATTGGCGCGTTTCTCAAATACTCAAGGTAGAACCATGTCTTTTCAAATTGCTGACTTGGAAGTCCCTTTGCTGGAGAGGTGAAAAATATATTTTTTTAAATATTAAGCGATTTTAGTGCATGATGGCTCGTTGGAAAGCCCTTGAAATTCTAAGACGTTTGATACCAAATCCGACACACTTATAAGGGGTCGTTAGGGAAATACAACTGTTTGAAGATTTCCAAATTGACGTCAGAGGCCTCTGTTAGGGTGCTACCGCACGTGCATGCGCGACACCACTGTGGTTATTTTAACACAGTTCGATAGCCAATGTAACCCTTTCAAAGTTTTGCAAAGATTTGAAACGATTTGGTCACTGCAAAGTGTTTAAAAGACATGCACATTTACTCCTAAAACGGAAATTGGCGCGTTTCTCAAACACTTAAGGTAGAACCATATCTTTCAAATTGCTGACTTGGAAGTCCCTTTGCTGGAGAGGTGAAAAATATATTTTTTTAAATATTAAGCGATTTTAGTGCATGATGGCTCGTTGGAAAGCCCTTGAAATTCTAAGACGTTTGATACCAAATCCGACACACTTATAAGGGGTCGTTAGGGAAATACAACTGTTTGAAGATTTCCAAATTGACGTCAGAGGCCTCTGTTAGGGTGCTACCACACGTGCATGCGCGACACCATTGTGGTTATTTTAACACGGTTCGATAGCCAATGTAACCCTTTCAATGTTTCCAAAAGATTTGAATCGATTTGGTCACTGCAAAGTGTTTCAAAAGACATGCACATTTACTCCTAAAACGAAAATTGGCGCGTTTCTCAAATACTCAAGGTAGAACCATGTCTTTTCAAATTGCTGACTTGGAAGTCCTTTTGCTGGAGAGGTGAAAAATATATTTTTTTAAATATTAAGCGATTTTAGTGCATGATGGCTCGTTGGAAAGCCCTTGAAATTCTAAGACGTTTGATACCAAATCCGACACAGATATAAGGGGTGGTTAGGGAAATCCAACTGTTTGAAGATTTCCAAATTGACGTCAGAGGCCTCTGTTAGGGTGCTACCGCACGTGCATGCGCGACACCATTGTGGTTATTTTAACACAGTTCGATAGCCAATGTAACCCTTTCAAAGTTTAGGAAAGATTTGAAACGATTTGGTCACTGCAAAGTGTTTCAAAAGACATGCACATTTACTCCTAAAACGAAAATTGGCGCCTTTCTCAAATACTCAAGGTAGAACCATGTCTTTCAAATTGCTGACTTGGAAGTCCCTTTGCTGGAGAGGTGAAAAATATATATTTTTTAAATATTAAGCAATTTTAGTGCATGATGGCTCGTTGGAAAGCCCTTGAAATTCTAAGACGTTTGATACCAAATCCGACACACCTATAAGGGGTCGTTAGGGGAATACAACTGTTTGAAGATTTCCAAGTTGACGTCAGAGGCCTCTGTTAGGGTGCTACCGCACGTGCATGCGCGACACCATTGTGGTTATTTTAACACAGTTCGATAGCCAATGTAACCCTTTCAATGTTTCCAAAAGATTTGAAACGATTTGGTCACTGCAAATTGTTTAAAAGACATGCACATTTACTCCTAAAACGAAAATTGGCGCGTTTCTCAAATACTCAAGATAGAACCATGTCTTTTCAAATTGCTGACTTGGAAGTCCCTTTGCTGGAGAGGTGAAAAATATATTTTTTTAAATATTAAGCGATTTTAGTGCATGATGGCTCGTTGGAAAGCCCTTGAAATTCTAAGACGTTTGATACCAAATCCGACACACTTATAAGGGGTCGTTAGGGAAATCCAACTGTTTGAAGATTTCCAAATTGACGTCAGAGGCCTCTGTTAGGGTGCTACCGCACGTGCATGCGCGACACCATTGTGGTTATTTTAACACAGTTCGATAGCCAATGTAACCCTTTCAAAGTTTTGCAAAGATTTGAAACGATTTGGTCACTGCAAAGTGTTTAAAAGACATGCACATTTACTCCTAAAACGAAAATTGGCGCGTTTCTTAAATACTCAAGGTAGAACAATGTCTTTTCCATTTGCTGACTTGGAAGTCCTTTAGCTGGAGAGGTGAAAAACATATTTTTTTTAAAAATATTTAGCGATTTTAGTGCATAATGGCTCGTTGGAAAGCCCTTGAAATTCTAAGACGTTTGATACCAAATCCGACACACCTATAAGGGGTCGTTAGGGGAATACAACTGTTTGAAGATTTCCAAGTTGACGTCAGAGGCCTCTGTTAGGGTGCTACCGCACGTGCATGCGCGACACCATTGTGGTTATTTTAACACAGTTCGATAGCCAATGTAACCCTTTCAATGTTTCCAAAAGATTTGAAACGATTTGGTCACTGCAAAGTGTTTAAAAGACATGCACATTTACTCCTAAAACGAAAATTGGCGCGTTTCTCAAATACTCAAGATAGAACCATGTCTTTTCAAATTGCTGACTTGGAAGTCCCTTTGCTGGAGAGGTGAAAAATATATATTTTTAAATATTAAGCAATTTTAGTGCATGATGGCTCGTTGGAAAGCCCTTGAAATTCTAAGACGTTTGATACCAAATCCGACAAACATATAAGGGGTGGTTGGGGAAATACAACTGTTTGAAGATTTCCAAATTGACGTCAGAGGCCTCTGTTAGGGTGCTACCGCACGTGCATGCGCGACACCATTGTGGTTATTTTAACACGGTTCGATAGCCAATGTAACCCTTTCAATGTTTCCAAAAGATTTGAAACGATTTGGTCACTGCAAAGTGTTTCAAAAGACATGCACATTTACTCCTAAAACGAAAATTGGCGCGTTTCTCAAATACTCAAGGTAGAACCATGTCTTTTCAAATTGCTGACTTGGAAGTCCCTTTGCTGGAGAGGTGAAAAATATATATTTTTTAAATATTAAGCGACTTTAGTGCATGATGGCTCGTTGGAAAGCCCTTGAAATTCTAAGACGTTTGATACCAAATCCGACACACTTATAAGGGGTCGTTAGGGAAATACAACTGTTTGAAGATTTCCAAATTGACATCAGAGGCCTCTGTTAGGGTGCTACCGCACGTGCATGCGCGACACCATTGTGGTTATTTTAACACAGTTCGATAGCCAATGTAACCCTTTCAATGCTTCCAAAAGATTTGAAACGATTTGGTCATTGCAAAGTGTTTCAAAAGACATGTACATTTACTCCTAAAACGAAAATTGGCGCGTTTCTCAAATACTCAAGGTAGAACCATGTCTTTTCAAATTGCTGACTTGGAAGTCCTTTTGCTGGAGAGGTGAAAAATATATTTTTTTAAATATTTAGCGATTTTAGTGCATGATGGCTCGTTGGAAAGCCCTTGAAATTCTAAGACGTTTGATACCAAATCCGACACACTTATAAGGGGTCGTTAGGGAAATACAACTGTTTGAAGGTGTCCAAATTGACGTCAGAGGCCTCTGTTAGGGTGCTACCGCACGTGCATGCGCGACACCATTGTGGTTATTTAAACACAGTTCGATAGCCAATGTAACCCTTTCAATGTTTCCAAAAGATTTGAAACGATTTGGTCACTGCAAAGTGTTTCAAAAGACATGTACATTTACTCCTAAAACGAAAATTGGCGTGTTTCTCAAATACTCAAGGTAGAACCATGTCTTTTCAAATTGCTGACTTGGAAGTCCCTTTGCTGGAGAGGTGAAAAATATATTTTTTTAAATATCAAGCGATTTTAGTGCATGATGGCTCGTTGGAAAGCCCTTGAAATTCTAAGACGTTTGATACCAAATCCGACAAACATAAAAGGGGTGGTTGGGGAAATACAACTGTTTGAAGATTTCCAAATTGACATCAGAGGCCTCTGTTACGGTGCTACCGCACGTGCATGCGCGACACCATTGCGGTTAGTTTAACACAGTTCGATAGCCAATGTAACCCTTTCAATGTTTCCAAAAGATTTGAAACGATTTGGTCACTGCAAAGTGTTTAAAAGACATGCACATTTACTCCTAAAACGAAAATTGGCGCGTTTCTCAAATACTCAAGGTAGAACAATGTCTTTTCCATTTGCTGACTTGGAAGTCCTTTTGCTGGAGAGGTGAAAAATATATTTTTTTAAATATTAAGCGACTTTAGTGCATGATGGCTCGTTGGAAAGCCCTTGAAATTCTAAGACGTTTGATACCAAATCCGACAAACATAAAAGGTGTGGTTGGGGAAATACAACTGTTTGAAGGTGTCCAAATTGACGTCAGAGGCCTCTGTTAGGGTGCTACCGCACGTGCATGCGCGACACCATTGTGGTTATTTTAACACAGTTCGATAGCCAATGTAACCCTTTCAATGTTTCCAAAAGATTTGAAACGATTTGGTCACTGCAAAGTGTTTCAAAAGACATGCACATTTACTCCTAAAACGAAAATTGGCGCGTTTCTCAAATACTCAAGGTAGAACAATGTCTTTTCCATTTGCTGACTTGGAAGTCCTTTTGCTGGAGAGGTGAAAAATATATTATTTTGAATATTAAGCGACTTTAGTGCATGATGGCTCGTTGGAAAGCCCTTGAAATTCTAAGACGTTTGATACCAAATCCGACACACTTATAAGGGGTCGTTAGGGAAATACAACTGTTTGAAGATTTCCAAATTGACATCAGAGGCCTCTGTTAGGGTGCTACCGCACGTGCATGCGCGACACCATTGTGGTTATTTTAACACAGTTCCATAGCCAATGTAACCCTTTCAATGTTTCCAAAAGATTTGAAACGATTTGGTCACTGCAAAGTGTTTCAAAAGACATGTACATTTACTCCTAAAACGAAAATTGGCGCGTTTCTCAAAAACTCAAGGTAGAACAATGTCTTTTCCATTTGCTGACTTGGAAGTCCTTTTGCTGGAGAGGTGAAACATATATTATTTTAAATATTAAGCGACTTTAGTGCATGATGGCTCGTTGGAAAGCCCTTGAAATTCTAAGACGTTTGATACCAAATCCGACACACTTATAAGGGGTCGTTAGGGAAATACAACTGTTTGAAGATTTCCAAGTTGACGTCAGAGGCCTCTGTTGAGGTGCTACCGCACGTGCATGCGCGACACCATTGTGGTTATTTGAACATAGTTCGATAGCCAATGTAACCCTTTCAATGTTTCCAAAAGATTTGAAACGATTTGGTCACTGCAAAGTGTTTCAAAAGACATGCACATTTACTCCTAAAACGAAAATTGGCGTGTTTCTCAAATACTCAAGGTAGAACCATGTCTTTTCAAATTGCTGACTTGGAAGTCCTTTTGCTGGAGAGGTGAAAAATATATTTTTTTAAATATTAAGCGATTTTAGTGTATGATGGCTCGTTGGAAAGCCCTTGAAATTCTAAGACGTTTGATACCAAATCCGACAAACATAAAAGGGGTGGTTGGGGAAATACAACTGTTTGAAGATTTCCAAATTGACATCAGAGGCCTCTGTTAGGGTGCTACCGCACGTGCATGCGCGACACCATTGTGGTTATTTTAACACAGTTCGATAGCCAATGTAACCCTTTCAATGTTTCCAAAAGATTTGAAACGATTTGGTCACTGCAAAGTGTTTAAAAGACATACACATTTACTCCTAAAACGAAAATTGGCGCGTTTCTCAAATACTCAAGGTAGAACAATGTCTTTTCCATTTGCTGACTTGGAAGTCCCTTTGCTGGAGAGGTGAAAAATATATATATTTTTTTAAATATTTATCGATTTTAGTGCATGATGGCTCGTTGGAAAGCCCTTGAAATTCTAAGACGTTTGATACCAAATCCGACACACTTATAAGGGGTCGTTAGGGAAATACAACTGTTTGAAGATTTCCAAATTGACATCAGAGGCCTCTGTTAGGGTGCTACCGCACGTGCATGCGCGACACCATTGTGGTTATTTTAACACAGTTCGATAGCCAATGTAACCCTTTCAATGTTTCCAAAAGATTTGAAACGATTTGGTCACTGCAAAGTGTTTCAAAAGACATACACATTTACTCCTAAAACGAAAATTGGCGCGTTTCTCAAAAACTCAAGGTAGAACAATGTCTTTTCCATTTGCTGACTTGGAAGTCCTTTTGCTGGAGAGGTGAAACATATATTATTTTAAATATTAAGCGACTTTAGTGCATGATGGCTCGTTGGAAAGCCCTTGAAATTCTAAGACGTTTGATACCAAATCCGACACACTTATAAGGGGTCGTTAGGGAAATACAACTGTTTGAAGATTTCCAAGTTGACGTCAGAGGCCTCTGTCGGGGTGCTACCGCACGTGCATGCGCGACACCATTGTGGTTATTTGAACATAGTTCGATAGCCAATGTAACCCTTTCAATGTTTCCAAAAGATTTGAAACGATTTGGTCACTGCAAAGTGTTTCAAAAGACATGCACATTTACTCCTAAAACGAAAATTGGCGTGTTTCTCAAATACTCAAGGTAGAACCATGTCTTTTCAAATTGCTGACTTGGAAGTCCTTTTGCTGGAGAGGTGAAAAATATATTTTTTTAAATATTAAGCGATTTTAGTGTATGATGGCTCGTTGGAAAGCCCTTGAAATTCTAAGACGTTTGATACCAAATCCGACAAACATATAAGGGGTGGTTGGGGAAATACAACTGTTTGAAGATTTCCAAATTGACGTCAGAGGCCTCTGTTAGGGTGCTACCGCACGTGCATGCGCGACACCATTGTGGTTATTTTAACACAGTTCGATAGCCAATGTAACCCTTTCAATGTTTCCAAAAGATTTGAAACGATTTGGTCACTGCAAAGTGTTTAAAAGACATACACATTTACTCCTAAAACGAAAATTGGCGCGTTTCTCAAATACTCAAGGTAGAACAATGTCTTTTCCATTTGCTGACTTGGAAGTCCCTTTGCTGGAGAGGTGAAAAATATATATATTTTTTTAAATATTTATCGATTTTAGTGCATGATGGCTCGTTGGAAAGCCCTTGAAATTCTAAGACGTTTGATACCAAATCCGACACACTTATAAGGGGTCGTTAGGGAAATACAACTGTTTGAAGGTGTCCAAATTGACGTCAGAGGCCTCTGTTAGGGTGCTACCGCACGTGCATGCGCGATACCATTGTGGTTATTTAAACACAGTTCGATAGCCAATGTAACCCTTTCAATGTTTCCAAAAGATTTGAAACGATTTGGTCACTGCAAAGTGTTTCAAAAGACATGTACATTTACTCCTAAAACGAAAATTGGCGCGTTTCTCAAATACTCAAGGTAGAACCATGTCTTTTCAAATTGCTGACTTGGAAGTCCTTTTGCTGGAGAGGTGAAAAATATATTTTTTTAAATATCAAGCGATTTTAGTGCATGATGGCTCGTTGGAAAGCCCTTGAAATTCTAAGACGTTTGATACCAAATTCGACAAACATAAAAGGGGTGGTTGGGGAAATACAACTGTTTGAAGATTTCCAAATTGACATCAGAGGCCTCTGTTAGGGTGCTACCGCACGTGCATGCGCGACACCATTGCGGTTAGTTTAACACAGTTCGATAGCCAATGTAACCCTTTCAATGTTCCCAAAAGATTTGAAACGATTTGGTCACTGCAAAGTGTTTAAAAGACATGCACATTTACTCCTAAAACGAAAATTGGCGCGTTTCTCAAATACTCAAGGTAGAACAATGTCTTTTCCATTTGCTGACTTGGAAGTCCTTTTCCTGGAGAGGTGAAAAATATATTATTTTAAATATTAAGCGACTTTAGTGCATGATGGCTCGTTGGAAAGCCCTTGAAATTCTAAGACGTTTGATACCAAATCCGACAAACATAAAAGGGGTGGTTGGGGAAATACAACTGTTTGAAGGTGTCCAAATTGACGTCAGAGGCCTCTGTTAGGGTGCTACCGCACGTGCATGCGCGACACCATTGTGGTTATTTTAACACAGTTCGATAGCCAATGTAACCCTTTCAATGTTTCCAAAAGATTTGAAACGATTTGGTCACTGCAAAGTGTTTCAAAAGACATGCACATTTACTCCTAAAACGAAAATTGGCGCGTTTCTTAAATACTCAAGGTAGAACAATGTCTTTTCCATTTGCTGACTTGGAAGTCCTTTAGCTGGAGAGGTGAAAAACATATTTTTTTTAAAAATATTTAGCGATTTTAGTGCATAATGGCTCGTTGGAAAGCCCTTGAAATTCTAAGACGTTTGATACCAAATCCGACACACCTATAAGGGGTCGTTAGGGGAATACAACTGTTTGAAGATTTCCAAGTTGACGTCAGAGGCCTCTGTTAGGGTGCTACCGCACGTGCATGCGCGACACCATTGTGGTTATTTTAACACAGTTCGATAGCCAATGTAACCCTTTCAATGTTTCCAAAAGATTTGAAACGATTTGGTCACTGCAAAGTGTTTAAAAGACATGCACATTTACTCCTAAAACGAAAATTGGCGCGTTTCTCAAATACTCAAGATAGAACCATGTCTTTTCAAATTGCTGACTTGGAAGTCCCTTTGCTGGAGAGGTGAAAAATATATATTTTTAAATATTAAGCAATTTTAGTGCATGATGGCTCGTTGGAAAGCCCTTGAAATTCTAAGACGTTTGATACCAAATCCGACAAACATATAAGGGGTGGTTGGGGAAATACAACTGTTTGAAGATTTCCAAATTGACGTCAGAGGCCTCTGTTAGGGTGCTACCGCACGTGCATGCGCGACACCATTGTGGTTATTTAAACACAGTTCGATAGCCAATGTAACCCTTTCAATGTTTCCAAAAGATTTGAAACGATTTGGTCACTGCAAAGTGTTTCAAAAGACATGCACATTTACTCCTAAAACGAAAATTGGCGCGTTTCTCAAATACTCAAGGTAGAACCATGTCTTTTCAAATTGCTGACTTGGAAGTCCCTTTGCTGGAGAGGTGAAAAATATATATTTTTTAAATATTAAGCAATTTTAGTGCATGATGGCTCGTTGGAAAGCCCTTGAAATTCTAAGACGTTTGATACCAAATCCGACACACTTATAAGGGGTCGTTAGGGAAATACAACTGTTTGAAGATTTCCAAATTGACATCAGAGGCCTCTGTTAGGGTGCTACCGCACGTGCATGCGCGACACCATTGTGGTTATTTTAACACAGTTCGATAGCCAATGTAACCCTTTCAATGCTTCCAAAAGATTTGAAACGATTTGGTCATTGCAAAGTGTTTCAAAAGACATGTACATTTACTCCTAAAACGAAAATTGGCGCGTTTCTCAAATACTCAAGGTAGAACCATGTCTTTTCAAATTGCTGACTTGGAAGTCCTTTTGCTGGAGAGGTGAAAAATATATTTTTTTAAATATTTAGCGATTTTAGTGTATGATGGCTCGTTGGAAAGCCCTTGAAATTCTAAGACGTTTGATACCAAATCCGACACACTTATAAGGGGTCGTTAGGGAAATACAACTGTTTGAAGGTGTCCAAATTGACGTCAGAGGCCTCTGTTAGGGTGCTACCGCACGTGCATGCGCGACACCATTGTGGTTATTTAAACACAGTTCGATAGCCAATGTAACCCTTTCAATGTTTCCAAAAGATTTGAAACGATTTGGTCACTGCAAAGTGTTTCAAAAGACATGTACATTTACTCCTAAAACGAAAATTGGCGCGTTTCTCAAATACTCAAGGTAGAACCATGTCTTTTCAAATTGCTGACTTGGAAGTCCCTTTGCTGGAGAGGTGAAAAATATATTTTTTTAAATATTAAGCAATTTTAGTGCATGATGGCTCGTTGGAAAGCCCTTGAAATTCTAAGACGTTTGATACCAAATCCGACAAACATAAAAGGGGTGGTTGGGGAAATACAACTGTTTGAAGATTTCCAAATTGACATCAGAGGCCTCTGTTAGGGTGCTACCGCACGTGCATGCGCGACACCATTGCGGTTAGTTTAACACAGTTCGATAGCCAATGTAACCCTTTCAATGTTTCCAAAAGATTTGAAACGATTTGGTCACTGCAAAGTGTTTCAAAAGACATGCACATTTACTCCTAAAACGAAAATTGGCGCGTTTCTCAAATACTCAAGGTAGAACAATGTCTTTTCCATTTGCTGACTTGGAAGTCCTTTTGCTGGAGAGGTGAAAAATATATTATTTTGAATATTAAGCGACTTTAGTGCATGATGGCTCGTTGGAAAGCCCTTGAAATTCTAAGACGTTTGATACCAAATCCGACACACTTATAAGGGGTCGTTAGGGAAATACAACTGTTTGAAGATTTCCAAATTGACATCAGAGGCCTCTGTTAGGGTGCTACCGCACGTGCATGCGCGACACCATTGTGGTTATTTTAACACAGTTCCATAGCCAATGTAACCCTTTCAATGTTTCCAAAAGATTTGAAACGATTTGGTCACTGCAAAGTGTTTCAAAAGACATGTACATTTACTCCTAAAACGAAAATTGGCGCGTTTCTCAAAAACTCAAGGTAGAACAATGTCTTTTCCATTTGCTGACTTGGAAGTCCTTTTGCTGGAGAGGTGAAACATATATTATTTTAAATATTAAGCGACTTTAGTGCATGATGGCTCGTTGGAAAGCCCTTGAAATTCTAAGACGTTTGATACCAAATCCGACACACTTATAAGGGGTCGTTAGGGAAATACAACTGTTTGAAGATTTCCAAGTTGACGTCAGAGGCCTCTGTTGAGGTGCTACCGCACGTGCATGCGCGACACCATTGTGGTTATTTGAACATAGTTCGATAGCCAATGTAACCCTTTCAATGTTTCCAAAAGATTTGAAACGATTTGGTCACTGCAAAGTGTTTCAAAAGACATGCACATTTACTCCTAAAACGAAAATTGGCGTGTTTCTCAAATACTCAAGGTAGAACCATGTCTTTTCAAATTGCTGACTTGGAAGTCCTTTTGCTGGAGAGGTGAAAAATATATTTTTTTAAATATTAAGCGATTTTAGTGTATGATGGCTCGTTGGAAAGCCCTTGAAATTCTAAGACGTTTGATACCAAATCCGACAAACATAAAAGGGGTGGTTGGGGAAATACAACTGTTTGAAGATTTCCAAATTGACATCAGAGGCCTCTGTTAGGGTGCTACCGCACGTGCATGCGCGACACCATTGTGGTTATTTTAACACAGTTCGATAGCCAATGTAACCCTTTCAATGTTTCCAAAAGATTTGAAACGATTTGGTCACTGCAAAGTGTTTAAAAGACATACACATTTACTCCTAAAACGAAAATTGGCGCGTTTCTCAAATACTCAAGGTAGAACAATGTCTTTTCCATTTGCTGACTTGGAAGTCCCTTTGCTGGAGAGGTGAAAAATATATATATTTTTTTAAATATTTATCGATTTTAGTGCATGATGGCTCGTTGGAAAGCCCTTGAAATTCTAAGACGTTTGATACCAAATCCGACACACTTATAAGGGGTCGTTAGGGAAATACAACTGTTTGAAGATTTCCAAATTGACGTCAGAGGCCTCTGTTAGGGTGCTACCGCACGTGCATGCGCGATACCATTGTGGTTATTTAAACACAGTTCGATAGCCAATGTAACCCTTTCAATGTTTCCAAAAGATTTGAAACGATTTGGTCACTGCAAAGTGTTTCAAAAGACATGTACATTTACTCCTAAAACGAAAATTGGCGCGTTTCTCAAATACTCAAGGTAGAACCATGTCTTTTCAAATTGCTGACTTGGAAGTCCTTTTGCTGGAGAGGTGAAAAATATATTTTTTTAAATATCAAGCGATTTTAGTGCATGATGGCTCGTTGGAAAGCCCTTGAAATTCTAAGACGTTTGATACCAAATCCGACAAACATAAAAGGGGTGGTTGGGGAAATACAACTGTTTGAAGATTTCCAAATTGACATCAGAGGCCTCTGTTAGGGTGCTACCGCACGTGCATGCGCGACACCATTGCGGTTAGTTTAACACAGTTCGATAGCCAATGTAACCCTTTCAATGTTTCCAAAAGATTTGAAACGATTTGGTCACTGCAAAGTGTTTAAAAGACATACACATTTACTCCTAAAACGAAAATTGGCGCGTTTCTCAAATACTCAAGGTAGAACAATGTCTTTTCCATTTGCTGACTTGGAAGTCCTTTTCCTGGAGAGGTGAAAAATATATTATTTTAAATATTAAGCGACTTTAGTGCATGATGGCTCGTTGGAAAGCCCTTGAAATTCTAAGACGTTTGATACCAAATCCGACAAACATAAAAGGGGTGGTTGGGGAAATACAACTGTTTGAAGGTGTCCAAATTGACGTCAGAGGCCTCTGTTAGGGTGCTACCGCACGTGCATGCGCGACACCATTGTGGTTATTTTAACACAGTTCGATAGCCAATGTAACCCTTTCAATGTTTCCAAAAGATTTGAAACGATTTGGTCACTGCAAAGTGTTTCAAAAGACATGCACATTTACTCCTAAAACGAAAATTGGCGCGTTTCTTAAATACTCAAGGTAGAACAATGTCTTTTCCATTTGCTGACTTGGAAGTCCTTTAGCTGGAGAGGTGAAAAACATATTTTTTTAAAAAATATTTAGCGATTTTAGTGCATAATGGCTCGTTGGAAAGCCCTTGAAATTCTAAGACGTTTGATACCAAATCCGACACACCTATAAGGGGTCGTTAGGGGAATACAACTGTTTGAAGATTTCCAAGTTGACGTCAGAGGCCTCTGTTAGGGTGCTACCGCACGTGCATGCGCGACACCATTGTGGTTATTTTAACACAGTTCGATAGCCAATGTAACCCTTTCAATGTTTCCAAAAGATTTGAAACGATTTGGTCACTGCAAAGTGTTTAAAAGACATGCACATTTACTCCTAAAACGAAAATTGGCGCGTTTCTCAAATACTCAAGATAGAACCATGTCTTTTCAAATTGCTGACTTGGAAGTCCCTTTGCTGGAGAGGTGAAAAATATATATTTTTAAATATTAAGCAATTTTAGTGCATGATGGCTCGTTGGAAAGCCCTTGAAATTCTAAGACGTTTGATACCAAATCCGACAAACATATAAGGGGTGGTTGGGGAAATACAACTGTTTGAAGATTTCCAAATTGACGTCAGAGGCCTCTGTTAGGGTGCTACCGCACGTGCATGCGCGACACCATTGTGGTTATTTAAACACAGTTCGATAGCCAATGTAACCCTTTCAATGTTTCCAAAAGATTTGAAACGATTTGGTCACTGCAAAGTGTTTCAAAAGACATGCACATTTACTCCTAAAACGAAAATTGGCGCGTTTCTCAAATACTCAAGGTAGAACCATGTCTTTTCAAATTGCTGACTTGGAAGTCCCTTTGCTGGAGAGGTGAAAAATATATATTTTTTAAATATTAAGCAATTTTAGTGCATGATGGCTCGTTGGAAAGCCCTTGAAATTCTAAGACGTTTGATACCAAATCCGACACACTTATAAGGGGTCGTTAGGGAAATACAACTGTTTGAAGATTTCCAAATTGACATCAGAGGCCTCTGTTAGGGTGCTACCGCACGTGCATGCGCGACACCATTGTGGTTATTTTAACACAGTTCGATAGCCAATGTAACCCTTTCAATGCTTCCAAAAGATTTGAAACGATTTGGTCATTGCAAAGTGTTTCAAAAGACATGTACATTTACTCCTAAAACGAAAATTGGCGCGTTTCTCAAATACTCAAGGTAGAACCATGTCTTTTCAAATTGCTGACTTGGAAGTCCTTTTGCTGGAGAGGTGAAAAATATATTTTTTTAAATATTTAGCGATTTTAGTGTATGATGGCTCGTTGGAAAGCCCTTGAAATTCTAAGACGTTTGATACCAAATCCGACACACTTATAAGGGGTCGTTAGGGAAATACAACTGTTTGAAGGTGTCCAAATTGACGTCAGAGGCCTCTGTTAGGGTGCTACCGCACGTGCATGCGCGACACCATTGTGGTTATTTAAACACAGTTCGATAGCCAATGTAACCCTTTCAATGTTTCCAAAAGATTTGAAACGATTTGGTCACTGCAAAGTGTTTCAAAAGACATGTACATTTACTCCTAAAACGAAAATTGGCGCGTTTCTCAAATACTCAAGGTAGAACCATGTCTTTTCAAATTGCTGACTTGGAAGTCCCTTTGCTGGAGAGGTGAAAAATATATTTTTTTAAATATTAAGCAATTTTAGTGCATGATGGCTCGTTGGAAAGCCCTTGAAATTCTAAGACGTTTGATACCAAATCCGACAAACATAAAAGGGGTGGTTGGGGAAATACAACTGTTTGAAGATTTCCAAATTGACATCAGAGGCCTCTGTTAGGGTGCTACCGCACGTGCATGCGCGACACCATTGCGGTTAGTTTAACACAGTTCGATAGCCAATGTAACCCTTTCAATGTTTCCAAAAGATTTGAAACGATTTGGTCACTGCAAAGTGTTTAAAAGACATGTACATTTACTCCTAAAACGAAAATTGGCGCGTTTCTCAAATACTCAAGGTAGAACAATGTCTTTTCCATTTGCTGACTTGGAAGTCCTTTTGCTGGAGAGGTGAAAAATATATTTTTTTAAATATTAAGCGACTTTAGTGCATGATGGCTCGTTGGAAAGCCCTTGAAATTCTAAGACGTTTGATACCAAATCCGACAAACATAAAAGGTGTGGTTGGGGAAATACAACTGTTTGAAGGTGTCCAAATTGACGTCAGAGGCCTCTGTTAGGGTGCTACCGCACGTGCATGCGCGACACCATTGTGGTTATTTTAACACAGTTCGATAGCCAATGTAACCCTTTCAATGTTTCCAAAAGATTTGAAACGATTTGGTCACTGCAAAGTGTTTCAAAAGACATGCACATTTACTCCTAAAACGAAAATTGGCGCGTTTCTCAAATACTCAAGGTAGAACAATGTCTTTTCCATTTGCTGACTTGGAAGTCCTTTTGCTGGAGAGGTGAAAAATATATTATTTTGAATATTAAGCGACTTTAGTGCATGATGGCTCGTTGGAAAGCCCTTGAAATTCTAAGACGTTTGATACCAAATCCGACACACTTATAAGGGGTCGTTAGGGAAATACAACTGTTTGAAGATTTCCAAATTGACGTCAGAGGCCTCTGTTAGGGTGCTACCGCACGTGCATGCGCGACACCATTGTGGTTATTTTAACACAGTTCCATAGCCAATGTAACCCTTTCAATGTTTCCAAAAGATTTGAAACGATTTGGTCACTGCAAAGTGTTTCAAAAGACATGTACATTTACTCCTAAAACGAAAATTGGCGCGTTTCTCAAAAACTCAAGGTAGAACAATGTCTTTTCCATTTGCTGACTTGGAAGTCCTTTTGCTGGAGAGGTGAAACATATATTATTTTAAATATTAAGCGACTTTAGTGCATGATGGCTCGTTGGAAAGCCCTTGAAATTCTAAGACGTTTGATACCAAATCCGACACACTTATAAGGGGTCGTTAGGGAAATACAACTGTTTGAAGATTTCCAAGTTGACGTCAGAGGCCTCTGTTGAGGTGCTACCGCACGTGCATGCGCGACACCATTGTGGTTATTTGAACATAGTTCGATAGCCAATGTAACCCTTTCAATGTTTCCAAAAGATTTGAAACGATTTGGTCACTGCAAAGTGTTTCAAAAGACATGCACATTTACTCCTAAAACGAAAATTGGCGTGTTTCTCAAATACTCAAGGTAGAACCATGTCTTTTCAAATTGCTGACTTGGAAGTCCTTTTGCTGGAGAGGTGAAAAATATATTTTTTTAAATATTAAGCGATTTTAGTGTATGATGGCTCGTTGGAAAGCCCTTGAAATTCTAAGACGTTTGATACCAAATCCGACAAACATAAAAGGGGTGGTTGGGGAAATACAACTGTTTGAAGATTTCCAAATTGACATCAGAGGCCTCTGTTAGGGTGCTACCGCACGTGCATGCGCGACACCATTGTGGTTATTTTAACACAGTTCGATAGCCAATGTAACCCTTTCAATGTTTCCAAAAGATTTGAAACGATTTGGTCACTGCAAAGTGTTTAAAAGACATACACATTTACTCCTAAAACGAAAATTGGCGCGTTTCTCAAATACTCAAGGTAGAACAATGTCTTTTCCATTTGCTGACTTGGAAGTCCCTTTGCTGGAGAGGTGAAAAATATATATATTTTTTTAAATATTTATCGATTTTAGTGCATGATGGCTCGTTGGAAAGCCCTTGAAATTCTGAGACGTTTGATACCAAATCCGACACACTTATAAGGGGTCGTTAGGGAAATACAACTGTTTGAAGATTTCCAAGTTGACGTCAGAGGCCTCTGTTGGGGTGCTACCGCACGTGCATGCGCGACACCATTGTGGTTATTTGAACACAGTTCGATAGCCAATGTAACCCTTTCAATGTTTCCAAAAGATTTGAAACGATTTGGTCACTGCAAAGTGTTTCAAAAGACATGCACATTTACTCCTAAAACGAAAATTGGCGTGTTTCTCAAATACTCAAGGTAGAACCATGTCTTTTCAAATTGCTGACTTGGAAGTCCTTTTGCTGGAGAGGTGATAAATATATTTTTTTTAAATATTAAGCAATTTTAGTGCATGATGGCTCGTTGGAAAGCCCTTGAAATTCTAAGACGTTTGATACCAAATCCGACAAACATAAAAGGGGTGGTTGGGGAAATACAACTGTTTGAAGATTTCCAAGTTGACGTCAGAGGCCTCTGTTGGGGTGCTACCGCACGTGAATGCGCGACACCATTGTGGTTATTTGAACACAGTTCGATAGCCAATGTAACCCTTTCAATGTTTCCAAAAGATTTGAAACGATTTGGTCACTGCAAAGTGTTTCAAAAGACATGCACATTTACTCCTAAAACGAAAATTGGCGTGTTTCTCAAATACTCAAGGTAGAACCATGTCTTTTCAAATTGCTGACTTGGAAGTCCTTTTGCTGGAGAGGTGATAAATATATTTTTTTTAAATATTAAGCAATTTTAGTGCATGATGGCTCGTTGGAAAGCCCTTGAAATTCTAAGACGTTTGATACCAAATCCGACACACTTATAAGGGGTCGTTAGGGAAATACAACTGTTTGAAGATTTCCAAATTGACATCAGAGGCCTCTGTTAGGGTGCTACCGCACGTGCATGCGCGACACCATTGTGGTTATTTTAACACAGTTCGATAGCCAATGTAACCCTTTCAATGTTTCCAAAAGATTTGAAACGATTTGGTCACTGCAAAGTGTTTCAAAAGACATGCACATTTACTCCTAAAACGAAAATTGGCGTGTTTCTCAAATACTCAAGGTAGAACCATGTCTTTTCAAATTGCTGACTTGGAAGTCCTTTTGCTGGAGAGGTGAAAAATATATTTTTTTAAATATTAAGCGATTTTAGTGTATGATGGCTCGTTGGAAAGCCCTTGAAATTCTAAGACGTTTGATACCAAATCCGACAAACATATAAGGGGTGGTTGGGGAAATACAACTGTTTGAAGATTTCCAAATTGACATCAGAGGCCTCTGTTAGGGTGCTACCGCACGTGCATGCGCGACACCATTGTGGTTATTTTAACACAGTTCGATAGCCAATGTAACCCTTTCAATGTTTCCAAAAGATTTGAAACGATTTGGTCACTGCAAAGTGTTTAAAAGACATACACATTTACTCCTAAAACGAAAATTGGCGCGTTTCTCAAATACTCAAGGTAGAACAATGTCTTTTCCATTTGCTGACTTGGAAGTCCCTTTGCTGGAGAGGTGAAAAATATATATATTTTTTTTAATATTTATCGATTTTAGTGCATGATGGCTCGTTGGAAAGCCCTTGAAATTCTAAGACGTTTGATACCAAATCCGACACACTTATAAGGGGTCGTTAGGGAAATACAACTGTTTGAAGATTTCCAAGTTGACGTCAGAGGCCTCTGTTGGGGTGCTACCGCACGTGCATGCGCGACACCATTGTGGTTATTTGAACACAGTTCGATAGCCAATGTAACCCTTTCAATGTTTCCAAAAGATTTGAAACGATTTGGTCACTGCAAAGTGTTTCAAAAGACATGCACATTTACTCCTAAAACGAAAATTGGCGTGTTTCTCAAATACTCAAGGTAGAACCATGTCTTTTCAAATTGCTGACTTGGAAGTCCTTTTGCTGGAGAGGTGATAAATATATTTTTTTAAATATTAAGCAATTTTAGTGCATGATGGCTCGTTGGAAAGCCCTTGAAATTCTAAGACGTTTGATACCAAATCCGACACACTTATAAGGGGTCGTTAGGGAAATACAACTGTTTGAAGATTTCCAAATTGACATCAGAGGCCTCTGTTAGGGTGCTACCGCACGTGCATGCGCGACACCATTGTGGTTATTTTAACACAGTTCGATAGCCAATGTAACCCTTTCAATGTTTCCAAAAGATTTGAAACGATTTGGTCACTGCAAAGTGTTTCAAAAGACATACACATTTACTCCTAAAACGAAAATTGGCGCGTTTCTCAAAAACTCAAGGTAGAACAATGTCTTTTCCATTTGCTGACTTGGAAGTCCTTTTGCTGGAGAGGTGAAAAATATATTATTTTAAATATTAAGCGACTTTAGTGCATGATGGCTCGTTGGAAAGCCCTTGAAATTCTAAGACGTTTGATACCAAATCCGACACACTTATAAGGGGTCGTTAGGGAAATACAACTGTTTGAAGATTTCCAAGTTGACGTCAGAGGCCTCTGTTGGGGTGCTACCGCACGTGCATGCGCGACACCATTGTGGTTATTTGAACACAGTTCGATAGCCAATGTAACCCTTTCAATGTTTCCAAAAGATTTGAAACGATTTGGTCACTGCAAAGTGTTTCAAAAGACATGCACATTTACTCCTAAAACGAAAATTGGCGTGTTTCTCAAATACTCAAGGTAGAACCATGTCTTTTCAAATTGCTGACTTGGAAGTCCTTTTGCTGGAGAGGTGATATATATATTTTTTTTAAATATTAAGCAATTTTAGTGCATGATGGCTCGTTGGAAAGCCCTTGAAATTCTAAGACGTTTGATACCAAATCCGACACACTTATAAGGGGTCGTTAGGGAAATACAACTGTTTGAAGATTTCCAAATTGACATCAGAGGCCTCTGTTAGGGTGCTACCGCACGTGCATGCGCGACACCATTGTGGTTATTTTAACACAGTTCGATAGCCAATGTAACCCTTTCAATGTTTCCAAAAGATTTGAAACGATTTGGTCACTGCAAAGTGTTTCAAAAGACATACACATTTACTCCTAAAACGAAAATTGGCGCGTTTCTCAAATACTCAAGGTAGAACAATGTCTTTTCCATTTGCTGACTTGGAAGTCCTTTTGCTGGAGAGGTGAAAAATATATTTTTTTAAATATCAAGCGATTTTAGTGCATGATGGCTCGTTGGAAAGCCCTTGAAATTCTAAGACGTTTGATACCAAATCCGACACACTTATAAGGGGTCGTTAGGGAAATACAACTGTTTGAAGATTTCCAAGTTGACGTCAGAGGCCTCTGTTGGGGTGCTACCGCACGTGCATGCGCGACACCATTGTGGTTATTTGAACACAGTTCGATAGCCAATGTAACCCTTTCAATGTTTCCAAAAGATTTGAAACGATTTGGTCACTGCAAAGTGTTTCAAAAGACATGCACATTTACTCCTAAAACGAAAATTGGCGTGTTTCTCAAATACTCAAGGTAGAACCATGTCTTTTCAAATTGCTGACTTGGAAGTCCTTTTGCTGGAGAGGTGATATATATATTTTTTTTAAATATTAAGCAATTTTAGTGCATGATGGCTCGTTGGAAAGCCCTTGAAATTCTAAGACGTTTGATACCAAATCCGACACACTTATAAGGGGTCGTTAGGGAAATACAACTGTTTGAAGATTTCCAAATTGACATCAGAGGCCTCTGTTAGGGTGCTACCGCACGTGCATGCGCGACACCATTGTGGTTATTTTAACACAGTTCGATAGCCAATGTAACCCTTTCAATGTTTCCAAAAGATTTGAAACGATTTGGTCACTGCAAAGTGTTTCAAAAGACATACACATTTACTCCTAAAACGAAAATTGGCGCGTTTCTCAAATACTCAAGGTAGAACAATGTCTTTTCCATTTGCTGACTTGGAAGTCCTTTTGCTGGAGAGGTGAAAAATATATTTTTTTAAATATCAAGCGATTTTAGTGCATGATGGCTCGTTGGAAAGCCCTTGAAATTCTAAGACGTTTGATACCAAATCCGACACACCTATAAGGGGTCGTTAGGGAAATCCAACTGTTTGAAGATTTCCAAATTGACGTCAGAGGCCTCTGTTAGGATGCTACCGCACGTGCATGCGCGACACCATTGTGGTTATTTTAACACAGTTGGATAGCCAATGTAACCCTTTCAATGTTTCCAAAAGATTTGAAACGATTTGGTCACTGCAAAGTGTTTCAAAAGACATGCACATTTATTCCTAAAACAAACAAAAATTGGCGTGTTTCTCAAACATTCAAGGTAGAACCATGTCTTTTCAATGGGCGATCTTTTTCAATTTATCTTCCCTTCACTAACCCGCTAGGTGCGCTGACCCGGGCGGTCCAACCTTAAATTGACGGCGCATGTGGTATGCGCGATACGAGCACTACATGATACTATGTAGCCTATAGACAGTTAACTAGTTTAACCTTCACCTCTATCGGCAACGGTCATGCTTGTGTGTGGACAGCATATCTTTTCGCCTAAACAATGATTTATCTATCGTCATACCCGGAAATAAATGTTCCTTGATTTAATGATACATCAGGGATCACCACGACTGATTATATTGTATAGTTAACCACTAGATATTCATTCGAAGCGAGGCGGTGAGATCAGCTGATTGTACATTCCAGTTCGCTTTGTTGACGTTTTGCAATCGGTACTGAAAGTGTTGCCCTTGATGTATGAATATCACACTTTTAAAAGTTAAGAAGATTTTGTATACGTTCCTATGTCTATGTATTAGTATTGCCAAGCAGGCTACATCATATGCATGCATTTCAGTTTGTACAGCGGTACGCGAAATGTGAAGGTCTTATGCAACATAAAGTTGCCCGTAGCCCCAATGTTGTGAATATTGACAGCAACACATTTAAGTATTTGTCAGATATATAACTGAGAGCAATGAGAAATGTTCTCAAGAAATTGTAAGAGTAACAGGCACTGTAAAATTATGTCATCAACGAGATATCATGATACAATGTTCAAAATAAAAGAACTGGAAATCACTGAAATCTGTTTTGATATTTAAGGGTTAATTGGTGCATGTTGTATAAAAGGATTTTATGTGTATGAATGGTAGCGGTTTGTTGCAAAATACTACCATGATTATATTTCGAGATAAATATTATTTTGGCCTTTTTGAATTTTATGAAGTAGAAAAACAAAAAGTTCAGACACAGAGGACCCTATATATTAGTTAAAATACACATTCAAGAGTATTTGTACTAACTACAATTTTTATAAAATATAACAATATATTCATACCAATTGCCAATCTCTATAATGTTGATTGTATTAACAATGCAGTGTCTACATCCAGTTTACATTGACAATAATCATATGATTGTGACACAGATAAAGCTGATTCTTAACTTCATTAGGCCTTGCCTTTTATGTTTCCTTGTTCTAAACTGATGTTTCAAATTCCAAAGATATCTGCATTGCACAATGACTCTTATTATTTTATTTAATATCTTGGCATACTTGTGCATGTGTACTAGTATTTGATTACACATGCATGACTTTTTAGCAGTCATCTGTTTCTGAACTGAATATTATGCTAATAAAGATAAGTAACATGAATTGGGACTCTGGTATTCTTTCAGGTTTAGAGAATCAATCAATTCGTTCTGAACATATTTTTAATTTCTTACATAAGTTACTTTGATCTTGATAAGATCAGAATAGATCCAAATTAAATTGAGGAGATTAAATTATGCAGTCTAATTCATTTCAGCCAGTCTGTCTAATATCCGGCCCTTTTTTTCAGGCAATACTAAATTAATGAAAATTTAAGAAAAAATATACCTTGCCTGAGTGAATCAGTCAATGGGCATATTGACTGTAATTTTCAGTCAAAATACATATTTGGCCTGATTATAGACACTGACTGTAACATATGTAAGTATAATCTGTTATATGCAAAAACAAATAACATAAATTAATCCATTTATCTACATGGAATGACTGTGGGGTTCAATTTGCATTTTTTTAACCA
The DNA here is from genome assembly GCF_022045235.1 of Haliotis cracherodii. Classification (NCBI taxonomy): domain Eukaryota; kingdom Metazoa; phylum Mollusca; class Gastropoda; order Lepetellida; family Haliotidae; genus Haliotis; species Haliotis cracherodii. The sequence continues at coordinate 59,530,496 of NW_027266319.1, read as the reverse complement.
TCAGAAGATTTGATGATGAACTTTCTAAATTCATATTTGCTAGATGATAATAAAAATACAAAATATACTTAATACTGCAGGTGTCTTGAAGTACTGTTGAATGAAAATCAGGATACTTAGATACAGGAGGATAGTGTGTGGGTTTGTATGGGAAATAATTTGTCAACATTAAAATAAATATAATGTTACTAAAACAAGAAGATAAAACTATTATTTAGATCTATTTATGCATCATACACATTTTGTGGGGTATTCAGTATGATATGTTGTTTGTTGGGACAAATCTCTGTAATTTACTACTATTTTAAGAGCATGAGTATCAGAATTCTGTAAGAAATGATTTATGAGATCAATGAATTAACACCTGTGATGACTCAGAGCACATAATGGTGGGACACATTACGGACACATGGCAGAATAATATGAGTAAATCTCTTATTTCAAAGTATGATGACTGGTATGTATATTGCAACTGAGTAACTGAGTGCTTAATAGATGCAGGGTAGATGTTCATTTGGCCTATTTCTAAAAAAATAATATAAATTTAAATATTCAGATGCAACTTTAATTTTGATATAAAAAGTAACATTTAAAATCAGTTATTTTATTATTTTGAACGTTATTTCTTCTTAAAATATTTGTAAAGGCTTGAATTGTTGTGGGAAATAAGACAAAGACTGATAAATAAAATGAGTTTGCATTATTTCATCGATGCAATATGTTAGCCCTGACTGACAGAATGCCTCACTGTTTTCTGACATAGAAAAAACCGTGGCAATATACCATTTTTCATGACGTTTTTCCCGCTATATTTCATAGTGATAATTCGTCTTGTAGTTGAAGACTCAACAAATGTTGATATTATAAACTAATAATCACTACAAAATATGTGCTAGTTAAAAGTATTCAGTTGTAAACGACCGTTTTTGAACGAAGGTGCAACAGGATAACTCTTTAGCTTGGCTCCGTCTCTACATGTCAGTAGTTGTCGCAGCGCACATTGATCCGGGAACCAGACCGGAACAAAAGGCTGACTTGGAAATCCTTTTGTTGGAGAGGTGAAAATATAAGGGGTCGTTAGGGAAATACAACTGTTTGAAGGTGTCCAAATTGACGTCAGAGGCCTCTGTTAGGGTGCTACCGCACGTGCATGCGCGACACCATTGTGGTTATTTTAACACAGTTCGATAGCCAATGTAACCCTTTCAGTGTCTCCAAAAGATTTGAAAAGATTTGGTCACTGCAAAGTGTTTAAAAGACATGCACATTTACTCCTAAAACGAAAATTGGCGCGTTTCTCAAACACTCAAGGTAGAACCATGTCTTTTCCATCTGCTGACTTGGAGGAGGTGAAAAATATATTTTTTTAAATATTAAGCGATTTTAGTGCATGATGGCTCGTTGGAAAGCCCTTGAAATTCTAAGACGTTTGATACCAAATCCGACACACATATAAGGGGTCGTGAGGGAAATACAACTGTTTGAAGATTTCCAAATTGACGTCAGAGGCCACCTAAAACGAAAATTGGCGCTTTTCTCAATCACTCAAGGTAGAACCATGTCTTTTCAATTTGCTGACTTGGAAGTCCTTTTGCCAGTCAGGGACGAGCATGGCTTTCCATCTAAGCTTTAGAGACGGCTTGCCGACTAAAATGCCACTAATTTTGCAACCCCCAAAACTCCCCATAACCCGGTTACTTTGCAAGCAACACACTCCCACCAGTGCCATACACTAACTGCTCCCTTGCCTCAATGCTTGGTGCTATAAATAGACCAGGAATTTCCAGCAGAAGAATGAATTGGACAGTGAGGCAGGTAGGTACATTTTAACAAATTTCACTGAATCTACTGACATTTCAACGATCATAACCTGCATACTGATACATAAGGCATCAGAGAATGCGTAGATACAAGAATTTACATGACTTATCTTTCCATAAGATGTTTTTTTTTCTTTTTTTAAATGCCATTCCATACCATGATTGTTTTTCATTTGTACCATGTTGTACGGCATGACATCCAAAAGTTGATGAAAGTTGTATGGCATGCTGTCCACAGTAACTTTTGGATGGCATTCCATCTTTATTTAGGAAAGGGAGCATTCATTACATTATGTTGATAAGAATTATTAACTTTGTCTTGTATCAAAACTGAGTTATTCCAAGTCATATCATATGACCTGTGAGTAATTACAGATTATCAGTTCTGGTTGACTTTATGGTGTGAGAACTATTTCTCACAAGGGACAGATAATTCCAAATTTGTAGTTATTTTAAATTTTACCCATGGACATTTGTTTCAGATAATGTGGGGTCAGTGATCACATGTGGGCTTAGTCAAAATATCGTTGGAACGACAACACATACTATCATCTGTGACATCATGAGGAAAGGACACCATCTTCAACAAATTGCTTCAGGAACAATGAAAACAATGGAACAATCAACATGAAGTAGCAAATCAGCATGAAGCAAAAATTGTAATGCCCCTGAGAAGTAAAAATAAAAAATAAAAAATAAAATAAAATACAATTGCATGGATAACAGGTAATATCCATTTCATCATCATCATCATCAATCATCATATCATCATCATCATCATCAATCATCAATCATTATTCAAAAACTGAATACTTTAAATGAAAAAAACTCATCTAAACAATGCTGAATCTTTTCTTTCAGAAAAACATTTAAATTCTTTAAAGACAAAGTGCCGTCTTTGTGGAGAAGACATTTCTCACAAGGGATCCACATTAGCAACAAAACATAAAGCAGAAATCAATCAAGTGTTTGGAATTGATATTGACAAAGGTGAGCCATCTAATCATCCAACAAGCCTGTGTTACAAGCACACTCAAATCATGTACAGATATCGCAGAGCTTCTGCAAATGGCGGAACCTTTTCTACCGCCTTTGAGCCAATCATGTTCAAACCACATCATGAAAACTGTGATGTATGCTGTGTTTCTCAAACATGTCAACCGCCTGTAAAGAAACGAAAATTAGCTGGGCCTGGTAGGGGAAATTTAGGGACAATAAAAGTTGTTAATACACCACACATGTCAGAAGACAAGGGGAATCCTTGTTCTGATAAATTGACAAACTTACTGTGTGACTATAAAAACAACCTCAACAAATATGAGCGAGAGACATTTCTTAATGAAATAGTGGATACTCTTAGTGCAAATGAAAAGACGGATCTTTGTGGAAAAGTTGGAACATGCATTGGAAAGGAAATTCAGCAGGAGGCTGGTCTGGGTAGTCTCTATAAGAATTCCGAGGATCTTCTCAAATTCACACCTGAAGACTGCTTTGCAAGGTATACTATGCTTATGGCCTTACTTTGTGGAATTTGCAACATGGGTAGAAATGCACTAAACACATACCCAAAGAAGATGTTAGTTCAGCTGGTATTTATTGTGGAACTCATAGTTAAAGTTGTCAAAGGTACATTCATTGGGCCATTATCATTGCTCCACAGTCTTGTAGCATTTTCAGTACACAAAAGCAAGCTGGCATGTAATATGCTCGGTGCTGTAACTCCATCAGGAAAATATGGGTGCATAAGCACTTGGATGAAACGTCGGGCATCACAAGCCCCAGAGTGTCCTGCAGGAGATGTATTGTTTATGTTTGATAATGAGCAAATCATCAAACAGACATGGAACATTTCTCCAAACATTTCGTCATTGACCTCGGTTGTTACAAATGTAGCTGTTGCAAGACTGACTCCTGAAACAGTTATTCAGAAACGCAAGGATCTTCATCCAAGAAACTGGTATTCTAAAACTTGCGATGAAAAGAAAGTTATGGAAATGCTGGACCTTTCAGCAAATACAGAAAATGAATTGCTGCGACAACTTCACTATGAACAATTATACCTTTTTCTACATTGTGCAATAACTCAGGTTAGAGCAGAACAAGTGACAAATGAGGGAATTTTGAAGGATGTGATTGATGAGGAAGTTGAATTAGCAGCCTTCAAGAAAAAGTTCAAGATCTGCATGTCATGCGGTGAAAAGATGAATGTAACAAAGAGGATTTGTCCCATTTGCAACCAGAATTATAAACAGTTGAAACAGTCCCAAACACAGCCACACCACGTATCTAAAACACCAGAAATGAGCAAAGCTCCACAAAGGAAAAAAGTCACATTTGTACCATCTGAAAACTGTATCAACATCACAAACAATGACATTGATATATCTCACAGTCAGCAATTAATCAAAGAAGAAAGGTACAGCCATATTGCAAGCCACCATCCAAAAGATAGAAAGATAGATGTCATCATAATGGACCCAGTGTACTGCAATCCAAATTCTATTGTCAGCATTCAACAAGTACTCCGCAGAATTGGTATTGATGCTGGTATAGCAAGATATGGCGGACAAAAGAGACAGTTTGTACCTGTTTGTATGAATGGATTACCCTATTCAATGGTTTTGAAGCTGGTGAATGAATATGTATGCTGTGGCATATGTAAGGATGGGTTTTTCAGTGAAGATGCATTGAATGATCACAGTCAACAGAAGCACCCAGCGAGGACAGATATACCATACTTCTATGAGTTTGACTGGGTACTTCCTAAAGCAGGTGACGGACACTATGAAATGAATCTCTTTAAAGCATTTATAGAATTGAACTGGCATGTGTACATAGAGGAGCTAGTGAAATGTCTAGGCTGGACTTCCGAAAAGGCCAAAGAATGTGCCAAGAAATGTTATGATAATCATAAGAGTTGGCAGATGTTATGTATTAGTATTCCATGAAGGCTCATTGATGGAACTTGTTCTTCCCTATGGCAAAAAAAGCATTGAAGATGGTGCAATTTCAACACCAGGAGGATTCATCTATTATGCTAAATGTAGACAAGATCCAACTTATGCCTATCTCTTTGAAATGGCTTGCCGCTACACATAGGGCATCATCAACCTTCGCAAGGTTGTTAGAATTTGCAAACTTCATGACACAAAGTCTTTTCCGTGGAAGGCGTCACTGTAAGTATCAAGAGATTGAGATCACAAACTCCTATTATCAGAAAGTCATGTCAGATGAACTGCCTGACTTCTTACGTGGCCACGAGTCCATGTCCCATTCTGGTGACATATCAATTGGACAGGGGTATGATTTCATACTGGAGGAGGAAAACAAAAATGTCAAAAAATGGACCAGGCCAGGAAAGGCAGATGATAAAATGTGGGAAAACATGCCGAAGTTCAAGCAAGCTTAAATCATTAAGATCAACATTCATGTCCTTAACTGACACCGAAGACTCTCAGATATCCTCAAGAATACCAAAACTTGAAAAGTCCATTAAAACATGGAGAACCATGATTGGACAGCGTAAAGACCTTGTCAAAAGAGAAATGCACACGAACCTTCAATCACAAGACCTAGATCACAGTTTGGCTAATTTCACAGAAGAATCAGAAAGAAAACGCTCGTACCGAGCTCTTCATCTGTTGCTTGGGCAGGAACTACCAGATACCACAATAGCACATCCAGTTTATGTGAATCAGCTTGAAAGAGAACTTTACAATGATATCAATAACCAGTCCATAGATACAATTTACAAACTCATATTACAAGCAATTCATCAATTGCCCTATGAAGCCATGGTGAATTTGTATTCTGAAAAGCTCAGTATATTAATCAAAAAGAAACTGAAGAAAGCAGAACATTTATCACACCTCAATGAGCTGAATTCTTCAGTGATGGCTGTGCAAGAAGATAACGTCTCCACAACAATAGAAGATAGCGATTAACCTGATGCGAGTGAAAAATAGCGTTACCTTTCTTATAGCTAAAATGGATGGAATTTGTTATCATATAAAAAGAAACAACAATATCGGGTTTAAAACATTTACTGCAATCAACACGAATGTCACTGACCCACTTTTACAAACATGGAAAAGTCATTGAACAAACCAGATGACGTCACTATTGAACGTGACGTCACCTATCCTATCCTATGACGTCACCTAACAACGGGTGTGATAATGGCCCGTCGTCAAGCAATATAGGGGCATTATCAAGTTACAGTGGCCCGCTCATTTCTGATAACATGCGGGCAGTTTAATGATAATTCTATCCATTTTAGCTATAATAGTTTAGAGAAAACTGGATTTTTTCATTCTGCCTTTTTTATTATAATACCACTTCAACAAGATATTATGCTTAAAAACAATATTTGTGTTTCACATTTAATTCATATTTTGATCTCTTACAGCTGAAGACCTCTTCAGACAGATGGAAGAAGGTAATTAGCTCTATCCTGTTTAAACTTGGGACATTTTAACATGTAGGTGAAGGGACCTCATCACCATATTTTCTACAGGTTGTCATGATTATAGTCATGTACACTTTTCAACTGGATGGATTATGCCTAATTCTGAAATACAAACAAGCATGGAATACTCACATCCCCCGCCAATATGACATGTCGGGATGTGCAATGCATTAGCTCCTGTGAACTATGTTCACTGGGCCTTTTAGTAAAGAAATGTAGTACGTTTTTCAAGATTTGCTCCGGAAACGAGGACTACCTCCATTTTCAGTCTAAATCAAAGTCGTTGCCATGGAAACTCGAAAAATAACTTTTAAAAAAAATCCAAAACTATCCAAAGGCACCAGTTCACCACAAGACCTATCAATGTGCAAAATATGGTGAAGAAAAATGGTACAGTTTTCAAGATCTGCTCCGGAAACGAGGACTACTGCCATTTTCAGTCTAAATCAATGTCGGTGCCATTGAAACTAAAAAAATATTGTTTTTAAACATGCCAAACTATCAAAAGGCACCAGTTCACCACTAGACCTATCTATGTGCCAAGTACGACGAAGAAATATGGTACGTTTTTCAAGATGTGCTCCGGAAACGAGGACTACCTCCATTTTCAGTCTAAATCAAAGTCGTTGCCATGGAAACTCGAAAAAAAACTTTTTTACAAATCCCAAACTATCAATAGGCACCAGTTAACCACTAGATCTATCTATGTGCCAAGTGTGGTGAAGAAATATGGTACGGTTTTCAAGATCTGCTCCGGAAAGGAGGACTACCTCCATTTTCAGTCTAAATCAAAGTCGCTGCCATGGAAACTCAAAAAATTACTTTTTTTTAAATCCCAAACTATCACAAGGCACCAGTTCACCACTAGATCTATCTATGTGCCAAGTGTGGTGAAGAAATATGGTACGGTTTTCAAGATCTGCTCCGGAAACGAAATGTGACGGCCGGACGGAAGGACGGACGGACGGCACCCATTCCTATATCCCCCTTCCACTTCGTGGCGGGGGATAATAATGTAACTATCTGATAGGCCAGATCAAGATACTTTACTAAGCAACATTAATGTTGGAGGTATTGTTCAGTTAGGTCTACTAAAATTGCTACACACTTATCTCCTAATTGGTTTCTATTGTAGAAATAAAACCAGGTAATATAACTTTTTTGGTTTGCAGGACTTTTTGAATTCCCCATTGACATGACTGAAATCCCTTGTAATATTCACATTATACATGTTAAGTGTTCTTCATATACTAGCTACTTTTCTGTGAACTAATTAAGTAATGGATGTGAATAAGTGGAAGGAAATTCTACCCAGAATTCCCCTCTTTGTGACAAAACACATAATTATTTTTCCAATCAAGTAATGGATGGCTCGATTTGAATAAGGATTGGCTTTCTTCAAACACTTGAAAGTTTGGGTTTCAACCTTCTACATCCTACTTATAACTACCATTCCTTGCATAATTAAAAGGGAATTTTAATTAACATCCCAAAGATAGTATATATTTTTTAAATTTTACCTACTTTTAAGGTAATATTTTTATATTTCAGCCTTGTTTCTTGATATGTCAGTTTCTGATCCAGGACCTCATGCTACTTTAGGTTTGTAAATTAGAATAAAGTTTAGTACCAATTATTTGCTCACCTTTTTGCATTATTATATACAATATTTAAGAGATGCAAGAATCAAGAAGTCATGTTGTCCTATGATTACCAATGTATTTGTAGCTTCAATTTGCTTCTGCTATTCATGTAAACATTGTTTATACATGTACACGATTTTGAATGTGTTTTGAATGTGTTTTGATACTGAATTGTTTTTATTCACAGATGAATTATCCAACATGTCAGCAATAATTCCTGTTACAACAGAAGACAAAGAAGGGGATGGTGAGGTGTAATTTGCTGATTATTAAAGTACAGTTAACAGATTCAAATTGTGATTGTAACTACATAAATCAATTCCTTCTGTTTGAATCTCTAATTTTTTCTTGTGAAACATTGAAACTGAAAATGCTACCAATTGCATCCTTTCCTTTACTTCACAGAAATTCCAAGTACTTCACAAAGTGATCTCCCCAAGAACATTAAAGGAAAGTTCCATGTCTGTAAGTGTTTACGTTCTTTTAGAAATGTTCCTCCATTAGGGATCAGAATAAAACCTCATATAACAGCAGCAAATATTGACCTTGATTTTGTCCATACCGTTTACTCTCTACACCTCCTTGGCAACTAGTCCACCCCGTTGTAGATCTCACACTTACTAATTTTAAAAAATCAGACACAAATCAATTAGTCTTTCAGCAGGAATATATCCAGTTGAGGTCAAAGTACGATTCTCACCGCTCCATTTTCACTGATGGATCCAAGGATGGTGGCAAAGTTGCCAGTGCTACCATCGTTGGATCAAAAACTATTTCTTCCAGATTACCAAACAATTGTTCTATCTTTACTGCTGAGGCCAAGGCTATTCAAACAGCTTTGGAATATATTCAGACACAAAATATCTGCAACAACTTCATCATCCTCTCTGATTCTTTTTCATGTCTACAGGCTTTAATAAATGTCCACTCAAGTCATCCACTCATTCTTGATATTTTAGAATTACACAATACTCTGGCCACTGGCCAATACGACATCGTCTTTTGCTGGTTGCCCAGTCATGTTGGAATCACGGGTAACTCTATGGCTGATGCTGCAGCAAAAGCAGCTCTAAGCAAATCTGTGACACCACTTCTACTACCATACAGCGACTACAAACCTTTAATTAGATGCTATATCAAAGACCTTATGCAAAAGAAGTGGGACACCCAAGTAGGTACAAATAAATTACATGCAATAAAACCAACTATCGGTTACACCTACTTGGGTTGTCAGTCCAGATTTGAGGAGGTCATTTTACGACGATGTCGTATTGGCCATAGCAGATACACTCACGAATATTTGTTGAAAGGTGAAGATCCTCCATTTTGTATCCCTTGTGATGACAGAATCACGGTCAAGCATGTCTTGCTTGACTGTGTTGATTTTGCCATCACAAGGGATAAATATTTCAAATCATCATCTCTCAAGGATCTTTTTTATAATATTAATTCTCACTTAGTTATTGGGTTTTTAAAAGAGATAAAATTGTTTCACAAATTTTGATGATATATATTGTATAAAATGATGGACCTTTTAAGAATTAGTAGAACGAAATTATATCTGAGTTTGTTACTGGCCGTATCCTCAAAGGGGGTTGACGTAGTGTAAAATTATTGTCCCCCTGAGAGGATATTGTAAGTCATTCAAAGAATATTTCTGGATACTAGTGTTTTAAACGTAGTATATTTGTCTTTTTACTTGTGGCTAACTTTGCAAACAATCGCCAGTTGCTAAGGGTATGATGTAAATCCTGCTGGGGACCATGCAGGTAGCAAAGGTACTGTAAGTCTCCATGGTCCCCAGTATGGTGGTCTGCCTTCAGTTGCTGACGATCTATAGCCCGTTTTTAAATTGTGTCGTTTGTTATGATCTGCTTATTTTATTGTTCTGAAACTAGTTATACAATTAGAATCTGTGATATTTTGCTAGTTGTTATACTGTCCGTCGACGACAGGTTTTAATATATTATATAAATTCATAACTTGCTCAAGTCACGATATGGCTGAAATAGTGCCGATGTGACTTAAAACTTAACTCACTCACTCTTTTAGAAATGGCAATTGGACAGACATTCTCCTGTAGTGATTGGAAATTTGAAAATGTTTGCAATATTTGGCTAAATGTACAGTTATTTTATTTCAAAATAAAGTGTTTTTGACGTGGAGAACACCTACTGACATTGCTATCCTTACATTGCTATGTTTCATGAACATTTTCTTAAAAGTGTACAACATAACAAAGCCCTTTATTTTCATCTTGCAGCAGATTCAGGGAATAAAGCATGGTTTGGACGCAGGAAAGATATGTCACCAGGAAAGCGAAGCTTAATGGACAATAGAGGCACCAAACAACGCTCGGACAATCGGTCAAAAAGCCTATTTAAAAGTTTAGCTGGACTGAAACCTTCAACAGGGTGGGAGGGCTTTATTTACTTGTACAATCCCTCTGAACCGCTACAGTGTATTTATGGAGGTTCAGACGATTGCACAAGTAAATTTGAATCTAACCTGCCCTTGTTCATCCGTTCAGATGAATGTAGATCCAAAAAAGTTAATATGGAAACTATGTTCCAAAAAGTAATGATGGGGAATAACACCTCAGGTGTAATTGCCCCATGACCAACAAAGGGGTGTCATAAGTCTCTGGACTTTTTGCCAGGACTTTCGTCTCCAGCTTCTACTCAGAGGCAAATGCTGTCGGACATTGATATTGTGGCAGATGACAATGCCCAACTACTAAATGTAGAGACGCGAGCTTCTTGTTTTGTCAGATGATAGAAAATCCCATGTATATGTAGGTGTCAATATAACACTCAGCAGGGGCTAAAAGGGGACATTTCAAAGTGGTGGGGAGTGAAACTGTTTAATGGGTGTCCAGAAGTATTGCAATAAGAACATTGATCTGTTTTGGTCATTAAGGTCTATATTTACATTGTTTTCATGGGGGGTGGGGGGGGTGGGGGGGTGGCAGTGTGTTATTCAGCAATGAAGTGAGCAGTAGAAACTCAGGTACTTTTTACTGTAACATTTATGAAGTGTATATACCTCCATAGCAAAACTGTGTTCAGGATATCCGTGCCAAAGTTCAAGGATTGGTGAGCTCATATTCTTAATTACCATGTCGTGTTTCACCATGATGTAAATGTGTGCTGAAGAATATCTGTACGAACCAATCCGATTGCCACTACCAAGTGCCAAATGTTATAACAAATGTTAACATCGACATTTTTATTTGTCATTGTTGTATAACTAGTTTTAGATCACCATGAGAAGCGAGATACATTTCCTGTCAGAGGGGGTCAAGGAGAGGGTAGAGGCATTATTATCCCCTGCCACGAAGTGGAAGGGGGATATAGGAATGGGTGCCGTCTGGCAGTCCTTCCGTCCGTCAAATCTCGTTTCCGGAGCACATCTTGAAAACCGTACCATATTTCTTCGTCATTCTTGGCACATAGATAGGTTTAGTGGTGAACTGGTGCCTTTTGATAGTTTGGCATGTTTAAAAACAATATTTTTTTAGTTTCCATGGCAACGACTTTGATTTAGACTGAAAATGGTGGTAGTCCTCGTTTCCGGAGCAGATCTTGAAAACCGTACCATTTTACTTCACCATATTTTGCACATTGATAGGTCTAGTGGTGAACTGGTGCCTTTGGATAGTTTTGGATTTTTTTTAAAAGTTATTTTTCGAGTTTCCATGGCACATGGGGTATTCATGTTAATCTGCGGCATGGTATCTCAGTGAGCTAGCACTATAAATCGGCATAAGTCCGGACTAGTACAAGCAGCCACACAAACACACACACGTACATGCACGTCGCTATATAAGTGCAATAATCTTGGACGAGACGTTAAACCCAATTTCACCTCACCTCACCTTCTACTGACAGGACTGACTGGAAACTTGCTACACATGTGCACTGTTATGACAACACATGGATTTTTTCATGCCTCTCAGATTACCTTCAGGATGAGTTTAAATATGATCAATTGGTAAGATTGTGTCATGGCATTAATTTTGTTTGTGCTTTGTTTAGATTTTCATCTAAAACCGAAAATAACATCAAGACAGAACAATTATGGTCATGGCTATGTTTATTACAATGACTACAAAATATGTAACTCTAAAGTAGGTAACAAAAGGCATTGTTACCATAGTTTATCAGTGTACATGGTAGAGTTGTAGAAAACTCTGTACTACGCATATAGTCGCATGTCAAGTTCGTTTCTGGGGATAATTGCTTCCAAAACAAGCCTAGCCTCCCGAAACTTGCCATGTGGAATTTTCAAGAAGTACATACTACTGAGTTCAGCGCCACCTCCAGGTCTGTCTGTTCTCTGCCCTCTTTGAAAGCGTTGGTGTACATGAGGGTGTACACTTGCACCAACCTCTCCAGTGTACATGCAGTATAGATCCGTGACAAGATCCCTCCTCTTCAAGAAAGAAAATGCTCTGCACAGATTTGCAGGCACTCTCCCAATTTGTTTCCCTGGGGAAAATATATGACATAATAGTATGAACATGGTTGAGCTAGAAAAGATACATTGTATCAAGTGAAGCTTTCAAGCATATATATCATGTGGAATTATTAAAATTCATATGTCGGACCCCATACAGAAAATGTTTCGACCGGTAGTTACAGGTCTTAGTTAATAATTGATCTACTAAAATTACCACAAGTTCCCAACCTACATAAGATAAGTTATAATTAAACACCACCTTCACCCTGGATTATTCTGGCACTACCATTACTATCTACAACATATTACATACAAAATTAACTGAGGGATAGGCCTCACTTGGTATGATACATCCTCCATTTATGCCATTCATTCCAATATACAGTATATTTTATCATATTCTATACCAACTACATGACTAACAATCTTATTCTCTCATATTCACTGGTGACAAAATAAATTATAAATGATTATGAGATGAGTGATGAGTGTACTTCTCAACTGGCATGCCTGGTGTCATTTCTTCAGTTTAGTTTGGCCATGGTATGCAGTCCTGGTCATTGCTTCATGGTGATGAACTGGCATGATTTCAGGCAAATTTGGCATGTTCACTCTCATTGCATAGGGGTCATATGGATTATTTCGTTCTGGTTCAATTTCTAAGCGGATATTCGGAATGAGTCTAATGTGAAATATGTGATATGCCTTGATACTCCATTCAATCTTCACTGATCTGCTTGCCATGCTGGTACTTAGACTATTAGTAATATTATGACGGCATGCCGTCTTGCATGTTGTTTTTCTGTACGGAATGCCGTCCAAATATGTATATACACGGCTTACCGTCCAAAATGGAATATTGTACGGACGGCATGCCGTACAAAAACATAGAATTAAATTCAACATGTTCAATGAACACTCCCTGAAAATATTGTACGGCATGCCGTACACTTTTTAACTACACGGCATGCCGTCTTCAATTTTAACAACAATAAGACGGCATGCCTTACTTAGTGTAATGGACGGTTTGTTATGCATGTCCCTTACTGCCCAATAAGGCTCCTGGCTTCTGATTGGTCGGTTTGGTCACCTGACCTCTGATGACGTCACGCCACGGAGATCTTCAAAGCGACGAAAGGGAATCTGTATGGGAGTGTTCAAAGCGGGATGGTCGATACCTAGACCAATACGATCTCCCTTCTGGCCTGACCGGCGTGCGGCTCAGCAGATGGGCGCCCCACGACGATCCTTGGGTAGAACACCTCAAGTTGACCGGTCTGGTGAGACACAAGAAGCTACAGCTACACTATCTCTGCGAGGAGAATGTGAATCAGAGCAACACGAATGGTGTAGCATGTCCGGCTGCCTAGGAGGACGTTTCCCGTTTCCGTTCCCGTTTGTCTGCTGCTGTTGCTGTTGCTGTTACTGCTCTTGTTGTGGATGGTTCAGTCCGTTTCCGCTTCCTGTTTCCTGTGCCTGTTTTACAACATTCAGCAATATTCCAGCTATATGACGGCGGTCTGTAAATAATCGAGTCTGGACCAGACAATCCAGTGATTGATATCATGAGCATCGATCCACGCAATTTGGATTGATGACCTGCATCAACCAAGTCAGCGAGCCTGACCACCCGATCCCGTTTGTCGCCTTTTAGGGCAAGCATGGGTCGCTGAAATGAATATAATTGGAAACATGATTTATTTTGTATGTCATGTTGATAGTATTTGACTTTGTTCATTATTATGTATGTTTGAATGCGATGCTTTGTGGTATCTGTTGTATACCCGTGAAGATTCCTTGGTAGAATAGGTCTTCAATAACCCATGCTTGTCGTAAAAGGTAACTAACGGGATCGGGTGGTCAGGCTCGCTGACTTGGTTGATTGATGCATGTCATCAATCCCAATTGCGTGGATCGAATCTCATGATAATAATCACTCGATTTTTTTTTTTAAGACCGTCGTCATAGAGCTGGAATATTGCTGAATGTTGTTAAACAACAAACCAACCAATGTTATTGTAGCTGTTGGTTACAAGTGGTAATATGTTTCCTTTCAGTGAACCAATGCTGGTTGGTTGGTTTGTTGTTTAACGCCACACTCAGCAATATTCCAGCTATGTGACGGAGGTCTGTAAAATTATCAAGTCTGGACCAGATAATCCAGTGATTTACATCATGAACATCGATCCACGCAATCGGGATCGATGACATGCATCAACCAAGTCAGCGAGCCTGACCACCCGATCCCGTTAGCATATAAGCGGTTTTGCATGACTGTATTGGAACTCTGCATGTTGACTAATGACTATTGCTTTTGTTAAAGGCTGTATGAAATCTGTATCATAAATTTATGTTTTAAGTTTTAAATGTTTTACATTTATGTTGCACTATTGTGATGAATGAAATTGCTGATTTGCTTTAAGTAAATATCGTAAGATCTGTTGAATATGTATTAACTCAAACTTATTTTTTCAGATAAACCATCTTGACTCCATTAATGGTTGGTTGGTTTGTTGTTTAATGCCGCACTCAGCAATATGACGGAGGTCTGTAAAATAATTGAGTCTGGACCAGATAATCCAGTGATTTACATCATGAACATCGATCAACGCAATCGGGATCGATGACATGCATCAACCAAGTCAGCGAGCCTGACCACCCGATCCCGTTAGTCGCCTTTTACGACAAGTATAGTCACTTTACTCTACCTCGGAATGAATGCGCATGATGATGTTTGTCACTAACAACAGTTCGGCCTGCCAATACTGGTTGGTTTGGTTTGGTTGTTGTCTTACGCCGCACTCTGCATTATTCCAGCTTAATGACGGCGGTCTGTAAATGATCGAGTCTGGACCAGACCATCCAGTGATTTACATCATGAACATCGATCCACGCAATCGGGATCGATGACATGCATCAACCAAGTCAGCGAGCCTGACAACCAATCCTGAATGGGAAGGGGGCGGAACATGCCTCCTCAGGACTTGCCCTCTCTCGTGCCTTAAAAGGTAGCATTCATGAAGATAATTAATTAAGGTTTTTACACTGAGAAGTCATATATTTCCACATAGTACAACATCGTGTGATATTTCTGTATACTGTGACATGAAAACCAATTATTTGTATAAAAGAAGCATTTCAACTTGTGTTTTATCCAAGGCTAATAGAAAGATTCAGCATGGAAACCTTGAGATATATGTTGTGCCTGGAATTTTCTGTTATTTTTAGCTATCATGAAATCATATTTTCTCAGCTGCTTCTAAAAAACTTGGCATCACGGAGGCGGAGGATGAAAACAGAATAAAGATTTGGTAGAAGAACAGTGGAGACCGGATCCACGCAATTGGGATCGATGACATGCATCAACCAAGTCACCGAGGCTGACCACCCGATCCCGTTAGACTCAATTATTTACAGAGCGCCGTCATATAGCAGGAATATTGTTGAGTCCGATGTAAGATATGATTGATAACAATTTTCATATCAAAAATCGTTAATATTTCTCCCCATCAACGATAACGCCCTACCTTTCCACAAGCCCCTTGTAATTTTAACTGGCCACGGGCAAGAGGCTCATTGCCCCCGATGTGATTTCTTTGGGTAGAAAAGCATAGTAAAGGTCAAAAGTAGACAATTTTTGGATAACAATTTCTTCAATACTGTAAAAGCGACGTTTCGGTATATATCCTTGTATCGTTGTCAAGCAAGACTGTATTAAAGAAATTTTTAATCATAAATTGTGTCTTTTTTGTCATCAGTCAACTTCTAAGTTGGTTGGTTTGTTGTTTAACGCCGCACTCAGCAATATTCCAGCTATATGACGGCGGTCTGTAAATAAATCCAGTCTGGACCAGACAATCCAGTGATTGATATCATGAGCGTCGATCCACGCAATTGTGATCGATGACATCCATCAACCAAGTCAGCGAGCCTGACCACCCGATCCCGTTTGTCGCCTTTTACGACAAGTATAGTCACCTTTTACGGCAAGCATGGGTTGCCGAAGACCTATTCTACCCCGGAATCTTCTCGGGTCCAAAATATCTGAAACATAATAACAAAGAATATGCAAAATGTGAAATATATAATAATTCAATCTTTGACTCTTTTGTCTGGTTACAGATGTGACAGAATCTTTGCAACTCATGACAGACATGAACATGATCTCAGTATTCGGTGACCTGACAAGAAATCAAGGCGTTGCACTCGGTCCAAGAGCAGAATTTGATTCTGTGTCACAGAGAGCATACAGCAGAGATATTCCTGATGCCGATCCCACTTCACTCGCTTCTGCTACCCCAAAACATCTGTGTACCTAAGAAAAGAAGAGCTCGAGGTGGCCTCATGTTTAAAATTGTATAAAAACTGTTAAAAATCTGAGCAATTTAATTTTTCCATGCTTCATCAATTCTGCTCTAAAATAAATTGAATATTTTCACTATTTGATATATTATACGGTTCGGGGTTTTAAGGTCAGAATAGGTCTCCATCTTATATTTGCAGTTTCCACTCATCAGCATTTGCATTGCCTAGTGTCTTTTCATATTGACATGCCATCTGATGTATTTGGCTATAATATGTCAAGTTTAATAATAATTTCATAAATTATATTTTTGGACATGGCCCTAAAAGGCTTCCGTAATAAGGAAATGGTAGTTCTATTTTTGAAATTTGAAATTTCAACATTTTTTAGGGGCTGCTCATTTAATAGCTCATCGGGTCAGAGGACTAAGGTGAGCTTATGCCATACCGTGGGGTCGGTGTCCGTGGTCCGTTCGTCAACAACTTGTTCAAACGACTTCTTCTTTTGAACCATTTATAAGAAGTTAACGAAATTTGACTAGAAGCATCCCAAGGTGGTGGGGATTCAAAATTGTACTAATGGTGGGGCTGACCCCCCAAAGGAGCTGAGGGGCGGGGCCATATTGAGGTAATTTGGACTTGAAGCAAATAGCCACAAAAATACATTGTTGCAACATGTTGTTATTGTGTGTTTTAATTTAGGCCTTATACTTTCTTTTTGAAAAGATATCTGGTTTTGCTGGTATGTAGCTGACAAAATATCCAGTCTCTATACAAAATCATAGGCCTCATATTTCATGTTTGATGCAGTTTACACACATATACAATTTACAGTACATTCACTTACTCCACCACTCGGAATCAGAATAAAATCTGCAATATCAGCTTCTAATATTCAACTCCAAGATATAGCTCCTACTAAACTTTTCTCATCTCCTCCTTGGCAAATGGTGAAGCCAGAGGTAGACCTTACATTAAGAAAACTAAAGAAATCAGACACTAACGAATTTATTTACCAACAAGAATATAGTCAATTAAGAAACAATTATGACACTTATAAATCTATCTTTACAGATGGATCCAAGGATGGTGGCGCTGTTGCTAGTGCCACCGTCATTGGATCCAGAACAATATCTTCACGTTTACCTGATAACAGTTCCATATTCAGCTGCTGGCGATCTATAGCCCTTTTTTATATTGTACCGTAATTTATAGTGCTATCTTTTTTATAGTTGTATGCTAGTTTTAAATAATAAACTGTGATACTCTAGTAATTTTACTGTCCATCGATGACAGGTTTTAATTTCGTCAAAAATGTATGTATTAAAATTGTCACGTTTTTCGTCACGATATGGCTGGAATATTGCCGATGTGACGTAAAGCATTAACTCACTCACTCACTACAGTACATTGATACATGAAATGATTCAAGTTACCATTTTTTAAAATTTTCTCATAGTGCGATATAGATGACAAAAGTGTTAATGTTTCTATGTTGTATCTTTCAAATATGTAGTTTTGAGCCAAGTCATACCATACACTGATGCCCTGAAAGTACAGGTCCACAGAAGACCCTTCCCCACCAGTCCATCATGGTGTACAGTCGCTGTCCAGTATACCCAGAAGCATGGCACACCGTGCCTCACAGTATGAGGTACAAAATAACATTTTGACAGTAAATAATCACATAATGTAAATACTATGTGGAAATAATTTCTGTATTGAACTACTTTGTATGCCTATTATATTCTATATTGTAGCAAGATTGTCTTTTGATGTAAAAGTAGATCTGATACAATTTGTACACAGTAAACTGATGACATTTGTATTTAGACACCCAGTGAGGCCGAAAGTAAGCATGACATGCCTGACACAGCTGATGACTATTACCACCTACGTTTACAATCACTAAGTCACTGTACAAATTAATTTTACAAATTTATCTTAAAATATTGTTTTATTTTTTAGGTCCCTCAATGATGATATGGAAGAAAATATAAAAAAAACTTTCCATATTCATAAGAAGTCTCTGTCAAAAACAGAGTCGATTGTACGATTCTGACTAAATCATGTGCATGTGTTAATGAATTGCTATCAAATAGTGATGATACCAGGTGTTTGCGAAAGGTTAGACTATCCTGCCCAAAGGGTGTCAGAAGATATTCGTGGTGTTCAGATCCATTTTCATTGTGTGCAATTTGTGTTTATTCTCATGCAGACCTACAGGTCATAAAATATTTGTGTGTCTTGTGAGGTACAGTGCTTCAGACAATAAGAGAACTGTACTTTTGAAATAGTCAACCAGTGCACTAACATGTTGCCACAAAGCATTTAGCCAGTGCTTGTGCCATTTTCTTCAGTCTTTTTCCCCCGGCCTTCGCCCTTGCCCAAACCTCCCTCATCCAGCATCAGCCACCCTGTATAACAGAAGCTTTTAAAAAGAAACAGCAAAGGCTGATTGTTGTCAGAGATCATAAAACAAGATTTCGACGAAGAAAGTGTATTCGAGTTACCATAGAGAAAAACAGTACATACATCAGATGGAAATCGTTCAAGAACCACCTGGACAACATAAGATTGAATGACTTTCCTCTTCAACTATTTCTGCAAATCCCAAAAGTGCATCTTTTGTTTATTATGAGGTGTGGAGAGTCGCAATGAACATAACATTACTAAAATATCATACGGTTTAAACATATTTTTGTCATTCGATCTCGAGGGAAGCCTCTGGAGGCAGCAACTTATATTGCATCTTCTTCCCAAGGCAAGGGCGTGAACTGACTATAAAAGACCAGTTCCCAACCCTTGCCGAACTAGGCTGGTGTTATGTAGTTACATTTTGGCTGGACTAACGAGTCTATGCATAGTCCAATCAAAATCGCGTAACGAACTACATGGATTTCCACGTGCAGATTTCGTTCGACTGCAGAATTTGCAAAACGTGTACCACCAACGCGATCGATGTCGTGAGATATTTCGCAAATCTTTTCACGTTTTTTAATCAAGGGGCTCAAGTGATTTGATGCACTTCGCGGCGTAAGACCCGTTTTATTACAATAGTACTCATTGATTATCGATCAGATCGTTTTGACTGGGCGCCGCAATTTTCATGGACGCTAAGCAAGTGAAATGAGTGATGGAATCTGATTGGTCAATAGGAGGGACATAACACGTAACAGCCACTGGTGGCGCTACGATTGCGTCTTGACATTCCAGCCTAGTTGGGCAAGGATGGTAACTGGACTTTTGTAATCAGTTAACGCCCTTGCCTCGGGAAGATGCTTACAGTGAGGATATATGCATAATTTTTACTCCATGTTAATAATTCAATAAAAGCCAAAACAGTTTATAGTCTTCTATAATGATGACATGATGTGTTTATTTCTATTAGTATGAATACTTCTTGAAGTATTGTGGGCATGTTTCAATATAATTGATGTAATTTAATAACCTTACAAGTTACATGTTTTCATAACTGTCTCGCAATTAATAAACATTTATGGTATTGGAGATTTATTCAACATGTCAGATTTGTTTGTTTTGCACGATAGATTTCAAATGCATAATACTGAACCAAATTAAAAACTTCACAATCCTAAAATTTTAACATTTTGACCAGTTATCATTGTGGGCCCTTATTGTGTATTTAACCAGTAATGGCCACGTATTGTCTTCAGAAAACACCCGTTTTTGTGCAGGTGAATCGATCAAAATCATGTGCACAGCACTATAGTGGCAAAAGTGGTTTTTCACGTGCAACTGGTCACGTGGCCATAATACCGCACGTGTTTTCAGCCATACTTGTCAGCAGTCATTAACAAAAAAAGAAAACAAAGTCTTTACGGCCATTTGTCATGCCACGCCTTTCAAATGTGTAACGTGAACGTGCCATCGGCATGTTGCAGACGGGAACGTCCGTAGCTGAAGTCGCAAGGACGATGGGTTGTAGTCGACGGACTGTTTATGATTTACAGACGCGTCTACAGCAAACGGGTACCACCGCTGTTCGCCCTCAGCCAGGTCGACCACGTGTGACGTCACATGCAGATGATCGTCAGATTGTCTATGTCACCTCCTTAATCGATTTTTGTCGGCTACATCAACCAGAAATGAACTGTTTAGGGGTAGACTGAGTGCGCAAACTGTTCAAAAACTGTCTAAGAACTGCTCACCTTCAAGCACGACGGCCATACTGCGGGCCGATTCTGACTCTAATTTTACACAGACGTCAACGTCAATTGAGGGCACAGCGACACTTACGATGGACTCAGAGGAATTGGAATCAAGTCGTCTTCAGTGATGAATCCCGATTTAATCTGCGATTTGCTGATGGAGGGCGAGGGTGTGGAGGCGCCATCATGAACGTTACGCCCAGTGTTGTGTACAGGAAGTTGACAGATTTCGAGGCGGAAGCGTCATGGTGTGGGGTGCTTTCTGTGGCAATGCACGTTCCAGGCTTGTCATCCGTGGCAACCTCAACGCTGCTGTTTACCGCGACCAGGTACTGGCACCAGAACTTCTGCCTTTTATGGCAGCACATGGACCCGGTTTGATCTTCCAACACGACAATGCCAGACCACACACAGCCATTATGACATGGAATTTCCTTCAGAATGCGGGAGTCAACGTCATTGACTGGCCGTCAAGGTCTCCCGACCTCAATCCAATCGAACACGTCTGGGATGCTGCTCTTGGCAGAAGTCTGCGCACTCCTCAGAACCAACCACCGAATTTGCAAGATCTTGGCACCATTTTAGCAACAATGGCGTCGTCTTCCCAACATGTGTTCATAAGCATCACAAGGTCCATGCGGAGGCGTTGTGTGGCAGTTGTCAACGCACATGGTGGCCATACACGCTACTGAACTTGTGTGCCTCGTGCTTGGGACTTTGATTTAAACTGTTGATGTTATTACCGAATACCGTAGGTGCTTGGAACTAATTATGGTTACCACCGTTAATGAAATCCTTCTTTGGACATTAATGATTAAAAATTACCTTCTCTGATACATTTGACCGTTGTATATCATACATGGGATTACTTATAAAAATGTTTAGTTTTTAATTTGACTCAGTATAAAATAAATTGATGAAAGTGTAGTGGCCATAAAATGTCAGGGTCCCGTGATGGGATTCGAACCACGGACCTACTTACCAAGGTCGGACGCCTTGTCCACATGACCAAATAGGTTAACCCCGTCAGCAAGCTGACAAAGTAAGAATGTTATATGTGGGACGATTCCAGGCCCTGCTACATACTCCCCCGTCAACATAAGGCACGCCCCGGGCCGCATAGTAGGCTACTGAGGCTTATGTTGATAATATGAACGTGCTTACCCCCACGTTGGGCGCCAATGTAGCGGGCATACAATTTCCGAGTCCAGTGATGGGATTCGAACCACTGACGAGGTTTCGTTTCCGGAGCATTACACAGAAACCGTTCAATATTTTTTCATGAAACTTTGCAGGTTTGTCAGGTACATGCTGAACTGGCGCCTTTTGCTATTTAGAAATTTATATTTTTTACGTTTCCATGGCAGCAAGATGGTTCCAAACTTCTTTTTTTACAATTTCCATGACAAGTTCCACCTCGGTTAAAAAATGTTATGGTTTGTTTAGATTTAATTATGTCATATATTCTGCAACAGGGGCGGGGGATATAGCCACCTCAGTGGCAAACTCATGTTTATTTTCAAGTTTAAATTAAAGTTTCTTAAATTGTATATATATACATATATATATATTGACAGTAAATGAGCTTTTGTAAACATTTTACATATACCTTGTCCACTCAATTTAACCCACTGTTTTAATAATCAATTAATATATATTAAACCTTTCATATTTGTTTTAGTTTGTAAAAATATTTTGGAAAAATATGGCCTTATAATGGATGATAAATAGTTTCCCTGCCAAGTGGCAATGCATTTTCTATGAATGGTTGTCAGAACAAACCTAAAACCAATTATCTGTTAAATAGATATAGGCCTACTGCAGTAACTGATCTCAAACACTTAAACACATCAATGGAGTGATCTATCGTTTCACTTTCAAATGGGGACGGTTTTGCTCGGCTGGTGCTGGTGTGACATACGGAATACAGTTACTTATCCATAAAATGTGACAGTAATTTTGCATTCGGATGGGGTAAAATCAAACATAATCTATTTTTCTACCTTTCGACTCTGCAACCGACGTTTGAAACACACTGGGGCGTACCCCATTTTCGTGTTACTCAAAGCATATGCTCTCGTTATCAACTGGTAATATGTAATCTTGTTGAGATAACGTTTGGCGACAGATCGTATTTGTTTCTTGATATTGCCAACTAGCACTGATCTGTAGCCTGTAGGTGATGGGAATAGTTATACCTAATACAGACAAACTCAGATTGACGACAATGCCGATACCGGCGATAGGGTCGTAACAGGGTGGGACAGGATGAATAGGCCAGCTGACGAAGCATGCGGGTCACCAGGCGTGACAAAAAAATTCTTAGAATATAACGTTTCCGCTTCTGAAGTTTGTTTGTTTGTTGTTTGACGCCATTCTTAGCAATAATCCAGCTATGTGCCGGCGGTCTGTAAATAATCGTCTCTGGACCAGACAATCCAGTGAGTGACATCATGAGCATCGAACCAGGCAAATGGGATCGATGACATACATCAACCAAGCCGGAGAGCCTGATCACCCGATCCCGTTAGTCGCCTATTACGACAAGCATAGACGCTTTTTTAAGGCATGCATGGGTTGCTGGAGATCTATTCTACCCCGGATCTTCACA
Organism: Haliotis cracherodii; assembly: GCF_022045235.1. Classification (NCBI taxonomy): domain Eukaryota; kingdom Metazoa; phylum Mollusca; class Gastropoda; order Lepetellida; family Haliotidae; genus Haliotis; species Haliotis cracherodii. The sequence continues at coordinate 59,507,019 of NW_027266319.1, read as the reverse complement.
GGTCATCCGCTTCTGAAAATGTAATTGTCATGTACTAGTACCCTGATGGTAGTCTTCACTTACACCAGAACGCAACACAAGCACATTTATTAGAACACAACTTCATTCACGTCTGGTACATCGGACCGCCACTGCACAACTACCCACACTCGTGCGTTAACCATGATGTCATATCTATGACATCATCATATATTGGCGGGAATATAGCGCATACAAGATAGCGTTAATGATTAGCATGTTAATATACTACAGTAATAATGAGCACATAGGTTGGTTTGTTGTTTAACGCCGCACTCAGCAATATTCCAGCTATACGACGGAGGTCTGTAAATAAACGAGTCTGGACCAGACAATCAAGTGACGGGGTCCATGCAGGAAGCAAAGGTACTGTAAGTCACCATGGTCCCTGGTATGGTGATCACCCTTCAGTGACTGACGATCTCTAGCCCATTTTTATATTGTTGTTAACTGATACTTTCTGCTTTTAGATATTCTCAACTACTTTTAAATCGCATCTGTGATATTCTAGATATTGTAATGTCCAACGTTGACAGCTTTTTATTTAGTCTTAATGAATGTTTTATTAATGTACTTCTCGTCAGGACATGGCTGAAATACTGCCGATGTGACGTTAATTCTTAACTCAGTCACTCCCCTTGCACGGGATTAAGAGAACATATTCGAATTATAATCCGGAAGATGTGAAACGAAGAGATTCGGAGAGAAAAGCTTCGCCACAATGAAAAATTAACTTTTCAGCTGAAAACAGAGACGATATTGATTTCATTTATGAACAAGCGAAGAAAATCAAAACTTGTCTTCGAGAAGGGAACACTTACCTGATGACAAACATACAACTTCTCGATAATACTTTCTCATATTGTATTGAGAAAAATATCGATCCAGTCCGTGCAAACGTTTTAACAGATGATGCAAACGATGTGAATATAATTGACGAATCTTTTACTCGTGATTCTTCATTCTGTAAGTGTGAAAATACGGATTTTAGTGCCTTTGAAAACGCTCTTGAAAAGCTCTGTGATCGACTTTATTCATGATCGACAGTTTGTCATGATCGTGTCCTGCTCAGAAATTGGACATGAAAATGATTGGGCATGTTGCCTATGTTACTTTCGGATGTGAAAATGATCATGTGATAATATGGCCCAGTTCACCCTATCTTGGTGACAAATATTTGGTTATCTATCGCATGTGTCATGGATACTTTATGTCTGGAATGATACCCAATCATCAGTCCGACAGATTTGCGAAAGCAGCTGATATTGGAACTTGGTTCAGCTTACATATCTGACAAGTTTTCAAACTCTAAAGAAGTCGTTTGGGATTTAAGTCGTGAATCATGCGAGGATGCACAATTGTGACCTACCCGAATATGGATATTTTTCGGGTTTGGTTTGTTATTTTACACCCCACTCAGCAATAACACAGCTACATGACGGCGGTCTGTAAATAAACGAGTCTGGACCAGACAATCCAGTGCTTTACATCATGAACATAAATCCACGAAATTGGTTCTTGTTGGTTTGTTGTTTAACGCCACACTCAGCAATTTTCCAGCTAAATGACGGCGGTCTGGACCAGACAATCTAGTGATTGATATCATGAGGAACGATCCACGCAGTTGGTTGGGTGTTTAACGCCGCACTCAGCAATATTCCAGTTATATATGACAGCTGTCTGTAAGTAATCGACTCTGGATCAGACAATCCAGTGCTTTTTACATCATGAGCATCGATCCACGCAATTGGTTGGATGGTTGTTTAACGCCGCACTCAGCAGTATTCCAGCTATATGACGGCGGTTTGGACCAGACAATCTAGTGATTACTATCATGAGCATTGGGACCGATGACATATATGTACCAAGTCAGCCCACTTAGGGTTGGCTGATCCCGTTAGTCGCATTTAACGACATGCATAGTCACCTTTTACGGCAAGTATGGGTTGCTGAAGACCTATTCTACTCCGGAATCTTCACGGGTCTCCAAGAAATTGGGATCGGGGGGGGTGATGGCTGGGGACCGATGACATGCATGAACCAAGTCTGCAAGCCTGACCACCCGATCCCGTTAGTCGCCTTTTACGGCAAGCATGGGTTGACGAAGACCTATTCTACCCCGGATCTTCACGGGTCCTACACACCAGTAGATATCATTGTCCTGGATTTACCAACATCTATTGAGAACGTGTTTTTGTTTGGTAATTAATTCTGTGAAAAGGCACCATGGTATTATGGAAGGTTAAAGTGTAAGCTGTATTTAACATCTCTTCCTAAACATCATTGTTAACTTAATCGGACCGGGTATGGATTGTGTGACGACCACTGGATTTGCCATGATCCAAACTTGAATATGTTCAGACCGCCGTGGTATACACATGTAGCGGGACTGTTGTTGAAAAAAGCTTGAAGAAACCTTCACTCAATCCATCCGTAAATAGTCTGTAAATACTCAGCAATATTTAAGTTTTATTTCGATTTGGTTGGTCGGTTTGTTGTTAAACGCCACACTCTGCAATATTCCAGCTACATGACGGCGGTCTGCAAATCATCGAGTATGGACTAGACAATCCAGTGATTGACAGCATGAGCATTGATCCACAGCATGAGCATTGATCCACGCAATAGCGAGTGCTGCGTTGTCCTGGAATGCTGCAATCGAGGTGGTTTGTCGTTTCCGAGAGAACCCATGCTGCTGAAACGATGGTTGCTTGCTATTCGGAGGAACGACGAATCAAACCAAGGCAAAATGTGGAAACCGTCACCTCAGTGTTGTGTGTCATTCCCACTTCAGACCGTCTGATTTCATTGCTGTAACTAGTTATGGTAAGATATTTGGGTAACTTGTTATGTTTATATTCGTTGGCAGATTTAATTAACGTGCATGCCAATTATATTTGTTATATTTCCTTGCATTGAAATTACGAAGAGGGTTTTACGTGACTCAGGAATGTGTATATAGTATGCAGAAATGTGAAGAATGGACGCAGACAAAATAGAATATGTTCCGTCCCGCGGGACACACTTATTTTCACAGATAGTTTGATTTTGTCATTGAGTTAAATTGAGTAAAGATTCTTAAAACTTCGAAGTGTGTGATTTTTTTCACAATAATTTTAGTTCCCTCCTGTCAGAGTAGGCGAGTAAATTTGAGTATTGGCTAATTCTAATGTAATCACGTTTGTGTGTGTTTGCATGTAAACCTTCGATTATATTTCATTGTTTTTTCAAAACCAAGATAGAAATAATGTGTCATTCTTGCCTTACTATAGTAGCAATTTTTTTGCCAATCAGTGATCATGGTGATGTTAAGGTTTGACCCTCATATATTTCATGCAAGGGCCTTTGAAATCGATTACTGGAGGTCTAGTGCATACCCAGTTAATTAAGGTAAAACCCTGTTAACCACCATACCCGTGAAGATCCGGGGTAGAATAGGTCTTCAGCAACCCATGCTTGCCATAAAAGGCGACTAAGCTTGTCGTAAAAGGCGACTAACGGGATCGGGTGGTCAGGCTCGCTGACTTGGTTGATGTATGTCATCGATCCCAATTGCGTGGATCGATGCTCATGATATTAGTCACTGGATTGTCTGGTTGGTCCTGACTCGATTATTTACAGATCGCCGTCATATAGCTGGAATATTGCTGAGTGCGGCGTTAAACAACAAACAAACAAACCAACCAACCTGTTAACCCCTATTATAATCCTGTTTATGAAGTAGATGTTTGACCATAACCCTTCTTAGTTTTCTTCTTTAATTTGTTGAATGGATGATTACCAGGAATGTCAACACATATTTGACGTTTTTGCCTTTAATGCATCATGTTACAATTTCCTGCAGGTGCTTGTTTTCCACAGAGATGAATCAGCCAACGCACTTGAGGCCGATGGAGGTTTAGGGAAATCCCGCATTGAAAGACGTGAGAGCAAAACGAGGACATTTAAAGAAATGGATACTGATTGTGATATTAAATGTGATATCAGTGAGGTAGCTGGGGAGGAAATAATTGACAATGTTGAGTTTGATGACATGAATACCGACCTAAATATTTGTTCTGCAGATAGTGCAGAGGTTCAATATGAAAGTACATCAGCTCAGACAGACAAATTTCCAATGCTTTCAATACAAAGTATTATGTTTAATGCTGCAGCAATTTTGTTTTATACAGGACTGTCAAACTATACAGACTTCACCTTTTCACTTACAAGTTTGGGTCCGTATGCATATCACCTAAATTATTTGTACAGCAAAGTTGACAGTATGACTATCAGTGTGGACGCCCCAAAACGCCCCATAGCTCAGCAGTCTACCTACTCAACGTATAAAAATGGAAATACTATCAAAATAGTTGTTGGATCCACATCAGGTGGTCTTGTGTCATATGTGTCTCCTGCGTATGGTGGTTCCACAAGTGATCGTCAAATAGTAGAGCGTAGTGGTTTGACAGTGATGTGCGACCCAGGAGATAGTATTATGGCCGTTAAAGGTTTCAACGTACAAGATATTTTTGCACCAAAAGATGTTACCATTAATATGCCAACATTCTTCTCAAAGAAAAACCGTATGTCTGGCAAGAATGTTATGCCTGATAGGAAAATATCAAGCAAAAGAGTTCACATTGAACGTATTGTTGGTCTGGCAAAAACATTCAAAATACTTACTGAACCGCTTAACAGTTCAGAAACCAAATTAGCCACAGAAATAACCACGGTTTGCTTCATGCTTTGTTCTTTCAAAAAGTGCATTGTTCCCTCTACTTGCTAATCATATTGGTTAGCAAATCATTAAAAATATCTTTCATTCCAGTCGGACGTTAGTCAGACGTATAGAGTATGGAGATTTGTTTCTAATTTCTGTTATTTGCGTTTGCTACTTGAATAAAGATAATTGTTGCTAAATATTCATGAGGATAAAGTTAAATGTAACATGTTATCGATTATGTATCATGTTGAGACTAGAATGGGAAACTGTGGTCAAAAAGCAAGTTTGAAGCAAATTTACCATTTGTGCAGCCACAAACAATCATACTCTTTTGTCAAGGTACAAACATAAATGTGTTAGTACCAGAGCTTATGATAATATAATGCTGAACTTCCTGTTCAGTGTGGTGTTAAACCCATCTCACTCACTGAATTTGCTTTAAATTTATGACATCAGTAACATGAATTTAAGAATGTTGACAGTGTTTAGTGCGTACTGTTACAAAGTGGGAGAGACACATTTCTTGTCCGAGCATAATTCGGAAACTGTTTCATATGTTATTATGAAACTTTGCACATGTATCAAACACAAGTTGAACTGGTGCCCTTTCCTGTTTTCCATGGCAGCAATTTGGATTAAACCCAAATACTGGTTGCTTTTATTTCACGAACTTAAAATCTGAATAAGTTGAAGTGTATATTTCTGGATCATATATCCATTATTTTTCAATGAATACATGTTTACTGAGAAACATATTGCAATTTATTGTCCTAAGTTAGGAGGACCATGTTTAAATCTGTTACTTTGTGCATTGTGGCTGTAATGAGGACAAAATTCTAATGTGTCCCATCTTATTGCTGTTGCTTCAGCTCGCTCAGATGTTATAAAAGGCACTCATGACAAGCAAGAAGTCAATGACAATGTTTTTTATCATTCCCTCAAACAGTTCAGCTGCAGATAATAATCACATGACAGTTGTAATTCCTCAGATATAGAGCTGAAGGAGTATGCTTGAAGCAGTGATGATATTTATGAGTATGGACACTGATTTGTGATTATGTATTGCACTGTAGCTTCATCTATATTTAGATCTTCCAACTATTAACTACTGGAGTACTTAACAGATGGTTGCCATCGTCACAAAGTGAGTTAAAAGTTAATGTCACATCAATACTATTTCAGCCATATAGCGACGAGACCAAGTTGATATACACAATTTACTCAAGAATGCAAAGGTATATTTAAAAACAATTTTTCATACACATTTGGACATAACAATAAAATTTATACAGTTTTTAAACACGGGCTATAGGCCACCAGAAACCAAAGCTAGGCCACCTCGCCGGGAATCATGGGGACTTGCGGTTCCTGTGCTTTCTGCACGATACCCCAGCAAGATTTATGTTCATTAACTAAGCCACTGGTGGTTGTGCTCAATACTAGACAGTCAGCTCATTTGCTGAGCTGGCTTAAAAAACTGGTTGAGGATAGTTACATTGATTATGATAGGATTATGTGTCACACGGGGGGGACAGAGCCATCAATAATGTCAGTTGATAATAGCATCACATCAAATTTAAAAACAGGCAATTAATGATTCACATACATATCTAGATTATTTTTTTTTTACAGACCATTTTTTCTTTCAAGTAGTTGATAATGAGGTGCCTGGTCATATAGTACAGTAACAGTAAGTAGTAATTGCGACATCTGAGATTGTATTTATTTAGACTAGTGAATGCATCCATGTATGGGACCAGTGTGTACGTTGTGATATTTAGATTATCCAACTATTAACTACTGGAGTGATTAAGAGATGGTTGCCATCGTCACATAGTACTGTAACAGTATGTACTAAATGTCTTAATAAATATCTGAGATTGTATTTATTTACACAAGTGAATGCATCAATGTATGGGACAAGTGTTCAACCTGGTTTTGTCTGATGCAACAGTTTTCACGTCAACATGCATCTGGTGAATTATCATCCTTAAATGGAGACCTGCAAGTTTTTTCATAACGATTTGTTTGTGAATATAATATGTTCAGCATTAAACATTGAGACTACAATTCTTTCTTTCTTGTTTATAGGGCTGACGACCATTGACACATGAGTATCAGCAGTAACTGAAATTTACCAGGAATACCTGTCATAATCTCTGAAATAGAATTTGTCAAGTAGTGCCTTTTTGAAAAAGGTGTCATAAAATGCCACAAGTATCTCGGGATACAGTAAAATATTTCAAATCCTTCATCGTGTATACAATAAAATTGCACTGTTTTCTACCAGTACAGTAGAGCTGCCCTTGCACTTGAAAGAATTATGGCTTGCTTTTGTCAAGGGTAAGTTTTCCCTCAGATACCTTCAAAACGGGAACAGTTATCTTAGTGATTAGACGGTCTTTAGATGCAAATGGACATTTCACTTCAATGGTAGTATCATCACCGAGAAGTGAAGCTGCGAGAAATGGATGAACATCTGACACAAACATGCCACATGGTGAGGTTTTGCAACCACTTGACTTTTCAAAAGCTTTTATTGCCACCTTTTCATATTTCCTGCCATGTCTAAGTGGTGGACTTTGAATGTCCTCGAAAGGCTTATTCATTGATCTAGCAAGTTTATGAAAATCAGTTTTGTATGTTGCCAAACAAGTTTTCCCAAAATTGGAAGAAGAAATTCTCTTTGTGTGTTCAGTTTTCCATTCCTCGCTCTTTGACTGTGTACGGGTTATTATTTCAAGGTTGGTTTTGTCCATATCTGATATATTCTGGGATCTCAGGTATTGGTCAGCTTAAGATAACTTAAGATAATCATGATTTGCAAGAGGAAACATTTCAGCAACTGGATATGTATTGACACTAGGGTGGTTCAACCAAACATTGCGGTAAAAGTCAGGGTAATTTGGCACTTTGCGATACTGAACTGGTCGTGGGTCAAATTTAACATTCAGTTCACTGTTGCATAAATCAAGGTCAGTCGCCTTAATGGGACTGCCTTAATAGGGTTTACTTTTATGAAATGTTTGCAATCTTTGAGTACATGTTTCTTTAGTTAAAACATCGCCTGTTGTTCAAAACTTGTGCATAGCATGTAATAACACTGCACAAATATGTTTGCAATGTCCTGATGGACCCTGGCCTGCAGCACACTCACACTGCCCCTCCACAACTGAACCATCGTCATCAATTGCAATATCGACTTTGTAAGTCACATGCTTCTTCATTTCAGCACGGCACTCAGACTTCAGGAAACACATTTTACTAGGTTTTGAATAACGAAAAAAAATAAAAAAAACCTACTAGTGTACAGATTTGTTGAACTTGAACCAAGTTTCTTCTGAAAGGGCTGTAAGTAATAATTTATAGCTTCATATGCTAAGAAAGGAAGATGACTGTCACCATTTACATCCCTATTAGTTTCAACTAGGGGCAGTGTCATTTCAAACCCAGCTTCAAGTTCTGTCTCTCTCCCAAAATTGCAGTTTGGGTCATAGCTCTCGAGTCTGAAAAACATTTGAAATAAACAACTGTTAAAGAAAAAACCTGATTGAAAAGAATAACTGTAAAATATATGGACTATTAAATTTTTTGGGAGTACACAAATGTCTTAGTTTCCATTTTGTCAAAAAGTACAATTATTTTAAGAACAGATCCCTGTAACTCCAAAGTCAACAATTCAGTATTTCTGTCAGTAAGGAAGCTTAAGCCATCTCTGCATTGTTATCAGTACTAAAACTTGACTTTTGTTCAGTAATAACATCTTTACTTGCACTACAGTAATTGTATGTAAATTTTTTTGTTAGAAAACAAACAACTTATAATAATACGGATAGTAATATTAACACAAGAATAAGACATTGTGTCACCAAAAAAAATACATGCAGTGAATCAGGATTCTTGATGTTTGCCTTCGACCGGAATCGAACCGAACTCTGTTCAACTACCATTTCAAAGCTTCATTACATCTAATTTTAATATTAGATTTATAAACGCTGTTATGCACATCAAAGTATGGACCCATCATACTTGTGAAGAAATAATAAATGTGTGAACCTTTCACACCTGAGGATGAAATAATAAATGTGTGAACCTTTCACACCTGTGGATGAAATATTAAATGTGTGAACCTTTCACACCTGAGGATGAAATATTAAATGTGTGAACCTTTCACACCTGAGGATGAAATAAATGTTCTGGGTGAAACGATACAGGGAGGTCACATCACAGTACATAAGGTCACATTTTTATGTCAAATTGTGTGGAAACTTCTTGACTAAATATTTCAGAGCAGGTTCAAAAGTAAATTTCTAGTAGTGAATTTGAAATGCTAATTACATCATATTTGCAGTATTTGACTGACACTTGGGTGTCATAAAACAAGTAGTAAGAAACTTAATTTAGCAAGTGTAAAAAAGTACTGTGTATCATGCATGAAAACTTGATGCACCAGTGCACCAATGTATCGTTTCAGCCCTAATAAATGTGTGAACCTTTTAAACTTCTGGCTTTAATAATAGATGTGTGTACCTTTCACACTGAGGAAATAATAAATGTGTGAACCCATCACACTTGCTAAAATGAATAAAAATATATGAAAATCTAAATGGCACTCACTGTAAAGGACGATGAACTTGATAACCCTCAGCCTTTCTTCAGCCATCGGATTGTGCAGAGCTCCAGCAATTTTTAATGTTTTACAAATATTTCAGTACCTACCTCACGCTTTGTTACATCATGTTTTGGCCACAGATGAATCACAATTCCAAATATGTGTATAGAAACGAAGAAAGGGACGGGGGTATTATGATTATTTAAGATACATTTTTTGGGACTCTTCATTTATTGGGGTTTGGGGGAGATGGGAGAAAATGTTACATGTATGGTGTTGGGGTTGGTGAGTTAAACGCGATGCAGTCCTTAGACCGCTTCCAAGATAATAACTCTGCTTAAATTTACTATGTACATGTATATTCGTATCGAAGAACGATGTATTATTGAATAATTGCCCAAATAATTATGGAATCTATAAACCGGAAGGTATCCCAACCGCATGTAAAAGGGTGTCATATTTTGCACACTGCCAGTGAGTCATTAATTCGAAGAATAAATTATTGTGACTGACATTTACCTTCCGTACAAGATCCGTGGTCACCGCTCTCTCCCTTGTCAGTGCATCGCAAAGCGTCCTTAGCAACGGGGAATGTTGTTTACGTGAACGAAAACTGAAGCACTTATGTTGTCGGCATTATCGCGTCGATGCTTACGTTATTTGTTTAGCGATTTCAGTTGTCTAAACTAAACATATGTTCTACCAATGACCATGATACCAATATTGCTCTGTGTAAAGTGACAAAATGGGAAATAATTACTGTTACAATCTTATAAAATAACTGCTCAGTAAGAAAAGCCGAGAAACAGCAATATTAGAAACTTACCGTTCTATCAGATCGATATTTCTTCCTGACACTCCAGCACCTCGTGCTTTGAGCTCAGTCTTCAGTTCGTGCAACTTCCAGCTTCCGTAATTCATGATAGAAATAGGCCTTCAAGTACTACCGGCTGTTTACAGAAAAGCAAGTGGGTCGATGTCGACTGTAGTTTATATATTCCCGCGGATACAACGATGAAATTTGGACCGTGACTACCACAGCGCCGCCAAGTGGGCAAGGGGGCGCAACTCCAGGAATGTTTGCCATTGGGATCGATGACATGTATCAACCAAGTCAGCGAGCCTGACCACCCGATCCCGTTAGTTGCCTTATACGACAAGCATAGTCGCCTTTTACGGCAACCATGGGTTGCTGAAGACTTATTCTACCCCGGAATCTTCACGGGTCTATTTCGAAAACCAGTAATCGTATTAGTATGGGACAAACTAATCCATAACCAACAATCCACCCGTTCGGGGTACAAAGTCATGAAATCAGCTATGGGCGGTATTCATAAAAAAAGTCTAAACTTAAGTTTTTGAAATCTGACTAAGCTACGTCTGAGACTTAAGTTGATATTCATAAATATGCTAAGTCCGAAACTTAGCTAAGTCTCCGAAGAAAAACTAAGTCAGTTTCGTAGTACGTACCCGCGTGATCACTAGGGGGAATCCAAGCTATATTTAAACTTCCGGTGGAACTCCTTAAAAAAAGAAGGTGTGAACGTTCGGTGGGATTTCCCGGTTGCTATTTACGTCAGACGACACACACAGCGAAACTTTGTCCACATTGCCAACGTCATGTCAGAGGCAGATATGAAGAAGAGGAAGCCTAACTGGACGAACGAGGAGGTTGTACTGTTGACGGAACTAGTGAAAGCAAATGTACATGTGTTGGAAGGATAGTTTGGTCCGGGCGTGACATCGGCGAGGCGTGGTAGGTACAGTGACACTTGTCGGTGTACACAAATGTAATATTTACACCAGACATGAGTTTTATAAAGTTATATTTCAGCAGTAAATGCATGATTAGGGGACTTGCAATGTTTTGTGGGGTGGGGGTAGAGAGGGAGCCTAGTGGAGGAAATAATATTTTTTTTAAATCGATTAAATAGAACATGATTTAAATATTAGTATAACAAATCCCACATACACCTATAATAAATCACCTGTCCCTGTAGCCAACTTGCTGATTTTCAGTAACAATATTTTCACTAGTATTTACCACTGCATATAGATCTAATGCAACATTCTACCACTGAGCATGAAATCATCACTTTTGGTGATTGGTCCTCTTATCAGAGGAATTTAAGTCACCTCTGCTATAGCCATAACATATTCTATTACTATCTTAAACTGGGACATTTGTTATTTCCAATTAGAGTTTTTTTTACTGACAGTGCCCTTGCAGCAGTCTTGGGGCTAAATTTGAAATCTTGAAGTGATATCCAAAGTATTAACATCTTAATTGTCGGCTGAATACAATAATGAGAAAAATATTTCATATATATATTGGGGATCAGACTTCTTTTTTAATATACTCAGTAACAAAAGTTTAGCAACACCGTATTGAAATACACAAAGTAAGAAAACTCAACAGAGAAATTGGGTTTTTATTATCTTGACGATTGTGTTGTTCAATGTGACATTCATGAATGTTCGACACAGTTGTGACAGCAATAGGAGAGATTAGGAAAAGTCACTCAAAGGACATGGGGGTTTGTTGACCATTTTCACACATGACTGTTACTATCCCTCAGTAGCGAGTGTGACGCCCACCGGCCTGTTGTACCGCCACACAGCGTTTACGCATTCCTCTAATGAGCTTCCTGATCTCACCAAGAGTGATGGTTGCCCATGCTTGTTGGAGGGCAAGGCCAAGGCCACGAATGTTGTTGACGTTAGGATGGTTCCTTCTTAAACATCTCCCAAGGATATCCCAGGCGTGTTCAATGGGAGCAAGATCTGGAGAACTAGCCGGCCAATCGAGGACGTCAACGTTGTGTTGTTGCAGCAGATTCTGAGTCAGTCGAGCTGTGTTGGGGCGCGCATTGTCTTGCTGGAAGATGTGTCCAGGGTGAGCTCTCATGAACGGTAGAACCACTGGCGTTATCACCTGATCGCAGTACCGTTGGGCAGTCAGAGGTCTGTTTTCCCATCCCAGTGGATTCCTCCCCAAACCATTACACTTCCTCCACCATATCGATCAAGTTGAATGACGTTATTAGGGTCAAATCTCTCTCCACGTCGTCGCCATACGCAGACTCTTCCATCCGTAAACCGAAGGCAGAAGCGGGATTCATCTGTGAATAACACTTGTCTCCATTTTGCGTGTCGCCATCTTTGGTGGATCCGTGTCCAGGCGACACGGTCTTGGATGGGATGTGGCGTTAAGGGGATGTGTCGAAGTGGACGTCGAGCCCGCAAACAGCCAGAATGGAGGCGATTACCGACAAGCTGTGCATGTATACGTGTTCCAGTTGCGCGATGAAGTGCCTGAGCAAGTTCTGGTGCACTGTTTAGTCGATTACGCGTGATGACGTCACAATGTAGCGATCTTCCCTTCGATGTGGTTTTACGGGGTCTACTGCTGCGGGCTCGATCTTTCACAGTCCCAGTCTGTGCAACACATGTCTGTAGACGGGAAATTGTGCTGTAATGCACATTAAAGTGTCTCCCAACTTGTCTCGAGCTCATCCCTGCCCTTAGCATGCCAATGGCTTCATGTCTGGCATTTTCAGGCATTCCTCTCCGTCGACCCATAATTTAAATCGTGTAGCGTCCAGTGTTTTCCTTTCAACAATGAGCCCCACTAACATTTCATTCATGTGACGAGATTCACGGGAGTCCCGATGTGAATAAAATTACGTGCAGTGCACGTGTTAATGAAGATGTCACTAAAAATCAGCGTAACTTGGTGTGTTGGTGCGATATGGTCTCTCCGTGACGTCAGTGCACTAGTCCGTTTCTGATATTTTCATGTTTTCAAATAATGCTCAAGATTTGGGTGTTGCTAAACTTTTGTTACTGAGTATATAATCTCAGTATCCTCACAAAATGTTCGGCCCCCTTAATATTTTAATATTTCCACAATTGTAAGACACTTACTACTTTCCCTTCACCACCCCAATTGTGCACAAATTAAGTCAATTGTTATTTAAACAAATGTGATATGATTATAAATGTAAATGTTCTCATCATAATAACACTAAACAACAGGCTTGTTGAAATTGAAAGGAACATTTATGTGAAAATTACAATTAAAACTTTAATATTTTCTGTTGCAGGGAGATTTATGACATCGCCATGTCCGATCCACATCCTCAACCAGATACAACAGATTCTGGTAAAAAGACTATTGTGGAACATTAATGAGAAATAGTTCATTGCATTTAGAATATTGCATATTCTTTTAAGAGGGTGAGGGATAATTAAGATGATTAAAAACTAAAGATACTTTGCAAAGAATGTACTGCTGATACAAATTGGATTTATTATGAGGAAATGTTGAAAATTAAAATAAAATATCTTATATGGAAAGTTGTTATTGGCAAAGTGCTCCCGGTATCTGAGTGCAGTTACTGGTGGAGCAGTCACTGCTTGAGCTCCATTCTGTCCATCAAGCCTGCCAAGTCCATCATGACCATCAGTGGGTGGAACTTGGATATTTCTGTCCTTGCATATGTTGTGTAGGACAGCACATGCTATTATCACCTAAAATATGAAATCATTAATGATAAATTAACATCATTACACTTAACATTTAGGCTCTTACCTGGCTTCAATTGAACATACAAATATTACTGTAAATAACGAACAAGTTCATACAACCCCATCATTTCCTGATCATCTCCACATGCACCTTAACAATTCTATACTTCAAATATGTATGAATCTTCCCTTATCTGCTCCTAGTCATTACCAATCTACAACTGACCAGTTATTGCCTTTAAGACGTAACTGTACATATAATATTCACTATATATTCACTTGATTTAGATGCAAGTCAATCTGAACAAGTTCATGTCCATGTACAAACTTTAATAGATGATGAGACACTGCATTGTTCTTTTCATATTCTCATTGGCCTTTGTTAACCTAAATTCATGCAACCATGTTTGTAATAATTATGTAACTCAATAAAATCTTGTTGCTTTTTTCAATCATTGCTTTCCTCTCTAGGAATAGTTATCTTATATATTTATTGTCATTTAGCTTTGTTACATTTTTGTTCTGTTGAACTTATTCCTGTGGCAAATAAATAGTGCACACAAATTAACATTTCTTGATCATAATTTTTACCTTACAAGCCTTCTCAGGTTTTAACCTGATTTCCCCATGGAGAACAGGAAATCTGCGTTTGGTTTGACCGATGATATGGCCCTTTCTACTATGCTCCTGGTTCTTTTGTGTGACCTGAAAAAAACATAACATATCAGAGTGTAACCTGTAACATTAATCTTCAACAGCGTTTAAGAAAATTATATTTATCTTTTTATTGATAAATGTCACTTGTTTAAGAAATATATTTGATCATGTGAAAACAATAATTTGCACTTTAGATTATTTAGGAAATTCATACTGGTAATGTTTAAAAAAATATTCCTAATTACCACAAATATTCAGCATGTTTACCAAAACAGCACATGATTACTTGTACATTTAGAACAACTAACATAGACATAATAATAGATGTTACAATAAAAACATATGGTTATGGTGTGAATAATATTCCTTATTTTATTAAGAATGTTTTTGTAAGTGCTTCGATTATCCAGACCAAATATTGCGTTTGTGCTTTATGAAAGAAAGATGGGCAAATATGTAATCGAGGTAAATACAAGGGACATCACTCTTAAGTTGTTGATTACGATCGGCAAAGTAACACTAAACTTTACATACCTGTTGTAGTTTGTTTGTGATCCCGGCAATGGTCTTATGAAAGGGGTCAGTAGCCACTTCTTGCAGGGATAACCACTGTCACCGAGAAGGTGACATCCGATGGGGACAAGATTGCGCTCGAATAGCTGGTAGAGCCCGCTGTTTGTCAACATACGTGAATCGTGTGTCATACCGGCCACCGAGCAACAACGTCAATGACTCTGTCGTCGCTGTCAAAAGTGAACTTCGTATTTATAGTGTGATAATGATGTCGGTATACTGTTGGTGCCTGGATTTGTACGTGGGTACCATCGATCACCCCGAAAACTCCGGGAAAGTTCGCAATTGATAAAAGTTGGTTTGGTGACGCCTAATGTCCTCGAAGCGGACAAACTGTTTTACAATCCTGTCAGATGACAAACTGGTGATGCACTGATTTACAACTCTGGAAATGGTTGGCTCGTTGACACCTTGATTATCTACATTACAAAACTGAAACTTTCCCGTTGCAAAGTACCTTAATGTGATCAGCTTCTTTTGTATCTCGTCAAGTGCGTGGTTATGGTTAGTTGCAGGCTCCACGTCAGTTGCTATTAAATTAGCTACGTACCTAATACCATTTCCATCTAAACGTTATCGCCGTATCAACTCCTCATCGTTGTATTCAACAAGACTTTGTCTTCTTTGATGAAACGAATAGTCCAAGAGATAGGGTATGTTTATTTACCCCGAAAGGTCCATATGGTTTGAATACTTGTAACATTTGCATTATGTCTGGGCTATTCAAAAACATATTTCTTACAAAATACATTTTGACCATTTTGCCAGTAGGGGGCGTTAAAGGCATGACTCAGCACTTTTTCCTGAAGGTGACAGTATGTTTTCAGAGATGATCAGGATATGTATGTGTTACCTATAGTGGTCAAATTCTATGTTAAATCAAATCTTGAAAGATGATGTTTTATTATGAAAACAAAAAACTGACAAATTGTATTTAATTTATATATATTTTTTACAGTCAAAATGGCAATTTGAGTTAATGATTTGTAAACTTCAACTTTTGATTGGATTCATGAAACATATGTTAATTTTGTTAGCATGGGGCATAGCCAGTATAAAACACTGCAAAGGTTATTCATTTTCTGGCAAAAACGTAAACTAGTGCTACTTTTATAATACTCTATAATATTTTAAATACACCAAAGGGAGATAACCCCTCCTTCAAAATTTTCTATTGTAGCTATCATTCGTGAGTAGAATGTAAAATTTGATTCAAGTTCTTAAAACGTCTTTCAAATTTCACCAGTAAGTGGTATATCTCACAATTTTCTTGAATGATATCACTGTTTATCCTGCACACAACAATTTTCAGTATGTCTTTGTTCATGTTCGTCAATGAATGTCTGAGTCACTGCTCTCGTTATCTGTGTCATCATCAGACAGATTAGAAAACTCATCTTCATCCGAGTCATCTGAGGAGAAAGTATCAAGCTTCCTGTGTATTGAGGTTGGCATTTGGTCTCCGCTATACCAGATGACTGAACATGAGCCATCCACCAATTTCCAACCATGTTCATCCGGAGTTGCAATATGAGCGTTCTTCCAGATGGCACATGGATCACAGCCTTTAACGTTATCAAGTGGTCCTGATTTAGAACGAGGTGCATATTTGTCCTTGAAGATACAATATCGGTCTTCGTTGACATCTGAAATGTCACCTTTATTGTACATCATGCAAACAAAGTGCTCGATAATGTTGACAACTTCCTCTGTGATTTCGTCTTGGCTTCCCAAATTAGAAAAAGCTTGTTGAAATGCATCTGATGTCTCCAACATATGTAATGGACGACATTTTCCTTTTCTGGCAAATGCTGCAGTTTAGTCACAACCTGTGAATGCATGGAAAGAAGGAAGAGCCTCGCAGATATCCTTCCCAATAGCTGAAGCTACTGCATTGACATCAATGTAGCGTCTGGTGTTGTTACTACTATTTCCTATGTCCATCCATACATGAGAACCATTCATTCGTTTCAGATGGTGCAGTATAAGGACCATGACGTCTGTATCAGATGCTCTGACTGAAATCCTTGGCGATTCTAGGTCACTGCTGGTACTGCATGCATGAAATATCAATCTTGTATCTGCTTCTTCGTGGCCAGACTGTAGATGGGAAACAAGTGATCTGACAACTTGCCCACTGTAGGCTGTGAAAACATAGCACACACTGTCGATGGCAACATACAGTTCATGTCCTGACAATATTGAATTATATTCATCTTTTGCCCATTCTTCTACAAGAAACGTCAGGAGCGATGATTTGAACGTTGGAGACCTAAATGCTTGATGGAATTCGTTTGGTCTAATCTGGAGAGGACCTGTCACTAAGGCTTCAAATTCAGTCGGACCACACATCTGCCGTTCAGTATCATTAATGGATGGGACCCTTGTATGTGTCACACACAAACTCAACACGTTTGGCCATTCGACAGAGCGCAATAAGCATTGTTTGGGCAATATCCTTGTACCTTAGAGGTACATTCGTGAGAGACTGTACAAAGAACATCCAGTCAACAATGCATACATCAAGAGTGACAGCTTGTGAGTGATCCTCGACCTTCTTTTCAAGACAGTACAGAAGCTTTGATTTGTCAGTCTTGTTGAGAGAGCCGCCAATGTGGGCAAAGCAAAGAGGTACTGGAGTCAAGGGATATTGAAAGACTTCTTGCAGGTTGATGTTTGAGGTTGTAGCTAGGTACAGTAGTCTTCCAAACAGATCACTTGTGCATTTCAGCTCATTTACCTTCTTATCTTTAGCTGTGCATGAAAGTTTCACAGCTTCAGAAGCAAAAGTTTGTACTTTACGTCTGGGAATAGGTTTTTGAAACCGACAAGCATCACTGAAACAGCCATCTTGAAATTGCTTGTACCACTCTTCTCCTTTCTGTAGCACAGAAACAAGATCATTGGCTATTTCATCTCGTACAGCCTTTCCAGAACTGATACAATAGGACCTGCTTCACTGAATGGATTCAAACTATTTTCTGTTGCATTGAGAAGTTTCTCAACATCTTCGGATAATGGATACTCAAACCTTTGAATCCTAGGCGTCTTCATGTAGGGCTGGATGTAAGGTTGTTCTCCTTGGAATGATCTCTTTCTTCCTCCTGCTTTAAAAGATGTATGTGTTGGAACATCTTCAGGTGTAACTGGGGCTGTTGGAATATCCTGGTAACATATACCGACTGTGTCATGAAGTGTCCCAGGACCTGATAGAGTTTCTGTGTTCTCATCATAATTGTCCCATGCTGTGCCAGTGTGAAGTCCAGGTGAATGAAGGAGACCATCTGGAAGTGGTGATTAAGTTTGTGATACAGATGTTGCCATCTCCGTTTCCAACATTTCAGCTATGTGATACCCTACACAGTGTCCAAAATGATTCAAAATCGCAATTACTTTCCTGCTGCCAGTAATACTTTTAAGCCCAGGTGCAAGATTTAGATGTTTACATGGTTTGATAGTTCAATTTGAAGTATTGTAGAGAACGTCATCTGCTGATGACCTGATGCATCTCTCAGCCTTGACACTTGGTGGATCTTTGGGCCTTGGAGAGCCTGTATACAATGTTCTAAAGAATCGCATTAAATCACTGGAGGGTTGGCCATTACCCTTTCCTATAACTTGTGCTGACAAGGGCAATGGTAGATCCTTTGACGCATCTCACATCCTGATTATTTCCTGCCTCAGAATAGAAGCTGCATCCACTACACGTGCAGAATTGGAATTTGCTTGTGCCTCAGCGTACAGGACCGCATCTTCATTTGATAGACTTGAAGAAAAAATTACTTTTCCTTTTCTGTTGGAGGAATTGGTATTCTTTATTTCCTTCTTTTACTTGTTCAGCAATTTAGGTTCCACCTTCTGTGCACTGTATTTAGATTCACTCCCAAGGAATGTCACATATTGTTTATGCAGAGATGTGAGGTATTCAGCACCATTTTTAACAATAATTTCTTGTTCAACATAGAGTGGCAACGTCTTGAAGGCTGTCTCATGTGCATTGTTGGTCAGGTTTTCTTTGCTGTTGTCAGAGTGCTCCATAGATGCTCCATGATGGATGGATATATTTTGTGCTCTTTTGAGGTAAAGCCTACGACAAGAATGGTGATACTGTACTTCCTTCAATATGAAATCTACGTCACAAATCTGAGCAAGTAGTGCTTGGTCACACAGGGTTTCAGCAGCAGATTTTATTTTTTCTTCAGCATCAAAACTATTGCATCTTCCAAGTGTTTCTCTATGATTCGCAACACACTTTGAAACAGCTTTGCAGAAAATGCACACATTTTCAAATACCCCAGAGTAAGTACAAGCAATACCAGGCAATTTTGAACGTAGTAAAACAGATGCATTTCTTTGGTGCTCAGTTTTCTCTTTTTGAATAGCTGTGAAATTTTTGTAGCAGATGATAAGATTACCGCCACAGGTCATATAGACTCAACACGTCCCTACCCAGTTCCCCGATTTGAAAACAATCACGATATTGATGGAGCGAAATAAACGAGTTGGTAGAGAGATGGGTTCGAACTCTCATCTTTAACTTCATGAAATAGTCATCGTAGCCTAACACGCAAATCGATTCCCTATAGAATTGTTTTGATGGATGTAAAAGCTTTCTTTTTAAATCCAATTATATGCTGTTCGCTTCCCCAAACAGTAGTTGTAGTAAAATGTTTATTCAAGTAAACATGTACAATATAAAATCGATGCACATATGACAAAAAGTGTATGGAGTGCGTCCAGCTAGACATTGGCTTATGAGACACTATGTTCAATATAAACAAATTATATATATATATATATATACTCTCCAAAAAAAGAAACTTGACACCGACTTTCAAAATGTAATATAATGCGTTTGTTTCGAAATAGGATGCAGAAACCATAATTGAAACACTGTTTGAAGATCAATGTACACAATGTTCAAAACATTAATCGTGTTGTCAATAACACGCTGTTGGATGTGCTGCCATTCATGCTGAAGTGTATCAAGAAGCACCGGAAGTGTTCTGCGAACCCGTCGATCCAACTCGTCCCACAGATGCTCAATCGGGACAAATCTGGTGACCGGGCTGGCCAAGGTAATGTCTGGATGTTGTTGTGCTGTAAGAAGTCCTGACAAACACGTGCAATATGCGGTCGAGCATTGTCCTGCTGGAACTGTCCGTCATGAACGTTGACGTGAGGAAGAACGTAAGGCTGTTGGATCAAGTCTCTGTAACGCACACCTGTCAATGCACCTGCCACATGCATGAGAGGCGTCCTACCACCGTGATGAATTCTGGCCCATACCATGACACTCCCGCCGCCCAACGGGACACCCTGCTGCACACAGTTGGGGCGTCTGTAGACACGTGCGCGCCCATCAGTACGTCAGAGTAGGAAACGGGACTCGTCAGTACACAGTACATTTCTCCACCTTGCACGTGCCCACTGTTGGCACCAAAGCAGACGGTCCGCCAGATGACGTGGGGTCAATACATGACGTCAAACAGGTCTTCGTGGAAAATGTCCAGCCTTCCTTAGTCTGTTGCGTACCGTTTGATCCGATATTCTGCGTACCCCAGGGATCAGTGTGGTTGTAGACGTGTCTGTGGTAGTGCGGTCTCGGAGGTGTCGGAGCCGGATGTATCGATCTTGTGCTTGGGTTGTCACCCTTGGTCTTCCTGACCTTGGTCTGTCGTCAACTCTGTTGCTGTTGTTGTATCTGGTCCACAGTGCGGAGATTGGCTGTCTGGATACGCCAAAGTGCCTGGCCACTTCTTGCTGAGTTGCTCCAGCTTGTAATCTCCCAATGGCGTTCTTCCGTTGAGCTGCATTCAGTCTTGGCATTCTGTCACCTCCTCTACTGTCGTTATAAGGACTGTATGAACAGCCGTTGATGTGGATTTTTAAACCCATTCAGTAGGGGGGGGGGGGGGGGGGGGGGGGGGGAGGGGGGATCCTGTGCTGCACGTTTTTTAACAGGCGGTTGCGTTTGGATGAAGCTGTCAAATTGATCCCCAAACGCTACGTTTATGTGTTTTGCATGTGTTTTCGCGAATTATAGACACATCATCTTTCTGTTTGACTTATTTGGTTCTCATTTAATGTAATTATTTCAGATATTTGTCAAAAAGTGGTTTTACATCTATGTCAAGTTTCTTTTTTTAAAAAGGATAATATTATTCATATATATATTATATATATATATAATGTGAGAGGAGGAAAATTAAGCTACGGAATCCGAAGACTCACAGGAAACAATAACAAACTTCTCGATTCAACAACGAAAGAAAAAGAAAGGACTGATACAGAGAGGGTTAGTTTAATAATCATGGTGACGACTGTCGTCTCTTAAACATTTTAAAAAGCGCTGCGGCAAGCAATTTTGTAAAACGTTTGAATTCATTAAGTAAACAAACATCTCGCAGGATCGCAACTAGACAGAAGCTAGGAAAATCATTATAACAACAAGATACTTCAACAGCCAGATGACCCTTGAAGAATGGTAGAATAGGTCTTCAACAACTCATACTTGCCGTAGAAGGTGACTATAGTTATAGTTGTCTGAAAAGGCGACTAACGGGATCGGGTGGTCAGGCTCGCTGACTTGGTTGATGCATGTCATCGATCCCAATTGCGCGGATCGATGCTTATGATATCTATCACTGGATTGTCTGGTCCAGACTCGTTTATTTACAGACCGCCGTCATATAGCTGGAATATTGCTGAGTGCGGCGTTTAACAAACCAAACAAACAAAACAAATCTTAATGCCATTGTTAGTAGTTAAGTACCTCGGTATAGAACCACCTCAGGATTATGGAACCACTCAGGATTATGGAACCAAGATGGCGGCACATCCTCTGTGACGTCACTTCCGGTCACGTGACCTGCGCAGTGCATGATGGGACTCTGCGCGTGCGCCTCCAAGATGGCGTCGCTTCCGTTTCCGGTGGCGTGCGCCTCCAAGAGGGCGTCGCTTCCGTGTCCGGTGGCGTGCGCCTCCAAGAGGGCGTCGCTTCCGTGTCCGGAGGCGCGCGCCTCCAAGAGGGCGTCGCTTCCGTGTCCGGAGGCGCGCGCCTCCAAGAGGGCGTCGCTTCCGTGTCCGGTGGCGCGCGCCTCCAGGGGTGGCGGTGGTGGAGGGAGGGAGGGAGGGTGGTGGTGGTGAAGGGAGGGAGGGAGGAAGGAAAGGAGGAGGAGACGGGTTCATGGTGTGGGTGGGTGGGTGGGTGGGAGGGTCGTCAAAGCAAAGGAGGAAAGTTGTCTTTCGGGAGAGATGGGTGGCCCTGAAAAGGGCCGTTTTGATGTTTACATGCATGTGCACGCCAACGTGCAAAGGCACGGGTGGACTTTCATTTGACGTCTGACAGGACACCTACCGGTGTGCGTTAACCGACGCACGTAGGTGTCCTTCAGCACAGTGCCGCAGTACACACATTCGAAAGTCCCATCCCGTGCCCTTGTACCAAGGGCGTACACAGGCAGGCCCCCTTGGCATCTGTCGCATTGCCATGCTGGAGACCATGGTGGTGGTGGTGATGCTTCTTTCCACAGGGGCACAGGTTGTTTCACTGTGGCGATTTCTAAATCCCAGTTTTCAGACTTGATGTTGTTGCTGTTGTTGTTGCTGTTGCTCATGATGATGCTTTCTTTTTAAATCAATTTTACAAGTGACACTGACCCACTCGAATCCACTGTTGTTTTATAGGAGAGGTACTGACATCCTCCCTCCTGGTTGGTTCGCCAGGCCGCAGCTCCGATTGGTTCGTTCCGGGGCCTGGTCAGCACCTCGGTTTTCCAAAACGGACCGACCCCTGTGTTTCTTTTCCATAGGAAATGGATTTTACCATGGGAGAGAAAGCACAACCCCGGTTCGGCCAATCAGAGCCCGCCATGGCCCGAGCGCCGCTTCTGATTGGTCGATAACCCAGGCTTCGGATTGGTCCGATTTCGATCCGGTTTTTTTTCTTCTTGGGTAGCCTTGGTATTTTTTTGAGGTAGACGGTCGTCTGAATGCTAAAGGAAGGTGGACCTTCATAGGTAGACATGAACGTGGGAATGCCTACATGATGTACGTGTGTGTCACTCCCATGCCAATCGGAATGTCAGGCAAAACATGGTGTCCTGTGTGTGTGTGTATTGAGTAGTGTCGTATTGAGATGAATAGAGAAAGATCGATACACCTACGTGACGTTAAGTTTGCACACGTCATGGACTTCGTGTCACGATGTGAACGTCATGTACTTTGTGTGTTGCCATGCAAACGTCGTGCCCTGTGTGTGTGTGTGTGTGTGTGTGTGTGTGTTTTCAAATTGGGGTTGGGGTTGGCAAAGCAAAGGTAGAAAGTTGTCTTTTGGGTGAGATGGGTGGCCCTGAAAAGGGCCGTATGAACAGGAACTTGAACGGGAACTTGAACGGGAACGCAGGACACGGGAAACGTCGTCCTCCTAGGCAACCGGCTCTGCTACGTCATTCGTGTACCTCTGTTTCTCTTCGCAGAGATAGTGTAGTTGTAGTTGCTTCTGGTGTTTCACCAGCCCGGTTAGCTTGAGGTAATCGCAGTCTGGGGACCACTTGTGATGTGCCGCCCAAGGATTGTCGTGGGGTGCCCATTGTCTCAGCCGCACACCACATTGGAAACAGCACACACCATCGGCACCCTGAGTGTAGACAAAGCCCGCATGAGCCATCTCTTCAGCAGTCTGATACATTTGCGTGGGCCACGTCTCAAACGAAGCGAGCCTTCTTTCAAAGCGCAGATAATAGTGCGATGGCGTTTGACTGAGCAGTGACACCGCCTCCTCGGCATGACTCTTACTCCAACATCCACGAGTATCTGTACCCTCCATTCCCACATCTTCGCCACGCGTCGTCGTCGTCGTACCACTCTTCTTTGTTTCAGCCATTCTTGATTTTATCACATCAATTTTACAAGTGACACTGACCCATTCGAATCCACTCTTGTTTTATGGGGGAAGAACCGGATCGAAATGGGCTGCTTCCTGGTTGGTCCAAAACGCAACGCACCGATTGGTTCGTTTCGGGGCCTGGCCTGCACCTCGGTTTTCCAAAACGACCCGACCCCTGTGTTTCTTTTCCATAGGAAATGGATTTTACCATGGGAGAGAAAGCACAACTCGGGTCGGGTGCTGTGTTCTGATTGGTCGAGGCTGTCTTCTGATTGGTCGACAATCCAGGCTTCGGATTGGTCCGATTTCGATCCTGTTTTGGGGAAGGGTTGTCCATCCATCAGACGTTCAGACCCTCTTAGAGTACAGACGTTCATCAGACACACATCGCTATCATGACGAGCAACCAAAGTACGCCCTATCGTTTGGAGAGGAAAGATACCACCCGCTCCAGACGGTTAAGAACTGCTAATCATACCTATCGTTTGACTTTCAACCCAGACTACTTGGACACCGTACCACCGGAACGCGTCCCCCTGGAACTGCCAGCTTTATTTGACAGGGTGATCGATGACTTTTATGAACAGATGTCAGGTCAGAAGGGAGATCGTATTGGTCTAGGTATCGATCATCCCGCTTTGAACACCCCCATACGGATTCCCTTTCGACGTTTTGAAGATCTCCATGGGCCGGATATTTTGCAGGCCGTGGAAAAAGTCCAACAGTCCAACAAAGACCTGAACATCGATGCCACCATGGATGTGACTTTAGTACACGTCGCAGATCCCGACAGGTTAGGATCGGGCAGTGGTGCTCCCCGGGTGAAAAACGTGATTGGACTCGAAGCTTTTTTAACACGCAAAAGGTGCATCGTACGGATCAAGAACGAAGATCAATCCTGTTTGGCACGGGCCCTGGTGGTGGCACAGCATTATGCCCACAAGCCTCACCCTCTGACCCCAGCATGGAAAGCCCAGTTAGTGAGACTGACGAGAACGAATCGCGTCGACGTTCAAGGCCTACGGGCACGGGCCTTGTTTCGACGCCTTGGCCTGCCTGAAGGTCCCTGTCGGGGGCTGGACGACCTCGCACGCGTGGGACGGGCCTTGACCCTCCTGCATTATCAACTGAAAGTCTACAGTCAAGAGGTGGGTCAGAGACTGTTGTACAAGTGTGATGAGGCTCCACCTCACGCCAGGGTGCTGCATTTATACCATCATGATCAGCACTACGATGTCATCACTTCCATGTCCGCTTTTTACGGGTCTGACCATTACTGCGAACGCTGCGACAAACGTTACGACCATCCCGAAAAACATCCCTGCACCAAGGAATACCGCTGTCACCGCTGCTTCTACTCTAGCTATTGCGGACCCCAGGAAGAACTCGGGATCCCTTGCTTGACATGTCAAGGTTGGTTCCCCAATCCAACGTGTTACACCCGACATCTCCAGTCACCGTCAGAGGGAAAACCCAGCGCCTGTCAATCGATTCACAGGTGCCCGAACTGTTTTCAGCTGGTCCGCGTCTTGGAGACCCCCATGGTTCACCACGAGTGCTTCGACGAAGAACATCCCTGCTTGGTGTGCCGAGAACCCATGACCCCAGACCATCGCTGTTACATGACGCCTCTCCGTGAAGAAAACGAGGAGGGGGAGGAGGAGGAGGGGGAGGGGGGAGAGGAAACGGAGAAGGAGGGGGAAGAGGAACAACATCACGTACGAGACGACGTCCAATACGTCTTCTACGATTTTGAATGCATGCAAGACACGGGGGAACACATTCCAAATTTGTGCGTGGTGCAACTAGGATGTGGACGATGCATCAGTGAAGTGAGTAAGAACTTGTGCGAACACTGCCCATGGAGAGAAGAAGGGTATGGTCCCAGCCGTGAGATCGTGTTTCGAGGGCCCACCACGCGACATGATGTGTGTGTGTGGTTGACCACGTTGTGTGAAATACCCAAGAAGAAGCCCAACCCGGAGGAAGAGGAGGGCAGCACACGCAAGGGGACAACAGCCCCCCTGGGGAAAAAAAGAAAACGGGATGGCACCCCCTCAAGAAAGGACGCTGCCAAACGTCAACGGCATGCATCACCCCAGCAGGAGGCGGAGGAGACGGAAGAGGTGGAGGAGGTGGAAGAGGCCATGGAAGTGGAGAAAACAAAGAAGCCAAAGAACAAGAACACCTCCTGCCATACAGTCCCGAAGGAGGATCGCATTTATGTGATGGCCCACAATGCACGATCCTATGATTTACACTTAATCCTGAAGGGCCTGTCCCCCCTCCTGGTGACGCTCCCCACCAAGATTCGACATGGCCAACAAATTTTACAGATGACCCTGGGACGGCTGTGTTTCGAAGACAGCTTAAATTTCATCCCTTACCCCCTGAAAGCCTTTCCCAAGAGCTTTGGGTTGAAAGAAATGAAGAAAGGGTACTTTCCACACTTTTTCAATACGAGAGTCAACCAGACCTACAGAGGTCCCTATCCACCAGCCGTCACGTACGATCCCGATGGCATGTCTCCCGCGGAACGCTCAGCCTTCCTCCAGTGGCATACCCAAAAAGTGCAAGAAGGAGCCTTGTTCGACTTACAAGAAGAACTTTTAGCTTACTGCCAGAGCGATGTGGACATTTTGAGACGGGGATGCGCTGACTTCCGACAGAACGCCATCCACTCGGTGGGCATGGATCCCTTTGTGGAAGTGATGACAGCTGCTGCGTTCACCATGAAATCCTTCCGAAAACACGACCTGAAACCCAATACCATCGCCATTCTTCCACCTCAAGGCTACCAACCCAAGAGAAACTATTCCCAGGCCTGTATGCACTGGCTCCACTCTCTGATGGAAAGGGACCCCCATCTGCACCTCCAGCACGCCAGGAATGGCGGTGAAAAAGAGTTCACCTGTGGAGAGGGCCAACATCGGTACAGCGTGGATGGGTACGATCCAGCGACAGGCACCGTCTACGAATTCCTGGGCTGTTTCTGGCATGGGTGCAACACCTGTCACAAGACCCGACGTGGAGAACCGCATCCCGTCCTGGGCACGTCGTTGGGAGCCCGTTACACCGACACCCACTACCGCTTGAGTCTCTTGAGTCAACACCCTGAGGTGAAACGGGTCGTCGCCCTGTGGGAGCACGAATTTACGAAAATGCAACGAGAGGACTCCGCTCTACGTGCTTTCTTGCAGGGACCCCACTGTCATCACGTCCCCGGGCCGCTCAACCCTCGCGACGCCTTCTATGGAGGACGCACCAATGCCACGCGATTATGCTACGAAGCCCAAGAAGGTGAAACCATCAAGTACATTGATATTTGTTCCCTTTATCCCTACATTTGTAAGACCGGAGCGTTTCCCACGGGACACCCGACCCTTCTCCATCAACCCCCTGTGGACACGTTGTTTGAACTGAAAGGCCTGATCCAATGCCGTGTCCTACCCCCGAAACGACTCTACCATCCGCTACTGCCTTACAGATCGGGCGGCAAACTGCTCTGTCCTTTGTGCCGTACGTGTGCCGATACCCGTTCAGACTCCCCCTGCGAGCACACGGACGAAGAGAGGTCATGGGTGGGGACGTACGCCACCGTAGAACTCCAGGAAGCCGTGAAGAAGTATGACTACCGGGTGCTTCAGATCTACGACGTTTGGCATTTTGACACCTTTGCACAGCATGACCCCGACACCCAGCAAGTGGGACTCTTTGACACTTACATCGATCGACATTTCAAGGAGAAGCTCGAAGCCAGCGGATACCCCGAAGGATGTACGGATCACGACGCTTACATCCAGGAGATCTACGACAAAGAAGGCATTCGGTTGGACAAGGACCGCATCGAAAAAAATCCAGGACGCCGCACGATTGCCAAGATGCAACTGAATTCGCTCTGGGGCAAGTTTGGGCAACGGGTAGACTACAGTCAGAACGTCTATATGAACGATCCTGCACAGTACTTTGCCTTGTGGAGGGATGACCGCAATACCATCGAGGATGTGACCGTTGTCAACGAACACATGGTGGATGTGACCTATACCCAGCGGAAAGAATTCCAAACCCCTCATTCTCATTTCAATGTCGCCATCGCTGCTTGGGTCACCGCCCAAGCACGTCTCAAGCTGTACGAGACCCTTGCCCTGGTGGGCCGCAGGGTCTTGTACTTTGACACGGACAGCGTCATTTACATTCATCGACCCCACGACGCGAATCCAGAGCTGGGTCATTCGTTGGGTGAGTTTACGGATGAACTGGACGGAAACACCATCAAGACGTTTGTGTCAGGAGGTCCCAAAAACTATGGCTATGAGTTAATGAACCCCAGACCCGATGGAACGCGCACGACCTGCAAAGTGCGAGGGTTCACTTTGAATTACCGAAACCAACGCCATCTCAACTTTGACACCATGAAAGGACTGATACTGGGACAACGGTCTGGGAAAGAGGAGGAAGAGAAAATCAGTTTGGATTACCCTCATCAGATCATTCGAAAAGGACCTCGGCACGAAAACGCACTCGTGACCCGCCCCACCCGAAAAGACTATCGTACCGTGTACGACAAGCGACGTGTCGTCTACGACGAAACCACAGGCCTACCTGTAGACACGCTCCCCTTTGGGTACAGAGACGACTTTCTATAATTTTTTTCATGACAAGGGGATCGAAACTGAATCGACATGAACCCCTTACAGAAAAAAAAAACGGATCGAAATCGGACCAATCCGAAGCCTGGGTTGTCGACCAATCAGAGACCGTGCTCGAGCCATGGTGGGCTCTGATTGGTCGAACCGAGGTTGTGCTTTCTCTCTCACGCTACAAGCCTAACCCTATGGAAAAGAAACACAAGGGTCGGTCCAGTTTGGAAAAATGGAGACTCAGACCAGACACCGGAACGGACCAATCAGAAAGCAGGACCTCCGTGGCTTTTAATACGCCCGATGCTCTCCGGTCATCACTTTTCACTGAACGGACCAAGCAACCACATCGCCCCCCTCTGATTGATGTTCCTCACGTTGTGTTGGTTGTTGGCGTTTTATCTGGAAGAAACACGTGTTTGGAGAGAGTACCATCAAGTGTTGACACACCTCCGTGAAGACTTGGAAAGAAACAACAACGAACAGAACATCCGGACAACATCATGTCGAAACGATTGAATGACAAGACACGAAGCGACATGAGTGGCCAAGGAAGCAGTGGAGATGGGAACGGTGACATGACTGCTGAACTGTGGGGTGAAGTGTACGACTTGCTGTGTTTAAAGATGAAGACCGACGACGCGTACGCCAAGTTACGTGCGAAGGGCGACAACCTGATGTGCGAACAGATACGTTCAAAGATGAGGAAGCTGACTGAACCCGAGAAAGGCACATCGAAGAAGACGATAAAGAAGATCCAGAAGAAAAAGACAAGCAAGCCCACAGTCGTTGTGGTCCCCACAGCAGCAGCAACACCCACCACCACCACCACCACAGCAGCAACAGCAACAACGGCTGCAGCGACCACAGACATCGAAACGATGGGGACATCCTTTTTGAAACCTGCAACGCCTGCAAAAAGACGATCACGGAAGAAATTATCTCTGAAGATCTCTCCTCAAGAACAGCTGTAAGTACCCTTGCTCTTCTTTGTCTCAGTCATTCTTGATGTGATTCATATTCATGACCTATTCCTATGATAAATGGACTCTGTCCTATGATTGACAGGACCCCTGATGTCAGTTCAGTCCAGGGCGTGCTAGAACAGTGGTGGGAACAAACCCCTCGGGAGCCCACCTATTCACCGAATGCCCCTGCTGTGACGATGGCGACGGGTGACCGTGAGGATCATGAAGCGCTCAAGCTGGCCACTCTCCCTTCCATGGATCTGGACACGCTCCCCCTGCTTGAGGCTTCTTGGTCACCAACATCCCCGGAAGATGTTCATGTCTACTCCTCAGGTACGCCCCTGGTTTGCGATGATAATGAAGATGACAACGACGTTGACCTGGATCCTTATGGAGAAGCTCAACTCACTCCCCTACAACGCGGATGTCATATTTGCCGACACAACAACATGTTAAGATACATCAGTTGCAACAGCGGGCAAGTGATGTGTCATACCTGTGGTCTGGAGCTCATAGACTGTACTTGTAGTATGTTGACCTATGACCGCATAATGACACATGATGACATGCCTATCACATCTGCTGAGGATCACATCTTATGGTGATCCTCCTCTTCACTCGAAGAACTTGTCAACACGTAAGCTGCAACCGTGATCAAGTGATGTGTCATGTCTGTTTCAGGGAGACCATAGACTGTACGTGTTGAACGGATGGACCTCTCACAGGGTTGAGGGAGGACCACCTCTTATGGGCTTGAAGATGGAAGAGGAAAACGTTGTCGCGTTATTGTTGTTGTTGTTGTAGGGACATGCAAAGCACTCCCTCCTCCATTGACTTTTCGTATTTCCATTGTATCTGGTTGTGATTGGGTTTTTTCATGATTAAACAGTGATTGATTGAACTGACTCTTTGTGTCTTGATTGATCTCAACTCCAATAGAGTGCCGAACCGAGGGTAGAGGTTGAGTTGAGATGTCGTTGACGTTGTCTGTCCGTCTGTCTGTGCATCTGTCATGTCAGTGCACACCCAAGTGTAAAATTAAAATAAAAAATAGATAAAAGAGAAAGGCCATGCTTGAAAGATCAGCTGCCTGGTGTCGGTCATTCCAGTACGCATCGATCCCCACACCCCCTCCCCGTGTACCATGTCATGTCATGGATCGTGTCACGAATCATGCCATGTGTCCGTCAACCCAAACACAGGATGACGTCACGTGATGAGGTGGAGGAGGTGGAGGAGGTGGAGGAGGTGGAGGAGGTGGAAGCTAAGGTCATGACCTTCCGTGGAAGGGAGTAGGGTGGAGAGTTTCATAAAAGCAGGCGAACCCTCAGACCTTCTTTCAGTGAAGTCACCGTCATCATGGAGCAAAGACGTTCTATGAATGCCATGTCATCCTCCCGAGATGTTGTCACCGATTCCGAGTGGGTGTCTGAAAAGGCGAGAGAACAAGAAGCGAGAAAACATTCCCTCTTTAGGGACGACACGTGGCGACTCAGTGACATTCTGGAGGGACCTTTTCCTTCTTACACCCTGTGTCATCCTTCTCATCCTCACTATGATTCATTTCAAGAACGTCTGAGATCTTTTAAAACGTGGCCTAAACAGATGACCCAGACCCCGTATGACATGGCCATGGCTGGCTATTTCTATCCAGGACAAGGTGACTGTGTGACCTGTTATTGCTGCGGTGTGGCACTCCGCCAATGGGAAGCCACAGACCAACCCTGGAAAGAACATCTGAAGCACGCCAAAGTGCCCTGCGAATACTTGTGTGTGTTTTGTCCTGATGGAGAAGTGAACGAAAAATACAGACGTTTGGTGTCCCAAGAAGCACGGAAGAGAAGAGTCGAGTGTCTTGTTCACCCCAAGTGACAACGTTTCTTTTTTCAAAGTGTACAGACGTTCATACCCCCAGTGTTCACAAAAGTCACAGGGACGGCCCCCTCATCCTGTGACTTTTTGTTTTGTGGTGTTGGTTCATGTGAGCGAGGGGATTAAATTTTTTTTAAAAACTCATAGTCGTGTTCTGTGGTCTGTAGGATGAAGAAAAACAAAACAGGATCGAAATGCACACCCCGATAAAAAAAACCGGATCGAAATTGGACCAATCCGAAGCCTGGGTTGTCGACCAATCAGAGACCGTGCTCGGGTCATGCGGGACTCTGATTGGCCGAACCGGGGTTGTGCTTTCTCTCCCATGGTAAAATCCATTTCCTATGGAAAAGAAACACAGGGGTCGGTCCGTTTTGGAAAACCGAGGTGCAGACCAGACCCCGAAACGAACCAATCGGGGGCGCGGCCTGGGGAACCAATCAGGAAGCAGGATGTCAGTACCTCTCCTATAAAAAACAAAACAAGAGCGAAGCCACTCACACACACACACACACTGCATTCTATGAAACCCATCATGCCAGCTCGATACAGTTGTATGAAGTGCCAGACCGACAGTCACAGTTACCTGTACTGCCCTGAAGTGACATGCCTCGAGTGTGGCACTCAAGGTCACCGTCACTATGTCTGTCCGAAGATGAACAGTCAAGAGAAGCAGGAGAATCGGAACCTGGGTCCCTGTTACAACTGTGAAGCCATGGGTCATTTCGCTGCAGATTACCCAGAACCCAGTCGAAAGAAGACTCCCCATCGCCTGGACCACTGTTACAACTGTCAAGCCCTGGGTCATTTCGCTGCAGATTGCCCAGAACCCAGTCGAAAGAAAACGTCAGCAACACCGTCCACGTCGACACCCGTGGCACCCGTGACACCCGTGACACCCGTGACACAAGTGGTTCATCTCATCGAAGACGTGCACGTCGATGTCCTCGACCTAAAAGAATGCCTCGCACAACTCCGGGCGGACATCACACCTCTTGTAGAGAAAAGAAAACGGGCCAGAAGCCTCTCAAGAAAGCACGCTTCAAAGCGCCGACGACACCTTCAGTCCGAGGATGAGATGGAAGTAGAGGATGAAGAAGAGAGATCATCTGAACAAAGTGACTAACGCATGGGGTCATGCTACCCCACTGTTTTTTACCAGTGTCCCATCGTTTGCAGTTTTTCCAGTGTTCCAGTGTTCCAGTGTTCCTGACGTTTCCTGTCGTTTCCAGTTTCCAGTTTCCAGTTTGTTTTCCAACGGCCCTTTTCAGGGCCACCCATCTCTCCCGAAAGACAACTTTCCTCCTTTGCTTTGACGACCCTCCCACCCACCCACCCCCACCATGAACCCGTCTCCTCCCCCTTTCCTTCCTCCCTCCCTCCCTTCACCACCACCACCCTCCCTCCCTCCCTCCCTCCCTCCCTCCACCACCGCCACCCCTGGAGGCGCGCGCCACCGGACACGGAAGCGACGCCCTCTTGGAGGCGCGCGCCTCCGGACACGGAAGCGACGCCCTCTTGGAGGCGCGCGCCTCCGGACACGGAAGCGACGCCCTCTTGGAGGCGCACGCCACCGGACACGGAAGCGACGCCCTCTTGGAGGCGCACGCCACCGGAAACGGAAGCGACGCCATCTTGGAGGCGCACGCGCAGAGTCCCATCATGCACTGCGCAGGTCACGTGACCGGAAGTGACGTCACAGAGGATGTGCCGCCATCTTGGTTCCATAATCCTGAGTGGTTCCATAATCCTGAGGTGGTTCTATACCGAGGTACTTAACTACTATTGTTATTCCTTGTATAGATAAAAACGACAAGATAACAGGTGTTCGCGAAAAGGTAAGCATGCCCTGGTGCACCGGTAAGCAACCGCCACACACAATTTTCATAAAAAAATAAGTGTAAACAAATTGAATTTGGAGCAGACAATCTAGTGATAGCGAGTATGGGCCAGACAATCCAGTGACATAATAATTCGTTTACTGATTTTGTTGAAAATGAAAATAACATCTTTACTTTGAAATTATTACTTCTGATGTGCAGTAATTCTGCTGTTCAAGAGAATGACGTTGTTTATGTACTGACTTACTTTGACGTATTTGAATGTGAGTACATGTACATGCATTATTTGGAGAACTTCAGGGGGATGTGTTATGTGTTGTATGTATTGGATTAATTGTGCTTGTTGTTGAACGCTGCACTCTGCAGTATTCCAACTATATGACGACCACAGGAACTGGATATTGCTCTTTGTTTGGTTTGAATTGTTTGTTGTTTATGTGACGCAGGTCACAATCGCTCAGATTGACAACTGAAAACAACAAAAAATTTGGGTCACATCAGTTTATGTTTCATAAAACATGGCTGACAAAGATACATCATGTTTATGCTTCAAGTTTTCAACTTGGTGTGGCACAACGGATAAAATAGCAACACTCATTAACTATACTAGGCATACAATAAAGTATTATAATACCCGACTAGTTCTTGGTTACTTATATTTTCAATGTCAACATGGAACTAGTTGATAACATTAATATCAACTTTCAAAAAACTATCAAAGATAAATCCATGCATTCATGGTAACCATAACACCAATAAGATGCTAATTTTACATACTGTATTACAACATTGCATAAATCATCAAATACTCTATAAAAGTGAACTAATTATATATTTGGCATATGTTCTGTGTGAAAATAATACCTTAATGAATTATACTCCCATTAGTTTGTTATTACAAATGAAAACTAAGAAATTACACAGATTATATTATGAGTATTGAGTCCAACTGCATTACATAGTGAAGTGTCGTAAAATCAGTGTGTAAACAAGAATTACTTCCCTTTAACTGAGACATGCTATGCAATGACATGGAATGTGGTGTAACTGATATTGGTTCAGCTCAATTATGATGTTTTAATGTAGAAACGTTAACTTTACAATGATTAGGCTATATGCTTGAAGTGTGTTATTACAAAATATACCACGAAAATATGCTAAACGATGTACATGAAAATGTGGGAGGTCACGTGACCTCAAATATGAACGATCAGCGAGGTGTGGACAAATATAGCTTTTTATTCTAACTTTTGCTTGAAAACATTGCCTGAGGAGTGTGTGTACATGTTTGACAGCGATACACATCATATATATATCTGTGTGAGTACTAAAACGACAGGGGCGGTCGGGTAGCCTAGTGGTTAAAGCGTTCGCTCGTCACGCCGAAGACCCGGGTTCTATTCCCGACATGGGTACAATGTGTGAAGCCCATTTCTGGTGTCACCCGCCGTGATATTGCTGGAATATTGCTAAAAGCGTCGTATAACCTCACTCACTCACTCACTTACTCACTAAAACGACAAATTACCTTCACTCTCCTTCCCGACCATGTCGTCCGTGAACACTGACTGGGCGCAGCGTTATCGTTAAGCAAGTAATTATCTAATTACAACATTACCTACATAGCCAAATATGGTTATTTCAACTCTACATGTTCTTATCTACATAATTACATATGTTGTGGTCTTATCTCGACCGTTAATTATCATACATACCTGAAAACAACAAAGAATTTGGGTCACATCAGTTTTTGTTTCATAAAACATGGCTGACAAAAATACATCAGCCAATGATGTTAGCGCATTCAATTTGACAGTGCGCTAAGCGGCACAACTTACAGAGGACTGACAGGTTGATTTCCCTTAGACCGTGGACGAGACACTCAACATGTATTTACTTACACCCTTGAAAACACGGAATATATTACACAGGGGATGCACAATTTACTGAATGCACCTACAATGGGTGAAAAGTACTATATACAACATTTAACGTCGCACTCAGCAATATTCCAGCCGATCCCGTTAGTCGCCTTTTACGGCAAGCATGGGTTGCTGAAGACCTATTCTACCCCGGAATCTTCACGGGTCTTACTCTTTGAAAAAATATAAACCCCCTATACTACATAAAATATGGGTCGTATATTTTTACAAAGAGCAATATCGAGTTCCTGTGATGACGACGACGACGTGCAAGTATGTTGAAGCTAGTGTCATCATTGCTAGTTTACAGTTATTCTCTTGTATACGTTTCTATTAATGTGCCGCTCTCATTTTCGTTTTTTGCGACAAAGTTGTATGTATCAGCATACTTTTGACGTGAAATAATGTTTTAACATGTTGATTGTTTGTTTGTTGTTTAACGCCGCACTCAGCAATATTCCAGCTATATGACGGCGGTCTGTAAATAATCGAGTCTGGATTAGACGATCCAGTGATTAACATCATGAACATCGATCCATGCAATTGGGATGGATGACATGGATCAACCACGTCAGCGAGCGTGACCACCCGATCCCGTCAGTCACCTCTTACGACAAGCTTAGTCGCCTTTTACGGCAAGCATTGGTTGCTGAAGACCTATTCTACCCATGATTTTCACGGGTCGTTTATCATGTGAGATATTTAGAAGTACTATGACATGCTTGAGGTGTAGTTCTCATCCCACCTTCGGATTGTATCAGGGATACATCTCAAGAACCAATACGACCCGTGAAGATTCCGGAGTAGAATAGGTCTTCAGCAACCCATGCTTGCCGTAAAAGGCGACTATGCTTGTCGCACGAGGCGACTAACGGGATCGGGTGGTCAGGCTCGCTGACTTGGTTGATGCATGTCATCGATCCCAATTGCGTGGATGGATGCTCACGATATCCATCACTGGATTGTCTGGTCCAGACTCGATTATTTTCAGAGCGCCGTCATATAGCTGGAATATTGCTGAGTGCGGCGTTAAACAACAAACAAACAAGAACCAATACAAGAACTAGTTTATACAGTGTATAAGAATGGTTACAGTGAAAACAGGGACCATTATTAGTTAATCTATGAATGTCTCGCAGTTATGTGGGCTGAGTATAAGTCGCATGGTTTCAAACAAGACAATTACAATGCTTTATTGTTATCGACACAATTATTCACGGTAAAGTTTTAGCTGTGTAAAGTACATGTACAGACAAAGTATGTTATGAGTCTCCATCTTCCATCACTGAATAGTGACCTTTGTGTAATGGCCATGGCCTACAATACAACTTGAATACCATCTATCTGTCTATCTATCTATCTACTAGGTTTTTTTTAAAGAAAACGAATAGTCCTTGTTAATGTAACAAGGTCGGTATGACAACTTAGACAATATTTGTTCCATGAGTCAACATTATGGAAGAGTGTGTGAGTGAGTTGGGTTCAGCGCCGCTTTTAACAGTATTCCAGTCATATCAGGCGTGTCAGCTTAATGTGGGAGGAAAGCCTGCAGTGATTCAGGCCTCCGACGATTACCACTTCGGTGAAACCCACGAGCACGGTAATGGTCCTGACAAACCTAGAAACATAATCGGGGCGAACCGGGATTCGAACCCACAATCACAGGTTTCTGGCGAGCCCAAGGGACTCAACTCTGCACAGCGAATCGCGGCGCCTTAGACGACTGGGCCACACGTGTCCCCATTATGGAAGATAGTTGATTTCTCCCGGTGTAGACGTTTGTCATGACGCTACTTGTAATTATTGATTAATTTATTTACACTGAAACGTCGGGTATTCATGAAAGGACAATACGTCTATCGGGTTGCCACACCTTAGTGTGTGGCACTAATTAGCCGGAACTGGTAGCCTCAGTAACCTGGTCTGTTTATAAACAAATGCTCATTGATTTTGTGTGACAACACTCTGTGCATGTTAACATCAAAGAACCGCCATGCCACATTGAAGAAGTCAA
Source organism: Haliotis cracherodii (assembly GCF_022045235.1). Lineage (NCBI taxonomy): Eukaryota > Metazoa > Mollusca > Gastropoda > Lepetellida > Haliotidae > Haliotis > Haliotis cracherodii. Next base: position 59,469,777 of record NW_027266319.1, on the reverse strand, counting down.
GATATTGTAAAATAAGGGACTGACAACTTTAAATTCTCGGTGGCTGGGCATGGATTTTTGTTAGAGACATACCGTTTGATATTCTGGGTTGGGTGGGTGGGTTGGCCTGATATTTTGTATGGACAGACATACCGTTTGATATTCTGGGTTTGGTTGGGTGGGTTGGCCATTGATTTTGTATGGACAGACATACCGTTTGATATTCTGGGTTGGGTGGGTGGATTTGCCATTGATTTTGTATGGACAGACATACCGTTTGATATTCTGGGTTGGGTGGGTGGGTTGGCCTGTGATTTTGTATGGACAGACATACCGTTTGATATTCTGGGTTGGGTGGGTGGGTTGGCCATTGATTTTGTATGGACAGACAAAACCGTTTGATATTCTGGGTTGGGTGGGTGGGTTGGCCTGTGATTTTGTATGGACAGACATACCGTTTGATATTCTGGGTTGGGTGGGTGGGTTGGCCATTGATTTTGTATGGACAGACAAAACCGTTTGATATTCTGGGTTGGGTGGGTGGGTTGGCCTGTGATTTTGTATGGACAGACAAAACCGTTTGATATTCTGGGTTGGGTGGGTGGGTTGGCCATTGATTTTGTATGGACAGACATACCGTTTGATATTCTGGGTTGGGTGGGTGGGTTGGCCTGTGATTTTGTATGGACAGACATACCGTTTGATATTCTGGGTTGGGTGGGTGGGTTGGCCATTGATTTTGTATGGACAGACATACCGTTTGATATTCTGGGTTGGATGGGTGGGTTGGCCATTGATTTTGTATGGACACTAGATCTTTATTTCAGCTAAAGTTGCAAATCCAGATATATTTTCTGAATCAAGACTATCAGCCTTAATAAAAACGAATTCAAAAACACCTTGCAACTGTGTTTTTGCGGCCGAGAATTTCTTCTTTCCCCAACAATCTGAAGTATAAATATTTGGTTCCAGCATTTTCTGGGACAATATAGTTTATGATATAATATTGGGTTGTATAATCCCCTGACAGCTGAGAATAAAAATCGAGTGCTCACTGATCCATTATAAATTTACTTAGGCTCATCAACAACTCAGGGCTCTTGTCCCCTCTACACGCAGCCCAGACAGCGAATGGGAACGCTGCCTTGTCAAACCTACCCAGAACTTTTCGAAGAATGTGAAGACTCCCCAACACCACAGCCTTCTGCATTACCCTGGTTGTCAGAAGGGCTGTATTCCTGGTAGCAAACCCGGGTACTCTCCCAATGTCAGTCAACCTAAGGCACCTAGAATAATGGGGAGTCGGACAACTTGGTACTAGGGATGCAAACGTGACCTTTCGAAAGCGAGGTTCGCATATTTGCTATGTTTTTCCTAAAACTTGTCAATCACATTAGTGTCAAAGGGGACAGAAAATTCAATGATATAAATGATTTCAATTTGATTTAATTTATTATTATTATTATTTCCGTAAAAGGTGACTATGCTTGTCGTTAAAGGCGACTAATAGGATCGGGTGGTCAGGCTTGCTGACTTGGTTTGGATGCATGTCATCGATCCCAATTGGGTGGATTCAGAGGACCCAGTGATCATTTCTTTTCCAAAATGCTCAGGTTCCTAGAATATCAAATGGTCACTACTAATGGTCAGTCATAATAAATTTCAGTTTCTAGCTGTTATCACAAACATGAAGTAATTAGATACGGCTATTCATGTTATATGATGGAGTATTATTTACAACCGCGCATTGGTGTAAAGAGGTGAAGGTACACTGGGCGTATTGTAATACAGAACAATGTTTAACATGTGACATTTCAGAGTGCCTTGAAATTCCACACACCCACATTACTGCTTTAGCTCAATTACCAGACTTTTGTATTCCCAGGTATCGTGTTCGTGTCAAACACAATCACATAGTGAATGGCAAATGATGCCGTATTAGCAATTGTAACAAAAGACATAAAACGTTTGGAAAATGTTTCTGAGCATAGTGTTGATCCTCTGCGACATGCCGAAAGAAAGATTTTTTTCAGAACACATTTTTTTCTATTGGCGGTAAAGTAAATCCGGTTTTGATATCACGCTTCTTACGAAAATTTATATTGTTAGAAGACTTGTTTTAAGTTTGCTGAGACTGAAAGAGGAATATACAGCATAACACCAAGGCGACTGAGTAAGTGACACACAGATATGGCTACGATATACATGAGATTTACGATTGTATTCCTTTTATTCAACACGACATTTGGTGTGGAGGAGCTCGATGGTGTGTATAGTCTGGCAGACCCATATTACGTCATGGCATATCTGCAGCTTGTGGACGAGATGCAGAGCTCAAGTGTCCTTCGTTGTGCATCGGAGAGTCTTAGGCAGAGTGTCACCGCCTTTGGCTACCGAAAACAAGACAAGATGTGCCAACTATTCACAGTTGACTATTGGATGACCTTATCTGGGCAGACCACCCCTGGCTTGAAGATCTACCTGAGAGAGCATGGTAGGTTTTACTGAATAACATATACGATGAGGTCATGCATGTCAAAGGTGTTTGCCTCGGGAAGATCCGAGGTAGAATTGGTCTTCAGCAACCAATGCTTGCCGTAAAAGGCGACCATGCTTGTCGTAAGAGGCGACTAACGGGATCGGGTGGTCAGGCTCGCTGATGTGGTTGATCCATGTCATCCATCCCAATTGCGTGGATCGATGTTCATGATATCAACCACTGGATTGTCTGGTCCAGACTCGATGATTTCCATACCGCAGTCACACAGCTGGAATATTGTTGAGAACGGCGTTAAACAACAAACCAACAACAAACCAACAACAACCAACAACCAACAACCAAGGTGTTTACCACGTAGGTGTAATCCAGAAACGTAAGGTCAAAATCAGAGTGAATGTCGAATCCCGTGATCCCAGTGTCCTGGCAAGGGTTAGGGACATAACTCTGTACCTCGAATTGCGGGGCTTTAGACGACAGATATATAAACATGTGCCCCAATTGGTCAGTGAACGTGACAATGAACGTGAAACACTGATTTATCATCAAAACTTGGCTTCCAAGGAGATATCCCTGCAAAATGAAATTGCATCAAAATGCTTTGCAGACCAATGTGGTGTTATCGGTTTCCATGACGTATCAATCAAATGACATCCCTATACTGTCTGTTACTGAAGCTGGTAAGCGGGTACCTATTACATTCAACACAATGCTTGTACTACTGTTTACAAACTGTAAAAGGTGGAAGAATGATTTTAGATTGGTTGGTTTGCTGTGTCATAGCGACTGATTTATGACTACCATTGTCTGCAGTACATTTGACTTCAAGGGCAATTTACCTTGTAGCCATGTCTCCATAACTTAATTGTCATTACGTTTTAGGCGCTAATCCCCGTTGTTAATCCTCACCAACATTTCATTGTATTTTGACTGTCAGTCAGCCTGGACTACCATATCACTTCCCTTTAACTACTGCTTTTTATAGTATGGCATTTATTGCCCTAATTGATCATCCCATGAACTGTGTTTGTTAATCACGCCCATATGTCCAAAGCAACGTCGTTGTCTCTTTGTCTGTCCATTGTTGTTCATTACTATATATGTGCTACCATAACACAGTTACTAGGGTGTTAGTCAGGCTTGGTATTCCGAGTGCTGGCATAGGGACGACCTCGAGCAGGATATGCTGCTCGTGGGAAACGCCCTGAGGTGAGCTGGATATCCGCTCACCTCTTGTACACCTGAGCTGGAAAGTCTGCTCATTGCTGTGTTTGTGTTGTCAGAGCAGGTATTCCGCTCATTGTGCAATTGTTGTTTATTGTTTACATGTTGTGCATAAAGCGTTCCGGGACAGTGATGTCGATTTTGTCCTTTATTCCCCCAAGAGCTAATTCCCCGTCAACACATGCGCGTTGACAACTGGTGTTAGAATCCGGCTGGAGTAACTTTTGAGCTTACTCCCGATCCCGTAACCTCTCTGTATGCCTACCACCCTGAAGAACAATCATCAACTCGAACCATGAAGAAACAAGATTGAAGAAAACAACAGGAATCTCTCCGAATCTCTCAAGATTTCGTTCATACACAGGACCAAGGAAGTATAAACGCCTATCCCACAGAGATCCTGACCACAGCCATCATGATGCAGATCTTACAGAAATCGCCTCACGGGCACCTACAAGATGGACACTGTGTACAAGATATCTCATTGGGAGTTACTAATTTGTGTTTACTTACATGGACTCAATCCAGGATATATGATGTGTGACTGTTGATAAGTGCAACCAGGTATGTTTAATCAAAGCCAGTATATTAATGCCAAAATGTGTCTTTCCAAAATTAATTTTTATATGTGTAATATACTCCAATTCCATGTTTAGTCACGCTAGATCTTTGAAGTTATTGTGTAGGGAATCTTGGAAATGTCTCTAGGCCACGCCAGACATAGATACAGCTAGGGCCAAGACAAACCTAAGCTGTAGGCTCGTAATTTCAAAAATCTAAACGACCAAATTTGTCATTCGTTACACACTGCAAACACGAAAACGTCGTTTTTTTCCGTATATGGTCATTGGACGGAAAAACGACTAAAAATTCATTAAAATTGATTAATTGGTCAGCGTCTAGAAAGTGTCCAGAAAAGGGTCGAGTTTTTCAAGCGTAAAATGGACGGAAAAACGATGCTTTTTGCTCCGCCTTGTACAACTGTTAACGGCCAATCAGATGGCGCTGGTCCCCCGACGCACGTGATGTCCAAGGCTTCCTTTCGGAAGCTTTAGGTTTCGTATTTTTGGCATGCCTTGCTCTAGTATCTGTCGCGCGCAGTGCAGCGAGATTTCTGATAAGCTAGTTTTAGGATATGTTACATGTTAATGGAATTCAGACACGCGCCAAGACGTCAAACCAAACAATGTTACTAAGTTTATTGTGGTAACGGCTATGTACAGTTAGCCCTATCGGATAATGGGTTGTGTTTCATTTGGTTATAACAATAACTAATTTTTTAATGTGAAGTTTACAAGATATACGACTTGGACGCGAGGTCGGTCACATGACGTTCTTCACGTGACTGTATTCTTGAAAAGGCGTAAACACTGACTACTTCCACATTCCTGGGGAAAACCCTTGGAATTCCCTGGTACGAATTCATACAGAAGCGTGGTTGCAAGCCATTTAAGGATACCCTCGCTACAACCCATCCCAGAGAGAAAAAATACGAAAAAAAATCCAAACTGTCGCAGTGACAATTTACAGAAATCTATGAATTTACCTTAGTATCTATTTGACACATCTTCACAATCACCTTTCAATGATCGGCCAATTGATCAGTGATGCCAAAGGCTTGAAATAGCCACAGGTTAATTAACAACTTCGAAAATATCTCCCGTTACGTTTATCGTGTCGGCCATTTTGACGTCTTGTACTTGATGTAAATGTATTACGACGCTCTGTCATTGTAATTGACTTACTGAGGTAATTCTGTAAACGATCTTCTCATCTAATGAGGATATTGTTTGGAATATATGTCTTGTAAACATACTAAAACATATGTTCCTCGCTTTGGGGGGAACTATTTTATTCCGGGGTGGCCCATTAAATCTAGTAGTAAGTCAAGGCACCATGCGTGATCTGTTATTTTATGTGTTTAAATTACGATTTGGGGCGTTAATAAAATACACTGACGCAAGTATATTCTATTCAAATCAATTGGATAATTGAATATGCTTTCTTTTACATATTACATAACATCACTGCACAAAATATGAACAGTTGCAGTAACACACTACGGTAATCGCATTAAACATCATTTTCAACTGTACAGTATTTCAGTATTTCAGTTATATCATGGTGTATCAGACTGATGTGGGATAAAAATCCGAAGTGGTTCAGGTCATCCAATGGGTGTTCGGGAAAAGGTGAGCGTATCCTGCCACACAAGTGGCACCCGTCACAAACACATGCAAGGACAAGTCAATTGTTCACCTGAACAAAGCACGGAAACACATAATGATGCCCGTCCTCAGTTTTACCGAGCATGTAAATTATTTTGTCCGTCAAAAACATGGACGAGTATAAACAATATGTTCATTCACGTAATACATGTCATACATTTGACAAAATGTATTGACTCGGAGCATTATTGTTAATCACAGCGTATGTAGTTGAACTCATCACCCATCCCATTATTGATAACCCTTCTTGAAGATCTATGAAATCAGAAGCTGCAACACTCTATCTTTTAACTGGCATGTCAGACTTCTATTTCATTACTCAGTTTTATTTGCACGGATTACTATGGAAGGGACATTGTCTCGTTGTCGCATTGACGCCTTTACAAAAACAAGCAAAACGTGTCAAAATTAACAAAAGCGCGACAATTGGCCATTTGTCGCATTGTCGCGTGTTCGCACTGTCGCTCTTTGATAATCCTTTTCTTTTTTTTACAAAAGGGCGACGATGCCGTAACGCGACATTTTCAAGGTCAAAATATGTCTCGTTGTCGCATTGTCGCCCCATCACAAATGTGTATAAAAGGCGTAAAGTTCAGTTATTGTTACAGTTAGGAAGTTCAACCTGATAAATGTACGTCTTGAAATGAAAACACAAGTCCGTCCGCGAGTCCATAACGTTTTATTGTGAGCTCTTCTCTAAAAGTGCTTAGTGTTCAACTCCCAGTTCCAAACACGTAGTACCTCCTCAATAATCCACATACCTCCAGTGCAGTTGTCTTCCGGAAGATCTTACTCTTTACCGTATTAGACAACTGACGAGTGCACGCCTGACCTGTGACCTCGTTGCAACCCTCGTGATGTGTTTGCCGAAGGGAGAGGTGTAGGAAATGTGTGCTCCAGCCCCGCGCAGAGCTCGCGACACACTGTATACTGATGTATACAGTATATTGCAGTTGATATACTGTATACTGCATGTGATACTTATTTGCAACTTTCAAGATTCAAGATTCAATTTGCATATATTTCATATACAACAGACCGCCGTCATATATCACTGGAATACTGCTGAGAGCGGCGTTAAAACAAATTGTTTTCATAATGGAGCGCTGCAGTCATTTAAAATAGAACCGTATACATATGTACATGTAGTACCAACTCACTCTATTTGTTTCGAATATTCAGCAGAAAATATATTATTAACCAGGTCTTTGGGAAAAGATATCAGATTTTTATAAGCAGCCACATAGGGATGATAAAGGACCCCTCGCTGATTAGGTTCTTGTTTACTTAAGAGCAGAGTTGGCCATGTTAGATGATATAACCAAAATCCGGGAGCTCCGGCGGGGGGCAAGCTGGTCTTGTTAGTGTATGGTATGAGCTGTGACGTTGACCCAAGAGAATAATGTAAAACATGAGACCAACTCAAGTCTATAATGATTGGGAAAGTCTAGATTTCCACAGCCCTAGCCTGAAACTAAGAATTGTTCTAGGCTCCATTTTAATTGTATTATGTTCATTTTGTAGACATGGATGGACCAACCAGGAAAGAAATTGATGGAATATTAATATCACATGTTACCACTGATCCAGTTAAATTCATCACACAATAATAAATTAGTATTTGACATTACGGCATTTGATTATTAGGGCATGATCATGTACATGTTCACTGTAGTAATGTACACACCGGTCAACTTGATTATAATTTTTATCAAAGTGTAGCGCGGCATCAACGATTACTTTATGATATCCTCACTTGTCATCGATGTATTGACATCGAACAATGGGCGGCAATTCGAAATTCTTGTGGATAGCTTCAATAGGGGACAGCGCCGGTGTCAGTACAATTTTCCTAGTTATATAAGTATCTACAAAATATAATCTGAAGCAGACAAGAACAATATTTTTTTATTAATGCTTACTTTCATGGATAGAATTAAGGCAATCTAGGCTTGCCAAATCGTTCTAGACTTGAGCTGGATTCCTTTTAAATGTATTATTCTGTATGGTCTGGGAGACGAATGGGCGTCGGTATCGCATGGAGAACTGGGACAGCCTTAATCAGTGTAATCGGATATGTTGTGGAGTTTCGGTTTTGGGCTGTTTGCTGAATATATAGAATTGCGAGTTATGTATACTCTGTATTCTTTCGTCATGGTAGCATATATATTTTCTATGTTGCTTTTTGAATTATCCACAAATAATGAGAACTACAATGTAAACCTCTCTCTGGAGATATGTAATAATACTACTGAAGGGCATATCTGAAAAATGGGACTTCTCGACAAATATTTCTTTCTTAAATACTACCCGTTACAGGCATTTTGATCATTATATCATACTTTGTACAGTTTAAAAGTCAAATAATGGCAAATTGTGTATCTTTCTACATTTTGAATTAATTATATTTTCTGAAATAAAACCTTAGCATCAGATAGTGATATACACGAATATGATCTATACTATTATAAATGAATTAACAATTTCGTATTATGAATTAGATAAACAGAAATATGATAGTAAAACAAATTATTTTAATCTATTCTTGTGAATAGGTAACGAGAGATCTAGGCAACGCACTAACGTAGCCATTTATGAAAAATGAACATGCACATTGAATGACCGGGAAGAAAGCATCGCAATAATTAAATTATGAATCAAATTATGTTATAAATATAACAGAATATTTAGAAAATATAAGTTTAATTTCTCATTGTTGGAAGGTGTTTAATAATTATATAGATTTTGTTTGATTGTTTGTTGTTTAACGCCGCACTCAGCAATATACCAGCTATATGACGGTGGTTCGTAAATAATCCAGTCTTGACCAAACAATTTAGTCATTATCATCAAGAGCACCGATCTACGCATTTTGGGATACGATGACATGCATCAACCAAGTCAGCGAGCCAAGTCGCCTTCGTACAAGCATGTGTTGTTGAATTCCTATTCTAACCCGGATCTTCACGGGTATTGTTTTAAATGATAAGGTACAATGAAATTCTGTATATGTCCATAATAAGTGTGTATAAGTAGATGGATAATATGTCCATACACGCCAAGTTAATGGTATATGCATTAATTTAAATGCAAATGATTCAATGATGAGTTCTTTCACAAGTCCATATTTCAAGGCATGTATTTGATATTCATAATAACTCCACAAAAGCTACACAATGGCAACAAAACGGTACCAGCATCACAGATACCAATAATACATGAGATACATATAATTACTTTAAAGTTAAAACATGTATCTAAATAGAAAATTAGAAGGATACACTTCCGACATTTTTCGTATTTTGTTTTCGTTTGGAGAGAGAAGTTGTGTTTGGTATCTGATGGGTGCAAACAGGTGTTCCCTTCCGCCCAGGCCTTGCGGCAATGCTATAGCCCAAAATGAAACAAGCCTTGTTCAACAGGTTCAGACTCAAATTTCTATCCCACTTGGGCTCCTTTTAAATTTAAATATAATTTCTCGGGTCGATATGTGTCAGAAGAAATGAAATATTACAGCACTGGTGAATAGGTTATATGCGCATGTCAGCGTCGATCCTATAATATCCTTTTATGCAAAATACATATATACTGATGAATTAAGGTAGTAATACTACGCAAATATATGTCCAGATGCATACATCAGTATCATCTCGTGATCTTAATTCGTGCTTTGAGCCCTTTTTCTACCGGAGATTCTGGGGTGTTACATCACACCAGAAAGCCAGGTCCAAATTCAAGTCAAAATTTCATGGTCCGTCTTGTATGTTGGAAACCAATATCGCAATATGGCTAAATATTGCTGAACGTGGTATTAACCCGATTACTCACATAATTATTCCATTTTCTACAGTCATCTACGAACACTATCTTTAAGGAGGTATATCTGTATCATCCAAATGTCCATACATATATGTCCACATTTATGTGTATAAAGCAAGTCGTCCTGCACTCTTCCTTAAAAGATAAATGTTAAGCATTTCCTCTGTGTGGATTTATATAATGTAATATCGTTTTAATGTAATGCTGATGCAGTAAACGTACCACAGACCTGATGCTAGAATAACATCTAATTTCTGAAATGAACATATTTTAAAGAAAAAAACAGTTGTTTAAACAATTCTTATAAAACATAAGAACAAGGAGCCAAGAGCCAAATATTGGGCTGTGTTGGACATATTTGTTTCGGGGTCTTATGACAGACAAACCTGATGCCTTTAAGTATAAAGATAAGTAAGTATAGATGTTGTACATATTCAAATATGTTCGTGATTAACCCAACCTTGAAAAATATTGAAAGATGAGTGGTAGCTATTTATGCCATTATTTCAAATTAGAATGAGAGCACATCAGGAAAGCATGGTACTTTAATATACGTATCTTGTTAACCCAATATTCTTTTTTAAGTAAGAGCAGCATGTATATCGAGAGTATAGGTTTGGTGCGTGACTTATCACACAGTACTTTCAGAAAGTGTCCATATTCTGTTTATCGGCAATAAATAACATAAGACGATTCATACGGGTAAATACGATTTACTTCAAAACTAGTATAGATTATTTAAGGTTAGGGGGAAATGTATGTAATTAACAGAACTTTGGCCGGGTTTGAAGGATTTGGGTCCTGGCTTGGGCTTTGTGTTGGACGTGTTGACGGCATTTCCAGGTTTGACGTATCAATGACAAAAATGATGTCAGATGCAATTCTCTGCCTTTTCGGGTGAACAATTGGCTTGCTTTTGGATGTGTTTGTGGCGGGTGCCACTAGTGGATCGGAATGAGCTCGCGTTTTTGCGAGCATCCAATGATATCATTTATTATGATGAATCATGAAACATGCTCCTGATGTTGTCGCAATGGTGCAGTTGGTTTAACAACAAACAAACAAAACATTATATCTTTAAGAATTATGTTAACAATTCCGATGCTAAAAATAATCTCACAATCTCCATATCTCTCTCTCTCTATGAAAACATAATAACTTTTTTTTAATAATCTGAAGGAATAATAATGGCAATACTATCATAATTATCATCATTATTTATGTTACTTATCCTCAAGTGAAGTAGTCCTCCACACTATACATTCAGTGAAGAAGCCCATGAACATATGAACTATGTAACATACATTCATGGAAATTAGATGAACAGTTGAAGTTAGCAAATGATATTATTCGGTCGAACGTCTATCAGCCATCTATTCTATTCATGAAGAACATTTCACGTGGGACCAACAGAGGGAATTATGACTATTGACTTGCTAATTATTTTTTATATTCATGCCAGCTCAAACGATCTATTGGCTTGATTTATTGTTATGGTATCCACAAAATAAGTAGGATCCGATTTTTTCCGTTTTAGTTGAAATAAAACTGAATAATATTTGCTGTTTACATATCAAAGTTTGCCAAATTGTTACAAAATGTTTGCCCACAGCAAGGATACGTATCCCCAACATATTGTGCTAGGCACAGTATCACTGGACTGAGGGAGGGCGGTATTCCTCCTTGTGGGTCACCTGCTTGGCAATATGGGACGGGAAAACTGCAGGGGGTGAGGGCAGTTAAGTTGATGGTACAGACAGATAAGAGAGTTCATTTTACAAATGTGAAACCTCAGTCCACAAAGGAATTAGAAGAGGCGAAAGCTGAAACTTGGTGAGGTTTACAGAACAAAGGCAGTTATTTCTAGTTTCTTACTGACTCTCGAAGATACATTTAATAAAACAATTAATGCGTGTGTGTGTGTGTGTGTGTGTGTGTGTGTGTGTGTGTGTGTGTGTGAGAGAGAGAGAGGTAGAAGAAGATTTGTACACTATAAAAATGGCTACGTATGTAGTTGGGGTAGATATGTTGAATGCCCGGCCAGTATGTCCTTTGAGTCACTACAGTTTCAGTCATTAAAATGCGTAAAACAGTATTTGAGTGAAAGAAAACACTATAAGTTAGTGAAACAAAAAACCTCAGTACAGGCACACCCAGTCCCCCAACCCCAAGTCTGCATGTACCAATACTCATACCTGCCACATCCTCAACCACTTAACTTACTCACACAATCATCTGACAACATGTTCGCCAACCCTCGTATCACAACGCATGCACTCATGCACGCACGCACGCACGCACGCACGCACGCACGCACGCACGCACGCACACACAAACAACTTTCTTCTTTCCCCAGCATTATGTCTACGTCAGCCATCATGGATCCATACGCATGCTTCCATACATAATCCATCCTCCCACCATTCCCCAACATCCATCGAACTATAACTATATCCGCCCTCATGTATCGGTATTCGTGCTTTCATACATACATACATACACCCCCCTACCATTCCCCTACATCCATCGCAGTATAACTATGACTATAACCGCCTTCGTGCATCCGCACTTATGTTCACATTGCATTGCATATGCATCGAATTACAAGTTTAAAATATCGTAAATATTTTACAACATGTACATATTATATATCAGCAAAGAGAGATTATTATAACGCAATAGATTTCATCCGTCAAAACATCACAGAAAAAGGGGCAGCCTGGAATTTTACAATGGCATCTGAATGCACTAAGACGTTCAACTGGTCAGGAGGTGAGAGTTGCGGAAGATTACGGTAAACTTCAGTTACAGATCTCCATTACGAATATCTAAAGTATGAATAAAGATCACAGCTTGCTATGACGTGTACTTCATGCCTGCAGAATTAGCAATGTCCTTAGCTTTAAATTGTATGTCTAAATGCTTATGTAGACAAAGACCCAAATGTATATAGGCATGACCATATTATATTCTACGCAAATATCACCACATTTAAAAACAAAGCTGGTTGAGTCCTTGAAGGGCATTAAGAACTGATACACACAAGGAAAAATATTTATGGATGTCAACGGAGGAACACTGCGTTTCGGAATATATACTTTCTCCTTCATCAGGTGCATATTATTAAATGCTATGAGGCAGAGAACATATATTTGTACCTGTAAGAACAACAAAAGTAAAAGGTAGCAAGGGAAGCCAACAGATAACTGGCATGGCGCTGATTACCCCGCCTCCCGTTTGCCCATTGTCCATTTCCCATTACCAATCATTCATAAGTTAAGTTTTGGCTTTAGTTTGTCCATTGATAATCAACCATCAACGTCTATTATCTCCACCCTAAAAATATGTAGTTTACTGAGAAAGTGGTATCCAAATATAATGTGTGTTACTGTTGACCACTTTCTTAAAGGCATTGTTGGTTCAAAGTTTTTGGTCATAGAAGCCGTGCCATTTTTCTCTTGTCAGAGGAGTACACAAAGTATACGTCATCTGGACTAACATTTTTGGTTCGGTGGCTGGGTTAGATCGCCAACTTTGTGTTCCGGCGATTGGGTGCCTCACTCACAGTGTTGGTTCAAATCCCGGACGGGACTCAACCCAAGAAAGTACGAGAATCTGTACTTTACTCAGAAAGTGTTATCCCAATTATAACATTTGTTGTCAAGAAAACACAATAAAGGTATATTCGGCTTTGGATGGGTAATGATATCACAGACATATACGGATATTGATGATGACTTGGAGGAGCTTTGTAACGCACGTCTTCTCAATTCAGGGATTGGTAAATCAAAATATGTGTGTGCGCGTGTGTGCGTAAAAGTGGGCCTGTTGGATGTTACATAAAACATTCATCTTGAGCGGGATGGTAGTTCGAGTTGGATTAGCATGTTAACTATATGATCTTCTTTAGGCAGAGAATGCCGCGCATGAATGTATTGATGAAATTCCTAGGTACATGGGGCCTTTTCGTCCCCAGGAATACCCACAGTGGAGATTTCAATTGGGATAGGGTGTACACAATGTGTTACCTGGTAGATTGTGTGTCATCGGACCGGACAACGTTGGTCTTTGACTGATTGTGGCGTAAAACACACTTATTCATTTACTTATATCGGAAATTGAATGTTCATCTTAATTGTTATTGTTGAACATGTAATATATTTTTAAAGAAATAAAACAGTGACATAATAACTACAACTATCACTATGTGAGCGCGAGTAGCTTTTTTGGAATGAGATGAATAAGTCTTATAAAGTTGTAAGCTTCTTCACAACCGTGTAACTATGAATTGACTTTATTGGGCAATCAAAAAAGAGATAGGACATAATAAACAAATTTCATACGATTTCACTTGTCCACCATCTTGGATGCAAGGCGAAAACATTTCAGCGCGTTTGAAGCCACTGAGAATGCCCCCTGCAGAGTTGAACGAACATTCTGCGGTGGCGCGGCTGAGTTGACCAGAGGCTATCAGCAGTATTTCCTGTCCAGGTTATTTAGGTCAGTTGTTTGTGTGTGTGCGTGTGTGCGTTTGTGCGTGTTTGCGTGCGTGCGTGCGTGCGTGGGGGGGGGGGGGGGGGGGGGGGCGTGGGGGGTGAGATTGGGGGGATAGATGATAGATATAGCAACAAGTAAGGTCATCTTGAGTGGGAGGGTATTCGCAGATGGATTAGCATATGAACTATGATTCTCTTTAGGCAGAAAATGAGGATCCACGACGTTCGACCTGGTAGAGGTGTGTTATCAAACCTCACAGCATTGGTTTTTTGACTGACTGTAGCGTCAAAACAAACTCATTCATTTACTTGAACTGAATGTTCATCTTAATTGTTATTGATAGTCACGGATAATAATAATAGGATTACCAGAAAAACGGGGTTTTACACACAAGCCAATAAACTTCGCTCATTAACACCAGAGTAAGTCAGTACAAGATTGAAAACTGCCCCATAATTATGTATGACATGCTTGTCGGGTATTGCTACATATATATGTGAAAACAAAGTTATTAAAATGAGGAGCAAAACTGATGAAAGTTAACAATAAACGTGTATACGTGTTATATCGTCACTGCAAAAATAATGATCGTTTGTCTTTAGTATTAACATTCAAATACGTTATATCTGTATTAGCGATATTGTCATTGTTCCACCGGTGAGTCAGCGTTAGCCGTACTATCTCGTAGTATAATTGTATTTCTGAAGACATCACGATACAGTTTTTACGATGCATCACGTCTGCACTAGCGCTTGATAACAGCCTTGTGTTTGGTGTGAGGTGAGGTGAAATTGGGTTTAACGTCGCGTCCAAGATTATTGCACTTATATAGCGACGTGCATGCACGTGTATGTGTGTGTGTGGCTGCTTGTACTAGTCCTGACTGATGCCGATTTATAGTGCTAGCTCACTGAGATACCATGCCGCAGTTTAACATGAATACCCCACTCAGACACAGTATACTGACTCCGAGCCGACCAGTCCTTGTTTGAGCCCCTTAATGCCGAGCGCCAGACAGGGTAACAACAAGTACAATCTTTTAACGTCTTTTTGTATGATGCGGCCCGGGATGGAACCCTGGACCTTCCGCTCTCCGGGCGGACGCTCTACCTCTAGACCACGGAGGCGGTGCTTGTGTTTGGGTGTTTCAGTGGTTTAAATCGCTGCTCTTGATATTGTTGAATAAACTTTGATATTATGAACAATATAATGTTATGTGAGAGGTTGACGTTAGAACGGTAACATACTAGTATATAGGATGACATAAACAGAACAATGAGAAGTTCGTCCAGATTAGTGTATAGGCAACATTTAATAATTAAAATAATTACATTCAACAACTCCCCTTTTAAGTCCATTTTCCTGACTTATAAGTAAATGCAAGAACAATCGGCCGGAATACAATGTATAGTTCTTGTCCACTTCCATATGACTATATAGCATACAATAAGCTATCGGGTCCCGTTTAGATCGGTTTGGGTGGCAGCCTAGATAGCCATAGAATAGTTTCATCTTGGAATCTCCCATATCACTGGGGATACTCTTCAATTTAAATGGAGTTACTCGTTACGATTCCGAATCTTCACGTGTCTGTGTTTATGAACCATTGTCAAATAGTGGTGACATTAAATCTAGGAAACAATACGCGAAATTGCGCATGCACAGAATGGAAAATTTGGTCAAGGCATTAAGTAATCCGCATGCGCAGAACGATTGATTTCAGTACTTCCGCTAAGCGCTTCGAGTGCAGCGTCAAACGCGGGCCTGTAATCTAACACGCGGGGACTGACCAATGAAAACTGAGAAGTAGAAATACCGGTAGACGCTGTTGCTTGATTGACAATGTCAATCAAGAAAGGGAGGAGCTTAACGCTATCGTCCTCTCCCAGTAAATTCCGATGTCAAATAACGACGTTATTTGGACGGAAAAACGATGGTTTGAAAACGTCCAAATAACGTCGTTTTTCCGTCCAATGACCATATACGGGAAAAAACGACGTTTTCGTGTTTGCAGTGACAAGTTTTTAATGTGCACAGTTTGGTACAAAATTGAAAGTATTGTCTTGGACTTTGAATTCAGATTAGGGATTTTCTTGGGTTATCCACCCACACACATGTATATTGTATGTCAGTATTAAGTAATTAACAGCACAGCGGTATTCAGCATTTCAGAATTTTGATGTCGGAATTAAGGATTATTATTTTCCTTGGGCATAGCACCCATAACATATGGGCAAGCTCCGTTAAAGACACGGGAAGAGCACCCATTGTACTTAAAAGGGCAAACGTACCCACAAGTAACGTTTGAGTCGCGCGGTAAAGTTAGACTCCTGGTTTCAAATTTCTTTATGTGAAATATTTGCTGAGATGTTTAATTTGTACTTTTTATGACATTACTCATTATCATTATTCAGTACTGAGTCGCACCGCCAAACCAGACTCCTGAATTCAAAGAACCTCAATAATATATTTATTGAATCTGTCCAAAGCGGTAATTAAGTCGTAGTGAATTTGCACATTACAAAGATCACTTTCAAACTGCACTTAATCAAATTGGCTAGATGACCACTTTCATACCGTCATTGCATAGGTATATTTGTTGCACAAGAATTTCAACGATATCATGAATTCATCTAACTGATTTTGTTCACATTTTGCACTATTGTTTCCGTTGGTGAAAAAGTTCACACATATCAATTTGGACTTGTCAAAGCTTGGGGTCCAAGCTTCACGGAACGGAGGGAAGTTGTCATAGCGACTGATTTATGACTACCATTGTCTGCAGTACATTTGACTTCAAGGGCAATTTACCTTGTAGCCATGTCTCCATAACTTAATTGTCATTACGTTTTAGGCGCTAATCCCCGTTGTTAATCCTCACCAACATTTCATTGTATTTTGACTGTCAGTCAGCCTGGACTACCATATCACTTCCCTTTAACTACTGCTTTTTATAGTATGGCATTTATTGCCCTAATTGATCATCCCATGAACTGTGTTTGTTAATCACGCCCATATGTCCAAAGCAACGTCGTTGTCTCTTTGTCTGTCCATTGTTGTTCATTACTATATATGTGCTACCATAACACAGTTACTAGGGTGTTAGTCAGGCTTGGTATTCCGAGTGCTGGCATAGGGACGACCTCGAGCAGGATATGCTGCTCGTGGGAAACGCCCTGAGGTGAGCTGGAGATCCGCTCACCTCTTGTACGCCTGAGCTGGAAAGTCTGCTCATTGCTGTGTTTGTGTTGTCAGAGCAGGTATTCCGCTCATTGTGCAATTGTTGTTTATTGTTTACATGTTGTGCTTAAAGCGTTCCGGGACAGTGATGTCGATTTTGTCCTTTATTCCCCCAAGAGCTAATTCCCCGTCAACACATGCGCGTTGACAGCTGTTTAACGCCGCACTCCGCAATATTCCAGCTATATGGCGGCGGTCTGTAAATAATCGAGTCTGGACCAGACAATCCAGTGATTAATATCATCGACATCGATCCACGCAATTGGGAACGATGACATGTATCAACCAAGTCAGCGATCCTGACCACCCGATCACGTTAGTCGCCTTTTACGACAGGCATAGACTTTGGATGATAAATCGAATCTCACCCTCGTGTCTTTTGATATTAAATATACGAACACTCGTTGATATCCATTTAAACGCCTCGCAAGCTTCGCAGTATCGCAAGCCTTTATTGACTCATGTTCATACATTTAATATATCGGTTGAGATTCTCTGTGTAAAAGAACATTTCAATATTTGTTGTTACCTTAATTTTTGTTTCAAGAAACGATATTGAACAGGAAACCATAATAAACCCATGTACGATTGCAGAGTAAGACAATGGGAACAATGTGTATACATGGGGACGATTGCTCAGTTCATCTTAACTTGCCATTTGTCAGCTGATAAGAAATGCGAACAAAGGCGTTTCAGGATGTTTCTTAAATTAAACTGTACCCAATGATACAAATCGTGTACTTAACCTGTGTGTTAACTTGTCTGAATCTGAATAGTAATATTATTGTGATTTGCGCACAATAAATATCGTGTATTATATTTCATTAAAGTCCAAACATAATAAAGAACGATACAAAAACAGTTCAATCTAACTCATCGTTTGCACAAAGTAGGTGTGAGTGATTATGGTGTTATCTTATGAATTTTAGGGACATTGCACCCTACCAATATATTATGCACTTTTAAAGTGCAACTGTTTGCCCACAATCCTACTTCTGGTCCTTGTTCTGCCTCTGCAGCTGACGACTGTCTTCCTGAGCCATGCAGCTTCTGTATGTTGGTCCTGAATCCGCGCGTCCCCTGGACCTCCGCCTCGGCTTCGTGTGACGACTTAGCGTATGGCTTGCTGGAACTTAACTCAGACTGGATCCGCCATTGTGTGATAGTGCATCTCCAGCATCTTCGTGAGTTGTGTGATACTCAATATGTAGCATCTACTTGAGTTGTGTGATACCCAATAAGTAGCATGTACTTGAGTTGTGTGATACCCAATATGTAGCATCTACTTGAGTTGTGTGATACCCAATATGTAGCATCTACTTGAGTGGTGTGATATTCAAAATGTAGCATCTATTTGAGTTGTGTGATACCCAATATGTAGCATCTACTTGAGTTGTGTGATACTCAGTATGTAGCAACTACTTGAGTTGTGTGATACCCAATATGTAGCATCTACTTGAGTTGTGTGATACCCAATATGTAGCATGTACTTGAGTTGTGTGATACCCAATATGTAGCATCTACTTGAGTTGTGTGATACCCAATATGTAGCATGTACTTGAGTTGTGTGATACCCAATATGTAGCATCTACTTGAGTTGTGTGATACCCAATATGTAGCATCTACTTGAGTTGTGTGATACTTAATATGTAGCAACTACTTGAGTTGTGTGATACTCAATATGTAGCAACTACTTGAGTTGTGTGATACCCAATATGTAGCATCTACTTGAGTTGTGTGATACCCAATATGTAGCATCTACTTGAGTTGTGTGATACCCAATATGTAGCATTTTCGTGAGTTGTGTGATACTCAATATGTAGCAACTACTTGGGTTGTGTGATACCCAATAAGTAGCACCTACTTGAGTTGTGTGATACCCAATATGTAGCATTTTCGTGAGTTGTGTGATACTTAATATGTAGCATCTACTTGAGTTGTGTGATACCCAATATGTAGCATTTACTTGAGTTGTGTGATACCCAATATGTAGCATCTACTTGAGTTGTGTGATACCCAATATGTAGCATCTACTTGAGTTGTGTGATACTCAGTATGTAGCAACTACTTGAGTTGTGTGATACCCAATATGTAGCATCTACTTGAGTTGTGTGATACCCAATATGTAGCATGTACTTGAGTTGTGTGATACCCAATATGTAGCATGTACTTGAGTTGTGTGATACCCAATATGTAGCATCTACTTGAGTTGTGTGATACCCAATATGTAGCATGTACTTGAGTTGTGTGATACCCAATATGTAGCATCTACTTGAGTTGTGTGATACTTAATATGTAGCAACTACTTGAGTTGTGTGATACTCAATATGTAGCAACTACTTGAGTTGTGTGATACCCAATATGTAGCATCTACTTGAGTTGTGTGATACCCAATATGTAGCATCTACTTGAGTTGTGTGATACCCAATATGTAGCATTTTCGTGAGTTGTGTGATACCCAATATGTAGCAACTACTTGGGTTGTGTGATACCCAATAAGTAGCACCTACTTGAGTTGTGTGATACCCAATATGTAGCATTTTCGTGAGTTGTGTGATACTTAATATGTAGCATCTACTTGAGTTGTGTGATACCCAATATGTAGCATTTACTTGAGTTGTGTGATACCCAATATGTAGCATCTACTTGAGTTGTGTGATACCCAATATGTAGCATCTACTTGAGTTGTGTGATACCCAATATGTAGCATCTACTTGAGTTGTGTGATACTTAATATGTAGCAACTACTTGAGTTGTGTGATACCCAATATGTAGCATCTACTTGAGTGGTGTGATACCCAATATGTAGCATCTCCGTGAGTTGTGTGATACCCAATATGTAGCATCTACTTGAGTTGTGTAATACCCAATATGTAGCATGTACGGCAGCTGTGTCATAGTGCAGGAGTGAAGTGAGTTGCTTGATACTCAATATTTAGCATCTGCGTGAGGTGCTTGATAGTCGTCTAACAGAGTAAGTTACAATAAAAAAATTAAAGTCTCTCATTTGAGAAAAGTGAAAATGTGAGAGACAAATAACTTCCTCCGAAATTGCAGCGAATAATGAGTTAATGATACCACGTTTTGTTCAACCAGGGAGACCAACGCTTAAGTCCTACTGGATTGGTAACAACCTCCCAGCTCAGGCAAGCGAGTGGTTCAGTGATGTCACTGGTCAAGGCCAAGCCTCAGGAAGTGGATCAGGGGGCGGTGTTTCTCCAGAGGCGTGTTTGTTGCTGAGGCCGCGAGCCAACTACTCTGTGTATTCTGTTGACTGCTCGGAGAAACACTCTGTTCTTTGTTTTTACTCGCCCAATTACTCGTCGAATTACTACATATCTCTTGGTTAAAGATACAGTTGCGTTTCCACACCAAATAAGGCTGGAATAATTAGCTTTTTTAAAAATACCAGACCATTGAAGTTTAGTTAAACACGTATGTATCTGGACACAATTATCATATCAGAGCACATGTAATTCTGGCCTGAATTAAAATTGTGTGGATGTCAATGCATGCTTATGCTTTTGTACGTGTATGGCAAATGATTGTCCCCCTTATGGTTCACCCGACATGGGTACAATGTGTGAAGCCCATTTATTGTGTCCCCGGCCGTGAAAGTGCTAGAATATTCCTAAATGCGGCGTTCAATCAACACACACACACACACACACACACACACACCACCACCACCACCACCACGACCACACACACACACACACACACACACACACACACACACACACACACCACCACCACCACCACCACCACCACCACCACCACCACCACCACCACACACACACACACTTGTAAACATCTGCTCGTGACACAGTAAGAATCGTACAATCGACTCGAAATTTCATGTGGCTGTGGAAAGAGTTTTGTCACTTGTTGCGTATGCACGTTCAATATATGACTGGTCACAAAAATGATTTTGTTCAAAACATTTATAACAATTTAATGACCCTACTTTTTCTCTTTTTCTTATTGAATTCAGGCGAAGGTAAACGGCATGTCACATGATTAATATCACAGTACATTGATGTGCGCAACAATAAACAGCGTATTGATCGGTAACAGTTCTTCGGAAAATTTCCATGAGTGTGACTTTCCGTAAGTTTAAAAGGTCCATACCCTGCTTTACAAATTTCAAATTCTGGCGTAGTGAAGTGTGCTTCTGGTATGGACTAACATTTGAAAACATGAACAATACTCTCTCGTCGATACGGTGCGCTCTTTCCGTTTGTAGTCCTATCATCCATTAGCAAAAGTTTGCAAAGCGTTTGACTCACGTTCCATTTGTTTTGTTTTTTGTTTGCTATGGTGACGGCTTTATTGACAGTTCCCTTGAGTGTAAATGTCCCAGATCTGTGACTTCCAGTAACATCTGTAGCATTGTCTTCAGCTTCCACACTTGTAAATAGCGTCTTCATCTTACGACTGATGGATTCTTAAATAAATGAATGATGCGATATTAATGTATTAACGAATATAAATTATTAATTTTAATAAAATGCTGTACTTCGGTCCAATATGGTACAAGAAAAAATGCTTTATACAGAAATCGTGATTATACCCGAGAATACACACATTGTACACTTTTTTATGGAAAATATTTCAACATTAGCCTATTGATGTTAACAACAAAAAGACTATCCAATACATGTTGAATTAGCGTTGACTGGTGGATCTGAAGAAGAGGTAGCGGACACTTGTCAACCTGTGTTAGTCCCTGGACTGTCTCATAGAGAGAATTACACATAAATTACATGCTACATACATATAATCCCATGTGAAGACTACTATACAAACCACCTATCAAATTCGACCAAGAAGGGAAACGCAGTTGCTGCTTTTGGTCACATTTGGTTTCCATTCCACAAAGAAATCGATAAATAGTTGCTACGACTGTCTGTACCCCCATCCATTAACATTTACAAGAGTCGAAGCGGTAAGATTGAACGCTAGTGTTGGGCCCATCGATTCAACAGGGCAAACAAACACAATGCAGCTTAACCTTCAGACATGTCATTTCCAATATGTACTGAATGCTTATGGTTTAATGTTTAATTTTAATCATACAACAAGCAACAATGGCTTTGCAAATGTAGTCATGACAGATTTTCAACAATAACCATGCAAAGATTAAACGGACACTTTGGAGACTAAAACTGTTATTTATTTTTACTCAAGTAATATCAATATGCCTTTGATGCACAGTGAGCGATACACATATGCGAATACAAGTTTTTTAACAGTGTTGCAAAACTTCAGTGATCAGATGTTCTGTTTGTCAGACGGAAGCATCTCAACACCAAGCATATAATTTCCGGCCGAGTAGCAGGGGAAATGGCCGAACGATGACGAAAGAGAAGATGGACTCCCAACATCTCGAATCTGTGAAGTCACTATTAATTGAACAATCCAATGTTGGGCTTACATAAACCATTAGCAGCTATATGCCCAAGTAACAAGTGTTATCTCGTAGTGCCGGTTTTTGGCAGAGATATTGTATGTCCGTCATGCAAGTGTAGTCGACAAAACAAGCCAGACCTGTGCCAGACACGCGGAGGCTGAGGCAGTTCTCCCTATTGAGGTTGTTCGGATCTCCCATACACCACTGACTTATCGAGGAACCATCGTTCCATCTCCAGATACCTTCCTCTTCAATGTCAGTTGAGCCAACCCTGAAAAATCCTGTTGGCGACTGGCCTGAAATAGTAATATGCACCCAAACATAATTTAATACTACAGCCATGTACACATATACTATTACTAAAACTCACCATTACTCACAAAGAAACCTTATTTTCCACCTGGCAAACTATTTATATCCTGTTTTTTGTTAATTTTCGGTCCGGGTAGTATTTTCCAAATGAATACAATTTCAAGAAGCTAACAGAGGTTATCTGGACTTCGTATTTGTTCTTAATTTGTCGTTGTCTACGTAATATTGTATGCATTGGTATGAGTGAGAGAATGCTGTCACGCTACGCTCCAGCCATTGTTGTTAAACGCCGCACTCAGGGAAATTCCAGCTATATGGAGGAAGTCATGTTTTGGCAAAGCATTCCAAAGGTTGAAAGCATGAGCAACGATCAATCCCATCGGAGCACGGTGACTGTTTCCATGTCACACGCTGTAACCATCATTTGGTTTGTGTGACAAGCATCGAGCACAAAGGACATATGTGCCAAGTGATTACACAGAAGTCGTCGGTAGGTAATACATTAATTCTTTTACGTCGATTGTTTAGGAGCCACCTGCGTTGTGTAGTGGCAGGACGATCCCCTGGCTGCATCATGCCAAAAGACGTTAAAATATAATTGTATGTATACTTGTCACCCTGTTTGTCACTCGGCATTAAAGGGATAAAACTAGACACTTTTTATTCCGAATTAATTGAACCTTAAAAAATACAAGCAGGTAACAAAATCGTATGTCATTACTTTCAAAACACCCTGAGACATTTGCCGAGCTCTTTGTAATTGTGCTTTAATTGCTATAGGTTTGGAAACAAAGGCGCAACTCTACTGTGAAAGATAGTAGTCCATGTGATACCATAGATCACACTGATATGCAACATTGTTACACATATACAAATGGTTGATTCAATCCATCACACTGGTATGTTAATTTTTGCAAATGTTTTCGTAATTACGGTCATGTTTGATTAATAAACTATGGTCGACTGTGTCGATCTTGCAGCTGTCTTATTTATGATCAAGACTGACGTTTAAGCTTAGCAATTTGGTGGTGACAGTGTTTTCAAATTAGTCTATTAGTCAAATTAGTAAAATTTCTATTGGAACTTCTTCAAATTAAGAAGATTCATTACTCTCGAATTGACAACCACTGTAATAAGACATGTACCTACCATTATTAAACATGTGTCTGACGATTTCTTGAAACATCCTGCCAGGCGTCATCTGAGCCAGCACTGCTCCTTCTGTAGCGCATGCGTCTGAGGCTAAGGTGTAATCACTGGCTGTACTGGACAGTTTCACACACGTCCCATCGATGAAGGTGTAGTCAGGTGGGCACCTCTCTGCAGGTTGGAACAACACACCGAAATATAGGTGAAATCAAATTTCCATATGATAATGTAATGATATCCCTTTACTGATATCATCGATTTACAACGAGTGAGAGAATGTGCCATAGATATTCGTGTCTAGACCAGACAAAACAGTGGTTGACATTACAAACAATGTACCTAGATATATAAAGGTCAACACAGAGAATATCAGTCTCGAATATGTGCCGAAAATGATCCCATTGGACGTGAAAGGGAAACTAGCGTTATTACGGACTGCGATTCTGAAAGTGAATTGCTGGACCACTGAGTCACCATTGAAAAATGGATTAACACGCATATACTCACTGATCATTGTATATGATTCCATTCCCTCATCCCTGAGGGACTCTGCTTGGGGACCGACAGTGTCAGACATCATGTGACACGTTTCAGTCGCCTCATTGAAGGAAACAGAACTGCACTCCGGCTCTCCGGCACATGTTTTAGCACATTGAATGAGGCTTGTAGAGGAGAGTGTTTTGTACGAGGCTGTAGCGTTGCCTTTGATTGAGTCCTGTTTAAACTTAAAGACCTTACAGTTGACTGCATTAAGAAAATCCCACTGTGTAATTAACATGCACGCTATGAGGGGATAATATAACGACTGCATCTTGGTTGTATTGCCAATAACGCACAACTGACTTCTGAAGCTCCTGTTCTTGGTTATCACCTTTCGATAACAATAGTTGGAATTGATACGCTAACGTCACCCCTGAACGTGTCAAGTGCTTAATAAATAACGGACGATTGGCGATAATGTATATTCGACTCATAATCAATTAACCACAGTTATTCTTATGATATGACTTCTTCTTAACGCGCATGTTGACGGGGTATTAGCTCTTGGGGGGAGAACATCGACATCACTGTCCCGGAACGTTTTATGCACAATATATAAACAAGCGTATAGTTGACAAAGTCATCTATATCCCCCGCCCATTTTAACATGTTATGGTCCCAAACCAGGTAACTGACCCAACATTTTTCTTAGCCGATGTCAAAACAGCTGCAATGTAAATTCTAAAATAACATTTCTAAAACGCCTTAATATTAAATGGCACTAGTTCAGTATGCGCTTTATATATAGACAGGCAATGTATGGCAAGGAAATATTTAAACGAACAGCACCCTTATAGAACCTAAGTCCAACTTGTTGCAATGGAAACGTAAAAAATAAAAATTTATAAAATTCCTAAATAGCAAAAGGCACCAGTTCAGCATGAGTCTGATAGACATGCAAAGTTTCGTTGAGAAATATTTAACGGTTTCTGAGTAATGCTCCGGAACCGATTTCGGGACGCACACACGCACAAACACACACACACATGGACGGAACCCATTTCTGTATCCCCCGCCAACTTCGTTCAGGCGGGGGATAATAAACAACAAATACACAATGAGCGGAATACCTGCTCTGACAACACAAACAGGGGCGATGAGCGGATAAGCGGACAACCATTCAACTGTTTACACCTACTGTAATTGCTGTGCAGTAATTTGAATTAATTTGTAAACTGAGGGACTTCGTAATACATTTGTTGATTTTATACAACTAGTTCCTTTACATGCATATTTCGGGGTTAACATATTGTTTCAATTTGGAAATTGACATGATCAGATATTGGGGGCTCGTCCGGGATAGAAATCAAATATATCACAAATTATTTGTCAAAATTATTGGATAAACATTTGAGCGCCTAATATTGTGTGAAGCCAACAATCACTATGGTTTTAAGTGCAGAGAAATTTGCTAGCAAACCTTCAACGGAACAAGTCTCTATGCCCTAAACTGGTCGAATTGGCCAGATAATACAAACTTGATATCAAATCAGGTATGTTTTAGGCTTATGTCAAGAATTTTTATAAGAAATTATAATTGAAAGAGAAAAATTTACTTTCGAAATCTGGCTTAAAGAAATTAAGGCAGAGAAGAAAAAGTAGAAAGAAATTTTCAGCTTTAAATAAATGAAGCTGAGACAAAAAAAAAAGAGGGGAAAATTGAGATTGGAAGCTGATAAAGAAATTAGGCTAAAGCAACTTGAATTATGGAATGATCTCCCTCACAGTACCTCCACAGTAGATAAACTGTTTTATAATTTCCAAACAGATTAGACTAGTTTCCTCATTATGTAAACGTGAGGTTGAGATGTTTTTCCTACATTCTTTTTTTTTAAAAGCTAGCTTACAGTTTGAAATGGCGACTAGATCAGAGGACCATGTTGTTGCAAAGTGTGTTTGGGGGAAATGCTCACGAAGTTTATTCTGCCTTACCTATTGATAGGAGTTCTGATTATCAGGTTGTTAAGGCTGAGGTTTTGAGGGCACCGAATTGGAAAAGTTTAGATCTGATTAGTAAAGGAATAATTCTACTTTTGTAGAGTTTCCAATGGAGAAGGAATCTCTGTTTGATAGGTGGTGTACTTCAAAGGAGGGCAATGGCGATTTGGATAGTTAGAGGCAGTTGGTTTTGCTGGATGTTTTTGAAATATCTTGATGATCAGAAAGTGGATCAGTTACTCAAGTTCAGTTCTTCTGAGAATAATTCCAGTTATAATTTGGCTGGCACTTTTATGGATCATTCTCTTGACCTGTCTAAATTTTAGAGGGAGAGTACTAAACATTCTTACAGTTTGGCTGTTGATAATGAGGAACCAGTTCTGGGTAGGGAGTGTGGCGATATGACAAAGATGTCTTCGTTCTTTGACTGTGTTTAAACACTGTAAATGCAGCTGTGTGGAAGAGAGTGCAGCCAGCAGCATGTGACAGTTATCTCCCCTATCCTGGCTGAGGCCTATTTAAGGATGGGTCCCAATAAGGGTTTAGCTAATACCACAGGGGGAGTTAGTTAAATTTCAGGGGTAAGACCAAGAACTAAACGTTGTTGCCAACAGGGCATCCTCTTCAGAAGTAGCTGATATGGTTCAAGTTAGCTATTATTTCAAGGATAGAAATTTAATGTGGAAATGGTTGTTTGTTTGTTTGTTGTTTAACGCCGCACTCAGCAATATTCCAGCTATTCCGGCGGTCTGTAAGTAACCGAGTCTGGACCAGACAATCCGGTGATTAAAATCATGAGCATCGATCCGCGCAATTGGGATACGATGGCATGCATCAACCAAGTCAGCGAGCCTGACAACCCGATACCGTTAGTCGCCTTTTACGACAATCACAGTCGCCTTTAACGACAAACATGGGCTGCTGAAGACCTATTAAAACCCGGACCTTTTTGCAAGTCTGGGCAAAGCACTCCAGTGCTTTAAAGCATTACAACGATCAATCCCATTGGTACACGATGACACACAGCTGCCATGTCACACACTGTTACATCAATCCTCAATTGTAAGTTCGTGAGACAAGCATGGAGTACAGAGGACCTTTTGTACCCGATAGACAATAGGTTTATTCTTTCAAGTACATTGATTCGGAACCACCTATTTTTGTATGATATGTATGGGTGAGGTATCCATGGTAAATTGTAGCATGGTATGTCAGTGGGCTAGCAGTATCCGTCCGGCATAAGTCCGGACCAGTCACACGCACAGATGCGTCCACATCGCTGGATAAGTGAAATACATATAGTAATAAACGCGGCGTTAAACCACCTTTCACCTCAACCCACCTATTGTTGAGGTTATTAAAAGAGTATTCGTCTGAATTGAGCCTTCGATATTGAATTACCATATTGATATTTTTTTAGGTATTGGTTGTTTCTTAAATTGGTAGTGACCAATTTTTAACTGAGATTGTTTGTGGCTGTGCCCTCGACAGGGGTTAAAGTACTGTAAAATCATTGACCGCCCTGAGAGGGTATCGAACGTCCATGTCATTCAAGGTATGTTATTCCTATCATAGTTGTTATCGTAGAATAAATATTCTTTTATATTATATCTATGCCAATAATCGCCAACTGCTGAAGGGATCATGTAAATCCTGCTGGGCTTCATGCACGTAGAAAAGGTACTGTAAATCCCCATGGACCCTGGCATTGTAATCTGTCTTCACCTTATGGCGATCTATAGCCCGTTTCTAAAATGTATTGTAATGTTTAGTGATATATTTTCATAATTTACTGTAGTTTTAAATAAAATCTATGATAAGTCTAGTTTTTTTACTGTTTTTTGTTTACAGCTTTTTTATAGTCTCAATGAAGAACTTTTTATAGTCACGATATGGCTGTAATCCTGCCGATGTGACTTTAAATTTCACTCACTCACTCATTGTTTTTCAAATATGTCGTGATGACAATTGCCAACTAGTGGCACATATATTTAGGGAATTTTCTCCATAAAAACAACCAAAATAATTAGATATGTACCTACCATTGTTAAACATGTGTCTAATGAATTCGTCAAATACCTCGCCAGGGGTCATCTGAGCCAGCACTGCCCCATCATAAGCGCATGGATCTGAGGCTAAGGAGTAACTTCTGGCAACTTTGGACAGTTTCACACACGTCCCATCGATGAAGGTGTAGTTAAGTGGGCACCTCGCTGAAAATGTATTGAAAGTTCCATACGACAATTTAATTATATACATTTACTGATATGATCGATTTACAACGTGTGCGTGAATGTGCCACAGTCAGTAATATTACAGCTGTATGTTAGAAGACCATAATGATCATATTTAGACCAGACAGACCAGCTGTTAATATAAAAAAAACTATCTTAATATAAACGTCAACGCAGAGAATATCGGCCGAAACTGATTCCAATGGACGTAAAAGGGAAACTAGCATTTTCATGGACCGCAATTCTGAAAGTGAATTGCTGAGCCACTGGACCACCATTGAAAAACGAATTAACACGCATATACTCACTGATCATTGTGTATGATTCCATTCCCTCATCCCTGAGAGACTCTGCTTTGGGACCGACAGTGTCAGACTTCATGTGACACGTTTCAGTCGCCTCATTGAAGGAAACGGAACTGCACTCAGACTCTCCAGCAAATGTTTCAGCACACTGGATGAGGCTCGTAGAAGGGAGTGTTTTGTACGAGGCTGTAGCGTTGCCTTTGATTGAGTCCTGTTGAAACTTAAAGACCTTACAGTTGACTGCATAAACAAAATCCCACTGTGCAATTAACATGCACGCAATGAGGGGATAATGTAACGACTGCATCTGGGTTATATTGCCAATAACGCACAACTGACTTCTGAAGCTCCTGTTCTTGGTTTTCACCATCAGATAACACTGGTTTTAATTGTTAAAAGTTAAAATCAGCCTTTGCGGTATCAAGTGCTTAATACATAATGGATTGTTTGCGATAATGTCCATTCGACACATTATCAAGAAACAGTAATTATTCTAATGATATGAATTCTCCCAACTCTCAATCCCTGGTCAACGGTAGCATGTACACTACTTTCCCCTTTCAGGGAAGACGTAATTTCTGTCAGGAGAAAATGCATAGAAAAATGTATGTATGTATGTATGTATGTATGTATGTATGTATGTATGTATGTATGTTTTTCATGACTATATAATTCAGAGCTATGAAAAAGAATTATGACTTTATATACATTACCATACCGTTGAAGATGGGTTAAACTTTCTCAGTCATTGATTGAATCGGATGTGAAGCATTTGCATTAGCTAAGGCTTTTTTCCATTCTGCAATTGTTATCACTCTCCTTCACTCATTGCCAGTTTCTGATCGATATGTGAATCCTGGTGCAGCGTAATCATTAGTGTCGGAGACCTTTTGTTCAAAGGCCAATTATCAGTGAATATCAAAACATTTCCATACAATGGATAATGATTAATGAAGGGTTGAAAACAATGAAAATAACGTTTGTTGCTAATGGGGGATGTTTGCCAAGGGTATCCATTGACGCAAGATATTTCTGTTTTGCAAGTATTTGTTTTGAATTATACATAAATTCAGTTTGGATGACGACAACCAAGAATGTATCGGTATCAGAAAAACTAGTTGGTGCAGTCTGCTGATGATATCACATATAATAAATCCTATATAAAATGTGTTTCAATAAAAGTAAGTGCGGGAAACTATGTCGACACAACACTTCATGTACTTTTCATTGCCTGTCACTTGATCCAACGGTCACGTTTTAGACAGTGAACACACTCTGGATTTAAAAGCCGATATTGAGCCTGTAACTGAAAAGTACGAATTCTTGAAAACAAAAGTGAACGTGGAAGACGGTGAACAAATATTGTCCCACAGCCTGTTCCGACTTTACAGAACAGTGAGGTGAAATTGGTTTTAACGTCTCGTCCAAGATAATTGCACTATTATACCAACGTGAATGCATGGTGTCTGTGTGTGTCTGTGTGTGTGTGTGTGGGGGGGGGGGGGGGGGGGGGGACTCGACCCACATTCTCAAAAGCACCAAAGTAGTTCTTATTTGCAGATATCTGTTGATTTCGTTACGGCATCAAACTCCCCTTCGTGTCTCGTCAGAACGCTGTTTTTGGTAATTGCTAGTGGTTTGAAATGGAACACCCCTCACTGCATTCCAGGGTCCGTGGCAACAATTTACCTTTCAACGAGGAAAAGTCGCGTAGGTACATTTTTCTTTTCTCTGTTCCTCTGAATTTAGAACGTATCCGAGGTAGATGGGCTGAGATTGTTTGTGATGAATGGTGAATCCTAGTGAATAAACAAATTCGTTGCTTTCATCACATTGTTTTGAGATCCCTGTTTTGCAGCAGATCATCTAAACAAACCGAGACAGTATTCCGTATTTGTCACTCCACTCCACTTGAGTGAAGACCAAGAGAGCTTTGCTAAGCCCGTATGCCAGGCAGGTAAACTGGAAGAGAATGCCACAAGATTCCAGTAAAACCGCAAGAACTTTCTATCTCTTTGGTGTACAGAAATTGTGACATACGCATCCTTCAAGTCAATTTGGTGTCACCAGATTAACAGCAAATATTGTTGTCAATAATATATTTAATCTCCTCAGCCTTTTTGTTCAAAACTGTTTAAGCCTACGGTATTCTTATACTTTCAGCTTTCTTACATCTACTGAAGATATTTGAGATGAATTGTCCTTGACACAATTTAGCAACCTCAATGACCCGTCACATACCATGACTGCTAATGAAAGCCCGTACGGTGGCATTGAAGTTTATAGCTTTAAAAATAGCTGAAAAATGACAGGGGAGTACCCGCTGAGAACCCGTGGATAGAAAGTAAGACATAGAGGATATTTCATGTGTCGAGTGAAGTATCACGTTTCTCTCATCGAGAGTGGCGGGGGAAAGCTGATATTTTCACGAGCGGCATAGCCAGGAGTTGAAATTATCTTACAACCCCTCTCCCTGTTGCTTCTGATTGTTCTGCAGGATGGTCACACGTTATGAGTCTGCAATCTCATGCTCTCGAAACTGGACTCAGTCGCCATTGTTTTTTACCCCTTTACGGACTTACCTGGGTCAGATTTTTTCGGAAGTACTGGTCTGTTGATTAACTCCGGGCGGTTATCGATACCAGATACATTCGGAAAATTCTCGTAATGCTCACACGGTTATATTGTAGTGCGATATGTAAGAGTTAACAGTGTAAATATCGTACGTCAAGACACTTTCTCTCATGCAGACCCTCAGAATGGATACTGAGATGAAATTGGCATTGAAAAACGTATAAAAAACGGAGAGCTTAGTTCTGCCCTTGAGTAAGAAAGTGAAAAGATAAAGACCATATGTCCAATCCTGAAACTGGCGATGCAAGAAATGGTCAGTCGTAAGATGCGACTATGTTTGTCACAGGAGGCGACTAACAGGGTAGGGTGGTCAGGCTCTCTTACAACAAACAATCCTTCAAGCAATCCTACAAAAATACAAACAAAAAACAATGGCACGTCACTTTATATCTCTTTGACAGAATAGCATGGGTTTCACACGTTATACCAATGAAGGGAGTCGGCATGTCTTCGGTGTGACACATTAACGCTTCTACTACTGGGATACACCTCCGTCATCCTTCAGAACATCGCCAATGAGAAATGACCAGAAAATATCAACACATATGAAATTACATATGATTTTATTAATGTTCATACCCAGAAAAATGTTAAAATTATAGATCCCATTTAGCAGATTCGTAGACGACACCAGAGCAAAAACCGTTACAATCGTGGACGAAAGGATAAGGAATACTGAATTATGTGCATCTCAAAACAATAATATGATGAACAAGCACCATTTCGACATTATGCTTCTCTCCTGTCTGCTTCTGATCCTCACGTTATTCGGAAACCAAGTATCTGGCCGCTTCTTCCTAGATAATCGACGGCACTTGACAAATGTAAATGTGTGCTTCTGTACACCCGTAATCATTAAGACAAGCAACGCCGTCTTGGAATTGAACAGTCAAACAATCCTCACCATTTTGATTATTTGGTTCACCTTGGCACCAACCAGAAACTGGAGTACCGTCATTCCAAGACCACGTTCCTTCCTCCGCCGTGTCTGTGGCACCAGCCCAGTAACGGATGTCTGGAATAATAAAACTGCAATAGAGTGCTCCTATTATTTTAAATTGATAGTTGATTGACGCATTCAGTTTTCAACAGACAGGTACATTGGCTGTAACGATTGGTGGACCTATCCCTGCCCATAGCATTAACCAAGACAAATAATTAACCAAGACAAAACTCTGATCTGAGATAGTACATGACCATAGTCCGTGAAATGAAAAATAATTGTGAAAATCCGGGTGCCATGTTGATGGCTGACGAACGATATTGAGCTACGCTTAAGAATCAATTCCATGGCCTACTGAGGAAGTATGGCGCTAGTCTGTTTAAGTGATGTCACTTCAGTTTAGCCAAACATTTGGTTCGTAAACTAAGATTAAAAGGCAGCTTGGCCCATGACTCCAAGTTATGTGAAATTTGGGGACAGGGGATTTTGGCTTGAAGAAGGCATTCCCTAACACAACATGTGTGCTCCGCTCCTTGCTGGTCTGTTTCTTTATGCACGCGAGTCGAATTTCTGCTCGGATGAGCAAATTCAAAACAACGGAATAACGGAACAACGTTTAACTGAAGCGTCAGCTGTATCCATTATCACAAATAGCCACTTTCCCCTTTCACCGATTTACCCAACTAGACTAGCCATCAGCGAAACCGCCTCAACTGTTTCATTTTTAGATCTCTACATAAGATTCACAGTGATAAATCATTATCCACAAAACAATTTGACAAGAGGAATGGCTTTAACTATCCGATAGTCAACAGAAGCGCAGTCATCCGGGCACATTGCAGTCACACTCCCTTCTGAGTTTAAGGATTTAGATTGTCTTTGCAGGATTACAATGAACGTTTTGCAACGTCAAGGGTTAAATCCAATATTGAACATTGTCATCGTTATCTGTTTTGTCGTTAATCAAGAGCCTCATCTTCCAGATGGCATTTATGTTTCCATATTTTTTAGAGTGGACGCGATTGATACCATGTTGTTTATTATACAAACGTGGTCGAAAAAACGGGGTGCTCAATTAACTTAAGGGTGTATATACGTGTGTTATCGAACCTTCCACAGCCATGAACTGAAAAGTTTCATTCATGAGGTATCCCGTTTTGACTTGGACCAGTTCTCCTCCTTCATCTGAACACGAGACATTAGCCTCATCATACGTTTTCTGTGAACTTGACTTTCGTAGGCACACTCCTCCAACACTGATGTAATTAAACGGGCACAATCCTGAAATATGAAATGAAGAGCAAAATAAGAATTGAATGAGAAATAACCCTCTTTTGACATATTTTGAGATGTTTGGTCTAACGGTCTATTGCGTATCAACTCAACTGTGCAGAGTTGCTTTCACTAACGATGCTTATATCCGCTCGTCGGGGATATGGATCCCATATCTACCCTGATTGTGACCCATTGGTTGGCAACACCGTACCCGGGTTCATGGCTTTAAGCGAGATGACACGCCGTGATATAACTTACATACTATTTAAAGCAGCTTAAAGCCCAACTCACTCACTCACTCACTCACTCACTCAAACTCTTTGTTAAAGAGTTAAAGAAAACTCGCTCACACATTCAACAAAACCAATCTGCTCACTCATTCACTCACAACTTTAAAGGGGAAGTGTACACGCAAAAATCACTTTCTTTCTTTTTCTAAACAAAACGCAATTTTACAATTAGTTAGTATCTGTGTTTGAAAATATAATCTCATTTTTTTCACAGTGAAAGTAGGAAGCTCACAATAGTGTGAAAATGCTATGCCGTTATGAGGCCTTCGTTTTTCGAGATAAACAGGCCTGAGTTATCCCCCTTAGATTATGACGTAATTGGTGCCAATTCAACAGGGCACCTGTCTATTCTCAACGCAAAAGATATCAAGTACCAGTTTGCGGTAAAACAACATGGCCTATGACACACTCCGGCGCAGTGGTGACTCAGCATAACACTATGCTGGCTGGCATCTGAGACGCTAGAATCACACACCTGTACCTACACCACGTGAAGCGGCTCTAACAAAGCATGATGACGTCATAATGTTTATCAATTGGCACCAATGACGTCATATTGCAAGGGGCATAAGCCATGGTGTTTTTTGTTCTGGAAATAGAACACTTGGTAAATGTGAAAAATATAAATCGTTTTAATGCAAAAAATATGTTAATTAATTGTGATATTTTTTATATTTTTGTCTATAACACTACTAGGTTAACACTTTTAATGGGGAAAAAGTACAAGAAAAATAGGTTCATTTCCGTGTGAACTTGCCCTTTAAAGTGAAATAGCAGCATTCACGTTACGTCACTACTCACCAGTCATCACAAATACTGTGGTGCCAATATCAACCGATAAACTGTTTGCTTGCAGCAAGCGGAGGTCAGATTGAAACAAGTGACAAATCTTGTTTTTGTCACTGAAAGAAAAGGCAGCACAACCAACACCTCCAAAGCAATTCCTTGCACAGAGATCCATACTCCCACAGGGGATAGACTTGTTCATGCCTGCAATCTGTCGACCTGTCAAAGATGGAACCTTTTCAAATCTGACAACGGTAGGTGCAAGTTGTCCCGACCATGCAATCAACATTGATGTCACAAGTGTAAGAAGAACTGCAGACATGATTCAGGAGGGAGTAACCAAATAGTTATATTCTTGTATAGTGTAGTAAGGTAGAATATAGTCTTTCTTATCGCGTATAAATCCTCCGCAGTCAATGCACCGAGGAACAAGAACAACTACCATATACCGCATTAAGCAGCTATTAGATGCCTTTATTTGGAATTCTGTGTACGTGTTTGTTTGATTTGTCAGGGGGCATTGGATAGATGTTTAAAGTATGAAAAGCATGCCTAAAAGCATCGACATGTGCAAAATGTATCTTTTGTGTTTTATGTGTATCCTTTTACGGTTAGTAATCAATTTAGGTCAGCGTCGCTGACCATATATCTACAGATACTATCAGTATTATGGGTGAAACAATGGATTCTTTACAGTCGTTTCTTAACATATCCTTTTTTCATTTGGAACGATTGTTCCTACGATTACACTGTCGGTAATGGAAAGTCCTCGATGATCTATTGTTATATATAAGGCATTAAAATAGGACACATTTAAATTTTCACTTTCATTTCTATACCCTTCATAAATGAGATATTCATTGACAAGTAATTAAGTATAATACATACACATTGAAATTATTTCGATGTGAGCGGATCTTTGGTTTTGGAGTGTACCAAAACGTCTAAAAGCATCCATATTACTAAAACTTTTTGTTGACACCTGTGCCGTACATCCCTGTTTTCCCAAATGTCCTTACACCCTGCTGTTCACACGTGTCCTGTACTACTGCTGCTGACACGTGTCCTCTACACCCCACTGCTGACACATGTCCCGTACACCCTGCTTTTTACACATGTTCCGTACACCCCACTGTTGACACATGTCCCGTACACCCCGCTGTTGACACGTGTCCCGTACACCACACTGTTGACACGTGTCCCGTACACCCCACTGTTGACACGTGTTCCGTACACCCCACTGTTGACACATGTCCCGTACATCCCACTGTTGACACATGTCCCGTACACCCCACTGCTGACACATGTCCCGTACACCCCGCTGTTGACACATGTCCCGTACACCACACTGTTGACACATGTCCCGTACACCACACTGCTGACACGTGTCCCGTACACCCCACTGCTGACAGATGCCCCGTACACCCTACTAATCACGCATGTCCCCTACACCCCACTATTGACACGTGTCCCGTAAACCCTGCCGTTGACACGTGTCCCGTACACTGTTCACGTATGTCCCCTACACCCCACTGCTGACACGTGTCCCGTACACCCTGACGTTGAACGTTTCCCATACACCCCACTGCTGACACGTGTCCCGTACACCACACTGCTGACACATGTCCCGTACACCACACTGCTGACACATGTCCCTAACACCACACTGCTGACACATGTCCTGTACACCACACTGCTGACACATGTCCCGTACACCACACTGTTGACACATGTCCCTTACACTCCACCATTGACACGTGTCCCGTACACCCTGCCGGGGATACGTGTCCCGTACACCCCACTGTTGACACGTCCCGTACACCGCACTGCTGACACATGTCCCGTACACCACACTGCTGACACGTGTCCCGTACTCCCCACTGCTGACACATGCCCCGTACACCCTGCCGTTGACGCGCGTCCCGCACACCAAACTGCTGACACATGCCCCGTTCACCAAACTGCTGACACGTGTCCTGTACACCACACTGCTGACACGTGTCCTGTACACCACACTGCTGACACATGTCCCGTACACCCAACTGCTGACACATGTCCCGTACACCACACAGCTGACACGTGTCCCGTACACCACACTGCTGACACATGTCCCGTACACCCCACTGCTGACACGTATCCTGTACACCCCGTTGTTGACACCTGTTCCGTACACCATAATGCTGACACGTGTCCCGTACACCAAACTGCTGACACGTGTCCTGTACACCACACTGCTGACACGTGTCCTGTACACCACACTGTTGACACGTGTCCTGTACACCACACTGTTGACACGTGTCCCGTACACCACACTGTTGACACATGTCCCGTACACCACACTGCTGACACGTGTCCTGTACACCACACTGTTCACACAAGTCCAGTACACCACACTGCTGACACGTGTCCCGTACAACACACTATTGACACATGCCCCGTACACCCCACTGCTGACACGTGTCCTGTACACCCCGTTGTTGACACCTGTCCCGTACACCATACTGCTGACACGTGTCCCGTACACCACACTGCGGACACGTGTCCTGTACACCACACTGCTGACACGTGTCCCGTACACCACACTATTGACACATGCCCCGTACACCCCACTGCTGACACGTGTCCCGTACACCCCGTTGTTCACACATGTCCCGTACACCACACTGCTGACAAGTGCCCTGTACACCACACTGCTGACACATGTCCCGTACACCACACTGCTGACACGTGTCCTGTACACCACACTGTTCACACATGTCCCGTACACCACACTGCTGACAAGTGCCCCGTACACCACACTGTTGACACATGTCCCGTACACCACACTGCTGACACGTGTCCTGTACACCACACTGTTCACACATGTCCCGTACACCACACTGCTGACAAGTGCCCCGTACACCACACTCTTGACACATGTCCCGTACACCACACTGCTGACACGTGTCCTGTACACCACACTGCTGACACGTGTCCTGTACACCACACTGTTCACACATGTCCCGTACACCACACTGCTGACACGTGCCCTGTACACCCTGCCGTTGACACGTGTCCCGTACAACACACTGCTGACACATGTCCTGTACACCACACTCCTGACACGTGCCCTGTACACCTTGCCGTTGACACATGTCCCGTACACCACACTGCTGACACGTGCCCTGTACACCCCGCTGTTGACACCTGTCCTATACACCACACTGTTGACACATGTCCCGTACACCACACTATTGACACATGTCCCGTACACCCCACTGCTGACACGTGTCTCGTACTCACCACTGCTGACACATGTCCCGTACACCCAACTGCTGACACATGTCCCGTACACCACACAGCTGACATGTGTCCCGTACACCACACTGCTGACACATGTCCCGTACACCCCACTGCTGACACGTGTCCTGTACACCACACTGCTGACACGTGTCCTGTACACCACACTGCTGACACGTGTCCCGTACACCACACTGTTGACATGTGTCCTGTACACCACACTGTTGAGACATGTCATGTACACCACACTGCTGACACGTGTCCTGTACACCACACTGCTGACACGTGTCCCGTACACCACACTGCTGACACGTGCCCTGTACACCCTGCCGTTGACACGTGTCCCGTACAACACACTGCTGACACGTGCCCTGTACACCCCGCTGTTGACACCTGTCCTATACACCACACTGTTGACACATGTCCCGTACACCACACTATTGACACATGTCCCGTACACCCCACTGCTGACACGTGTCTCGTACTCACCACTGCTGACACATGTCCCGTACACCCAACTGCTGACACATGTCCCGTACACCACACAGCTGACATGTGTCCCGTACACCACACTGCTGACACATGTCCCGTACACCCCACTGCTGACACGTGTCCTGTACACCCCGTTGTTGACACCTGTCCTGTACACCACACTGCTGACACGTGTCCCGTACACCACACTGTTGACATGTGTCCTGTACACCACACTGTTGAGACATGTCATGTACACCACACTGCTGACACGTGTCCTGTACACCACACTGCTGACACGTGTCCCGTACACCACACTGTTGACATGTGTCCTGTACACCACACTGTTGAGACATGTCATGTACACCACACTGCTGACACGTGCCCTGTACACCCTGCCGTTGACACGTGTCCCGTACACCACACTGCTGACACATGTCCTGTACACCACACTCCTGACACGTGCCCTGTACACCTTGCCGTTGACACATGTCCCGTACACCACACTATTGACACATGTCCCGTACACCCCACTGCTGACACGTGTCTCGTACTCCCCACTGCTGACACATGTCCTGTACACCACACTGTTGACACGTGTCCTGTACACCACACTGTTGACATGTGTCCTGTACACCACACTGTTGACACATGTCATGTACACCACACTGCTGACACGTGTCCTGTACACCACACTGTTGACACGTGTCCTGTACACCACACTGTTGACACGTGTCCTGTACACCACACTGTTGATACGTGTCCTGTACACCACACTGTTGACACATGTCCCGTACACCCCACTGCTGACACGTGCCCTGTACACCACACTGCTGACACATGTCCCGTACACCCCACTGCTGACACGTGCCCTGTACACCCTGCCGTTGACACATGTCCCGTACACCCCACTGCTGACACGTGCCCTGTACACCCTGCCGTTGACACATGTCCCGTACACTTGTTTTTGACACATGTCCAGTTCATTACACTGCTGCTCATAATATCAATCACAGCCTGTAACATTTTCTAGGCGCCTAGATACAGGTGCGTGCGGCACAGTGAACATGCACACATCTCAGGAAAATGCAGGAATCGAAACATGGAGTCGGTTTACTATGTCGATATGTGTTGGCAGCATGCTGTGGTATAAAAGGTTTCTAATATTTTGTACCAACGGGCCAGTGTTCTGTAGGTGCCATCTATTTACCAATATTCCTGTCAGGCTGCATTCAAACGAGGATATTTACAGAAGAAAGTGGCTTTTAACACTACAAAAGCAACGGATAGATACACCTTTCCCGATGGAGCCAGTATGCTCAGGTTTATTGTTCTCGGTGATTAACAGAACTGAAGAACACCACCGTGGTGGACATAGCTTTTCTCTAATACGTCGATAATTCGAAAGGTAAAAACTATGAAAAAATACTCGAGGAATGGGTGTGTGGTTTTTACGCTGCTTAAACAGTATATTACGCCATGTCAGATTATTTTGAGAAACTCGGAAGCAGGACTATGGTGCTGACAAACCAAACATCACAATAAGAGATAGTCTGGGATTCTGATCAGCAGGTCCTTGCATTGGGACGCGATTGTAAACCGATAAATCGGTACGAACAGAATTTAATTTTGAAATCAGTAAATAAACACTCAAAATCAACAATAATTATATGGAAACATACATGATTAGGTTTACAATAACAAAGGCAATACAATGGGTCCAATATGTGGCAGCAGCATTGAATTGTAGGCTCTGTAATATGTGTCAATTCAATCACGAAAGTCCAGAATTTGTTACGTTCGATTGTATGAATGAGACACGAGTTCCATTCTTGAATCCAGGAAACGGTGTAGGAACATGGCCGAAAAGTCGGAATTTCAGATCCGAATCTTGTAGCTTGCCAGCACTGGACAAGTAGAAATGACGCATGTCAGGTCATCGAAGGCCACGGATCGCCCTTGTGTCGCTCTGATATTGATACAGCCAGCCTCTTTTAAACACGGTAACCATGAACAAGTAAATCAACTGTAAACAAGCATCTGACTGCAGAGCTCTGTTTACCGAGAGTTTCATGAAGGTGTCAAGCACTGGGACGGAGCTTGGGCTGAAAACAACTAAGGGAGGTCACTCTAATAATCAGAAATAATCTTATCGGTGGGGCAGGATACGATCACCTTTTCGCGAACACCTGGTATCATCACTATTTGATAATACAGTTGGAATTGTACAATCGACTCTGCTTTTAGCAAATATATGATGTGGCAATGGAAAGGGTTTTGCCGCTTTTAAGTACAATGTATACTGCCACTTAACAGTGGTCTCTACTTCAAGAGGAACAGGACACATTGACAGTCTGTTAGTTAACAGTCAGCTCAAAATCCCCTGTTTGAGCTCAAATGCAGTCAGTTGTAACACAGGTGTTAATTGGCTGAACATATAGTTGATTACACTAAAGTCTGCCCATGCAGACACCAGACATAGTTAGTATGAAAAATAATAAAGCCATTTTATTTTTGTATAGAGATTTATTTATTTTATGTACAAAATTTCAAAATTTATAATAGTTTTCAGATACATCAGAACACATAACACTCATAGGACACTCCTGTATGTATATTAAAAGTCGCAAACTCCATGGAAGGCAGCATCTAGATAAAGCATAAGTTTAATGTCACCATCTAGGACATTGAAAGGAGTCAGTATTTCTTCTTTCTTGTTGATGTTGGTTCCTTGGAGTTGAACAATCTTTAATGTCAGTGTAGGCTTGCTCATTCTGCAATACACTCGCCAACGTGTAGAGATTTGGGTTGGGGTGACCCATGTTGGAATTCAAGCGGTGGTGCCATTCGTCCAAGAGGTTGGTCGTTCTTTGGCCGGTGGTGTTGAAATGGCTGAAGGATGCCTTGGGGGAAAGGTCCGTCCACCCATTTTGTAGTGACAAGTAGTCAGAGAACTTGACAATATGCTGGACCTGCGTTGGTCCAATTGTCACATGTTGTAAACCAGGCACTTCAAAACGTACAGTTGGTACTAGTGGCAATGTGGCAGCATGGCGGATGAAGCGATGAACGTCCTCATCTCGCAGAGGTGACTTAAGGCCGAACAGCTGGGGTTTGCACCAGAGGCTCTGGGTATAGTGAACAAAGCAACCTTTCACTTACGTAGTAGCAAATATTGTTTAGACTCTATTCCATGTCGCATGTTCTAGGTCCATAACACGGAATGGGGTCGAAGATCAGTTAGCAGTTGTACGTTGTTTCCTTCTGGATATCAGACCGGGAAGATGGGAGTTGTGGCAGGTCCTAAGCTCTCTCCCTGTACAGTGTAGGCCTGACGGAATGGTACCGGGGTATGTGTATTCTCGGGAAATGAAACCTAACGACAAGACATTTTCATGAATTTATGTTCTTATTCTTTTCTTTCATTGTACAGCTTCATTGCCAATAGTAATAAAACTTAAAGAGTGAGTAAGGTGGTATATATTCTTGTAACTGGAATCACTTCTTCTCTTGCACGCTTCTTAGTGTTCAGAGTAGCTGGAGATCCAGTGGCATGATGTAGACATCTCCAATATGTCGTGTCTATGTGGCTTTTTTGTGGGGCATACTGATAGTCAGTATGAACCAATATTCTACTACCCTTGTGTGAGGAATAAACTTGACTTGAACTCGAGCGTTTGCCATAATGGTTATTACCTAAACTTACTTACTTACTTATATTGGAGATTTAACGTGCGCTTTCCGACTGCAAGCGTATGTCGCACACGGGCCCGGCCAGGCCATTTAATGTGTTTCCAAAAAGGGGAAAAGTGAGTTTGTGCAACCCAGGAGGGGGCTTTAGGGGTTACTTATATAGTAATTTTGAAATTTTGAGATTTGGAAAGAATGCCAAGAGTGGGTGGGGGACGAACTAAGGGAGCTGTGTGTGTTGGGTGGTTATCAAATAAGGTAGTTTTGGTTTTAATATTTTATTTGGGGTTTAAATGCGACTATTTAGTCCTGTTTTTATTAGGTATATGCCTAAGGCTTTGAATTTTTCTAATTTATTTTGTGGGTTTAGGATTGATTCTAGTGTAAGTCCGGTTTTAAGATTTAGGGTGGTCTGTAGTGTTGTTCGGTGTGTTTGGTAGTGTGTGCAGTGAATGAGTACGTGTTCTGGTGTTTCTTGTTGTTTGCAATGTGGGCAGTTTCCTGTTGTGTGTAGTTTAGCTATTTTACGGTGATTATTTAGTTTGGTGTGGCCTGTTTGTAGTTTGGTAATTATTCTGTCGATTTTTTTGGATGGGTGTAGTATTTTGGGTTTATTTAAGGGTTTTTTGAGTACTTTCCTGATTTGGCTATTTGAGTTTTGGTATATATTTTGCCATTTTTTGTTAATTTTTTGTTTAGTGACACTTTTGATTTCCGATTTTGAGCTGGGTAAGTTTAAGCTTATTTCTGGGAGTTTAAGGGATAATTTTGCTGCTTTATCTGCCTTTTCATTTCCAAAGATTCCTACGTGGGCGGGGATCCAAATGAACTCTATTTGTTTACCTACCTTAGTTAAGTTGTTTGAGCTATTGAGTATTTGATTTATTAGTTTGGGGCGGTTTTTAGTGTTTTTATTTTTGAGGGCTTGTAGTCCACTGAGAGAGTCGGTTAGGATGAGGATTTTTTGGTGTTTTTTAGATTGCTGATTGTGTAGTGCTGAGGCCATGCCCATTAGTAACTTACTTACTTACTTACTTTGGAGATTTAACGTGCGCTTTCCGACTGATGCGTATTTCGCACACGGGCCCGGCCAGGCCATTTAATGTGTTTCCGAAAGGGGCGAGGGTGGTCTGTGCAACCCAAGAGGGGGCTTTAGGGGTTGCTTATATAGAATTTGGGAATTTTGAGATTTGGAATAGATGCTGATGGGGTTGGGGAGGAGAACTAAGGGAGCTGGGTATGGTGGATGATTGTTTGTTTATGTGATTTTGATTTGGTAGGTTATTAGTAACTTTGTTACTTGGTCCTTATATACCTAGACATGATTTTTGCTCACTTTAAGTAACAACAACA
The DNA here is from genome assembly GCF_022045235.1 of Haliotis cracherodii. Classification (NCBI taxonomy): domain Eukaryota; kingdom Metazoa; phylum Mollusca; class Gastropoda; order Lepetellida; family Haliotidae; genus Haliotis; species Haliotis cracherodii. The sequence continues at coordinate 59,425,681 of NW_027266319.1, read as the reverse complement.
GTTGATTTTCAATCACAACATGTGCACTAACTAACACAACTTGACTGGTAATAACAACTTTTCTATGGGATAGGTCTTCACTCACAATTCAATTGTCAAATGCTAAATTCAGTTTCTAAGCTTTTTAGCTAACTAGCGTTCACCTGTCAGGAACAGATTATAATAATCCCCCAGCCCTAATCCCCTTAATCCTCCCGAATTTCGGTTTTGAGCTGACTGGGAAGACCCCTGAGAGTCATATCAAGTTTCATGGAAATCAAACACTTTGTTTGCCTTTTCAAACATATCGTATTTCGTAAATACATCAAGCAGTTGTTCTATGTCCTACATGAGTATAATGAAGCCCATTTAAGATGTGTCCCGCTGTGATATTGGCTGGAATATTGGTGAAAGTGGTGTAAACCTCACTCACTCACTCACTCGGTTAAGGCTATGGGCATGATGGCTCACACACACAGTCACACACTCACTCACTCACTCACTCATGGGCGTGGTTGCCTGATGGCTCTCACAGCTGTGTGGCCTTTTACACCCAATGGAATCTGTTATTGGCAGATACTCGAGTGTAATTATTGACGGTTTATGTATACTTGTAAACACGGGACAGAAACCCTCGAATGAAGATGCACGAGCGGACAGGTCCTATAGTTTAACTTCTCGACTACATTTCCGCCTTCAAACAAAATTCGAGAAACACTTTTGGCTTCATTTGAGCTACAAGAAGACAGCATCAACTGTATATTCCATAACATCATCACTCTCATTGCGTCTCACCAGAACGCTGTTTTTGATATTTTATAGTGGTTTGTAATGGAACACCGCATACTGCATTCCAGGGCAACAAATTTACCTTTCAACGAGGCAATGTCGCGGAAAGTTACATTTTTCTTTTTAGGAAAACTGCATTTTTCTTTTAAGGAAAACTGTCTCAAATTTGTTTCATTTTGTTTGACTTTTCCTCTGTTCCCCTGAATTGAAAACGTACGCGTATCCCAGGTAAGTGGGCTTAGATGTTTCAAGATGTTGACATGTTTATGCATACGCATTAACAACATGCGCCTGCAGTTGTGTTTGAAACATAACAACACCGACGCTCAATATCCTTTTGGAAGAGTTTCTTCAACTTATGGTAATTCAAGCGCCATGTTGTGAGTACGCAGGATACCTATAAGAAAATTTGAAAAATCACATTGGCGCCGCGCTTTGAATATCGGACCAACAGTCGGTCGCAAGCACTGCCGGTGTCCCGGCTGTGCAATCAAAATGGTTCAGTTTACAGTTGAAATAATATCATGTCTGTACCATTTTGGAAGAGGGAAATCAGAGTTTTCGCCAAAGACATTCATGTTAACTGTACCACCCTATACTGAATACGTTGAAATCAACAAACTCAAGTCTGCTTGCATGTCAGTGAGAGCTTCGAACGAAGGGCAAGGTCACCACCAGAATAAGAAAAGACAACCGTGATCTACTCAAAGCGTTTTACACTAGAGATGGGGAATGTTATTGCTCACATTTTGGGATATTTTGGGCCACATAATCAGAAGTAAGGCACACTTCTACGGAGTTTTCGAATTATTTGTATCTGAAATATTCACTTTGAGTGATCTGGTAGTGTAGTCGTGAACAAACAACTCCCGAAACAATGCTACAAAATACGCTTCGAAGGGGACGCTGATGGCACAACCGGATCATCCCAAGTAAGTCTAAATGTCTATCCAGATTGTTTTAACTGACTTAATTTCACTGTGCTTATCCATTTACGTTAAATCAAATTGAAATTTGCGAAAGTGGTCGGGTGCCTCACGTTCATGGGGACCAACGATATATTGATCGGTAGTCTAAATTGTAAATGGAATTCACTCGATTATATGATGTCTGTAGAAGCTGTATTTAGAACCTATAGAGAGTGCAAACCGAATATGATTATCTTCTTTGGTTGAATAAAGTGTTGGTAAATATCTCTCGCTTGCTTCAGTTCTGCCTTGTAGTTGCAAAATGAATGACGTCTCGCGATTTTGGATTGAATAATGTAGTCCCGGTGTGACAGATGTCAGGGTTATCCAATCAAAACGAATAAAACAAGTATGACGTACGAATTTAATATCTTACCACCTGTATCTTCACCACGTGGATAATACTGATGGATATCTATTATCCAAAACTGGCTACCACAGGAGATATCGCTTGGGTGAGAAATTGCATCAGACTATTGTCGTCACAATCAAATGACATCACGAATGGCTCTGCTACTGAAGCTGTTGGCAGTACTTCTTCACGCAGCTCATCTCCAGTGTCGACAGCCAAGTGTCGTGCCACCCCTTACAAATAACCATATTGCCGACATGCGTCAATAGTGTACACAACGTCTAAACTGTAGTAATCGTCGCTGGACACGTGTCATGTTTTCAGAAGAGTCCCAATTTGCTTTGCAAAACCTCTATGGGCGTGGACGTGTCTGGCGACGTCGAAATGAACGTCAGGTTAATGTCAACCTGAGACCTAATGACAGATTTGACCGGTGGTCGGTAATGGTGTTCAGTGTCATCACTATGTACTGAGTTAACCCCGCATATTCCATATTCTAGATATTGTTGACACTGTAGTGGAACATTAATGCTTCCAAGAGAAATATCCTGATATTTGGCGTTTCTAAAAGGATTATAGGTAAGACTTTAAAAGAAATGTTGTTATTGATACTGTTGACTCGAACCACTGTCACTCAAAACACTAGTTCACTAAAAGTAAGCACACTCCCTGAAGTATGACTGAATACCGCTGTTTTAGGCTGACGAATTGACATTGTACGACACGGACTTCTTATTTTTGGACCGATGATTGTGAGGTATTGACACAGTGGTTAGTGTGTGTTTTGATTAATTGTGTGTGTTCTAAAAAACATTTCATCATGTTTGAATAACTGTTGTTCTGATCTCAATCGCATACAATTCTAGTGTGTTATCGGCAGCCTTTGTTTTGGAAATTGGAAAATAAGGATATCAAGTATACCCTTAAATGTAACACTTCCAATGTTCAATATACAAAGTTTCAAGATATTGTGAACAAAATTCAACCAGTACGTTGAACATTCAGCTCATTGTCACCCAGTGCCTTGATCAGTTATCTTTTTAATAACATTAGTTCTTATTTAATGTAAAACAAATGAAATATATTAAACTTTTTGAGAGATTTTAGGTTTTATTAGATAGTTAAATATTTCTGATAATGTTAGTGTTTGATATGTAACTTAGATTGTTATGGGATGTATCTTTAATGGCGGCTGAAGTAGTGGAAAATGATTGTCCCCCTGAGAAAACATGTAAGACCATATCATTCAAAGGACGTTTATTCCTACCAGATGGTTAAATTGCCTACCAAGGCCAGCTGCTGGAGGGATGGTGGAAATTCTGCAGGGGAACCGTGCACGTAGCAGACGTATCGGAAGTCCCCTCAGTCCCCATGGTGTCCCAACTATGGTTGCTCGTTGATCTATAGTCCGTTTTATAATGTCTTGTTATGTAGAGCGATTTTTTATGGTGGTTATAAATATACATAAACTCTCCAAAAAAGGAAACGCACAGGTATTATGTAGTTCACTGAACTTGACTACACAACAAATCCGGTATATAAACTGGATATATGTTATTGGAAAATATTGATGGCCTGATATTCGACAAACGGTGCATCAAAACGCAGCCATTGTCGATTTGCAATGTCTTAAACGGCATTGTTTTCACACTTGTTCAAAAATGTCATGGAGGAAAACAGTAAAGCAAAATACAAGTGCAAGTTATGGCATTCGTAACTCGTGGTAGAGGCTATAAAAAGGCAAGCATGAGCCAAAAAATTGTCATTCAATTGTCAATATTTTCCAAGCTCGAAAATGCCGAGATTTAGTGCTGCCGATTGGAACATCGCCATAGGACGTATGCAAAGAGGGGAATCGCAGTCTTCTGTTGCATGCCACTTCAACGTCTACCACCGCACCATTTGCCGCCTTTGTGACCGATACACACAGTTCAGTTCCTCCGCAGACCGTCCGACCAATAATATCAATCACTAGATTGTTGCAATTTCGATTTTTTACAGGCGGTCTTCATACAATAGAATACTGAGGCAAATATGGATAACAACAAACACATATTCTTTTATAGCTACTACTATTATAATCACGGAATATTTCTTGAAATAACAGATTAAAACCTGTAGCTCAGTATGATGGCTATTGCTAGCAATCAACGATCTGTCTATCAATATGTTCTGTCAGTGTGACATATCGGTAGTGAAACAGGTTAAGTACCAGTAAATTTAGATGCGTGTAGAGGTTTGGTTTGAAAGTAGAATGTAAAACTGTTTAACCTGATGACACAAGCAATATTCCATAGATTTATTTGATCAGTCGCCAATTCACGTGCACGGTGCTTACGTTCCGTAAGCTGACGGAACACCGGGGTCATGCAAGTTGAAAAACCAACAGCTGTCTCCCGGTCTGTCGCAGTTTATATCTTTAACAGGACACGACATTTTTCAACTGTCAACTGGTGAAAGACAAACAGCTAGGGTATCATCGTAGCTTTCACTCGGTTAGTACATAAAAATGCCCAAAATAATGACGTCTTAGGCCGTTCAATGTCCGGAGCACCAAGAGTATCGTCTTACCGTGAGGACCGAGCATTGCTGAGACTGAGGTGTGTCCCCTTTGCCACTGCCCCAACATTAAAGAACCAGTGGAATACCCAAGATGACTTTCTGTCATGACGGTTAGGAATAGTTTCAAGGCGGAGGGATATCGAGGACGTCGACCAGTCAAATGTCCATTTTTGGAGGACAGACATATCTATAAACGTCTCATGTGGTGCAGGGCACGAGCGGTTCGGAATGTAAGTTCCTTGCGTCGGATGCATTGGTCACATGAGTGTTGGATTTTATTGCATGTTACTGATTGCAGAGTTTGTGTTTGTGTGAGTGAGTGAGTTAAGATTCATCGTCACATCGGCAATATTTCAGCCATATAGTGACGAGATCAATTTATACATAAAAATAAAGACAGTTTGACAATACAAAAAGCTGTCAACAAAGGACAGTAAAACAAACTAGGATATCAAAGATACGAATAAAACTAGCATGGAACTATTAACATACGTAAGAATACACAATACATGATGGGCAGTGAAGAGAGGGCAAGGGCCATGAGCTGATGATGAGCCTAACCAGCCTGATAGTGCCAGGATTACCCATACCCTCTTTGCTGCATTTTTTAAATTTTAATCTGTAAAGAATATCTTAAGCGACATGATGGCGTAGCTCGATCATTTTATTACCGTCTTCGCCATGCTTGTGGTTTTGACACAAAGGTCCATCCATGGTATGACCCAAGATATATCAGTTGGTTTACAAACTGGTGTATTTATCAAAATATTTCACCAAGCATTGAACGTTCACTGCTCAACAATTATGCATCACAAAACTTATTACACAATCTGGTACTTCCTGGTATGAATGAATTCCTCATGTTTGTTCCCATCATCGGCAATCCTAGAGTCGTAGTGCAATGGGCGATCTTTTTGTTCCAAAGGGCAATAACTCTCCTTTTGAAATGATACAAGCGACGGTCCAACCTGTCGCTTCCGGTCTGGTTCCCGGATCAATGCGCGCTGCGACAACGACTGACATGTAGAGACGGAGCCAAGCTAAAGAGTTATCCTGTTGCACCTTCGTTCAAAAACGGTCGTTTACAACTGAATATTTTTAACTAGCACATATTTTGTAGTGATTATTAGTTTATAATATCAACATTTGTTGAGTCTACAACTACAAGACGAATTGTCACTTTGGAATATAGCGGGGAAAACGTCATGAAAAATGGTATATTGTCACGGTATTTTCTACGTCAGAAAACAGCGAGGCATTCTGTCAGTCTGGGCTAACATATTGCATCGATGAAATAATGCAAATTTTATTTATCAGCCTTTGTGTTATTTCCTACAACAATTCATGCATTCAAATCTCAACAAATACTACCACGAACTTCAATTTAATAAAATTAGTGATACGCCAACATTTTGCAGCACACAGACATCTTTGACATGCCTTTACCAATGATCTATATAGTAAGTATACATCCGTGCCTTTACAAATATTTTAAAAAGAAATAACGTTCAAAATAATAAAACAACTGATTTTAAATGTTACTTTTTATATCAAAGTTAAAGTTGCATCTGAATATTTAAATTTATATTATTTTTGTAGAAATAGGCCTAATGAACATCTACTATGCAGCTATTAAGCACTGTTACTCAGTTGTGACATGCATACTAGTCATCATACTTTGAAATAAGAGATTTACCCATATTATTCTGCCCCTTATAACATGTGTCCCACCATTAAGTGCTCTGAGTCATCACAGGTGTTAACTCAATGATCCATCATTTCTTACAGAATTCGGATACTCATGCTCTTAAAATAGTAGTTAATTACAGAGATGTGTCCCAACAAACAACAAATCATACTGACTACCCCAAAAAATGTGTATGATGCATAAATAGATCTAAATCAAAGTTTTATCTTCTTGTTTTAGTAACGTTATATTTTTTGTAATGTTGACAAATTTCCCATACAAACCCACACACTATCCTGCTGTATCTAAGTATCCTGATTTTCATTCAACAGTACTTCAAGACACCTGTAGTTTAAAGTATATTTTGTAGTTATTATTATGATATAGCAAATATGAATTTTATATGAAAATATGAATATGAAAGTTTATCATCAAATCTTCTGATGGTTAAATAAATGGAAATTGAACCCCACAGTCATTCCATGTAGATAATGAATTTATTTATGTTATTTGTTTTTGCATATAACAGATTATACTTACATATTTTACAGTCAGTGTCTATAATCAGGCCCAATATGTATTACTCAGGTAAGGTATATTTTTCTTAAATTTTCACTCATTTATTATTGACTAAAAATAGGACCGGATTTTAGACAGACAGGCTGAAATGTATAGACTGCATAATTTAATCTTCTCAAATTAATTTGGATCTAGTTTGATCTTATCAAGATCAAAGTAACTTATGTAAGAAATTAAAAATGTTTTCACAATGAATTGATTGATTCTCCAAACCTGAAAGAATACCAGAGTCCCAATACTAGTACACATGCACAAGTGTGCCAAGATATTAAATAAAATAATAAGAGTCATTGTGCAATGCAGATATCTTTTGGTGTGAAGAGAAAAAAGAAAAACATTAATAATTTGTTTGTTGGAATTTGAAAGATCAGTTTAGAACAAGGAAACATAAAAAGCAAGGCCTAATGAAGTTAAGAATCAGCTGTATCTGTGTCACAATCATATGATTATTGTCAATGCAAACTGGATGTAGACACTGCATTGTTAATACACAAACAACATTATAGAGATTGGCAATTAGTATGAATATATTGTTTTATTTTATAAAAATTGTAGTAGGTACAAATACTCTTGAATATGTATTTTAACTAATTTATAGGGTCCCCTGTGTCTGAATTGGTTTTTTCTGCTTTGTAAAATTAAAAAAAGGCCAAAATAATATATATCTTTCATTGATCATATTGAAATATAATCATGGTAGTATTTGGCAACAAACAGCTACCATTCATATACATAGAATCCTTGTATACAACATGCACCAAATAACCCTTAAATATCAAAACAGATTTCAGTGATTTCCATTTCTTTTATTTTGAAGATTGTATCATGATATCTAGTTGATGACGTAATTTTACAGTGCCTGTTACTCTTACAATTTCTTGAGAACATTTCTCATTGCTCTCAGTTATATATCTGACAAATACTTACATGTGTTGCTGTCAATATTCACAACATTGAGCCTACGGGCAACGTTGCATGAGACCTTCACATTTCGCGTAACGTATCACCTCACAGTTTTACATAATGAAATGCATGCATATGATGTGGCCTGCTCGGCGATGCTACAACATAGATATAGGAACGTATACAAAATCTACTTAATTTTCATAATCATACATCAAGGGCAACACCTTCAGTACCGATTGCAAAACGTCAAAAAAAGCGACCTGGGAAGAACGATCAGCTGATTCCACCGCATCGCTTCGAACGCCTATCTAGTGGTTAACTATACAATATAATCAGTCGTGGTCATCCCTGATGTATAATTATATCAAGGAACATTTATTTCCGGACATGGCAATAGATAAATAATTGTTTAGGCGAAAAGATATACTGTCCGCACACAAGTGTGACCGTTGCCGACAGAGGTGAAGGTTGTACTAGTTAACTGTCTATATGCGTCATAGTAACATGTAGTGCTTGTATCGCGCATACCACATGCGCCGTCAGTTTAAGGTTGGACCGTCCGGGTCAGCGCACCTAGCGGGTTAGTAAAGGGAAGATAAATTGAAAAAGATCGCCCATTAATGTTATCAAGTACTAAATATGCTATTAGCTGCTTGGCCAAATATGTGTTTCGAGCTCTAAACACCGTGTCAACTATTTTGTCACTATATGATGCGTATGTGATTGTATGACGCATCGTTTGAAGATGTGGTCATATGCTCTGTGTAAATGAACACTACAGAAGAAAAAAACACTTTCTCAATTCTCAGACTTAGTTTACCAGATATCTTGTATCATGTATTGTTCCACTTTATTGAATGGCACACAGTTCTTTGTGTGAAAAAAATTTTCAATTCGAGGATGTCAAACACCATAGCTTAATTACACCACATCGAGTGAGAAATGATAAGTATAAAGTGTCAAATACATAGCAAACTCGAACTTCAACTATTCATGAAGTTTGATTATCTGTGACATTTACTTTTTGACTGATCTAAAAACTAAAACACCATTATTCCAAATAATTTAAGCTAGACATATCAAATTACCATCATTTCATTGTACGACAGTTACAACAAATTACTGTATTCGCTATGCCATGTACATGTATATTATTTCTGTTGAGAAAAATTTGATTTTCAAAAATCAGTAATTGCCTAATCCAGACGATTACCTAGTGATATAAATTTTAGGTTAACGACATTCGGCTTTGACCGATAAGGCAACATAATTCATAATTCTGGTACATATGTTTACCTAAAGGCTAAAGTCTTAGACTTAATGTTTTCAGTCAGAACCTCCTGATTGTCATGCAATGTTTGTAACATATTTCTGCGTCATTTGATCAGTAAGTTGTTCTCGACAAAACGTGATAGAAGTCAGAACTGAATCTCGCACACAAACTTTTTTTTAGTGTAACAGTGATAGTCATACAGGCAGATGAACTCTGGGGCTCTTGTGGCCGTGCACTCCTCAGAGAAATTACTTGGTTCATGGGGACACCAGAGATCTGAGTTGGATGAGAATGTCATTCCATTGATCCACTGCCACCGGCCATTGACACGTGACGCTCCACACCAGTAGAGGCTATTGTCCGGTTCATCTCCTGGAATGACCAACGTCAGTAGGAGTTTTTAAGTAATTGTTTAGTCATAAATTTTGTGAAAAACAGTATGATATGGTTTTAAGGAAAGAGAGTGAGTTGGGTTCAACATCCCTTTTAATATTTCATATACTACCAACAAAAACACAAGGGAAGTAATGACACCCACACCCACACCCACACCCACACCAACACCCACACCCACACCCACAACCTCACTTACACCCTCACCCACACCAACACCCTCACCCACACCCACACCCACAACCACAACCACACCCTCACCCACACCCACATGCATACCCACAACCCCACCCACACCCACACCCACACCCCACACCCACACCCCTCCGCAATAAGCAAGAGTCTGACGAATAAATAGTCTGTGAAAAACATGTACACTACTGCTCAAAACAAACGTTCCCTCCTAGATAAAAGCTTCAAAACTATTCTCAAAATCATATGATAATAATTATAAGCATGTTTCATGAATGACTATGACTATGCTAGATGCTCGCGAAAAGGATGAAAGTGTTCTGTCCCGTTCATGGCACCCGTCACAAAAACATGTAAAGGCAGGTCAATGGTTCACCTGAAAAAACACCGCAACATATGGCATAAGTCAAAATACTGAATTGTATCGGACATCATTTTTGTCACTTATGTTTATCCTCCACATGTCTGCCATAAAACGTTATGAAAGATGTACTGAGGCCTTGAACCCTCATGAAATAACTTGAAAGCAAGTGTTGTATTAATCTCTTTTGAATCTTAAATAGATATACCATGGTTGATTCTATCTCAAAGGTTGTGAAATGTAGAAATCAAAGATCAATTGTTTGTTTCACATGAACAATTGCCTTGCCTTTGCCACCGGTGGTACCTTTTCGAGAACACCAAGCATCATCACGTTTTGATAATGATTCATGAATAGCTGCGGATGATATAGTCGGAATCTGTTTGTAGTAGAGATTTCATATGATTATGGAAATATTTTTGTAGCTTTTATTGATTCAAGAAAACTGGTAAACTGTAATATACCCAACCTTCCCCTGTATTAGAAAACAAGACTTTGTGATTATGGTGAGGATTGGGAAGTATGATCACAGTGGTCGATGGTGTGTCATTATAGTATCCCGACGGCATTGCTTGATACTTTTGTTATCAACCATTGCTTTGTTTGATCTAGACGCGGTTATTTGATTGTCAGGCCATAACCAGGTTATTTAATTTACACTGAAACCTTGTTTAATGCGGAGAATACTTTCTCAAGTGAAATTGTTTTGATTACTACATTTCCGGAATAACTTTTCTTTGGTAGGCAGTAATATCCCTTCATATTTTGAGATGTTTACAGATATAAACATCAAGATAACTTTGTTTCAGAAATACGATGAGCAGGGCTATCGGAGATTCGCTGTAGCAGTAATATTGCAATTTTTGGCATAAAACTCTATAATCAACTAAGAAGTGTATTCAAACTCATGTACTTAAGTAAAATTTAAATAACTTTCGATTTTGCACTAATTGTTTGTTTACCATTCGCCTCCATGAAGTACCGAAATTCATCAATCCTCGCCTGACTCCCAAGGTGAATCAAATCAGCATTGTCATCTTTACAGTGTGCTCTTGCGGAGTCCATGTTCATCTTCTGAGTGACAACCTTGATGCATCGTCTTCCCACACCACTGTATCCACTTGGGCAGAGAGCTGAAATTGTACAAAATTGTATCTTATTAGTAAATTTTTAAATTCATAATTTCATTTAGGAGGTTACCTAATCCACAAATACAGAAATTAGATTATTGTACTATATATGATTAGATCATATGCCAGTTATTTCGATCTCCGAACGCGCCTTTGTTTGGCTTAGTCACTGGTACATACAAACAGTGATGGGTTAAACAGTTGCACCATACAGGAAACCTTATAATAAAGGCAAGTCAAGCCTCTTCTTATAAGTCGATGAGGTGCAATAAATGTGATAAGACTGACCTTTCTGTCGTTAACGGCGATGTTACGACGTAAATAGTAATAAAAAGGTAAATTGTAATACTTGCAGCAAATTGTAATAATTTTGACGTAAATTGTAATAATATTTGACGCAAATTGTAATAGTCTCTACTTGCCGTAAAATGTAATAAATTCTTACGTGAATTGTAATAACCTTACTGCCGTAGTGTCCAAGACGCCAATTGACTAAAAATGATCTTTGTCAGTTGAGCTTGCGTTTCACATGTACAATTCAAGAAATACTGTGTATGATGACAAACGTACAAAACTGTTAAGTTAGGGATGGTTGGTATAGGCTTTATCGTACAATCGTCATTAAAGGGTGGTGTCAACATTGATAAATTTAAATGACTGAAAGATCCATCTTCGGGTTCAAAATGATGGGTTACACAACCGTATATTCGACAAATAACTTAATTGTGACATATTGTTCAATACTCTTATCAGGCTATTCAAGACGTTTTTTGCATGACTTGCTTCAACAGTACGTTGACCAGTTCGACACGACTGAACGAGTGATGACAAAGGGTACAAACACAGGCTGGTCAACCAGAGTGTCGATTTGCAGTGGTAACGCTATACGAGTTGATAAGGAGTACATGATCCTTTTCTTGAAACAAACGAGGGAATGTAATTATATTTATATAATTCATTTTATTGTGACGAAGAATTCAAATGCAACAAATGAGTTGACAGATCCTGTGCATACACAAATAACATCCGGTATCTTCGGATAACTCTTGTACAGTTTCAAAGAGTATACGAATTATCATAAAATTCTTGCAATCAATTGCTGAAATATATCTGCTTGTATCCAAATAGAAAGGAATTGAAAATTTATAATGAAAATATGTTTGTCACTAAAGTAAATTTTCTCTTTGACCTTGAAACGTACTTGAAGATCATTTAACTCAACAATCGTTGGTGGATTGCCCCAAGAAACCTTGATACGAAATATATACGTACAATAATCCCCTGAAAACATAACCTCATAGAGGATTAAAGTAACTTGGGCTAACATCAAGCACTGTAATAACATACTCTCTTAAAATTCCAATGAAATGACTGGTGACTTACCAAAAAGTCAATTTGAAATTATATTTTGCTCCGATTTTTTTACCTAGTTCTAATTGCCTACCCATATCACTTTTTGTCTGAAATTCAGTTAAAACTTCTAAATTTGAGACTGCAATATATGTCTTCAGATGATATTTCTTAAACTATGTAACAACTATTTTACACCATTCCAAATTTGGTTCCATGCTGAATCGCTCTTTTCAACTACTGCTCACACACTTTAAATGCAAGGAAAGCATCCCAAACATATATTTTTGTGTTGATAACCACGTACTTAACCTACAGAAATAACACTCCAGTGAGTTTATATATATACAACAATGTTCGATATATCAAGTTTTGAAAAAGTTCTCACATGACGATTGTACGATAAACCCTGTACCAACCCTGACAAGGATAGGTTCTAGTCATTTAATGCCTTTGATACTAAACTTATAAGGTTATTACAATTTACGTAAAAAGTAATTACATTTTACCGCAAGTTGACATTATTACAATTTACGTCAAATTTTATTACAATTTACGTTGTTATTACAATTTACGTCAAAATAATTACAATTTGCTGCAAGTATTACAATCTACCCTTTTATTACAATTTACGTCGTAACAGGCGAGCTTAACATACATCGTGAGAGTTGAGAAGACGAGGGGACAAATTGGGATTTGAATTACTTTAATCAAACTTGCTTACCCTGTAATGTGACTCGAGCCACATACTCCTTCGTAATTGTGAACAGTAGATATACATATAAGTACAGCAGACTTACCAAACACAGTTGCAGAAGGGAATAGGGTGAAGGCATCTGTGGTTGAAACCATCCTCTCGTACATGACGCACTCTAGATCTTGTGACGTCGGCATAAAGCATACTGAGATACAGTTGCTATCTGCAGCGCAAATATCAGCGCATTCCCACACACTGGATGTAGTACGAACATCCGTCCAGTTCTGTACAAGTCTGCCATCGAAATGGGCATGTCGAAAAAGAAATTTACGTTTCGTGATTGGTGCAGTCTGGGAGGATTTACTGATAAAAGTGAAGGAAATTAGAGTGTATATAAACCAGTACATCACAGAACTATACATCTTTCTGGCTCTAAAGGAAACGCACATGGCGTTCTGTCCTTGATGTGAGATACGCCTTCAGCGTCAGTCTCTATAGTGCAGTTGTGTAAGGCCATGAAAAAATAAAATGTTTTTCATCACTGAAAAGAATTCGTCACGAGACATTTTTTACTACTTTAGAGGCGACCTTTTGACATCAGGGAAAGGGGGAAGAAGCATTTTTGGTCACTGAGCAGCTTAGAGACAATGCAGAGAGAAATATGATGTGTTTTGTATTAAATTACATTCTCTGATCAACACCATCATATTAGATTTGTGCCTTAAAGTATTTCAGGATATGTGTATGTAAATTATTGTAAACACTATTTATTTGTAGAAAATGCTGGTTATCTTTTATGTAACCAATGTTACTGGTCTTTACATTTTCTTGGAGATTCTGACCTGTGATGCCATTTCTCAGAGACTAGTGTTGTATTTCACTTTAAGAACATTTCATACTTTATTTTCAACCTTGATGATCAATTTTGCTAAGTTTCATCTTTATAATATATCTCAAAGTATGTTTACAGTGATTGGACAAATAAGGCTTTTCATATATCTATCCATGGGCACGTTTTCTTTTGTGCCTTAAAGTATTTTCAGGATATGTGTATGTAAATAATTGTAAACACTATGAATTTATAGAAAATGCTGGTTGTCTTTTATGTAACCAATGTTACTGGTCTTTACATTTTCTTTGTATTTGCGATTACGTAACAAAGGGGTCAGGACAATAACTGAAAAGAAGATCGCTCACATTTTATGTTTTGCATGTGTTTGTGACGGGTTCAGCCGGTGGGGCAGGATACGCTCACCTTTTCGGGAACACCTGGTATCATCAATATTTGATAGTTATTCATAAACACTTGTTCATGATATAGTCGGAATCGTACTGTCGACTCTGGTTTGACGCAGAGATTTCTATTGGATATGGAAAAGGGTTTTGTCGCTTTATTTACGCATTTCTTTGTACAAATTACACGGACGGCGATGAGAAACATTTATTTTACTTTCCGTGGCCTAATGTTCAAAGTGAAGTTTTGGATACGCAAATGGATCTTCCATGCATAAATGAAAAGTAAATTTTACATGTTCATTAAGAGCACATCTTCCATTAAGAATAGCAATGACACAATAGCAGTAACGGGATTATATTCATGTAGATGCTCGCTATAATTTCAAATCAAGTACTGCACCTATCGTTATCAGTAGCGACACATACACGCAAATCAATATTTAAACAAATGCTTGTCTAACCTTGTTTACCACCAGTGTCGGTTTGGGTAGCCTTTGTTCGAAGAGAAGCAATTCACAGCGTCAAAAACTCTCTACAACTTTGTTAAAGATTAAATAAAGGTATCTAAATCAAATTGTACTAATTCAACTTATTTTACATTCTTGCATAATTTGATATGCTCACTCAATATAGATTAAAACTTAAATGAACAACTGATTCGATGTTTGTAAAAGCGTTGCCATGGGGACATTGGACCAATTTCTACATGAAATCGCCTTGAGGCAATGATGTATACAGACTTCATTTACTGTTGGTTTTTATCATCATCCAATACACATTTTAAACACAATGGTTACAAATGTTACAAGGATTTGTTATCGATGACAAAATTCTATGTTCTGACGTTCGAGGCACTAAAAGCTATGAAGCAGGTATTCTTATTATCTATTCCTTTTCGTGAAGAAAATCTTTTTTTTCTATTTGCTTGATTGTGGTCGACTATTTACGAAAGTGCTCTCGGAACATTTAAACATACTTATGGAATTTCCTAAGGGAATTCGCATGACTTAGGTCAGTGAATGAGTTTGGTTTATTGCCGGTGTTAACAGTATTTCACTTGTGTTACTGATGGAGGGTTTCGGATGCCGTTAATGTGTTTATGTTCATGATATAGTCGGAATCGACTCTGCTTTAAACAGATGATTTCTTAGGATTATGGAGAGTGTTCATCGTCGCTATTTCTGATTGTTTTATGACTTATACATACATTGGAAGAATTTATCATGATGAACACAAACAATGTATCAGTATTGGGATGGCAAAACTATTTGGTGTAGTTTGGTGATGATATCACCTGTTATTAACACTATAAAAAATGTGTTTGAGGGGAACCATGTCACGACAAAACATTTGACCCCCACGGCTACGTGCTCACGTTGTAGGCAGTGAAAAGGGCGACATTATGCTCGAGGTTGTAAAAAGTCTATACTAACACCCTATGTGTGTATATGTACCATCATAACAGGTATATTCAAAACAAACACCCTGTATGTGTACTAATTATGCCTCAAAGTGAGATTGACCAACTACTGACCCCACATGAGCCCGTATACCGTCAGTAAAAATCCAAGATGATTGTTACTAACCTAATATGAGACCGTATACCGTCAGTAACAGCCATTTTGAATTTTCCAACATCCACCTCACATATTTCACATGGTACATAATTCGTTATTCGACACTATATTGTGTAGGATGACGTCAAAAACAAGAAACGTGCTATCAAGTTGCAGTGGCCCGCAGATTTCTGTTAACATGCGGGCATTTTAAAAATAATTCTGTCCATTTCAGTTATAGTTATTTAAACGTTCACATTTAGTGCATTATATATTCCATTGTTAACGTTTATGTTTACATTAAAGCGTTGTAACGGAAACATACATACTGCTCCTGTCGTTTATACCGTTTGTAAGTATCAAGTTTTCATTTTTGACATGACATGTGCAACAAAGATACCTAATAGTGTAAACTTTTCGGCATTATAAAGTCGTTATGGTGTCTTAAGTTGCCGCATATGGAGTAATATTAGGTTAGCAGGAAAATATTGATCTCGGCTCATAACTAATATCATAGCTAAAATGGATAGAATCATCATTAAACCGCCCGCACGTCATCAAAAATGAGCAGGCCTATGTAACTTGATAATGCCCTCATATTGCTTGACGACGGGCAATTATCACACCCGTTGTTAGCTGACGTCATAGGAAAGGGATAGGCGACGTCTAGTTCAATAGTGTCGTCATCTGGTTTATTCTATGACGTTTCCATATTTGTACAAGGTGGTCAGTGACATTGCTGTCGATTGTAGTAAATGTTTCCAAACCGATATTGTTGTTTCTTTTTATTCGATAACCAATTCCACCCAATGTAGCTATAATAACGGTAACACTATTTTTCAGGGCATTATCATTTGCAGAAGCCCCCGTTCTTTTCAACTGCCCTCCTTCGTCGGCAGTTAATGGAAGACCTCGGGCTTCTGCAAATGATAATGCCCTGAAAAATAGCGTTACCCTTATACTATGCTACCATGGCTGGTGTATTCAGGAGATTAACATACTGTGTTTTCAATGTAGAGCTAGGTTACCTGTAGATTTAACCCCGTTAAATTAAATTTGGGACCGAACGCCCAGCGTGAGGTTTCAAATGTTAAATTTAGCTCGCTTAAATCTACAGGTAACCTGGCTCAAAACTGAAAACACAGTATGTTTATCTCCATTCAACCATAACTAAATAAAATGCGAACTCTTTCGTGTTAGCAAATATACTGAGTGAAGCGGCATGGGTTGTTTTGAGTGGGTTATCGATCTGAATTACGGAATCACCGAACACAATATGTTGCTGTATATACTCAAGCAGTTTGTTTACACCTAATACTTCAGTCGAACATATGACAGGCACTGAAAGCATATAAGCACGGTAACTTGGTAACATGACATGAGGTGGGCATCCCTAAAGAAAATAAAGCAAGCTTTGCAAGGCTTTCGCTCTACATCGCGCGTCACCATTATGACGTCATATCGCTCATTGTGACGCAAAAGATATGACGTCACAGTCGTATATAGAAAAGCGCTAAAATTCCAAGCTCTCTGTTGTCTCTAAAACGTAAATACATTCCCTTTGTCGATTTCTGTCGTGTTTTTCTGCACGAAATGTATTGCCACACATCCTTTGAATATTGTTGTAACCGCATCTGTGCATTTTGTAACCTGTAATTGTAGATATAATTATTTAAATATGCCTACCGACAATGACTGAAACTAGTACTATTCTATGAATAATAGCTTCCGCGGTGAAGCGTCCGTTAAACCACCTGTTTCAATCAGAGGGGGTTTATTGGGATTTAATAGCCTCTGATTGACCAATCAGAATCGAGTAAATTCCAAATTCATGGTAGAATCTATACTTACACCCTCTATGCGTACATATGCTAGCATAACAGGTATATTCAATACTAACACCCTGTATGTGTACATATATACTACCATGGCGGGTGTATTCTATACCAACACCCTGTGAATGTAAATATACTACCATGGCGGGTGTATTCTATACTAACGCACTGTTTGTGTACATATATACTACCATGGTGGATGTATTCCATACCAACACCCTGTGAATGTAAATATACTACCATGGTGGGTGTATTCTCTAATAACATACTGTGCAGACACAATTGTATTGATAACAACTTGTTCAATACTGTGAAAAGCGAACTTACTTACTTAGGAGATTTAATGTGCGCTTTCCGTCTGATGCGTATTTCGCACACGGGCCCGGCCAGGCCATTTAATGTGTTTCCGAAAGGGGCGAAAGTGGTCTGTGCAACCCAAGAGGGGGGTTTAGGGGCTGCTTATATAGAATTTGGGAATTTTGAGATTTGGAATAGATGCCGATGGGGTTGGGGAGGAGAACTAAGGTAGCTGGGTATGGTAGATGTTTGTTTGTTTATGTGATTTTGATTTGGTAGGTTATTGTGTTTTTAGATTGGTTTTATTAGTTCCGTTGTTATTAAGAATACGCCTAAGGCCTTGAAGTTTTCTAGTTTATTTTTTGGGTTTAGTATTGCTTCTAGAGTGAGAGCCTTGTTTAGATTGAGGGTGGTTTGTAATGCGGTTCGATGTGTTAGGTAGTGTGTGCAGTGGATGAGTGCGTGTTCCGGGGTTTCTGGTTGTTTGCAGTGTGGGCAGTTACCTGTAGTGTGTTTTTTTTACTTTTTTAGGTGGTTATTTAGGTTGGTGTGTCCTGTTTGGAGTTTAGTGATTACTCTGTCGATTTTCTTTGATGGATGAAGAATTTTTTGGTTTGGTTAGTGGTTTGCTGAGCACTTTTTTGATTGGCTATTTCAGTTTAGATATAGGTTATGTCATTTTGTGTGATTTTTTGCTTGTTTACACTTTTAATTTCTGATTTTGAGATGGATAAGTTTAAGCTTATTTCTGGGATTTTGAGGGATAGTTTAGCTGCTTTATCGGCGTTTTCATTACCGTATATTCCTACGTGGGCGGGTATCCACAAGAAGATTATTTGTTTGCCTGCCTTAGTTAGGTCGTTGGAGCTTTTTAGTATTTGATTTATTAATTAAGGTCGATTTTTGGTATTTTTGTTTTGGAGGGCTTGCAGTCCACTTAGGGAGTCGGTAAGTATTAGGATTTTTTTGTGGGTTTTGGATTCTTGATTATGGAGGGCTGAGGACATGCCCATTAGTTCTGCCGTGAATATTGATTGGTTGTTTGGGAGTCGGAACGATTGTGTGGTTTTAGTTGGTTGTGTGGTATGGACTCTGAGGATCCGTCCGTGTAATGTGACACCAATTTGGCCAATTTTCGTGTATGTATGCTAGTGTGGTAGTTTTAGCTATGTTTGGATCGGTTGGTTTATTTATTTGGCTAGCTAGTGATGTGTCTATTTTGGTATTTTAAGTTTAGGGGTGAAGATATTTGATTGTTTGCAGTTTTGTTTAAGATTTTTAATTTGGTGTTCATTTAGGTAGTTTGTTATTCTTTGGGATATTGGGGTAAGTAAGGGGTGTTTACGAGCTAGAGCTTGGTTTTTGGGGCTGATGTTTTGGTTTATTAAGTTTTGGATGAGAGGGTTTGATTGGGATGCGGCCCAGAAGTTTAAGCTTAGCTGTTCCCTGCGTAGACTAAGTGGCATTTCTCCTTTTAAGGCCTGAAGTGAGGTGTAGGAGGTGCCATGTTGGGTGCGTGTAATTAGTTTGAGAGCCTGATATTGTATTGAGTCAACTTTTTTAGATAGAGAGTTGTTTAGGGTGTTGTATATGTCGCAGCCGTAGTCTAGTTTTGATCTAATTAGTGATATGTAGAGAGAGAGGAGGGTATCTTTGGAGGCTCCCCAGTTAGAGCCAGTTAGGCACCTTAGGGTGTTTAGGTCTTTACTGCATTTAGTTGTTAGGTTTTGGATGAGCATCCCAGGTGAGACCTTTATCGAAAATAAGTCCTAAGAATTTGGTTTGTTTTTGAAATTTGATTGTTTGATTGTTTAGCTGGAGGATTGGGGAGGCGGGTTTCATGTTTTTATGTTTGAATACTATTCCTGTTGTTTTTTTCTGAGTTAAGGGAGAAGCCCCATTTGTCAGCCCATTGTTGTATTTTATTAAGAGAATTTGAGTAAATTTTGGACCATTTTCATGCTTTTAGTGCGGATCCAGATGGCTCCATCATCCGCGAATTTTGATGTGTTTACTTTAGGGGATAGGCCCTCGAATAGATCGTTTATCATTATATTGAAGAGGGTGGGGCTGAGGATACTGCCCTGTGGAGTGCCATTTTCTAGGGAACATTGGTCCGATAGAGTTTGGTCTATACCCACGGTTATTTTACGATTGTTTAGGAAGTCCTGGATGTAGTTTATTATCTGACCTTTGAGTCCTATTAGGGATTGGTAAGACTAGGGCCTGTTTCCAGGGAGTAGGAACCTGTCTGTTTAGGTAGATGAGATTGTATAGTTTGAGTAGTGCCTGGAGTAGTTTTAGTTTCTTAATTATTTGGTAAGAAGTTAGGTCTAATCCTGGGGCTGTGCCCTTTTTCCGAAGTTTCGGTATAGATCCTTATACCGTTGTCAAGCAAGACTAAATGAGGGGCTTAGTACAGAATATATATAGTAGGTGGAGGATTAACAGTAGAGGATTAACAGTAACAAAAATTGCATACCTAAGTGGGATAACATAGGTAAGGTGTTGACAACAAGGGGATAATACTGTCAGAACACGATGGACAGAGAACACACAGGTGGAAGCCAATGGGACATGAAGCCAAACAGGATACGTGATTATTGCTTGATGAGTTCATAGTAGGCGAATGGGATGAAATAGCCTTGATCTCTGTTGATTGATGGCTTGTGGCGGCGAATGTGGATTGCTTCTGTTAGGTTTTTTTAGTGAAATCATGGAGGTTGTTGGAGAGGATTTGGACTTTGTCCCAGGTTTATGTTGTGATCAGGACAGTTGTTGTTATGGTCCGAGATGGCTGATTTACTGTCGGATTTAATGGTGGATGTTTTGTGCTCTTTCATTCTGGTGTTGATTGGGCTGGATGTTTCACCTACGTAAGATCATCAGTTACGACGTTGTAGACCTCTTCACCAACGTACCCATAGATGACACTCTGCAAATTCTCCGCCGTCGCATCACTGAAACTCCTCATGGAACTAGCCTATCCACTGAATCTATCGTCTCCCTCACCTTACCGCCTGTATCTCCTCTACCTGATCCACCTGGGGCGACGAGTACTATCAACAGATACACAGCCTACCCATGGGATCCCCACTCTCTCCTATCCTTACTGAAATCTACATGACCTACGGCAAGCCCTCACCTCACCCATCCAACCTATACTCAACAACAAAAGTTCCTGTGATACCAATATTTTTGTGTATTTTTCAAACAATTAAATTTGGGTTTCAATATTGTAGTACATGTATGGAATCAAGTCACAAAAACACAACTCCTACAGAAAAGCATGCATTCCATGCAAGCCCCATGCATTTCACTACCCAAGAATGGGTATAAAAACATGTGAGTTAACAGGATTCCATATGCATTGTTTAGCATCGTGCTGACAACAACCACTCAGAAAAACAACAAAATTAGGCAATTATTCAACATTACGAAATGCCATACCTGTCAATGAGCATCTGTGAGCCATTGGTATGCTTGAAGCAGGATTGAGTCCATACGATGTTGCAAAACAGTTTAACGTCCACAGAAACACCATTTGGTATTTATGGCAATGTTGGCTACAGACGAATGCAGTCAGAGACCATCCTCGGAGTGGCAGGCCACCCATAGCCAATAAACGGCAAGACAACTGGATTCGAATAACAAACCAACGAAATCGATTCCAGCCAGCAACAATGACTGCAAGAAGCATCCCTGGCCTTCCACGAATATCTTCACAAACCTTACGTCGTCGCCTCAGACGTCGCGTCGCCATGGCCCAGGCATTAACTTTCAACATGACAATGCCCGGCCCCTTATTGCTTGACTTGTTCAGGATTCCCTTCAACAAAACAACATGAATGTCATCCCTGACGGGGTCGCTCCCCTGATCTCTCACCAATCGAGCACATTTGGCATGAAATGGAATGGTGCCTTCGTCGTCAACCACGTGGTCCACAGACACTCCAGGAGCTTCGAAACATGCTCCAATTCCATGGGACGAAGATGTGTTGCTAGCATCGCAACCAGAGGTGGACACACACGCTGTTGATTTGTAAATTGACATTTTGTCATGTTCATAGGTTGTTTTATGAAATCATGCATTTTCTGAAGTCAGTATGGCAAATTAAACCATTTGAACACTTACAGGAGTCTTTTATCTGTTGCAAACCGAAATTGTTTCAGATTTGGTGAAAACGTAACTTTGCATTAAATCTCATTCAATATCACAGGAACATTTGTTGTTCAGTATGTCTGTGAACGTCTGATGTGGTGCAGGGTCGGAATGTAAGTTCCTAGCGTCGGATTCTTTGGTCAGATGAGTGTAGGATTTTATTGCATGTTACTGATTGCAGAGTTTGTTTTTGTAGGCAGTGTTGCGAGGGCAAGGGCCCTGAGCTGGTGATGAGCCTAACCAGCCTGATAGTGCCAGGATCACACATACCCTCTTTGCTGCATTTTTTTAAATTTTAATCTGTAAATAATATCTTAAGCGACATGATGGAGTAGCTCGATCATTTTATTACCGTCTTCACCATGCTTGTGGTTTCGACACAAAGGTCCATCCATGGTACGACCCAAGATATGTGGAGGGCATCTTGGAAAATGATAAATACAACATTCTTTGGAATAGGCCCGTACACAGCCACAGATCTATCCAGGCAAACAAACCTGATCTTGTCCTTTTTCATAAAGCCAATGAAATCATTTATATTATTGAACTTTCTGTCCCTTTTGACACTAATGTGATTGACAAGATTCAGGAAAAACATGGCAAATATGCAGACCCTGCTTTCGAAATGTCATGCTTGCATCCCAAGTACCAAGTTGTCCAACTTCTTTTTGTTCTCGGTGCCTTTGGGTTGTCGCCTACCAATCTGTTGACGGACATTGGGAGAGTACCCGGGTTCGTTGCCAGGAAGACAGGCCTTCTGACAATTTGCAGTTTGGGGGAGTCTTTACTCACAAACCTTTTACATTATCAACGTATCAGTTGGTGTACAAAGTGGTGTATTTATCAAAATATTGCACCAAACATTGAACGTCAGTTTGGATGGGTTCACTGATGTGTAAACGATTTATAAGCACTTGTTTGGATTGGTTCATTGAAGTGTTAATGATTTAAAAGCACTGGTTTAACCATTTCTTTTAAATCGTTCCCACCTCAATGAACCCATTCAAACTCACGTTCAATTCTTATAGTTTTTGCACTTTCTAGTTTACTGGTCTCGCCCAAAAATATGTTAATAATGATTGCTTACATTAAAGTTCTTTGGTTTCGCGGAAGAACATTGCAACAATGTTAATTTGTCGGTGTTTGCCAGCTCTCGATCACATAAGTTTCCCACACTCAGTTACGCAAAACAAAATAGTTCTTTGCAAATATACAACATAAGCTAAAAATATGTCAACATCAGCATAATTTTATTCTCTGAAGAAATTGACAAACAATATTTGGGATTTATCAAATCTAAAAAAAAGCTAACAGAATACGAACAGGAAAGAGAACAAAAATATAAACATGACTCGATGCACAGGTGTGTAAACTCCAAGTATCAGATCAAGTGACTATCCATTCAGCCAATCGGCATAAAAGAATCGTTTGAAGATGTGGTCATATGAACTGTGTAAATGAACACAACAGAAAAAAGCACTTTCTCAATTCTCAGTCTTAGTTCATAAGATATCTTGCATCGTGACTACAGTGTATTGTTTGTGAAGATGTCAAACAGCACAGCTAAATTACACCACATCGAGCGAGAAATGATGAGTATAAAGTGACAAATACATAGCAAATTCGAACTGGAACTATTCATGAAGTTTGATTATCTGTGACATTTACTTTTTGACTGATCTAAAAACTAATACACCACTATTCCGAATGAGTGAGTGAGTGAGTATGTTTTACGCCGCTTTTAGCAATATTCCAGCGATATCACGGCGGGGGACACCAGAAATGGGTTTCACACATTGTACCCATGTCGGGAATCGAACCCGGGTCTTCGGCGTGATGAGCGAACGCTTTAACCACTAGGCTACCCGACAGCCCCTATATATTCCGAATGATGAACCAAGACGTTATAAATGAGACTAACATCAAATACCAGCATTTTACGACAGTGACAACAAAATTACTGTATTCGCTATGTCATGTATATTATTTCTATTATGAGCAAAGAGTAAACAGAATATTTTCAAAAATCAGTAATTTCTTAATCCAAACGATTAACTGGTGGTTTAAATTTAAGGTTAACGGCGTTCGGCTTTGACGGATAAGGCAACATGAATCATTAGTCTGGTACATGTGTTTACCCGGACGATTTCACAGTTTATTCTCAAGGCCAAAGTATTAGACTAAAGCTTTTCAGTCAGAACCTTCTGAATGTCATGCAATGTTTGTAAAATATTTATACGTTATTTGATCAGAAAGTTGTTCTCGACAAAACGTGATAGAAGTCAGAACTGAATCTCGCACACAAACTTTTGGTCAGAGTAACAGTGAAGGTCATACAGGCAGATGAACGCTGGAGCTTTTGTAGCCGTGCACTCCTCAGAGGGATTACTTGGTTCATGGGGGCACCAGAGATCTGAGTTGGATGAGAATGTCATTCCACTGATCCACTGCCACAGGCCATTGACATGTGACGCTCCACACCAGTAGAAGCTATTGTCAGGTTCATCTCCTGGAATGACCAACGTTAGTGTGAGTTTTTAAGTAATTGTTTAGTCATAAATTTTGTGAAAAACAGTATGGTATGGTTTTAAGGAAAGAGAGTGAGTTGGGTTCAACATCCCTTTTAATATTTCATATACTACCAACAAAAACACAAGGGAAGTAATGACACCCACACCCACACCCACACCCACAACAACACCCTCACTCACACCCACACCCACACCAACACCCACCAGACCCACACCCACACCCACAACCTCACTTACACCCTCACCCACACCCACACCCTCACCCACAACCACAACCACAACCACACCCACACCCACACTCACACCTACACGCATTCCCACATCCACACCCACATCGACACCCACACCCAAACCCCTCCGCAATAAGCAAGAGTCTGACGAATAAATAGTCTGTGAAAAACATGTACACTACTGCTCAAAACAAACGTTCCCTCCTAGATAAAAGCTTCAAAACTATTCTCAAAATCATATGATAATAATTGTAAGCATGTTTCATGAATGACTATGACTATGCTAGATGCTCGCGAAAAGGATGAAAGTGTTCTGTCCCGTTCATGGCACCCGTCACAAAAAACATGTAAAGGCAGGTCAATGGTTCACCTGAAAAAACACCGCAACATATGGCATAAGTCAAGATACTGAATTGTATCGGACATCATTTATGTCACTTATGTTTATCCTCCACATGTCTGCCATAAAACGTTATGAAAGATGTACTGAGGCCTTGAATGTTTTAACTCTCATGAAATAACTTGAAAGCAAGTGTTGTGTGAATCTCTTTTGAATCTTAAATAGATATACCATGGTTGATTATATCTCAAAGGTTGTGAAATGTAGAAATCAAAGATCAATTGTTTGTTTCACATGAACAATTGCCTTGCCCTTGCATGTGTTCAGGATGGGTGCCACCGATGGTACCTTTTCGAGAACACCAAGCATCATCACGTTTTGATAATGATTCATGAATAGCTGCGGATGATATAGTCGGAATCTGTTTGTAGTAGAGATTTCATATGATTATGGAGATATTTTTGTAGCTTTTATTGATTCAAGAAAACTGGTAAACTGTAATATACCCAACCTTCCCCTGTATTAGAAAACAAGACTTGGTGATTATGGTGAGGATTGGGAAGTATGATCACAGTGGTCGATTGTGTGTCATTATAGTATCCCGACGGCATTGCTTGATACTTTTGTTATCAACCATTGCTTTGTTTGATCTAGACGCGGTTATTTAGTTGTCAGGCCACAACCAGGTTATTTAATTTACACTGAAACCTTGTTTAATGCGGAGAATACTTTCTCAAGTGAAATTGTTTTGATTACTACATTTCCGGAATAACTTTTCTTTGGTAGGCAGTAATATCCCTTCATATTTTGAGATGTTTACAGATATAAACATCAAGATAACTTGTTTCAGAAATACGATGAGCAGGGCTATCGGGGATTCGCTGTAGCAGTAATGTTGCAATTTTTGGCATAAAACTCTATAATCAACTAAGAAGTGTATTCAAACTCATGTACTTAAGTAAAATTTAAATAACTTTCGATTGTGCACTAATTGTTTGTTTACCATTCGCCTCCATGAAGTACCGAAATTCATCAATCCTCGCCTGACTCCCAAGGTGAATCAAATCAGCATTGTCATCTTTACAGTGTGCTCTTGCGGAGTCCATGTTCATCTTCTGAGTGACAACCTTGATGCATCGTCTTCCCACACCACTGTATCCACTTGGGCAGAGAGCTGAAATTGTACAAAATTGTATCTTATTAGTAAATTTTTAAATTCATAATTTCATTTAGGAGGTTACCTAATCCACAAATACAGAAATTAGATTATTGTACTATATATGATTAGATTATATGCCAGTTATTTCGATCTCCGAACGCGCCTTTGTTTGGCTTAGTCACTGGTACGTACAAACAGTGATGGGTTAAACAGTTGCACCATACAGGAAACCTTATAATAAAGGCAAGTCACGCCTCTTCTTATAAGTCGATGAGGTGCAATAAATGTGATGAGACTGACCTTTCTGTCGTTAACGGTGATGTTACGACGTAAATAGTAATAAAAAGGTAAATTGTAATACTTGCAGCAAATTGTAATAATTTTGACGTAAATTGTAATAATATTTGACGCAAATTGTAATAGTCTCTACTTGCCGTAAAATGTAATAAATTCTTACGTGAATTGTAATAACCTTACTGCCGTAGTGTCCAAGACGCCAATTGACTAGAAATGATCTTTGTCAGTTGAGCTTGCGTTTCACATGTACAATTCAAGAAATACTGTGTATGATGACAAACGTACAAAACTGTTAAGTTAGGGATGGTTGGTATAGGCTTTATCGTACAATCGTCATTAAAGGGTGGTGTCAACATTGATAAATTTAAATGACTGAAAGATCCATCTTCGGGTTCAAAATGATGGGTTACACAACCGTATATTCGACAAATAACTTCATTGTGACATATTGTTCAATACTCTTATCAGGCTATTCAAGACGTTTTTTGCATGACTTGCTTCAACAGTACGTTGACCAGTTCGACACGACTGAACGAGTGATGACGAAGGGTACAAACACAGGCTGGTCAACCAGTGTGTCGATTTGCAGTGGTAACGCTATACGAGTTGATAAGGAGTACATGATCCTTTTCTTGAAACAAACGAGGGAATGTAATCATATTTATATAATTCATTTTATTGTGACGAAGAATTCAAATGCAACAAATGAGTTGACAGATCCTGTGCATACACAAATAACATCCGGTATCTTCGGATAACTCTTGTACAGTTTCAAAGAGTATACGAATTATCATAAATTTCTTGCAATCAATTGCTGAAATATATCTGCTTGTATCCAAATAGAAAGGAATTGAAAATTTATAATGAAAATATGTTTGTCACTAAAGTAAATTTTCTCTTTGACCTTGAAACGTACTTGAAGATCATTTAACTCGACAATCGTTGGTGGATTGCCCCAAGAAACCTTGATACGAAATATATACGTACAATAATCCCCTGAAAACATAACCTCAAAGAGGATTAAAGTAACTTGGGCTAACATCAAGCACTGTAATAACATACTCTCTTAAAATTCCAATGAAATGACTGGTGACTTACCAAAAAGTCAATTTGAAATTATATTTTGCTCCGATTTTTTTACGTAGTTCTAATTGCCTACCCATATCACTTTTTGTCTGAAATTCAGTTAAAACTTCTAAATTTGAGACTGCAATATATGTCTTCAGATGATATTTCTTAAACTATGTAACAACTGTTTTACACCATTCCAAATTTGGTTCCATGCTGAATCGCTCTTTTCAACTACTGCTCACACACTTTAAATGCAAGGAAAGCATCCCAAACATATATTTTTGTGTTGATAACCACGTACTTAACCTACAGAAATAACACTCCAGTGAGTTTATATATATACAACAATGTTCGATATATCAAGTTTTGAAAAAGTTCTCACATGACGATTGTACGATAAACCCTGTACCAACCCTGACAAGGATAGGCTCTAGTCATTTAATGCCTTTGATACTAAACTTATAAGGTTATTACAATTTACGTAAAAAGTAATTACATTTTACCGCAAGTTGACATTATTACAATTTACATCAAATTTTATTACAATTTACGTTGTTATTACAATTTACGTCAAAATAATTACAATTTGCTGCAAGTATTACAATTTACCCTTTTATTACAATTTATGTCGTAACAGGCGAGCTTAACATACATCGTGAGAGTTGAGAAGACGAGGGGACAAATTGGGATTTGAATTACTTTAATCAAACTTGCTTACCCTGTAATGTGACTCGAGCCACATACTCCTTCGTTATTGTGAACAGTAGATATACATATAAGTACAGCAGACTTACCAAACACAGTTGCAGAAGGGAATAGGGTGAAGGCATCTGTGGTTGAAACCATCCTCTCGTACATGACGCACTCTAGATCTTGTGACGTCGGCTTAAAGCATACTGACATACAGTTGCTATCTGCAGCGCAAATATCAGCGCATTCCCACACACTGGATGTAGTACGAACATCCGTCCAGTTCTGTACAAGTCTGCCATCGAAATGGGCATGTCGAAAAAGAAATTTACGTTTCGTGATTGGTGCAGTCTGGGAGGATTTACTGATAAAAGTGAAGGAAATTAGAGTGTATATAAACCAGTACATCACAGAACTATACATCTTTCTGGCTCTAAGGGAAACGCACATGGCGTTCTGTCCTTGATGTGAGATACGCCTTCAGCGTCAGTCTCTATAGTGCAGTTGTGTAAGGCCATGAAAAAATAAAATGTTTTTCATCACTGAAAAGAATTCGTCACGAGACATTTTTTACTACTTTAGAGGCGACCTTTTGACATCAGGGAAAGGGGGAAGAAGCATTTTTGGTCACTGAGCAGCTTAGAGACAATGCAGAGAGAAATATGATGTGTTTTGTATTAAATTACATTCTCTGATCAACACCATCATATTAGATTTGTGCCTTAAAGTATTTCAGGATATGTGTATGTAAATTATTTGTAGAAAATGCTGGTTATCTTTTATGTAACAAATGTTACTGGTCTTTACATTTTCTTGGAGATTCTGACCTGTGATGCCATTTTCTCAGAGACTAGTGTTGTATTTCACTTTAAGAACATTTGATACTTTATTTTCAACCTTGATGATCAATTTTGCTAAGTTTCATCTTTATAATATATCTCAAAGTATGTTTACAGTGTTTGGACAAATAAGGCTTCTCATATATCTATCCATGGGCACGTTTCTTTTGCGGTTCAGTATATTTGTGCCTTAAAGTATTTTCAGGATATGTTTATGTAAATAATTGTAAACACTATGAATTTATAGAAAATGCTGGTTGTATTTTATGTAACCAATGTTACTGGTCTTTACATTTTCTTTGTATTTGCGATTATGTGACAAAGAGGTCAGGACAATAACTGAAAAGAAGATCGCTCACATTTTATGTTTTGCATGTGTTTGTGACGGGTTCAGCCGGTGGGGCAGGATACGCTCACCTTTTTGGGAACACCTGGTATCATCAATATTTGATAGTTATTCATAAACACTTGTTCATGATATAGTCGGAATCGTACTGTCGACTCTGGTTTCACGCAGAGATTTCTATTGGATATGGAAAAGGGTTTTGTCGCCTTATTTACGCATTTCTTTGTACAAATTACACGGACGGCGATGAGAAACATTTATTTTACTTTCCGTGGCCTAATGTTCAAAGTGAAGTTTTGGATACGCAAATGGATCTTCCATGCATAAATGAAAAGTAAATTTTACATGTTCATTAAGAGCACATCTTCCATTAAGAATAGCAATGACACAATAGCAGTAACGGGATTATATTCATGTAGATGCTCGCTATAATTTCAAATCAAGTACTGCACCTATCGTTATCAGTAGCGACGCATACACGCAAATCAATATTTAAAAAAATGCTTGTCTAACCTTGTTTACCACCAGTGTCGGTTTGGGTAGCCTTTGTTCGAAGAGAAGCAATTCACAGCGTCAAAAACTCTCTACAACTTTGTTAAAGATTAAATAAAGGTATCTAAATCAAATTGTACTAATTCAACTTATTTTACATTCTTGCATAATTTGACATGCTCACTCAATATAGATTAAAACTTAAATGAACAACTGTTTCGATGTTTGTAAAAACGTTGCCATGGGGACATTGGACCAATTTCTACATGAAATCGGCTTGAGGCAATGATGTATACAGACTTTATTTACTGTTGGTTTTTATCATCATCCAATACACATTTTAAACACAATGGTTACAAATGTTACAAGGATTTGTTATCGATGACAAAATTCTATGTTCTGACGTTCGAGGCACTAAAAGCTATGAAGCATGTATTCTTATTATCTATTACTTTTCGTGAAGAAAATCTTTTTTTTCTATTTGCTTGATTGTGGTCGACTATTTACGAAAGTGCTCTCGGGACATTTAAACATACTTATGGAATTTCCTAAGGGAATTCGCATGACTTAGGTCAGTGAATGAGTTTGGTTTATTGCCGGTGTTAACAGTATTTCACTTGTGTTACTGATGGAGGGTTTCGGATGCCGTTAATGTGTTTATGTTCATGATATAGTCGGAATCGACTCTGCTTTAAACAGATGATTTCTTAGGATTATGGAGAGTGTTCATCGTCGCTATTTCTGATTGTTTTATGACTTATACATGCATTGGAAGGATTTATCATGATGAACACAAACAATGTATCAGTATTGGGATGGCAAAACTAGTTGGAGTAGTTTGGTGATGATATCACCTGTTATTTACACTTTATAAAATGTGTTTGAGGGGAACCATGTCACGACAAAACATTTGACCCCCACGGCTACGTGCTCACGTTGTAGGCAGTGAAAAGGGCGACATTATGCTCGAGGTTGAAAAACGTCTATACTAACACCCTATGTGTGTATATGTACCATCATAAGAGGTATATTCAAAACAAACACCCTGTATGTGTACTAATTATGCCTCAAAGTGAGATTGACCAACTACTGACCCCACATGAGCCCGTATACAGTCAGTAAAAATCCAAGATGATTGTTACTAACCTAATATGAGACCGTATACCGTCAGTAACAGCCATTTTGAATTTTCCAACACCCACCTCACATATTTCACATGGTACATAATTCGTTATTCGACACTATATTGTGTAGGATGACGTCAAAAACAAGAAACGTGCTATCAAGTTGCAGTGGCCCGCAGATTTCTGTTAACATGCGGGCATTTTAAAAATAATTCTGTCCATTTCAGTTATAGTTATTTAAACGTTCACATTTAGTGCATTATATATTCCATTGTTAACGTTTATGTTTACATTAAAGCGTTGTAACGGAAACATACATACTGCTCCTGTCGTTTATACCGGTTGTAAGTATCAAGTTTTCATTTTTGACATGACATGTGCAACAAAGATACCTAATAGTGTAAACTTTTCGGCATTATAAAGTCGTTATGGTGTCTTAAGTTGCCGCATATGGAGTAATATTAGGTTAGCAGGAAAATATTGATCTCGGCTCATGACTAATATCATAGGTAAAATGGATAGAATCATCATTAAACCGCCCGCACGTCATCAAAAATGAGCAGGCCTATGTAACTTGATAATGCCCTCATATTGCTTGACGACGGGCCATTATCACACCCGTTGTTAGCTGACGTCATAGGAAAGGGATAGGCGACGTCTAGTTCAATAGTGTCGTCATCTGGTTTATTCTATGACGTTTCCATATTTGTACAAGGTGGTCAGTGACATTGCTGTCGATTGTAGTAAATGTTTCCAAACCGATATTGTTGTCTCTTTTTATTCGATAACCAATTCCACCCAATGTAGCTATAATAACGGTAACGCTATTTTTCAGGGCATTATCATTTGCAGAAGCCCCCGGTCTTTTCAACTGCCCTCCTTCGTCGGGCAGTTAATGGAAGACCTCGGGCTTCTGCAAATGATAATGCCCTGAAAAATAGCGTTACCCTTATACTATGCTACCATGGCTGGTCTATTCAGGAGATTAACATACTGTGTTTTCAATGTAGAGCTAGGTTACCTGTAGATTTAACCCCGTTAAATTAAATTTGGGACCGAACGCCCAGCGTGAGGTTTCAAATGTTAAATTTAGCTCGGTTAAATCTACAGGTAACCTGGCTCTAAACTGAAAACACAGTATGTTTATCTCCATTCTACCATAACTAAATAAAATGCGAACTCTTTCGTGTTAGCAAATATACTGAGTGAAGCGGCATGGGTTGTTTTGAGTGGGTTATCGATCTGAATTACGGAATCACCGAACACAATATGTTGCTGTATATACTCAAGCTGTTTGTTTACACCGGTATACTTCACTCGAACATATGACAGGTACTGAAAGCATATAAGCACGGTAACTTGGTAACATGACATGAGGTGGGCATCCCTAAAGAAAATAAAGCAAGCTTTGCAAGGCTTTCGCTCTACATCGCACGTCACCGTTATGACGTCATGTCGCTCATTGTGACGCAAAAGATATGACGTCACAGTCGTATATAGGAAAGCGCTAAAATTCCAAGCTCTCTGTTGTCTCCAAAACGTAAATACATTCCCTTTGTCGATTTCTGTCGTGTTTTTCTGCACGAAATGTATTGCCACACATCCTTTGAATATTGTTGTAACCGCATCTGTGCATTTTGTAACCTGTAATTGTAGATATAATTATTTAAATATGCCTACCGACAATGACTGAAACTAGTACTATTCTATGAATAATAGCTTCCGCGGTGAAGCGTCCGTTAAACCACCTGTTTCAATCAGAGGGGGTTTATTGGGATTTAATAGCCTCTGATTAACCAATCAGAATCGAGTAAATTCCAAATTCATGGTAGAATCTATACTTACACCCTCTATGCGTACATATGCTAGCATAACAGGTATATTCAATACTAACACCCTGTATGTGTACATATATACTACCATGGCGGGTGTATTCTATACCAACACCCTGTGAATGTAAATATACTACCATGGCGGGTGTATTCTATACTAACGCACTGTTTGTGTACATATATACTACCATGGCAGATGTATTCCATACCAACACCCTGTGAATGTAAATATACTACCATGGTGGGTGTATTCTCTAATAACATACTGTGTAGACACAATTGTATTGATAACAAATTGTTCAATACTGTGAAAAGCGAACTTACTTACTTACTTACTTTGGAGATTTAATGTGCGCTTTCCGTCTGATGCGTATTTCGCACACGGGCCCGGCACTGATGTTTTGGTTTATTAAGTTTTGGATGAGAGGGTTTGATTGGGATGCGGCCCAGAAGTTTAAGCTTAGCTGTTCCCTGCGTAGACTAAGTGGCATTTCTCCTGTTAAGGCCTGAAGTGAGGTGTAGGAGGTGCCATGTTGGGTGCGTGTAATTAGTTTGAGAGCCTGATATTGTATTGAGTCAACTTTTTTAGATAGAGAGTTGTTTAGGGTGTTGTATATGTCGCAGCCGTAGTCTAGTTTTGATCTAATTAGTGATATGTAGAGAGAGAGGAGGGTATCTTTGGAGGCTCCCCAGTTAGAGCCAGTTAGGCATCTTAGGGTGTTTAGGTCTTTACTGCATTTAGTTGTTAGGTTTTGGATGTGAGCATCCCAGGTGAGACCTTTATCGAAAATAAGTCCTAAGAATTTGGTTTGTTTTTGAAATTTGATTGTTTGATTGTTTGGCTGGAGGATTGGGGAGGCAGGTTTCATGTTTTTATGTTTGAATACTATTCCTGTTGTTTTTTCTGAGTTAAGGGAGAAGCCCCATTTGTCAGCCCATTGTTGTATTTTATTGAGAGATTTTTGGAGTAAATTGTGGACCATTTTCATGCTTTTAGTGCGGATCCAGATGGCTCCATCATCCGCGAATTTTGATGTGTTTACTTTAGGGGATAGGCCCTCGAATAGATCGTTTATCATTATATTGAAGAGGGTGGGGCTGAGGATACTGCCCTGCTGATTGCCATTTTCTAGGGGACATTGGTCCGATAGAGTTTGGTCTATACCCACGGTTATATTACGATTGTTTAGGAAGTCCTGGATGGAGTTTATTATCTGACCTTTGAGTCCTATTTTTTTAAGTTTTTGTATTAGCCCATCGTGCCATACCATGTCGAAAGCTTTAGAGAAGTCTAAGAAGATGTCTGTGGTATATTGTTTATTTAGTTGTCCTGTCTCAATATCTTGTTCTAGTCGGGCGAGGTTATCTAGGGTTGAGCGGCCAGGAGTGAAACCGCTTTGATCTGGGTTTATGATGTTATTCTGGGTGAAGTAATGTTGTAATCTATTTTTAGCCATTGATTCCATTACTTTACATAAGTTTGAAGTTAGGGATATTGGTCTATATGAGTTAGCTTGATTAGCTGGTTTATTAGGTTTAGGGATTGGTATGACTAGGGCCTGTTTCCAGGGAGTAGGAACCTGTCCGTTTAGGTAGATGAGATTGTATAGTTTGAGTAGTGCCTGGAGTAGCTTTAGGGGGAGTTTTTTAATTATTTGGTAAGAAGTTAGGTCTAATCCCGGGCTGTGCACTTTTTCCGAAGTTTTGGTATAGATCCTTATACCGTTGTCAAGCAAGACTAAATGAGGGTTACTTACTTACTTATATTGGAGATTTAACGTGCGCTTTCCGACTGCAAGCGTATGTCGCACACGGGCCCGGCCAGGCCATTTAATGTGTTTCCAAAAAGGGGAAAAGTGAGTTTGTGCAACCCAGGAGGGGGCTTTAGGGGTTACTTATATAGTAATTTTGAAATTTTGAGATTTGGAAAGAATGCCAAGAGTGGGTGGGGGACGAACTAAGGGAGCTGTGTGTGTTGGGTGGTTATCAAATAAGGTAGTTTTGGTTTTAATATTTTATTTGGGGTTTAAATGCGACTAATTAGTCCTGTTTTTATTAGGTATATGCCTAAGGCTTTGAATTTTTCTAATTTAATTTGTGGATTTAGGATTGATTCTAGTGTAAGTCCGGTTTTAAGATTGAGGGTGGTCTGTAGTGTTGTTCGGTGTGTTTGGTAGTGTGTGCAGTGAATGAGTACGTGTTCTGGTGTTTCTTGTTGTTTGCAATGTGGGCAGTTTCCTGTTGTGTGTAGTTTAGCTATTTTACGGTGATTATTTAGTTTGGTGTGGCCTGTTTGTAGTTTGGTAATTATTCTGTCGATTTTTTTGGATGGGTGTAGTATTTTGGGTTTATTTAGGGTTTTTTTGAGTACTTTCCTGATTTGGCTATTTGAGTTTTGGTATATATTTTGCCATTTTTTGTTAATTTTTTGTTTAGTGACACTTTTGATTTCTGATTTTGAGCTGGGTAAGTTTAAGCTTATTTCTGGGAGTTTAAGGGATAATTTTGCTGCTTTATCTGCCTTTTCATTTCCAAAGATTCCTACGTGGGCGGGGATCCAAATGAACTCTATTTGTTTACCTACCTTAGTTAAGTTGTTTGAGCTATTGAGTATTTGATTTATTAGTTTGGGGCGGTTTTTAGTGTTTTTATTTTTGAGGGCTTGTAGTCCACTGAGGGAGTCGGTTAGGATGAGGATTTTTTGGTGTTTTTTAGATTGCTGATTGTGTAGTGCTGAGGCCATGCCCATTAGTTCGGCCGTGAATATGGATTGGTTATTTGGGAGTCGGTAAGATTGTGTGTCTTTGGTTGGTTGTGCGATGTGGACTCCGAAACCTGTGTGTTTTGAGATCGGATCTGAGGATCCGTCTGTGTATATGTGACACCAATTTGGCCAATTTTCATGTATGTATGCTAGTGTGGTGGTTTTAGCGATGTTAGGATCGGTCTGTTTATTTAGTGTATCGGCTAGTATTGTGTCTATTTTTGGTATTTTAAGTTTTGGAGTGAAGATATTGGATGATTTATTGTTTTGTTTAAGATTATTTATTTTGTGTTCGTTTAGGTAATTGGTTATTCTTTGGGAAATTGGAGTAAGTAGTGGATGTTTCCGGGCTAGGGCTTGGTTTCTAGGGCTAATATTTTGTTTTATTAAGTTTTCGATTAGTGGGTTTGATTGGGACGCGGCCCAGAAGTTTAGGGTAAGTTGTTCCCTACGTAGTTTAAGTGGCATTTCTCCTGTTAAGGCCTGGAGTGAGGTGGAAGAGGTGCCATGTTGAGTTCGTGTGATTAGTTTTAGGGCCTGATACTGGATTGAGTCTAGTTTTTGAATGAGAGAGTTGTTTAAGGTGTCGTAAATGGCACTGCCATAGTCTAGTTTGGACCTAATTAGTGATATATAGAGTGAGAGGAGGGTGTTTTTAGAGGCCCCCCAGTTGGAGCCGGTTAGGCATCTTAACGTGTTTAGGTCTTTGCTGCATCTGGTTACAAGGTTTTTAATGTGAGCATCCCAGGTGAGATGTTCATCGAAGATTAATCCTAAGAATTTGGTTTGTTTTTGGAATTTGATTGGTTTGTTGTTTAGTTGGAGGTTTAGGGTGGCGGGTTGCATATTTTTGTGTTTAAATACTATTCCTGTGTTTTTTTCTGAGTTTAGGGAGAAGCCCCATTTGTCAGCCCATTTTTGTATTTTATTTAGAGATTTTTGTAGTAAGTTTTGGGCCATTTTAATGCTTTTAGTGCGGATCCAGAGGGCTCCATCATCCGCGAATTTTGATGTGTTTACTTTGGGGGATAGTCCCTCGAATAGATCGTTAATCATAATATTGAAGAGTGTTGGGCTTAGGATGCTGCCCTGGCGAGTGCCATTTTCTAAGGGACATTGGTCCGATAGCGTTTGGTCTATGCCCACGGTGATTTTGCGGTTTGTTAGGAAACTTTGGATGTAGTTAATTATTTGACCTTTAAGTCCTATTTTTTGTAGTTTTTGTATTAGCCCGTTATGCCAAACCATGCTTTGGAGCAGTCTAGAAAGATGCCTGTAGTATATTGTTTGTTAAGTTGGCCTGTTTTAATGTCCTGCTCTAGTCGGGCGAGGTTATCTAAGGTTGAGCGTCCAGGAGTGAAACCGCTTTGGTCTGGATTTATTATGTTGTTTTGTTCTAAGTAGTGTTGTAACCTGTTTTTGGCCATTGATTCCATTACTTTGCATAAGTTAGAAGTTAGGGAGATTGCTCTGTATGAATTAGCCTGGTCAGCTGGTTTATTGGGTTTGGGGATTGGTATGACCAGGGCTTGTTTCCAAGGTGATGGGACCTGTCCGTTTAGATATATGAGGTTATAGAGTTTCAGAAGAGTTTGGAGTAGTTTGGGTGGTAGTTGTTTAATTATCTGGTATGAAGTAAGGTCTAAGCCTGGGGCTGTGCCCTTTTTCCTATTTTGTAGGACGTGGAGTAGTTCTTCCATTGTGAAATGGAGATTAATTTCTAGGTTATTATCTTTTGGCTCTTTTAAATGAGGGGCTTAGTACAGAATATATATAGTAGGTGGAGGATTAGCTGTAGAGGATTAACAGTAACAAAAATTGCATACATAAGTGGGATAACATAGGTAAGGTGTTGACAACAAGGGGATAATACTGTCACAACACGATGGACAGAGAACACACAGGTGGAAGCCAATGGGACATGAAGCCAAACAGGATACGTGATTATTGCTTGACGAGTTCATAGTAGGCGAATGGGATGAAATAGCCTTGATCTCTGTTGATTGATGGCTTTTGGCGGCGAATGTGGATTGCTTCTGTTAGGTTTTTTAGTGAAATCATGGAGGTTGTTGGAGAGGATTTGGACTTTGTCCCAGGTTTATGTTGTGATCAGGACAGTTGTTGTTATGGTCCGAGATGGCTGATTTACTGTCGGATTTAATGGTGGATGTTTTGTGCTCTTTCATTCTGGTGTTGATTGGGCTGGATGTTTCACCTACGTAAGATCATCAGTTACGACGTTGTAGACCTCTTCACCAACGTATCCATAGATGACACTCTGCAAATTCTCCGCCGTCGCATCACTGAAACTCCTCTTGGAACTAGCCTATCCACTGAATCTATCGTCTCCCTCACCACCGCCTGTATCTCCTCTACCTGATCCACCTGAGGCGACGAGTACTATCAACAGATACACGGCCTACCCATGGGATCCCCACTCTCTCCTATCCTTACTGAAATCTACATGACCTACAGCAAGCCCTCACCTCACCCAGCCAACCTATACTCAACAACAAAAGTTCCTGTGATACCAATATTTTTGTGTATTTTTCAAACAAGTAAATTTGGGTTTCAATATTGTAGTACATGTATGGAATCAAGTCACAAAAACACAACTGCTACAGAAAAGCATGCATTCCATGCAAAAGTTGAATTTTATGCAAGCCCCATGCATTTCACTACCCAAGAATGGGTATAAAAACATGTGAGTTAACGGGATTCCATGTGCATTGTTTAGCATCGTGCTGACAACAACCACTCAGAAAAACAACAAAATTACGCAATTATTCAACATTACGAAATGCCATACCTGTCAATGAGCGTCTGTGAGCCATTGGTATGCTTGAAGCAGGATTGAGTCCATGCGATGTTGCAAAACAGTTTAACGTCCACAGAAACACCATTTGGTGTTTATGGCAATGTTGGCTACAGACGAATGCAGTCAGAGACAATCCTCGGAGTGGCAGGCCACGCATAGCCAATAAACGACAAGACAACTGGATTCGAACAACAAACCGACGAAATCGATTCCAGCCAGCAACAATGACTGTAAGAAGCATCCCTGGCCTTCCACGAATATCTTCACAAACCTTACGTCGTCGCCTCAGATGTGCAGGGATCGTCGCCAGAAGACCTGCCAGACGTCCTATTTTGACAGGAAACCACCCTCAAGCACGTCTACAGTGGTGCAGACAGCGTCTACGCTGGACGGCCGTGCAGTGGAGACAAGTTCTCTTCACTGACGAGTCTCGTTTTCACCTCAGCCACAGCGATGGACGGATTCGAATGTACGACGTCGAGGTGAACGTTACGTCAATCATTGTGTCATGGAAGAAGATCGGTTCGGGGGCGGCAGCGTTATGGTATGGGGAGGGATTTCAGTAAGACAGAGGACCCGTTTGATAGTGGTAGAGGGAAATCTTAATGGACAGCGCTACCACGACGAGATCATCGGCCCTGTTGTTCTACCGTTTTTGCGTCGCCATGGCCCAGGCATTAACTTTCAACATGACAATGCCCGGCCCCATATTGCTTCACTTGTTCAGGATTCCCCTAAACAAAACAACATGAATGTCATCCCCTGACCGGCTCGCTCCCCTGATCTCTCACCAATCGAGCACATGTGGCATGAAATGGAATGGTGCCTTCGTCGTCAACCACGTGGTCCACAGACACTCCAGGAACTTCGAAATATGCTCCAGCAGATATGGCCTGGTCAATTCCATGGGACGAAGATGTGTTGCTAGCATCGCAACCAGAGGTGGACACACACGCTGTTGTTTTGTAAATTGACATTTTGGCATGTTCATAGGTTGTTTTATGAAATCATGCATTTTCTGAAGTCAGTATGGCAAATTAAACCATTTGAACACTTACAGGAGTCTTTTATCTGTTGCAAACCGAAATTGTTTCAGATTTGGTGAAAACGTAACTTTGCATTAAATCTCATTCAATGTCACAGGAACATTTGTTGTTCAGTATGTCTGTGAACGTCTGATGTGGTGCAGGGTCGGAATGTAAGTTCCTAGCGTCGGATTCATTGGTCAGATGAGTGTAGGATTTTATTGCATGTTACTGATTGCAGAGTTTGTTTTTGTAGGCAGTGTTGCGAGGGCAAGGGCCCTAAGCTGGTGATGAGCCTAACCAGCCTGATAGTGCCAGGATCACCTATACCCTCTTTGCTGCATTTTTTAAATTTTAATCTGTGAATAATATCTTAAGTGCCATGATGGAGTAGCTCGATCATTTTATTACCGTCATCACCATGCTTGTGGTTTTGACACAAAGGTCCATCCATGGTACGACCCAAGATATGTGGAGGGCATCTTGGAAAATGATAAATACAACATTCTTTGGAATAGGCCCGTACACAGCCACAGACCTATCCAGGCAAACAAACCTGATCTTGTCCTATTTCATAAAGCCAATGAAATCATTTATATCATTGAACTTTCTGTCCCTTTTGACACCAATGTGATTGACAAGTTTCAGGAAAAACATGGCAAATATGCAGACCCCGCTTTCGAAATGTCATGCTTGCATCCCAAGTACCAGGTTGTCCAACTTCTTTTTGTTCTCGGTGCCTTTGGGTTGTCGCCTACCAATCTGTTGACGGACATTGGGAGAGTACCCGGGTTTATTGCCAGGAAGACAGGCCTTCTGACAATTTGCAGTTTGGGGGAGTCTTTACTCACAAACCTTTTACATTATCAACATATCAGTTGGTGTACAAAGTGGTGTATTTATCAAAATATTGCACCAAACATTGAACGTCAGTTTGGATGGGTTCACTGATGTGTAAACGATTTATAAGCACTTGTTTGGATTGGTTCATTGAAGTGTTAATGATTTAAAAGCACTGGTTTAACCATTTCTTTTAAATCGTTCCCACCTGAACCCATTCAAACTCACGTTCAATTCTTATAGTTTTTCCAATTTCTAGTTTACTGGTCTCGCCCAAAAATATGTTAATAATGATTGCTTACATTAAAGTTCTTTGGTTTCGCAGAAGAAGATTGCAACAATGTTAATTTGTCGGTGTTTGCCAGCTCTCGATCACATAAGTTTCCCACACTCAGTTACGCAAAACAAAATAGTTCTTTGCAAATATACAACATAAGCTAAAAATATGTCAACATCAGCATAATTTTATTCTCTGAAGAAATTGACAAACAATATTTGGGATTTATCAAATCTAAAAAAAAGCTAACAGAATACGAACAGGAAAGAGAACAAAAATATAAACATGACTCGATGCACAGGTGTGTAAACTCCAAGTATCAGATCAAGTGACTATCCATTCAGCCAATCGGCATAAAAGAATCGTTTGAAGATGTGGTCATATGAACTGTGTAGATGAACACAACAGAAAAAAGCACTTTCTCAATTCTCAGTCTTAGTTCATAAGATATCTACAGTGTATTGTTTGTGAAGATGTCAAACAGCACAGCTAAATTACACCACATCGAGCGAGAAATGATGAGTATAAAGTGACAAATACATAGCAAATTCGAACTGGAACTATTCATGAAGTTTGATTATCTGTGACATTTACTTTTTGACTGATCTAAAAACTAATACACCACTATTCCGAATGAGTGAGTGAGTGAGTATGTTTTACGCCGCTTTTAGCAATATTCCAGCGATATCACGGCGGGGGACACCAGAAATGGGCTTCACACATTGTACCCATGTCGGGAATCGAACCCGGGTCTTCGGCGTGATGAGCGAACGCTTTAACCACTAGGCTACCCGACAGCCCCTATATATTCCGAATGATGGACCAAGACGTTATAAATGAGACTAACATCAAATACCAGCATTTTACGACAGTTACAACAAAATTACTGTATTTGCTATGTCATGTATATTATTTCTATTATGAGCAAAGAGTAAACAGAATATTTTCAAAAATCAGTAATTTCTTAATCCAAACGATTAACTGGTGGTTCAAATTTAAGGTAAACGGCGTTCGGCTTTGACGGATAAGGCAACATGAATCATTAGTCTGGTACATGTGTTTACCCGGACGATTTCACAGTTTATTCTCAAGGCCAAAGTATTAGACTAAAGCTTTTCAGTCAGAACTTTCTGAATGTCATGCAATGTTTGTAAAATATTTACACGTTATTTGATCAGTAAGTTGTTCTCGACAAAACGTGATAGAAGTCAGAACTGAATCTCGCACACAAACTTTTGGGCTGAGTAACAGTGAAGGTCATACAGGCAGATGAACGCTGGAGCTTTTGTAGCCGTGCACTCCTCAGAGGGTTTACTTGGTTCATGGGGGCACCAGAGATCTGAGTTGGATGAAAATGTCATTCCACTGCTCCACTGCCACAGGCCATTATTGACATGTGACGCTCCACACCAGTAGAAGCTATTGTCAGGTTCATCTCCTGGAATGACCAACGTTAGTGGGAGTTTTTAAGTAATTGTTTAGTCATAAATTTTGTGAAAAACAGTATGGTATGGTTTTAAGGAAAGAGAGTGAGTTGGGTTCAACATCCCTTTTAATATTTCATATACTACCAACAAAAACACAAGGGAAGTAATGACACCCACACCCACACCCACACCCACACCCACAACAACACCCTCACCCACACCCTCACCAACACCCACCAGACCCACACCCACACCCACAACCTCACTTACACCCTCACCCTCACCCACACCCACACCCTCACCCTCACCCACAACCACAACCACACCCACACCCACAGCTACACGCATTCCCACATCCACACCCACATCCACACCCACACCCACACCCCTCCGCAATAAGCAAGAGTCTGACGAATAAATAGTCTGTGAAAAACATGTACACTACTGCTCAAAACAAACGTTCCCTCCGAGATAAAAGCTTATAAACTATTCTCAAAATCATATGATAATAATTGTAAGCATGTTTCATGAATGACTATGACTATGCTAGATGCTCGCGAAAAGGATGAAAGCGTTCTGTCCCGTTCATGGCACCCGTCACAAAAACATGTAAAGGCAGGTCAATGGTTCACCTGAAAAAACACCGCAACATATGGCATAAGTCAAAATACTGAATTGTATCGGACATCATTTTTGTCACTTATGTTTATCCTCCACATGTCTGCCATAAAACGTTATGAAAGATGTACTGAGGCCTTGAATGTTTTAACCCTCATGAAATAACTTGAAAGCAAGTGTTGTATTAATCTCTTTTGAATCTTAAATAGATATACCATGGTTGATTCTATCTCAAAGGTTGTGAAATGTAGAAATCAAAGATCAATTGTTTGTTTCACATGAACAATTGCCTTGCCTTTGCATGTGTACAAGACGGGTGCCACCGGTGGTACCTTTTCGAGAACACCAAGCATCATCACGTTTTGATAATGATTCATGAATAGCAACGGATGATATAGTCGGAATCTGTTTGTAGTAGAGATTTCATATGATTATGGAGATATTTTTGTAGCTTTTATTGATTCAAGAAAACTGGTAAACTGTAATATACCCAACCTTCCCCTGTATTAGAAAACAAGACTTGGTGATTATGGTGAGGATTGGGAAGTATGATCACAGTGGTCGGTTGTGTGTCATTATAGTATCCCGACGGCATTGCTTGATACTTTTGTTATCAACCATTGCTTTGTTTGATCTAGACGCGGTTATTTAATTGTCAGGCCATAACCAGGTTATTTAATTTACACTGAAACCTTGTTTAATGCGGAGAATACTTTCTCAAGTGAAATTGTTTTGATTACTACATTTCCGGAATAACTTTTCTTTGGTAGGCAGCAATATCCCTTCATATTTTGAGATGTTTACAGATATAAACATCAAGATAACTTTGTTTCAGAAATACGATGAACAGGGCTATCGGAGATTCGCTGTAGCAGTAATATTGCAATTTTTGGCATAAAACTCTATAATCAACTAAGAAGTGTATTCAAACTCATGTACTTAAGTAAAATTTAAATAACTTTCGATTGTGCACTAATTGTTTGTTTACCATTCGCCTCCATGAAGTACCGAAATTCATCAATCCTCGCCTGACTCCCAAGGTGAATCAAATCAGCATTGTCATCTTTACAGTGTGCTCTTGCGGAGTCCATGTTCATCTTCTGCGTGACAACCTTGATGCATCGTCTTCCCACACCACTGTATCCACTTGGGCAGAGAGCTGAACTTGTACAAAATTGTATCTTATTAGTAAATTTTTAAATTCATAATTTCATTTAGGAGGTTACCTAATCCACAAATACAGAAATTAGATTATTGTACTTGAGATGTCAGTATCTCGATAAGAGAGTTTTCTCTATGCTATATCACGTTGAATATCACTTTGCACAAGGGCCGAACTTCGAGTAAGTGAACGTCAATTGTCTTT
Source organism: Haliotis cracherodii (assembly GCF_022045235.1). Lineage (NCBI taxonomy): Eukaryota > Metazoa > Mollusca > Gastropoda > Lepetellida > Haliotidae > Haliotis > Haliotis cracherodii. The sequence goes on along the minus strand of NW_027266319.1, from coordinate 59,381,291 downwards.
GCAGTAATCACGTTGCTTTCATAAATGATGGTGTTCGATTCTTCGTGTAATATGCCAGTTTTTTCGATCTCCGAACGCGTCTTTGTTTGGCTTAGTCAGTGGTACGTCCAAACACTGATGGGTTAAACAGTTGCACCATACAGGAAACCTTATAATAAAGGCAAGTCACGTCTCTTCTTATAAGTCGATGAGGTGCAATAAATGTGATAAGACTGAACTTTCTGTCGTTAACGGCGAGCTTAAGATACATCATGAGAGTTGAGAAGACGAGAGGACAAATTGGGATTTGAATTACTTTAATCAAACTTGCTTACCCTGTAATGGGACTCGAGCCAAATATTCCTTCGTAATTGTGAACAGTAGATATACATATAAGTACAGCAGACTTACCAAACACAGTTGCAGAAGGGAATAGGGTGAAGGCATCTGTGGTTGAAACCATCCTCTCGTACATGACGCACTCTTGTGACGTCGGCTTAAAGCATACTGACATACAGTTGCTATCTGCAGCGCAAATATCAGCGCATTCCCACACACTGGATGTAGTACGAACATCCGTCCAGTTCTGTACAAGTCTGCCATCGAAATGGGCATGTCGAAAAAGAAATTTACGTTTCGTGATTGGTGCTGTCTGAAAGGATCTACTGATAAAAGTGAAGGAAAGTAGAGTGTATATATACCAGGACATCACAGAGCTAGACATCTTTCTGGCTCTAAAGGAAACGCACATGGCGTTCTGTCCTTGATATGAGATACGTCTTCAGCGTCAGTCTCTATAGTGCAGTTGTGTAAGGCAATGAAAAAATAAAATGTTTTTCATCACTGAAAAGAATTCGTCACGAGAAATTTTTTACTACTTTTTGACATCAGGGAAAGGGGGAAGAAGCATTTTTGGTCACTGAGCAGCTTAGAGACAATGCAGAGAGACATTTGATGTGTTTTGTATTAAATTACATTCTCTGATCAACACCATCATATTAGATTTGTGCCTTAAAGTATTTACAGGATATGTGTATGTAAATTATTGTAAACACTATTAATTTGTAGAAAATGCTGGTTGTCTTTTATGTTACCAATGTTACTGGTCTTTACAATTTTCTTTGTATTGGCGCTTATGTAACAAAGAGGTCAGGACAATAACTGGAAAGAAGATCGCTCACATTTTATGTTTTGCATGTGTTTGTGACGGGTTCAGCCGGTCGGGCAGGATACGCTCACCTTTTTGGGAACACCTGGTATCATCAATATTTGATAGTTATTCATAAACACTTGTTCATGATATAGTCGGAATCGTACTGTCGACTCTGGTTTCACGCAGAGATTTCTATTGGATATGGAAAAGGGTTTTGTCTCTTTATTTACGCATTTATTTGTACAAATTACACGGACGGCGATGAGAAACATTTATTTTACTTTCCGTGGCCTAATGTTCAAAGTGAAGTTTTGGATACGCAAATGGATCTTCCATGCATAAATGAAAAGTAAATTTTACATGTTCATTAAGAGCACATCTTCCATTAAGAATAACAATGACACAATAGCAGTAACGGGATTATATTCATGTAGATGCTCGCTATAATTTCAAATCAAGTACTGCACCTATCGTTATCAGTAGCGACACATACACGCAAATCAATATTTAAAAAAATGCTTGTCTAACCTTGTTTACCACCAGTGTCGGTTTGGGTAGCCTTTGTTCGAAGAGAAGCAATTCACAGCGTCAAAAACTCTCTACAACTTAGTTAAAGATTAAATAAAGGTATCTAAATCAAATTGTACTAATTCAACTTATTTTACATTCTTGCATAATTTGACATGCTCACTCAATATAGATTAAAACTTAAATGAAGAACTGATTCGATGTTTGTAAAAGCGTTGCCATGGGGACATTGGACCAATTTCTACATGAAATCGCCTTGAGGCAATGATGTATACAGACTTCATTTACTGTTGGTTTTTATCATCATCCAATACACATTTTAAACACAATGGTTACAAATGTTACAAGGATTTGTTATCGATGACAAAATTCTATGTTCTGACGTTCGAGGCACTAAAAGCTATGAAGCATGTATTCTTATTATCTATTCCTTTTCGTGAAGAAAATCTTTTTTTTCTATTTGTTTGATTGTGGTCGACTATTTACGAAAGTGCTCTCGGAACAGTTAAACATACTTATGGAATTTCCTAAGGGAATTCGCATGACTTAGGTCAGTGAATGAGTTTGGTTTATTGCCGGTGTTAACAGTATTTCACTTGTGTTACTGATGGAGGGTTTCGGATGCCGTTAATGTGTTTATGTTCATGATATAGTCGGAATCGACTCTGCTTTAAACAGAGATTTTTTAGGATTATGGAGAGTGTTCATCGTCGCTATTTCTGATTGTTTTATGACTTATACATACATTGGAAGAATTTATCATGATGAACACAAACAATGTATCAGTATTGGGATGGCAAAACTATTTGGTGTAGTTTGGTGATGATATCACCTGTTATTAACACTATATAAAATGTGTTTGAGGGGAACCATGTCATGACAAAACATTTGACCCCCACGGCTACGTGCTCACGTTGTAGGCAGTGAAAAGGGCGACATTATGCTCGAGGTTGAAAAACGTCTATACTAACACCTATGTGTACCATGTACCATCATAAGAGGTATATTCAAAACAAACACCCTGTATGTGTACTAATTATGCCTCAAAGTGAGATTGACCAACTACTGACCCCACATGAGCCCGTATACCGTCAGTAAAAATCCAAGATGATTGTTACTAACCTAATATGAGACCGTATACCGTCAGTAACAGCCATTTTGAATTTTCCAACACCCACCTCACATATTTCACATGGTACATAATTCGTTATTCGACACTATATTGTGTAGGATGACGTCAAAAACAAGAAACGTGCTATCAAGTTGCAGTGGCCCGCAGATTTCTGTTAACATGCGGGCATTTTAAAAATAATTCTGTCCATTTCAGTTATAGTTATTTAAACGTTCACATTTAGTGCATTATATATTCCATTGTTAACGTTTATGTTTACATTAAAGCGTTGTAACGGAAACATACATACTGCTCCTGTCGTTTATACCGGTTGTAAGTATCAAGTTTTTATTTTTGACATGACATGTGCAACAAAGATACCTAATAGTGTAAACTTTTCGGCATTATAAAGTCGTTATGGTGTCTTAAGTTGCCGCATATGGAGTAATATTAGGTTAGCAGGAAAATATTGATCTCGGCTCATAACTAATATCATAGGTAAAATGGATAGAATCATCATTAAACCGCCCGCACGTCATCAAAAATGAGCAGGCCTATGTAACTTGATAATGCCCTCATATTGCTTGACGACGGGCAATTATCACACCCGTTGTTAGCTGACGTCATAGGAAAGGGATAGGCGACGTCTAGTTCAATAGTGTCGTCATCTGGTTTGTTCTATGACGTTTCCATATTTGTACAAGGTGGTCAGTGACATTGCTGTCGATTGTAGTAAATGTTTCCAAACCGATATTGTTGTTTCTTTTTATTCGATAACCAATTCCACCCAATGTAGCTATAATAACGGTAACGCTATTTTTCAGGGCAATATCATTTGCAGAAGCCCCGGAACACACACTCATCCACTGCACACACTCCTTCGTCGGGCAGTTAATGGAAGACCTCGGGCTTCTGCAAATGATAATGCCCTGAAAAATAGCGTTACCCTTATACTATGCTACCATGGCTGGTGTATTCAGGAGATTAACATACTGTGTTTTCAATGTAGAGCTAGGTTACCTTTAGATTTAACCCCGTTAAATTAAATTTGGGACCGAACGCCCAGCGTGAGGTTTCAAATGTTAAATTTAGCTCGGTTAAATCTACAGGTAACCTAGCTCTAAACTGAAAACACAGTATGTTTATCTCCATTCTACCATAACTAAATAAAATGCGAACTCTTTCGTGTTAGCAAATATACTGAGTGAAGCGGCATGGGTTGTTTTGAGTGGGTTATCATCTGAATTACGGAATCACCAAACACAATATGTTGCTGTATATACTCAAGCAGTTTGTTTACACCTAATACTTCACTCGAACATATGACAGGCACTGAAAGCATATAAGCACGGTAACTTGGTAACATGACATGAGGTGGGCATCCCTAAAGAAAATAAAGCAAGCTTTGCAAGGCTTTCGCTCTACATCGCACGTCACCGTTATGACGTCATGTCGCTCATTGTGACGCAAAAGATATGACGTCACAGTCGTATATAGGAAAGCGCTAAAATTCCAAGCTCTCTGTTGTCTCCAAAACGTAAATACATTCCCTTTGTCGATTTCTGTCGTGTTTTTCTGCACGAAATGTATTGCCACACATCCTTTGAATATTGTTGTAACCGCATATGTGCATTTTGTAACCTGTAATTGTAGATATAATTATTTAAATATGCCTACCGACAATGACTGAAACTAGTACTATTCTATGAATAATAGCTTCCGCGGTGAAGCGTCCGTTAAACCACCTGTTTCAATCAGAGGGGGTTTATTGGGATTTAATAGCCTCTGATTAACCAATCAGAATCGAGTAAATTCCAAATTCATGGTAGAATCTATACTTACACCCTCTATGCGTACATATGCTAGCATAACAGGTATATTCAATACTAACACCCTGTATGTGTACATATATACTACCATGGCGGGTGTATTCTATACCAACACCCTGTGAATGTAAATATACTACCATGGCGGGTGTATTCTATACTAACGCACTGTTTGTGTACATATATACTACCATGGCGGATGTATTCCATACCAACACCCTGTGAATGTAAATATACTACCATGGTGGGTGTATTCTCTAATAACATACTGTGTAGACACAATTGTATTGATAACAAATTGTTCAATACTGTGAAAAGCGAACTTACTTACTTACTTACTTTGGAGATTTAATGTGCGCTTTCCGTCTGATGCGTATTTCGCACACGGGCCCGGCACTGATGTTTTGGTTTATTAAGTTTTGGATGAGAGGGTTTGATTGGGATGCGGCCCAGAAGTTTAAGCTTAGCTGTTCCCTGCGTAGACTAAGTGGCATTTCTCTGAAGTGAGGTGTAGGAGGTGCCATGTTGGGTGCGTGTAATTAGTTTGAGAGCCTGATATTGTATTGAGTCAACTTTTTTAGATAGAGAGTTGTTTAGGGTGTTGTATATGTCGCAGCCGTAGTCTAGTTTTGATCTAATTAGTGATATGTAGAGAGAGAGGAGGGTATCTTTGGAGGCTCCCCAGTTAGAGCCAGTTAGGCATCTTAGTGTGTTTAGGTCTTTACTGCATTTAGTTGTTAGGTTTTGGATGTGAGCATCCCAGGTGAGACCTTTATCGAAAATAAGTCCTAAGAATTTGGTTTGTTTTTGAAATTTGATTATTTGATTGTTTGGCTGGAGGATTGGGGAGGCGGGTTTCATGTTTTTATGTTTAAATACTATTCCTGTTGTTTTTTCTGAGTTAAGGGAGAAGCCCCATTTGTCAGCCCATTGTTGTATTTTATTGAGAGATTTTTGGAGTAAATTGTGGACCATTTTCATGCTTTTAGTGCGGATCCAGATGGCTCCATCATCCGCGAATTTTGATGTGTTTACTTTAGGGGATAGGCCCTCGAATAGATCGTTTATCATTATATTGAAGAGGGTGGGGCTGAGGATACTGCCCTGCTGATTGCCATTTTCTAGGGGACATTGGTCCGATAGAGTTTGGTCTATACCCACGGTTATATTACGATTGTTTAGGAAGTCCTGGATGGAGTTTATTATCTGACCTTTGAGTCCTATTTTTTTAAGTTTTTGTATTAGCCCATCGTGCCATACCATGTCGAAAGCTTTAGAGAAGTCTAAGAAGATGTCTGTGGTATATTGTTTATTTAGTTGTCCTGTCTCAATATCTTGTTCTAGTCGGGCGAGGTTATCTAGGGTTGAGCGGCCAGGAGTGAAACCGCTTTGATCTGGGTTTATGATGTTATTCTGGGTGAAGTAATGTTGTAATCTATTTTTAGCCATTGATTCCATTACTTTACATAAGTTTGAAGTTAGGGATATTGGTCTATATGAGTTAGCTTGATTAGCTGGTTTATTAGGTTTAGGGATTGGTATGACTAGGGCCTGTTTCCAGGGAGTAGGAACCTGTCCGTTTAGGTAGATGAGATTGTATAGTTTGAGTAGTGCCTGGAGTAGCTTTAGGGGGAGTTTTTTAATTATTTGGTAAGAAGTTAGGTCTAATCCCGGGCTGTGCACTTTTTCCGAAGTTTTGGTATAGATCCTTATACCGTTGTCAAGCAAGACTAAATGAGGGTTACTTACTTACTTATATTGGAGATTTAACGTGCGCTTTCCGACTGCAAGCGTATGTCGCACACGGGCCCGGCCAGGCCATTTAATGTGTTTCCAAAAAGGGGAAAAGTGAGTTTGTGCAACCCAGGAGGGGGCTTTAGGGGTTACTTATATAGTAATTTTGAAATTTTGAGATTTGGAAAGAATGCCAGTGGGTGGGGGACGAACTAAGGGAGCTGTGTGTGTTGGGTGGTTATCAAATAAGGTAGTTTTGGTTTTAATATTTTATTTGGGGTTTAAATGCGACTAATTAGTCCTGTTTTTATTAGGTATATGCCTAAGGCTTTGAATTTTTCTAATTTATTTTGTGGATTTAGGATTGATTCTAGTGTAAGTCCGGTTTTAAGATTGAGGGTGGTCTGTAGTGTTGTTCGGTGTGTTTGGTAGTGTGTGCAGTGAATGAGTACGTGTTCTGGTGTTTCTTGTTGTTTGCAATGTGGGCAGTTTCCTGTTGTGTGTAGTTTAGCTATTTTACGGTGATTATTTAGTTTGGTGTGGCCTGTTTGTAGTTTGGTAATTATTCTGTCGATTTTTTTGGATGGGTGTAGTATTTTGGGTTTATTTAGGGTTTTTTTGAGTACTTTCCTGATTTGGCTATTTGAGTTTTGGTATATATTTTGCCATTTTTTGTTAATTTTTTGTTTAGTGACACTTTTGATTTCTGATTTTGAGCTGGGTAAGTTTAAGCTTATTTCTGGGAGTTTAAGGGATAATTTTGCTGCTTTATCTGCCTTTTCATTTCCAAAGATTCCTACGTGGGCGGGGATCCAAATGAACTCTATTTGTTTACCTACCTTAGTTAAGTTGTTTGAGCTATTGAGTATTTGATTTATTAGTTTGGGGCGGTTTTTAGTGTTTTTATTTTTGAGGGCTTGTAGTCCACTGAGGGAGTCGGTTAGGATGAGGATTTTTTGGTGTTTTTTAGATTGCTGATTGTGTAGTGCTGAGGCCATGCCCATTAGTTCGGCCGTGAATATGGATTGGTTATTTGGGAGTCGGTAAGATTGTGTGTCTTTGGTTGGTTGTGCGATGTGGACTCCGAAACCTGTGTGTTTTGAGATCGGATCTGAGGATCCGTCTGTGTATATGTGACACCAATTTGGCCAATTTTCATGTATGTATGCTAGTGTGGTGGTTTTAGCGATGTTAGGATCGGTCTGTTTATTTAGTGTATCGGCTAGTATTGTGTCTATTTTTGGTATTTTAAGTTTTGGAGTGAAGATATTGGATGATTTATTGTTTTGTTTAAGATTATTTATTTTGTGTTCGTTTAGGTAATTGGTTATTCTTTGGGAAATTGGAGTAAGTAGTGGATGTTTCCGGGCTAGGGCTTGGTTTCTAGGGCTAATATTTTGTTTTATTAAGTTTTCGATTAGTGGGTTTGATTGGGACGCGGCCCAGAAGTTTAGGGTAAGTTGTTCCCTACGTAGTTTAAGTGGCATTTCTCCTGTTAAGGCCTGGAGTGAGGTGGAAGAGGGGCCATGTTGAGTTCGTGTGATTAGTTTTAGGGCCTGATACTGGATTGAGTCTAGTTTTTGAATGAGAGAGTTGTTTAAGGTGTCGTAAATGGCACTGCCATAGTCTAGTTTGGACCTAATTAGTGATATATAGAGTGAGAGGAGGGTGTTTTTAGAGGCCCCCCAGTTGGAGCCGGTTAGGCATCTTAACGTGTTTAGGTCTTTTCTGCATCTGGTTACAAGGTTTTTAATGTGAGCATCCCAGGTGAGATGTTCATCGAAGATTAATCCTAAGAATTTGGTTTGTTTTTGGAATTTGATTGGTTTGTTGTTTAGTTGGAGGTTTAGGGTGGCGGGTTGCATATTTTTGTGTTTAAATACTATTCCTGTGTTTTTTTCTGAGTTTAGAGAGAAGCCCCATTTGTCAGCCCATTTTTGTATTTTATTTAGAGATTTTTGTAGTAAGTTTTGGGCCATTTTAATGCTTTTAGTGCGGATCCAGAGGGCTCCATCATCCGCGAATTTTGATGTGTTTACTTTGGGGGATAGTCCCTCGAATAGATCGTTAATCATAATATTGAAGAGTGTTGGGCTTAGGATGCTGCCCTGGCGAGTGCCATTTTCTAAGGGACATTGGTCCGATAGCGTTTGGTCTATGCCCACGGTGATTTTGCGGTTTGTTAGGAAACTTTGGATGTAGTTAATCATTTGACCTTTAAGTCCTATTTTTTGTAGTTTTTGTATTAGCCCGTTATGCCAAACCATGTCGAATGCTTTGGAGCAGTCTAGAAAGATGCCTGTAGTATATTGTTTGTTAAGTTGGCCTGTTTTAGTGTCCTGCTCTAGTCGGGCGAGGTTATCTAAGGTTGAGCGTCCAGGAGTGAAACCGCTTTGGTCTGGATTTATTATGTTGTTTTGTTCTAAGTAGTGTTGTAACCTGTTTTTGGCCATTGATTCCATTACTTTGCATAAGTTAGAAGTTAGGGAGATTGCTCTGTATGAATTAGCCTGGTCAGCTGGTTTATTGGGTTTGGGGATTGGTATGACCAGGGCTTGTTTCCAAGGTGATGGGACCTGTCCGTTTAGATATATGAGGTTATAGAGTTTCAGAAGAGTTTGGAGTAGTTTGGGTGGTAGTTGTTTAATTATCTGGTATGAAGTAAGGTCTAAGCCTGGGGCTGTGCCCTTTTTCCTATTTTGTAGGACGTGGAGTAGTTCTTCCATTGTGAAATGGAGATTAATTTCTAGGTTATCATCTTTTGGCTCTTTTAAATGAGGGGCTTAGTACAGAATATATATAGTAGGTGGAGGATTAGCTGTAGAGGATTAACAGTAACAAAAATTGCATACATAAGTGGGATAACATAGGTAAGGTGTTGACAACAAGGGGATAATACTGTCACAACACGATGGACAGAGAACACACAGGTGGAAGCCAATGGGACATAAAGCCAAACAGGATACGTGATTATTGCTTGATGAGTTCATAGTAGGCGAATGGGATGAAATAGCCTTGATCTCTGTTGATTGATGGCTTTTGGCGGCGAATGTGGATTGCTTCTGTTAGGTTTTTTAGTGAAATCATGGAGGTTGTTAGAGAGGATTTGGACTTTGTCCCAGGTTTATGTTGTGATCAGGACAGTTGTTGTTATGGTCCGAGATGGCTGATTTACTGTCGGATTTAATGGTGGATGTTTTGTGCTCTTTCATTCTGGTGTTGATTGGGCTGGATGTTTCACCTACGTAAGATCATCAGTTACGACGTTGTAGACCTCTTCACCAACGTACCCATAGATGACACTCTGCAAATTCTCCGCCGTCGCATCACTGAAACTCCTCTTGGAACTAGCCTATCCACTGAATCTATCGTCTCCCTCACCACCGCCTGTATCTCCTCTACCTGATCCACCTGAGGCGACGAGTACTATCAACAGATACACGGCCTACCCATGGGATCCCCACTCTCTCCTATCCTTACTGAAATCTACATGACCTACAGCAAGCCCTCACCTCACCCAGCCAACCTATACTCAACAACAAAAGTTCCTGTGATACCAATATTTTTGTGTATTTTTCAAACAAGTAAATTTGGGTTTCAATATTGTAGTACATGTATGGAATCAAGTCACAAAAACACAACTGCTACAGAAAAGCATGCATTCCATGCAAAAGTTGAATTTTATGCAAGCCCCATGCATTTCACTACCCAAGAATGGGTATAAAAACATGTGAGTTAACGGGATTCCATGTGCATTGTTTAGCATCGTGCTGACAACAACCACTCAGAAAAACAACAAAATTACGCAATTATTCAACATTACGAAATGCCATACCTGTCAATGAGCGTCTGTGAGCCATTGGTATGCTTGAAGCAGGATTGAGTCCATGCGATGTTGCAAAACAGTTTAACGTCCACAGAAACACCATTTGGTGTTTATGGCAATGTTGGCTACAGACGAATGCAGTCAGAGACAATCCTCGGAGTGGCAGGCCACGCATAGCCAATAAACGACAAGACAACTGGATTCGAACAACAAACCGACGAAATCGATTCCAGCCAGCAACAATGACTGCAAGAAGCATCCCTGGCCTTCCACGAATATCTTCACAAACCTTACGTCGTCGCCTCAGATGTGCAGGGATCGTCGCCAGAAGACCTGCCAGACGTCCTATTTTGACAGGAAACCACCCTCAAGCACGTCTACAGTGGTGCAGACAGCGTCTACGCTGGACGGCCGTGCAGTGGAGACAAGTTCTCTTCACTGACGAGTCTCGTTTTCACCTCAGCCACAGCGATGGACGGATTCGAATGTACGACGTCGAGGTGAACGTTACGTCAATCATTGTGTCATGGAAGAAGATCGGTTCGGGGGCGGCAGCGTTATGGTATGGGGAGGGATTTCAGTAAGACAGAGGACCCGTTTGATAGTGGTAGAGGGAAATCTTAATGGACAGCGCTACCACGACGAGATCATCGGCCCTGTTGTTCTACCGTTTTTGCGTCGCCATGGCCCAGGCATTAACTTTCAACATGACAATGCCCGGCCCCATATTGCTTGACTTGTTCAGGATTCCCCTAAACAAAACAACATGAATGTCATCCCCTGACCGGCTCGCTCCCCTGATCTCTCACCAATCGAGCACATGTGGCATGAAATGGAATGGTGCCTTCGTCGTCAACCACGTGGTCCACAGACACTCCAGGAACTTCGAAATATGCTCCAGCAGATATGGCCTGGTCAGTTCCATGGGACGAAGATGTGTTGCTAGCATCGCAACCAGAGGTGGACACACACGCTGTTGTTTTGTAAATTGACATTTTGGCATGTTCATAGGTTGTTTTATGAAATCATGCATTTTCTGAAGTCAGTATGGCAAATTAAACCATTTGAACACTTACAGGAGTCTTTTATCTGTTGCAAACCGAAATTGTTTCAGATTTGGTGAAAACGTAACTTTGCATTAAATCTCATTCAATGTCACAGGAACATTTGTTGTTCAGTATGTCTGTGAACGTCTGATGTGGTGCAGGGTCGGAATGTAAGTTCCTAGCGTCGGATTCATTGGTCAGATGAGTGTAGGATTTTATTGCATGTTACTGATTGCAGAGTTTGTTTTTGTAGGCAGTGTTGCGAGGGCAAGGGCCCTAAGCTGGTGATGAGCCTAACCAGCCTGATAGTGCCAGGATCACCTATACCCTCTTTGCTGCATTTTTTAAATTTTAATCTGTGAATAATATCTTAAGTGCCATGATGGAGTAGCTCGATCATTTTATTACCGTCATCACCATGCTTGTGGTTTTGACACAAAGGTCCATCCATGGTACGACCCAAGATATGTGGAGGGCATCTTGGAAAATGATAAATACAACATTCTTTGGAATAGGCCCGTACACAGCCACAGACCTATCCAGGCAAACAAACCTGATCTTGTCCTATTTCATAAAGCCAATGAAATCATTTATATCATTGAACTTTCTGTCCCTTTTGACACCAATGTGATTGACAAGTTTCAGGAAAAACATGGCAAATATGCAGACCCCGCTTTCGAAATGTCATGCTTGCATCCCAAGTACCAGGTTGTCCAACTTCTTTTTGTTCTCGGTGCCTTTGGTTTGGCGCCTCCCAATCCGTTGACGGACATTGGGAGAGTACCCGGGTTTGTTGCCAGGTATACAGGCCTTCTGACAATCAGCAGTTTGGGGGAGTCTTTACTCACAAACCTTTTACATTATCAACATATCAGTTGGTGTAGAAACTGGTGTATTTATCAAAATATTTCACCAAACATTGAACGTCAGTTTGGATGGGTTCACTGATGTGTAAACGATTTATAAGCACTTGTTTGGATTGGTTCATTGAAGTGTTAATGATTTAAAAGCACTGGTTTAACCACTGCTTTTAAATCGTTCCCACCTCAATGAACCCATTCAAACTCACGTTCAGTTCTTATAGTTTTGCACTTTCTAGTTTACTGGTCTCGCCCAAAAATATCTTAATAATGATTGCTTACACTAAAGTTCTTTGGTTTCGCGGAAGAACATTGCAACAATGTTAATTTGTCGGTGTTTGCCAGCTCTCGGTCACATGTGTTTCCCACACTCAGTTACGCAAAACAAAATAGTTCTTTGCAAATATACAACATAAGCTAAAAATATGTCAACATCAGCATAATTTTATTCTCTGAAGAAATTGACAAACAATATTTGGGATTTATCAAATCTAAAAAAAAGCTAACAGAATACGAACAGGAAAGAGAACAAAAATATAAACATGACTCGATGCACAGGTGTGTAAACTCCAAGTATCAGATCAAGTGACTATCCATTCAGCCAATCGGCATAAAAGAATCGTTTGAAGATGTGGTCATATGAACTGTGTAAATGAACACAACAGAAAAAAGCACTTTCTCAATTCTCAGTCTTCGTTCATAAGATATCTTGCATCGTGACTACAGTGTATTGTTTGTGAAGATGTCAAACAGCACAGCTAAATTACACCACATCGAGCGAGAAATGATGAGTATAAAGTGACAAATACATAGCAAACTCGAACTGGAACTATTCATGAAGCTTGATTATCTGTGACATTTACTTTTTGACTGATCTAAAAACTAATACACCACTATTCCGAATGATGAATCAAGACGTAATAAATGAGACTAACATCAAATACCAGCATTTTACGACAGTTACAACAAAATTACTGTATTCGCTATGTCATGTATATTATTTCTATTATGAGCAAAGAGTAAACAGAATATTTTCAGAAATCAGTAATTTCTTAATCCAGACGATTAACTGGTGGTATAAATTTAAGGTTAACGGCGTTCGGCTTTGACGGATAAGGCAACATGAATCATTAGTCTGGTACATGTGATTTCACAGTTTATTCTCAAGGCCAAAGTATTAGACTAAAGCTTTTCAGTCAGAACATTCTGAATGTCATGCAAAGTTTGTAAAATATTTATACGTTATTTGATCAGAAAGTTGTTCTCGACAAAACGTGATAGAAGTCAGAACTGAATCTCGCACACAAACTTTTGGGCTGAGTAACAGTGAAGGTCATACAGGCAGATGAACTCTGGGGCTTTTGTGGCCGTGCACTCCTCAGGGAGATCACTTGGTTCATGGGGGCACCAGAGATCTGAGTTGGATGAGAATGTCATTCCACTGCTCCACTGCCACAGGCCATTATTGACATGTGACGCTCCACACATGTAGAAGTCATTGTCAGGTTCATCTCCTGGAATGACCAACGTCAGTAGGAGTTCTTTAGTAATTGTTTAGTCAGTAATTCTGTGAAAAAACAGTATGGTGTGGTTTCAAGGAAAGATAGTGAGTTGGGTTCAATTTCCCCTTCACAGACCTATTATAAAAACATAAGAGCATTTGTGCTTTTTGTTTGTTTGTTGTTTAACGCCACACACAGCAATATTCCAGCTTTATGACGGCGATCTGTAAATAATCGAGTCTGGACCAGACAATCCAGTGACTGACAGCATGACCATCGATCCACGCAATTGAGATCGATGACATTTATCAACCAAGTCAGCAAGCCTGACCAGCCGATCCCGTTAATCGCCTTTTACGACAAACATAGTCGCCTTTAACGGCAAGTATGGGTCTACCCCGGAATCTTCACGGGTCTACATTAATTGCACTACACAATGGATTCCAGTCTGCTGCTGTAAACTATAGACAATTCCGTACAATAACAGGAAGGTAGATTCAACATCTACAGTTAAGAACCGGCTCTTTGCAGTCCGCCTGTGTGACCCTAACAGCTTACCACTTGCGGCGAAGATTGGGCTGGGCGATTGGGCAGATTGGGCTGGGCGAGGATGTTACACCATGACGATGTAGCAGTGAACTGTATGCTATGGAAACAGTTCTTGACGTATGGGGTCGGTAGTTTCAAGGTATGCGGCGGTATCACACATGGCAGCTAACTGATTTGATTTTTTAAGATTGACATTTGACTGGTCAGCGATATTTTGACGAAATTTTGCGTCCTGTCGTTGTTCCATTTGCTAGATGCCAATGCCAGACCACATCGTACCCATGTCCTCACGACAAGAAGGCATACGGACATTGGACTGACCTGCAACGTCCCCTGACATCTGTCGGATGTACCCGCCAACATGGCCCAGCTCAGGGTAGCTCTTCAGGCGGAATGGAGTGCAATACCAAAAGCACCCACACGAAAGTTAATCAACAGTATGTCAACGAGGTGGCCTGTATGTATGGTCGTATATTGTGGACACACCAGACCTTTATTACACCTTCACTGTCTTTTTATCAGTTCCCTTATTTGTTGTCGGTAGAATATGTAACGCAGCGTGTCAACTTAATGGGCCTCAACTTTGTTGTGGTACATTGTTGACAATTGACAGCCTCCTGCGACATACACCTGTGGCAGAGAATCTTGCTACAACAGGGATTAAAACAACACCTACCTACTTCATTCGTAGCCATCATTATTCCAGTTTGATTACGACTGCCAGTTAATAATCTATCTGAATCAGACAGAGACTGGACGCAGGAGCAACGATTAACGTCATCAAAGTAAGGTGCTATGTAACGACGCCACACCCACACTCTCACCCTCACCCACTCCCACATCAAAACCCACACGCACACTCTCACCCACACTCAACTCACCCACAACCTCACCCACACCCTCACCCACAACCACATTCTCACCAACACAAAACCCACACCCACCCGCAATGAGCAAGAGTGACGAATAAATTGTCTGTGAAAACCATGTACACTACTGCTCAAAACAAACGTTCCCTCCGAGATAAAAGTTTCAAAACCATTCTCATAATTATAAGCATGTTTCATGAATCTATGACGATGCTAGATGCTCGCGAAAAGAATGAAAGTATTCCGCCCAATTCATGGCACCCTTCACAAAAACATGTAAACGCATGTCAATGGTTAACCTGAAAAAACACCGCAACATATGCCACAAGTCAAAATACGGAATTGTATCGAACGTCATTTTGGTCACTTATGTTTATCCTCCACATGGTTGCCATAAAACGTTATGAAAGATGTACTGAGGCCTTGAATGTTTTAACCCTCATGAAATAACTTGAAAGCAAGTGTAATAAGTGGATTTCTTAAATAGCTGGACCATGGTCGATTCTTATCAAATGTTTGAAACGTAGAAACCAAAGATCAAAGGTTTGTTTTACATGAACAATTGCCTTGCCTTTGCATGTGTTCAGGACGGGTGCCACCGGTGGTACCTTTTCGCGAACACCAAGTATCATCACTTTTTCGATAATGATTCCTGAATGCCTGCGTATAATATAGTCGGAATCTGTTTTTAGTAGAGATTTCATATGATTATGAAAATATTTTTGTAGCTTTTATTGATCCCAGAAAACTGGTAAACCGAAATATACCCAACCTTCCCCTGTATTAGAAAAGACGACCTAATGACTATGGTAAGGATTTGGTGGTAAGATCACAGTGGTCGACGGCTTTGTATCCCGACAGCATTGCTCGTTGCTAATGTTATCAACCATTGCTTTGTTTGATCCAGACGAGGTTATTTAATTGCCAGGCCTTGTTTAATATGGAGTGTACTGTTTCAAGTGAAATTGTTTCGATTAATACATTTCCGGATTAACTATTCTTTGGTATGCAGTAATATCCCTTCATATTTTGAGATGTTTACAAACATAAACATCTAGAAAACTGGGTTTTAGAAATACCGTGATCATGGTTATCGGGGTTTCGCTGTAGCTCTAATATTGCAATCTTTGGCATAATACTCTTTAATCTACTGAGAAGTGTATTCAAACTCATCTACTTTAGTAAAATTTAATTACTTTCGAATGTGCACTAAATGTTTGTTTACCATTCGCCTCCATGAAGTACCGAAATTCATCAACCCTCGCCTGACTCCCAAGGGTAATCAAATCTGCATCGTCATCTCTACAGTGTTCTCTGGCAGTGTCCCTGTCCATCTTCTCAGTGACAACCTTGATACATCGTCTTCCCATAACACTGTATCCTCTCGGGCAGAGAGCTGAAATTGTACAAAATTGTATCTTATTAGCAAATTATTAAATCCATAAATTCATTAAGGAGGTTACCTAATCCACAAATACAGAAATTAGATTATTGTCCTTGGCATGGTCAGTATTTCAATAAGAGAGCTATGTTTTCTCTATGCTATATCACGTTGAATATCACTTTGCACAAGGGCCGAACTTCGAGTAAGTGAACGTCTGGCTAAAGAGACATCGTGAGAGTTGAGAAGACGAGAGGACAAATTGGGATTTGAATTACTTTAATCAAACTTGCTTACCCTGTAATGTGACTCGAGCCACATACTCCTTCGTAATTGTGAACAGTAGATATACACATAAGTACAGCGTACTTACCAAACACAGTTGCAGAAGGGAATTGGGTGAATTCATCAGTGGTCGAAACCACCCTCTCGTAGATGACGCACTCTTGTGAAGTCGGCTTAAAGCATACTGACAAACAGTCGCTATCTGCAGCGCAAATATCAGCACATGCCCACACACTGGATGAAGTTCGAACATCCGTCCAGTTCTGTACAAGTCTGCCATCGAAATGGGAAAGGCGAAAAAGAAATTTACGTTTCGTGATTGGTGCTGTCTGGAAGGATCTACTGATAAAAGTGAAGGAAAGTAGAGTGTATATATACCGGGGCATCACAGAGCTAGACATCTCTCTGGCTCTAAAGGAAACGCACATGGCGTTCTGTCCTTGATGTGAGATACGTCTTCGGCGTCAATCTCTTTATTCAAATTTTGTGAGGCCATGAAAAAATAAAATGTTTTTCATCAATGAAAAGAATTCGTCACTAGGCACTTATTACTACTTTAAGGGCGACCTTTCGACATTAGAGAAAGGGAGAAGAAGCATTATTGGACACTGAGCATCTTAGAGACAATGCAGAGAGAAATATGATGTGTTTTGTATTAAATTACAGTCTCTACACAACACCATCATATTATATACTGAACCGCAAAATAAACGTCACTCCAAGTAACATTGCATGAAAAGTTGTCATTTAAATATCTGGGTAATTCTTTGTCAAAGTTTCTAAAATATAACATTTCCTTGCCCGTAAAATGAAATTTGATGATAAAAAAACCCAAAGCAGATGACAATAAAACGGATCGCCCAAACGCATCACGGCAATGGCCATGATAACCCGATACAAGTGAGTTCCGTGCAAATTGAAATGCACATGCGTTCCCCCATTACTTGCCCTATAAAATTCCACCCAGATCGGATAACATTCATTCGTTATTGAATTGCTACCATATGCCAAGATTGACAAGAAATCAGCTACACCAAGCCCTTAGACAATTGCAAGCTGGACCATATACAGGCTCCAGCAACGGTACCAGACCACCAACACTACAGATGACCGACCACATAGTGGAAGACCAAGGGCCGACGTCAGGATCGTCAGATTGTTCGACCACATCTTCAAGATCGCTTTGTTACTGCTGCGGATACTGCTCGACATACCTTTGGGACACGCCAGCGACACATTAGTGCGGACACCGTGCGTCGACGATTAATGAGCAGACACCTCCACTGTCACAGGCCACACCAATGACCCATTCTGACACCACATCATCGCCGGGACAGTCTTCAGTATTGGCACCAGTATTGGCGCCACCAGCAGTGGAGAAGAGTCCTCTTCTCAGACGAGAGCCGTTACTGTATCTCAACAGCAGACGGCAGAGAGATAGTCTGGCGACGCCGTGGGGAACGTTATTCGGGTGCCTGTGTTGTTGAGAGAGACTCGTGGAGTGGTCCGAGCATCATGTCGTGTGTGTGTGTGTGTGGGGGGGGGGGGGGGGGGGGAGGGGGGGGGAGAGTGGTTTGGGGGATTGGTCTTGCACAGAGGGTCGGCCCTGTGGTCTTCCAGAACATCGGTCCAGGGAGAGGCAAGGTGTGTCACAGCAGCTCGGTACATTGATCAAGTCTTGAGGCCACACGTCATACCTCATTTGGCACGTCGCCGCAACCACGAGTTTCAGCATGATAACGCCCGTGCCCACACTGCGTGAGCAACGCCAGACTTCCTCCAGCAGAATGGCATAAGAACCATGCAGTGGCCTGCCCTCAGTGCCGATTTAAATCCCATTGAGCACCTGTGGGACGAGATTGAAAGACTGCTGAATGACGTCAGACCAAGGCCGACAACTGGAACTGAACTGCGTCAGACGTTCCTCAGAATGTGGGCTCAAGTGCCTATGGCCTGCATCAACCGCCTCATCCATTCCAAGTATCGACGTTGCACGGCAATCAGTGCACATGACGGACACACGAGATACTGACCTGTGATGCCATTTTCTTAGACTATGTAAATTATTGTAAACACTATGAATTTATAGAAAATGCTGGTTGTCTTTTATGTAACCAATGTTACTGGTCTTTAAAATTTTCTTTGTATTTGCGATTATGTGACAAAGAGGTCAGGACAATAACTGAAAAGAAAATCGCTCACATTTTATGTTTTGCATGTGTTTGTGACCGGTTCCACCGGTAGGGCAGGATACGCTCACCTTTTCGGGAACACCTGGTACTATCGCTATTTGATTGTGATTTATAAAAACTTATTCATGATATGATCGGAACCGTACTATCGACTCTGGTTTTTTGATGCGATTTCTATTGCATATGGAAAAGGGTTTTGTCGCTTTATTTACGCATTTCTTTGTACGAATTACACGGACGGCGATGATAATCATTTTATTAACTTTCCGTGGCCTAATATTCGGAGTGATGCTTTGGATAGGCAAATGGATCTTCCATGCTTAAATGAAAAGTAAATTTACACGTTCATTAAGAGGACATCTTCCATTAAGAATAACAAAGACACGGGCTAATATTTGAGTAGATGCTCGCTATAATTGCAAATCAAGTACTGCACCTATCGTAACCAGTAGCGACACATACACGCAAATCAATATTTTAGGAAAATGCTTGTCATTCCTTGTTTACCACCAGTGTCGTTTTGGTAGCCTTTGTTCGAAGAGAAGAAATTCACAGCGTCAACAACTCTCTACAACCTAGTTAAAGTTAAAATAAAGGTATCTAAATCAAATTGTACTAATTCAACTTATTCTACATTCTTGCATAATTTGACATGCTCACTCAATATAGATTAAAACATAAATTAACAACTGATTCGATGTTTGTAAAAGCGTTGCCATGGGGACATTGGACCAATTTCTACATGAAATCGCCTTGAGGCAATGATGTATACAGACATCATTTACTGTTGGTTTTTATCATCATCCAATACACATTTTGGTTACAAATGGTTACAAATGTTACAAGGATTTGTTATCGATGACAAAACCCAGAAGCCATCTACATCAAAAGGATTCAGCCAGCAATGAACAGAGACCAAGGCTATTACATCCCGCCTGCTTACCATCACCTAATTGCTAAATCCCTTTGTCCATCCAATTAATACAGTGGCTTCCATCATCTCCGTCTGTCTGCTTGTTTACTCTGTGTTCATTAGCCATCCACTGGCTTCCAATTAGCTTAATCACCTCTCTGTGTCCATCAACTAGTCACTGTAACAACTTAGATGTCAATAAGTGTATATATACCTATGTTGTTTAGCCCTATCCATCTATTGCTTGATAAAGGTGTTAGGATCTACACCGAAACGTCGCACTAATTGTAATAAAGAAGTTGTTCATCCATAGAACTCGTCTTACTTTAAGCCTGATGGTGTTATAAATATTTTTGGTTGCATTTTGGAAGCCCCGAGTAAAAACACAACATAAAAAATGAATCGTCAAAACGCACCATTCCAATGAATATGTGGGTATCATGAACCCATTTCTCGCGAAATCGAAAATGCACGAACTGTCACGAACTGTAGTGGGTGTAAAACTGGGGCCGATTCTTGGACCTACCACTCCTTGGTCAACGATGCCACACCATCTCAAATTCAGAGAAACCAGGCTATCGGACTTTTGGAAGCTGGAGAGTCTGTCCAAGATGTTGCCCGTCATTTCAACGTTAACATAACCACAATTTACCGTCTCTTGCATCGATACAATGCTACACAGACCACAGATGACCTTCCTCGGAGCGGTCGTCCTAGGGTCACCACACCTCGACAAGATCGGCAGATTACCCGTCAACACCAGCGACAGCCGTTCTTAAGAGAAAGAGAAAGAGAAACCATAATCGACACATTAGCCGGGACACTGTGATCCGACGTCTCCGTTCCAACAACCTCAGATGTCGCCGACCAGCACGTCGTCTTGTTCTCCAACCACGGCATCGACAAGCACGACTTCAGTGGGCACAGGGTCATCACAATTGGCGTCATCGTGAGTGGAGGCGTGTCATCTTCTCTAATGAAAGTCGCTTTTGTGTCTCCCATGCAGACGGAAGAGTCAGAATTTGGCGGCGTCGAGGTGGTTGTTTCCCGGACAGAAACGTTGTGGAAATCGATCCATGGGGTGGACCTAGCGTCATGATATGGGCAGGGATTGGACTTAATGCGAGACTTGGACCCATGTGCTTTCTGAATGTTGGTCAAGGTCGGGGACACAGCGTCACTGCTCAGCGGTATATCGGCCAAGTGATCAGACCCCACGTTGTTCCATTTTTTGCACAACATCAACAACACTTTTTCCAGCAGGAAAACGCTCGTCCCCATGTTGCCAGAGCTACCATGGCCTTTCTGCAACAACACAACATCCGTGTTCTACCGTGGCCAGCCCTCAGCCCTGATCTGAACCCCATCGAACACTTGTGGGATGAGGTTCAAAGGCGTCTGCACACTGTGCGCCCAGTCCCTACAACTGCTGATGAACTACGCACAGCTGCTCTGGATGTGTGCAGGAGGATCCCCAGGGCCTTCACAAATCGTCTGATCCACTCAATGTACAGGAGATGTGTGACAGTGATCAAAGTTAATGGTGGTCACACCATGTATTGACTGACATTTAGGGTATTGACCCGAAACTGTGTAAGCACTTAACAATTATGTCATCTGCCTTTTTATCGATTAAACTTTTTAAGTCTTCAGTCAAATTTTTTTCAATCTTGCCCTATTAGTATTTCTTGTCTTTACTGTTGAAAATAAATAACATGTATACTGCATACTCGACTTGCGTTTGTTTTGATTATACATGTAGATGCATAGAGTGAGTGAGTTGGTTTTAACGCCGCATTTAATATAACAGTATTCTGGTTATATCAGGGCATGTCAGCTTACTATGGGAGGAAAGCCCGAAGCGATGCAGATCTGAGACGTTTACCACTTCGGTGAAAGCACGGGTATGGTGCTGACAAACCTAGAAACATAATCGGGGCGAACTGGGATTCGAAAACACAAGGGTTTCTGGCGTGCCCAAGGGACACAACTCTTCACAGTGACTCGCGACGCCTTAGACGACAGGGCCAACTGTGGCCTCCTAGATGCATAGAAATATGTAAGAAGGTTATTTTTATCGATATTTTAATCCACTGATTCTGTATAGTTAACATGGCTTATGTATAAATATGGACCGAGAATGTGAAGGGCGGATGTTGAAATCAATCAGGAGTATGTATGCAAACATTAGGTGATGTGTAGCTGATGGAGGTTTTCGGATGCCGTTAATGTGTTTATGCTCATGATATAGTCGGAATC
This sequence comes from Haliotis cracherodii, assembly GCF_022045235.1. Lineage (NCBI taxonomy): Eukaryota > Metazoa > Mollusca > Gastropoda > Lepetellida > Haliotidae > Haliotis > Haliotis cracherodii. Next base: position 59,359,278 of record NW_027266319.1, on the reverse strand, counting down.
GAACAATCGACTCTGCTTTTAGCAGAGATTTCTTAGAAATATGGAAGAGGGTTTTGTCGCTTTTATTTGTCAAGATGTGCATCCTCGGTATTTCTGTTTGTTTTATGACTGATGTCTGTATTGGAAGTATATATCATGATGAAGACAAACAATCAATATTGGGATGGCAAAACTATTTGATGCTGTTTGCTGAGGATATCACATTTTATTTACACTTTATGGAAAGTGTTTGAGGGGAAACCATCTCACGACATAACATTTGACACACACACACACACACACACACACACACACACACACACACACACACACACCCTTTGGTTAGTTGGTTTGTTGGCTTGTTGTTTAACGCCGCACTCAGCAATATTCCAGCTGTATGACGACGGTCTGTAAATAATCGAGTCTGGACCAGACAATCCAGTGATTGATATCATCGCATTGATCCACGCAATTGGGATCAATTACATGCATCAACCAAGTCAACGAGCCTGACCACCCGATCCCGTTAGTCGCCTTTTACGGCAAGTATAGTCGCCTTTTACGGCAAGCATTGGTTGCTGAAGACTAGAACAGTTGGCTAGATTTAAGACTGTTTAAATAAAAACAAAATGGTTTGTTGTTTGGTGTGTATTATGCACCAATCGGCGTATTATATAGTTCAATAGGCGTATATAGTATACCCCGATTGACGTATGTGAAGACACGCACAGCGCAGGACATGCAATAACAAAATTCCGACTGTGCGGTTGAGCGCCAACTGAAAGTGGCCAAATCCCCACTGACATGTCAGTTTGTGCAAAACACTATAATTTGACAACACATGGCCGACAAATACAACCCCTGTCAACGTACTTGCACACATTTGACAATGTTACACCTCTTTTGACGGTAAACCATATTACTTTGCACAGATGGCATCACTATACGATAAAACAAGATATCGAGTGGGAACATTTAATAAATAACACATATTGTTTACAATTGTTCATACACAGATTAACGTTGTATCTAAAGCCTTTTCATGACAGGTCTCACTTCGACTTACTGCACAGGAAAGTGTTTGGAGAAACGATTTTGGTCATTATTTACATTCCACTTGTGATTACATTGCCGTTATTGACACTGTCATTTATTGGATTTGTAGCTGTGATATAGCGAACACATAATATGAATGTGATAACCTGGACTCTTGAGATACTTGTCAAAAAGACTACCTTTCAATAACCTGGTATAGAACCAACCACCAAACTGATATATACTCCGGCTATATGACGGCGATCTGAAAATAATCGAGTCTGGACCAGACAATCCAATGATTGATATCATGAGCATCAATCCACGCAATTGGGATCGATGACATGTATCAACCAAGTCAGCGAGCCTGACCACACTATCCCGTTTGTCGCCTCTTACGACAAGCAAAGTAGTAGCCTTTTGCGGCAAGCATGGTTTCTGAAGACCTATTCAACGCCGGATCTTCACGGGCCACCAGTCGTGATGACCATACGTGATAAACAGTTGTGTGTATATAGGTTGGTTGGTTGTTGGTTGGTTGTTTTACGCCACACTCTGCAATATTCCAGCTATATGACGGCGGTCTGTAAATAATCGAGTCTGGAACAGACAATCCAGTGATTGACGTTATGAGCATCGATCCACGCAATTAGGATACGATGACATGCATCAACCAAGTCAGCGAGCCTGACCACCCGATCCCGTTAGTCGCCTCTTACGAAAAGCATAAATATAGAATAATTAACTAGCTCCCGTGAAATACCAATTTTATGAAACGAGTTTCATAAAATTGGAATTACACCGGAGTGAGTTCAGTATTTTATTGATCACTCGTCATTTGTACCTACACAAAAATCAGCTGACTCACTCCGCAAGTCGCTCCCGATTTCAAATAAGGCCATGCGTATGAATACAAATTCATGTAAATATCCCAGCTTACACATAACATTTTCAAAACATTTTCAAAAGGTTTCATTATAGGTTTGCAAAAACATTTTCGTCAAAACATTTATTAACGTTTTAGAAATGTTTTACAACTATTCAAAATGTTATTGAAATGTTTTCAAAATGTTATTCAAGAACATCATGCTGTAACAGGCGAAACTCTCTCATAACATGTTATTACAATGTTTCCAATATGTTGCAGAAATGTTTTGCCAGAACATGTTTTATGAAATGTTATCATCATGATTTAAATACATTGTGTACACATATGTACAACCATACGAATAAGGTGTAAATGTTCAATTATTACTAAAAATGTTATGGAAATGTTTTTAAAATGTAATTCAAGAACATCATATCAGAACATAGGCGAAACTAGTTCATAACATTTTATTACAATGTTTTCAACTCGTTGAAGAAATGTTATGCCAGAAAGTATATCATGAAATGTTATTTCAATGTTTTTAAAATGTTATTCAAGAACATCATGCTATAACATAGGCTATACTATTTCATAACATTTTATTGCTATGTTTTCAACACATTGAAGAAATGTTATGCCAGAAACTATTTTTATGAAATCTTATTGAAATGTTTTTGAAATGTTATTCAAGAACATCATACTTTAACATAGGCTATACTATTTCATAACATTGTATTGCAACATTTTCAACACATTGCAGAAATGTTACGCCAGAACATTTTTCATGAAAAGTTATCACTATGTTTTAAAGTGAGTACCTATTACGACTCCAACAGCCTATAGTTGAACACAAGTTCCCCAGTCAGCACACTGTTTTCATAATGCTGTGGATTGGTAACGCAGTAATATAACATTTTCACAACAGTTACAGTTTTATCTGTAGACTAAATGTCTAAAGTAAATATAGCAGACATGAGTAAGACAAAACTTCACATGATTTGTTTGTTGCTGATCACACAGGCACATTTAGTTGCGCATATTTTGCGGGGGCGTGAGAGAGACCGTTGATAAGTGAATAAATATAGATCTACGGAAAAAGACATTCTCTCACATTTAACCATTTTTCATGACTAGTTATTAAAATGTCTTAAAACGTTTTTTGAAAATTTATGACAAATATAAATGTATTTTAGATGTTCTTAAAACGTTTGTAAAATCTGATATCACACAAACGTTTCTAAAACATTTGTAAAATGTTGTGACATAATGCCTTGTTGTCGCGGGAAATGACGTTGGAATGACGTCACACTATTTCGTCATATTTTGCACCCGCCATCATTAGTTCAAGTTTACTCTGCATCAGAGTGACGTGCAGCAAGCGGAACCGGATCATCGAACTGTGATTTCTTAGAGGGTAAGTTCATTTTGGCCTACCTTTAGAATACAGTACCACAAACTTTTCAAACACGTGATCATACCCTATGACATAATTTGTAGTATTTTGTTGCCAGTCACACCGGCGAAACAATGCCCAGTGACGTCAGGGGGTTATAAATGGGAACTAATATACATATATTATTTTTTCGGTGCATTAATTTTCATTATTATGCACAAGAATGTAGTTTGTTAGGGATATTTAATTGGTGCTGAACACATCCAAATGTCGCCAGTGTTAGGGTTGGTAACCCCGAACTCTATCCTTAGCCCTTGGATCCCCTTTACGATAAATCACCCCTTTACGATCATTAGGGTTAGGAACCCGTTTAGTGGCTATTCGATTACCCTAAGTCTATCCTTAACCCTTGGATCCCCTTTACGATCAATCACCCCTTTATGATCATTAGGGTTTAGTGGCTATTATAGATTATACAGCGGCTCCTTATATTCTTCCCACAAAAACGTCGAGTAAAAAGGATGAAATGGTTTTGTGTCGAATATTTTGGCTACTGGAAACTGTCCTGGAACATTCACACAAGCCACTTTCACCTGCTACATTTTTCAGTACTGATTCAAAAGCGAACACACCGTTGTGTCGTCACTAGTCATGCTTATTCCTCAATCGTTCCTTATTATTATCCACATCATCCTTACAGTGTTCCCTACCACACTTTTCTGTCACAAAAATCACCCGACGAATTATTAAATACCATATCATTCACGCGCACTCGCGAGTTCGACGTCTGATGTCTGACGTCTGGAGACGTTTTCAGTTCGCGGCATATCGGCTCATTCCTCACCACCCGGTACCTTGTAGATTACGGAATGGGACGAGTGTGCCAAATGGCATCGGGATCATTCGTAAATGTCCGTAGACTAAAGTCACGAGACACCATGCCTACCCGAAATCTTCGTAAGTGTCCGTCACCTATTCGACCCTTTTCGTTCAGTTCCGTAACGTCATAGGCACGACTAGGTAAATTTGAACTAAGTTTAACAGTGTGGACGTAGCTCAGTCGGTTAGCTGTCGGGTTAACAATCCGAAGGTCGCAGGTCCGCGTCCGACGGATTCTCACTAAAACTGGTTGCTTGTCTAGTGACATGTGACCTACGGCAGTGATCGTCCTCAGGAGAAGTTGTGGTACTGTATTCTAAAGATGCTCCTTCATTTTCAAAGGCAGTATCCGCTTGTAGTTATATTTATGCACAGGAGTCCGTATCTAAAAATAGACGCCCTCATGCATATTCATGACCATCTCCACACGCGAGCCCGAAATATTAACATGATTAATGTATCGCGTTACTCAGAAGTCGCGGCGGGGAGAAACTTGTACTTTGCCGGTCACTAGGCCTGTCTTGTGGGCTTTCGGTTTTCGGTCGTAAGTGTAGGGCCTACCAGCCATTTCGTCCGTGTTATTTCTGAAATGTATTAATTAGAGCTTACTGTACTAGATTCTACTAACTTTGATTCTTTTTAAACTATCAGCAATTTCGCTCGTTTAAGTCCGTGTGAAAGATTGAGTTGATTTCTGTTATACTGCGAAGAGGAGCAGTTAAAACAAAGGAAATACTTTCCGGTCGACTGTAGTTATTGTCAACGTCTAAAGAGTAATATTAGGTTAATAAACCCGTATTTTCGTGAAGAAATGAGAGACACATTCTTGTGAATTGGCACTGACTGAACTAAATGTCGATCATCTCGTTGTTTTTATTTTATTTTATTTATGCATTCGAACGTGAGCCACGGTAACGGTATAGTCGGTAATTGAGCTGTTGGTTGCGGGCGAAGCTGCACCCTGTAAACTATATTGTTGCAGTTACATTGAAGCAAGGTGCTTACACTGTGTATTTATAATATTCCAAAAACGTAATCAATTGGATCAAAATGTTTCGATTCCAATTAAAACGAATCAGGCGCAGTAACATGCGCGCTATAACGGGGTTTTGTTCCTCAGCGACAACATGGAATCCGATACCTTGCCTGGGCCCCGTTCCACAAAGCGATCTTAGTGCTACGTTGATCGTAAGCCTATGCTGAAGTATGGGAGTTACGACCAACTTAGCACTAAGATCGCTTTGTGGAACGGGTTCCTGGTCCGAAGAAGTTCCCTTGACCCTTCAAGAAATCGCAAAACCATACGATTTTGAACCAAAACGAGCAAGCTTCGCGGTATGGAAACGATGAAAATCAAGTGGAAACAAGAGAAGACCCACATCACCTAATTTGTCACCCAACCCCGACTCGACATCTACACAATTAGGCCTACCAGTGACAACGTGGTAAGAAAACACTTTGATGTGTGTATACCTAAATTACCTATATGCTCATTATTACGTTTTCAGAAGCGGAGACGTAATATTCTAAGAGATTTTTGTCACGCCTGGTGCCCCGCATGCTTCGTCAGCAGGCCTATTCATCCTGTCCCACCCTGTTACGACCGTATCGCCGGTATCGGCATTGTCGTCAATCTGAGTTTGTCTGCGTTAGGTATAACTATTCCCACCACCTATAGGCTACATATCAATGCTACTTGCGAATATCAAGAAACAAATACGATTTGTCGCCAAACGTTGTCTCAACAAGATTACACATTAGGCCCACCAGCTGATGACGAGACCATATGCTTAGAGTAACACGAAAATGGGGTACGTCCCAGTACGTTTCTAAAGTCGGTTGCCGAGTGGAAACGTACTGGGGGAAAAAAGATTCTCTTTGATTTTTTCCCATCCGAGTTCAAAATGCCTGCCATATTTATTGATAAGTAATTGGATGTCGTACTTCACACTTCACACCGTCCCCATTTGAAAGTGAACAGATAGATCACTAAATTGATTTGTTTAGTGTTTGAAACCAGTTACTGCAGTAGGCCTACAGTATCTTATTCTATCTAATAGACAATTGGTTATTGGTTTGTTCTGACAACCATTCATAGAAAATGCATTGCAACTTTGCAGGGAAACTATTTATCATCTATTATGGGGCCAGATTTTTAAAAAAAAATTTTAGAAACTATACAAAAAAGAAGAAATACCTAATATATAATTAATTATTAAAAACAGTTGGTTGTTTAACTGAGTGGACCAGAGATATGTAAAATGTTTACAAAAAGCTGATTTACTGTCACAATCAATACATATAAATTATCTAAGAAACTATAAGTAAAACTTGTTGAATATTAGTTAAAAATATTTGAAATTGTAAATCTTTGTTTGGAAATTTGGACCTCCCAACCTGACCTTTTGAGCAAAACGTCTGTAACAAACACCCCCTAAAATGCAAATGAAATATGCAATCATTTTTTTATATGAGTGAGTGAGTAGGGTTTTACCCTGCTTTTAGCAATATTCCAGCAATATCACAACTGGGGACACCAGAAAAGGGCTTCACATGTTGTGCCCATGTGGGGAATCGAACTTGGGTCTTCAGTGTGACGATCGAACGCTTTCACCACATGGCTATCCCACCACCCTTTTTTATATGAACACTTGAAATAAAGTTTAGAAAACATATAATATGATTTACTTTCATCAATTTATTTTATTATACATTTTAAGATCTATCATGCACAACAAACAAATCTGACAAGTAAGAGAGATTCGAGTACCATAAATGTTTATTTGCCAGCAAGTTGTGAAAGCATATGTAACTTGTAAGGTTATTAAATTACATCTGTGATATTGAAACATGCCAACAATATTTCAAGAAGTATTCAAACCTACAGTAATAAACACATCATGTCAACATGATAGAACTATAAACTGTTTTGGTATTTAGTGAATTATTAACATGTAATGAAAATTATGCATATATCAGCAATGCAAGTTACTTCTTATATAAGCATCCCTCCAGATTAAATGACAAAAATATATATGTAAATGGTATGATATTTTTTTGTAATGTTGTGCATAGCTTGACTAATAAAAGACACTTTTTCATTTCAGAATCTATCTACACCTCATAAACAAGAGGTTCACTTTGGGGATTTGCAGAAATAGTTGAAGAATCAGAGAAAAGTTATTCCATCTTGTGTTGTCGAGGTGATTCATGAAAGATTTCCATCTGATGTATGTAATGTTTTTCTCTATGCTCATTAAAATAAACTTTTTTCATTGAAACCTTGTTTTATGGTCTCTGACAACAATCAGCCTTTGCTGTTTCATTTGATACGTTTCTGTAATACAGGATGGCTGATGCTGGATCAGGTAGTTTGGGGCAAGGGTGAAGGCCGGGGAAAAGACTGAAGAAAATACCACAAGCACTGGCTAAATGCTCAGTGGCAACTTGTCAGTGCACTGGTTGACTATTTCAAAAGTACAGCTATCTTGTTGTCTGAAGCCCTGTACCTCACAAGACACTCTAATATTTTATGACTTGTAACACTGCATGAAAATAAACACAATTTGCACACAATGAAAATGGATCTCAACACCAGGGATTTCTTGTGACACCGTTGGGGCAGGATACTCTCACCTTTCGCGAACACCTGGTATTATCTCTATTTGATAGCGATTCATTAACACGTGCACATGATTTAGTCAGAATCGTACCATCAACTGTTTTTTACAGAGATTTCATATGAATATGGAAAGGTTTTTTTGTCGCATTTATACTCTTCCATATCATTGTGGGACCTGAAAAATAATAAAATAATTTTAACATATATTGGTCAAAATAATATGTACACTGACTAAATAATTGTAAAAGAAGGTGGTAATAATCTGCAGCAGTGTCAGGCATGTCACTGGGTGCCTGAATACAAATATCATCAGTTTACTGTGTACAAATTGTATCAGATCTAAACTTTTATATGTCATTTACAGTATACGTTCATTTGTCATCCACACTACACTTTTACAACAAAAGACAACAATATAGAATATAATAGATACACAAAATAGTTCAATACAGAAATTATTTGCATATAGTATTTACATTGTGTGATTATTCATTGTCAAAATATTATTATGTACCTCATACTGTGAAGCACGGTGTGCCATGCTTCTGGTGTACATTGGACAGCGACTTTACACCATGATGGACTGGGGACCTGTACATTCTGGGCATCGGTGTCTGGCATGACTTGGCTCGAAACTTCATATTTGAAAGATACAACATAGAAACATTAACACTTTTGTCATCTATATCTCACTATCACAAAATATAAAATGGTAACTTGATTTTTTTGCATGTATAAATGTGTTATAAATTGTGTATGTGTGTAAATTGCATTGAACATGAAATTTGAATATTTTGGGTGGTAGGTGGGCGATGATTTTGGATAGTGACTGGATATTTTGTCAGCTACAAACCATCAAAACCATAAAACCCTAAATAAATAAAATAAAAATGTTGCAACAATGTATTTTTGCGGATTTTTGCTTCAATAGTCTGAATCAAAATTATTATAGGTACACACACAAACACACACACACACACACACGCAGAATTTCAATGAGTTTATATAATTTATAATTTGTTTTTCTGTGTTATTATAAAGTTTATTAATTACCGAAATGAGATGATTTGTGTTAATTCCAGACGGGAATGGCTGTAAAACTAAAACATTACGTAACACAACTTACTCCATCAACAGGAGTTTGCTGCATACTGCAACGATCAGCTGATCAGGTGTATCGACATAACCATGCAGGAAGTGAACACGTGAAAGAGACAACATCGCGGATGTTCATGATTATCAAGTGAAACTATGTACAAATATCACCCTACCCCTGCTAAAATACATTTCTTAAATACTACTGTGGTTAGAATAAACTAAAACAGTAAACTTACCTGATCGAGTAACTTCAACTTTACGGCGTTTTTTTACAAAAACATCCCAGTCAGGGTCTTGATGAGAGTGCTGTCCCTTTAGCCCGTTTCCATATAAGGATCGTACACCATCCGCTTCCGATCAGTTTCAGCACATGGCCATATGTAACTAATAATAGTAACAAAAACGGACTTCGGCCTCGTCTATAATTTTTTGGCGAGTTTTTTTTTTTATTGTTATTATTAGTTACATATGGTCCTGTGGTTTCAGAACCAGCAGGTATCTAAACTCTCACGGAAGACGACAGCAACTCAGCAAGAGCCAATATGCACCACACAAATGAACGAATAAGCGCAGTTCATACAACGGACCCTTCCAACCATAATCGCGAATCTTACAGTATGTTATCAGTGCATTGTTGTCTTCTCAGTCGCGATTTTGGAAAACGAAATAATTTAAGAGTAATTGTGCTTAGCGTTGTATCTTGGACAGCTCGGCACCGAACAAAACAATAGCTAGGCTGCGCATCTGAGAAGATAGAACCACACACCCACATACACCACGTGAAACGCGTCTAATAAAGTCTTATGACGTCATTCCTTTATCAATTGGCACCAATGACGTCATATTGCAAGGGGCATAAGCCATGGTGTGTTTATTATGGAAATAGAACTCTCTGTAAATGTGAAAAATGTGTGTTGCGTTATTATAGCTAAATATGGATGGAATTGGCTATAAGATAAAAAGAAACAACAATATCGGTTTGGAAACATTTACTGCAATTAACCCAAATGTCACTGACCCACTTTTACAATTATGGAAACATCAGAGAACAAACCAGATGACGTCAATATTGAACGTGACGTCACCTATCCCTATCCTATAACGTCACCTAACAACGGTCGTCAAGCAATATGAGGGCATTATCAAGTTACAGTGGCCCGCTCATTTGTGATAACATGCGGGCAGTTTAATGATAATTCCATAAATTTTAGCTATAATGCTATTTATGATACACTATTTTGTCATTGAGAAAGCACCATCATGCACTGTGCAGACTTGCAGAATCATACTGTGGTTACATTTCAAAGAGTGTTTTAGAGTTTTTCAAAGAATACCTTGGGGTGTGAATTTGACCTTTTTTTTCACCTGGTTCTTTGTGATTATATTGTAAAGCCTAAAACACTTACATGTACTTTATTGTTCTTTTGTGTACATATATATTTCATGGGAAACTGCATACTACCGTTTTGTTTAATACAATATTAATTCTGTTAATCTAGACGAGTCCGATCACCAATATGGCAAGTCGCAGGATATTGTAAGTTCACTTTTTGATGTTTGGTTAAGGTTTACTTTTGAAATTAAATGTTGATTTGAAATAAATGGTAACATTATTTTGATGATATATTTTCTTAAGTAATTCAATCATTCCTTACCCATGTGTAAAGCAAATAGATTATTTATTTGGTAATGGCAAATACAGTTCATGTGTTGTATTAGTGTTTTCATCTGGCAATTGTAGTCTCTAGCTGTGTAGACTGTAGCGTATTATATTTTTTTGGCATATTATACATTGCATGCCGTTATACCTGTAGGTTTCGCATGTCTAAGGTCTGTAATCTTATCCTATAGGTGGAGTTGTATCCCATTTTGTCGACAGAACATGCTGTGTGTGTCCACATAACTAACTCCGCTATGCCATAGTGAAAGTAAACTTTCAAGGTGGACACACTTTAGCATGTTCTGTCTGCAAAAAGGCTCCATGCAAACACACGAACGCCATCAAATGTTCTGGGCACTCATCAGCTGAGGTGTTGAAAGACCTTTTGGCAGCGAAACCATCTTTAAGGGCACGATGTGTCCCCCACCCAATCTCTAAGAGCCGAATAGACTTCAGCATGTCTTGTTTTGAACCAAGATCTAAAAACAGTTTTATCCCAGACACCTCAGGCATCTGTGTTTGTGGATGTCCTTAGGGTGAGCGCACAGATGGCCAGGAATCAATGCTGTTTACAACAACCACTTCATCAAGAGTTAGAGGTATGCAGATGTTTCAGTGTATATTCCCTTTTTTATAAAATCAATATATACAAATGGAAAAAAGTAAATGTGCCTCATATAAAGAAAAGAAGAACATAATACTTGGTCATTTGTCTGATCAATGTTTTTTTTATGGGAAAACATTCATGCAAAAAACTTGTATAGATGTTTATTTTCTACAATTAAATGCATTGCGTAAGCTTTATTCCGGTTAAACAATAGTGTTTTTATGTGCATTTGACAGCTCCACAATCATTGTATGCTGTTCACCTTAAACAATATATGAGTATCATGCTCCCAATGAACACACACACATCCACGTTCAAAGTGTGAATCACAACCTTAAAGTCAAAGAGATTTCTTCATAAATGTGCATTGAAATATGCATGATATGATTTTAGAATAAATGTATTTTTATTGACCTTTATATGAAGCATAGCTACTTCTTTTCCGTTTGTATATTTTAACTGTGACTTGCCATGTATCCAAATTTGGTTAATACATAAACATAAAAGTTTACTATGTAATGTCTTATGCAGGTTATTTGTATAATAAGGAGATATTTTTTTCTTTTCCAATTTGTTCAGTTTTTGATAGACAGTGCAGCAAATGTGAAAGGACAAAAGAATTTGGTGGTGGGGAGGAACACCTTCTCAACATGTGAACCTATATGGTTTCCAACCAAGTCTTCCGACAGTATTCAAAACAATTCCTCACAGACGGGTAATATAAGTTTATGTGAATTTTATATTTCATATTAAACACTATTAAAAAGGCTTGAAACTTCCTGAGTATCTTCTTGTTTTTTAGAAATAAAATGTCTCTACTATTAAAGAAAATAGCAAATATATACAAGTAAGTGTGTATCATTTGCGAGCATTATCAATGAATCCATTTATCGATGAATTGTCATATTCCTTCCTTGATTGAAGTTTTCCACCTAAGTAGAAATTCTACTTAACTCTTTCAACACCGCAAACGGTTATCCGGCGTGTAATATAAGTCAAATGACATCTCGGCTTTCGTCGCCTTGAATTCTCGGCTCGGACACGATGTTTAATGCAAAAATATATGCATGAAAAATCATTGTCACAGCTCGTAACCTAGCACGATACATTCACGAAGTTCCATATTGTTAATATATATCGTGATTTCCTGCTTAAAGCGTTCAGAATAACACGATTTAACAAAAATCTTTCGCCAACGTGTGTAATTTATCAAACACGAGCTTGGTATCACAGCTGTAATTTAATTGGTTGCCTTAGGTCACGTGCTCAAAACAGACCAATCACGATACTTGTTGCAGATTTCAGCAAGAAAGCGTCATTAGAAACCAATTTTAATCCAATGAAATCGCTTGTTATAACTACGAAAAAAAAGCAGGCGATGTTACGAGCATGTAGATGAAGGAATAAGCTTTCCAGCGATGTGTCATATGCCATTCCTCGACGAACGTGCTTTTCATACGAAGCCTCGAAAACGGGGGTATTTCTTCATGTTACTGAGCGGACAGCCGCTGTTATCGGGAAATGGGTGATGATATAGATACTGTTTATAATTCTTTTTAAAATGATTTTCAATCACGTAAACAATGAAAATAAAACAGAAATAGGTAAGTGGATTTTATGAAATCTTATATTTGGCGAAAATAGTCAAGTTTTCGCTTCCTTGGTCCCTAATCTGGACGTTAACAACGTGTTAGCTTACATTTTTTATTTACAACAAACAAATAAGTTGTGAATGCATTATTTTAAATAATGTGAAAAACATAACTTTCATATTTATAAACCATAGGATCAGACCTTTCAAATGGTGTATAACATGTAGTAGCAAATATATTTTACAGATATTTTCTTTGATAAATGTTGGCTTCATCTGTCACACAAGAGTCTCTGGGAACTCGGTGTCCCAGCAGTAAACACTTCTGGTTGACTGGTGTTGAAAGAGTTAAGTCATTAATTAGTTTGAAACAATGGCCCGATCTTCCACTTTTACATATATTGACGTGTCATCTGCAGTATGTCTGATATATACAGTTAGTACCTTCTAAAAGTATCATTTAGGTCTCATGAAGGTCTCAGTATTAATACTTGTGGTACTTCAGCCATCACTGTACTTACATTATAACAAGCAACCAGGAGCCACCTTTATAACTTTTTAAAACTCCATTTTCATAATTTCCAATTATTGCTATAAAAGTTAAGTTTTTGTGTAATCCCCTTGTGGCAAACCTTATCCAAAGCTTTACTGATATCGCACACAAAAACAAGCCCTAAAATCCTTGTCATTATCTACAGAATGTGTTATGAAAATAACCTCTAATTCTGCTGCTATAGTTATGTAGGATATAAACACTCATCTAAAACTCTCTATTTTACAGAACAACACTGTCATCATTTTATAAGACATTGGTGTGGCAGCACGCCGAAAAGGGAGACTGGGAATTCAGTAACCAACTGTCATACCACAGGTTGATGTTTTTTCACTATTTTTTACTCAACTGTTTTGTAAACTAGTAGAGCTTGTACAAAGGTCACTGGCATGCTCATGATAGTACTAAGTACTGAGACTAATTCTTCTTGACAGTTGCAGAATCTGTTCTAACACAGTCCCCTATAACTTCATGCAACATTCAATATTTTAGGGGTTAAACAATATGTCGATGATTGCCCTCATTACTCTTACATGTATTGTTGTAGTTTCTGAAGTTTTACATCCATACCACTCCTGTACAAACAAGACAAGTTCCATTGTCAATTAAATCAGTCAGTATAAACAATATCAGAAATCACACTTCAATGAATAACATTTGTTAAGTTTTCAGACTGACTTCCCCAGATAGATCCTCCTCTTTTAAAAATTATATATTAACATAGGTCTAATGCAAAGATGGTGTTAATAGTTTTTAATCTACCATTGAAAAGTTTGTAGATAATGTTTATTATAGGTGAAAATTCATAACATTAACTTTATCTTTCAGGTTCCGTTATGCATGGTACGCATACTTGGACCTGTTGGACATCAACTCATTGCCCCTGCTGTGGTGAGTCCCTAGAAGTTGTCATCATGGATGGTGTCACCCTGGGTATAAAAAAGACCCACATGAAATGGAAGATGCCACAAGGAGAAAGTCAGAATCTTGATGGAAGATAAGTTGCTTAACAGCTATACATTGATTATAAGTCTTGACTAGGAAGTTGCACAGTAGCTGGATAGTTAAAGGGGTAAGTTTATTGATTCATGCCACACTCAGAAATATTCCAGCTAAATGGGTAACTAGTCATGCACTCGGTAGTCGTGTGTTAGGGTGGGAGCGGTATAAAGTTTCCCTTCTTCAAGTGATGGTACCATTTAGCTGTTATTTATGTGCCATAACAACTTGTCCTGTGGTTGGGTCAAAGTTGTTTCCTTTTTACATACATAATTGGTAATTATTCGTAAATACTGTAAATCATATGATGTAAGCATGAAATTAATGCAGATATGTAAATGTTTTGTTTGCTTTCATATAGTGACACATTTTTGTCTAGACATGTTGGTGTAAATATAGCTATGTCTGGTTCAGTATGCATGGGTGGAAACAATTACTTATGTAAGAAAACTCACAATAAACGGATTATAAATGCTAGATTTCGACGATGCCTGTCACCAAGTTCCACGTAAAGCATGGTCATGATGTTAAACACAAGTTGATGAACTGGTTGTGACAGTAGTCAATCGTGTACTTACCCAATACTTACGTAATATGTGCTGAGTGATACAATAAACACTTAGGTGCCTTAAAGGGGCACTGATCTAACGCAATTCCCCGGGACTGGTTGTTGCCTTTGTTATTGTTTTTTCCCAGTGAGTACCCGGATGTAGAGCAGAAATCTAGACTAGCTCGCGACCTCTGTTGCGCCATTCGTAAGCGCATTAGTCACTTTTATGGATACCGGTAGTAATAAGAGCGTATGGTCACATTGATCAACAAAATGAAATACAGTTTTCGAGATAATAAGGAAATGTAGGTATTTTTGTGGGTAGCATCGGTAATGGTGACGAAGTTTTGATAAGTCACTTGCTTGGTAATTTTGCGATTTTCGTTTACACTATTTTGACTTGCAACAAAAAGTAAATATTTCATCTGAGCATTGCTTTTTTTATAGTGTGTATATTTTTTTACTGTCAAAATGTGTAACATATTTATTAAACGTATAAATATTCAGTTATTTTACAAAGTGACTGAAAAACATTTCCATCTGTATTATTATGATAACGAATTCCAAACATTTTGATGTTTAATGTCATCACCAAGAGACTGAAAATGTTACGTTGAAAAGTACATTTCTATGTTGTTTGGCTTCTAATCCTACATAATAATCTGTTGTGATGTTTGTAGGCCCTTTTGATCGTCTTAATCAATCTGGACAGATCTTTTAGTCAAAATGACTGAAATATTTACACATTTTATACATTGCCTGAGAGAATCACATTTTACAAATTGACGGTAATCTATACACGCTTACAAAGGAAATGACCTGTGAAAACAACGTCTATCGCGCATTGAAGAATTTCCCAACCAAGACGTAGAGAAACAAGAACGAATCGGTTCAAATGAAGGAAAACAAAATGCAAATACCATAATTACAACTTACCAAATTTATGTGTATAAATAGGCAGCTTCCTTGTTCGAGGAATGTATCCGTGAATATCCACACAAAGGAATAATGTCCCACTCACCTGCAGCTATACAAAATAACTTATTCGATGTCACGTGTCTCTGTAACTATCAAATATTCTAAAAGATATATATCGTTTCGGGATATTATAACCAGTGTTCGTTTCTCAACTGATCACTTGGATTGTTTCAGGTGTTTCACATAGGTGTCAAGTCTCAAGGGTTGGCTGAGAAAGGCCACGTGACAACTATTTTCATAACGTCCACGGTTCCTAAAAAATCCACTGAGTTTGATAACAATGAGCAACCAATCAACGTATTATCAGTTAACCCTTTGAACAAAGTATGTTGTTTTTACATCGGCACTTCACGCCATGATATGAGTGTATTCCCTTTGTTTTAATAAACCTAGACATGTAAACACTCACTTTTGACATATCCACTGTGCAAGATAACAGTGATTAATCAATCAACGTATTTTCTGTTAATCCTTTGATGACTAGGAACGATCCGTTGATTTACCTAAAAAAGTAAATCAACTGATCATTCATCTCTTGCTGGGCTGCCACGTGCATATTACATAACGCACATTTCACCTCACTTCAAACCTGGATATAGATTGAATAATTACCCCAGACACAATAAATGCCAAATGAGAACCTTTGTCAGGTAATCTAAGTGGTGCTACCACTAATTGTACCTGTAATAAATTCATTAACTGAGCATCAAGTGAATGACGACAAATACACAAGTGTAGGGTTATACGAGAAAACGTTGATGACAACAAGGGAGTAGTAATCGTATTATCGACGCAATCCGAAATCCGAAAATGCTTTCACTGCATGGAAAACTTTTTTTTAGTATTAAACTATAACCATCTGGGGTATTTCCAAATGACGACTTCCGATGGGCTCCGCCGTTCTTTTTGTCTGTTTGTTTAGGCTGAAGAAATTAATTAACATGCGCCCTTTGTCGAATCTTTATAGATCACATTTAACTAATCAGTGTTTATTCAAAAATGCGTAAAACAAATATTGCCTCCAGCCTCCAAGTTTATTTAGCTGTCCTTGCAGACGGTAGCCCAGTCTCTGGTCACGCTCAGTTGCGTTGCGTATCATCCGGGTACTCACAGGGGAAAAAACAATAACAAAGGCAACAACCAATCCGGGAAATGGCGTTAGATCAGTGCCCCTTTAAGTCTCATACTAGACACTGTTTTCCGTGTATCCTATAGCATATTTTTAACAACCATGATCCCAAAATTGAGCATTTACTTTTGTGACAGATGCCTAATGTCCACAATGTGGTTATACTACTTTCAGCTCTCGTGTCTTAGTGAAAAACCAAAGATGCAGGAAGCTTCTGAGGAAGTTTTCAATCCGCAGCCTCAACCAACAACAAAAATGGCAGAGCTCCAGTCACTGCTGACTACATATGCGCCTTTTTTGGAGCTTTTGTTTTCTGAAATTGATTCCAATCTTCATTATGGAAAGTGCCCCCAAATCTTCAGTTCTCTCATTCATACCATTAGCTCGGATTATCCTTTGTTGGCTTTAATTCATATTGAAGAAGAAAATGTTGTAAATATCCTCATCGATGAGACTAAAGGGGCAAATTTTAGACATAACATCTCTCACATGGCCATTTTGGAAGATAAAGTCCCAACACTCTTTTCCCTTTTATCTAACTTTTCAGAAACTCCTGCTTATGTTCGACCCCTGTTGCATGCTTTTGTCGAAAATGTAGATCAGTTTTTGAAGGTTGATGCACATGATTTGGAGGCATATAGACAAATTTCATCTTCATCTTGAATTGTTCAACAGATGTTAGTTGTTGATAGCTGTTATTTTATGGACTATGATAAAGTAATTTGCACCTGGAAGTCCCTTTTCCATATTCATGGTATGAGATTTCCACAGTGATGAATGATTTACTATTAAAATATGAATTTGTGAAGCCATAAATGACATAGACTTTTCATTATATTTTCTCCGGGTGTTTAAGTAAATGGATTCTCTCACTTTATGTATAAGCCTTTGGTGATATGTATGTATTGGGGACATCTCACTCTTAACATGCTGTATTCCTGTGTGGCGCTTAAGTCAGAAAACGAGTAAAATATAGCTGTTACGCATGCATGCTGTGTATCTAGTATATCACTTTCAACAAGCAGTAAACGGGTAAGACAAATTTGTAAACGCCACATAGTATTGATGCTGTGTATTTATTTTGAAACATACAAGTGAAGCAGGCAATTTATCTGTGGAATACATATTAAGACTAGAAAGTGTTTTTACTCGTAAAAACATATGTCTCCCCCCACTCCCCTAACCCCCATTCATTCGTTTACTTCACGTTAAACCCCATCTCTTCATTCCCACCCTCCATTACTAAATAACAGAGACAAAAATAGAACTCCTAGAAATTTCAAACAACTAATGGGCACCACTTCAGGACTTGGTTAATATGTTACAACTTCATGAAATAATATTGAACAGTTTTTTAGTTATGGTCCGGAAACAAAGCTTACCCCCATTCAGAGTCTATGTTCAACTTATCTCCATGGAAACGAGAAAAAATAAAAATGTCAAAAGTCTCTAAATAGCAAAAGGCACCACTTCAGTGCTGGGTTAATGTGTATACAAAGTTTCGCGAAAAAATATTAAACGGTTTCCGAGTTATGGTCCGGAAACAAAGCTTACCCCCATTCAGAGTCTATGTTCAACTTATCTCCATGGAAACAAGAAAAAATAAAAATGTCAAAAATCTCTAAAGAGCAAAAGGCACCACTTCAGTGCTTGGTTAATGTGTATACAAAGTTTCGCGAAAAAATATTAAACGGTTTCCGAGTTATGGTCCGGAAACAAAGCTTACCCCCATTCAGAGTCTATGTTCAAGTTATCTCCATGGAAACGAGAAAAATAAAAATGTCAAAAATCTCTAACTAGCAAAAGGCACCACTTCAGTGCTGGGTTAATGTGTATACAAAGTTTCGCGAAAATATATTAAACGGTTTCCGAGTTATGGTCCGGAAGCAAAGCTTACCCCCATTCAGAGCCTATGTTCAAGTTATCTCCATGGAAACGAGAAAAAATAAAAATGTCAAAAATCTCTAAATAGCAAAAGGCACCACTTCAGTGCTGGGTTAATGTGTATACAAAGTTTTGCGAAAAAATATTAAACGGTTTCCGAGTTATGGTCCGGAAACAAAGCTTACCCCCATTCAGAGCCTATGTTCAACTTATCTCCATGGAAACGAGAAAAAATAAAAATGTCAAAAATCTCTAAATAGCAAAAGGCACCACTTCAGTGCTGGGTTAATGTGTATACAAAGTTTCGCGAAAAAATATTAAACGGTTTCCGAGTTATGGTCCGGAAACAAAGCTTACCCCCATTCAGAGTCTATGTTCAAGTTATCTCCATGGAAACGAGAAAAAATAAAAATGTCAAAAACCTCTAAATAGCAAAAGGCACCACTTCAGTGCTGGGTTAATGTGTATACAAAGTTTCGCGAAAAAATATTAAACGGTTTCTGAGTTATGGTCCGGAAACGGTGGGAACGCCGACGCCGACTCCGACGCCGACGGGAACCGTGCCAAAAACAATATGTCTCCCTCCATTCAGGGGGAGACATAAAAACCGCAGAATTCCAGATACAACATGGGTGTCCTTGATGGTGTTTATTATATGGCAAATGGTTTTATGAGACGGTCACCTTTCTTACGCAGTGTGCGAATATTAATTAGATGCTTTTGTTGTTATGAACGGGTTTACTTACTAGGTTCTTGTTGATAATCTGTTAAGCTTAAATATAAATATACTCATTAGGCACACTGCTATAATACAAAAAAATAACGAAATGCTCGGATAATTCGCTTCGAATTATTGTGCATACGTCACGGCACTTAGGAGTAAACATAAAGCTTCAGTGTTGAGCTTATTACAATTAACTATATATCAATTCAATTATTGATTCATAACATAACGAAGTTGGTTCATAAACTAGAAAATAAGAAACACAACTGTAGAAACTGGCAACACTGATGAGTAGATGACATTCTATTAATATCTGATATGACATTGGGTATTGAGGTATTGTTGCTCTTGTTAGCTGGGAAGAGTGAGGATAGCCATGACAGCACGAACGATCTCCCTAATACTCCATACTATATCTTAATGTCAGAACATTCCAAAGAGAAACAAAGAGAAATAAATATGTTTTGACCCCAAAACTACACGATTGCAACAACAATTAACATTAACAACTGTAGCAAATTACCCGACTGATTTTCAGGGGGATTACACGCACAATGTAAAAATTACCTATGGTAAGTGGAGTGTTATGTATATTGTAGGATGCAGCAATGGTGTTGTTCGTGAGTCACGTCCATATGAAAACAATGCCCTAAATGCCCTAAATGTTCGTTAGTATTGTCAAGAACTGAAAGAGAAAAGAATAAATTAAATATAAACTTCAACAAACAACGCAAATACAGGGACCATACCACTTCAGGGCTGTCCGCAGAATTCAAAACGCCGCTAGAATTAAGTTTCTGAAAACAGAATAAACTGAATACATTTCGACTCCTCTTTTGTCAACAATGAATAATGTCCAAAACAAGGCGCGTGTACATATGTCTTATGAAGAAAGAGAACATTTAAGACAACCTCCTCAATTATAGCTTGGCTGGAGAGGTAATTTAATAATAATAATAATAATAATAATAATGTATCGGTTTCAGTAAAGGAATATGTAATGTATGCATATTACCGAGATCACGTGGTTTTTCCAACTTCACATCACAAGTCTCAAACAGCGTGCATTGTTTTATTATTGTGAACTGCAAACATTATGAGTGAGTAAGACTATTATTTACAATTGACTCATTGAAACATAACTATTACACCTTTATGTTTTGATACAAAATATTAACAAATACATGAGACTGCAATAATCAGTGAAACAGTTTTTTTTATACAGATTGCATTTAAACGGCCTTGTGTAACTGACGAAACATGGGTAGTCGTGTAATGCCCCACATTGACGAACATTGAGCACAAAATAAATGAAATTATGTGTTCTTCAGATGTTATCCATCAAAAAGTCCTTGAGATTCTATGTACTTGGGCCTATTTAACTCATCTTTTACGATGTTCAGTTTCCATTCTAGGGAAGAAAAGTGCTTTGAATATTTTCCATTCCTGATTAAAAGAGTGAGATTACATCAGTGTCATAAACATACCATAGTCCGTCTGAGTGGCTGAGGGCGCCACAAACGGCACACGCTCGGGCTACCAAAAAGGCCGAAGGCCTTCGTCTCCCCAAATGGAGCGAGATCCTTTCGCACCTGGGAACAAACCGATAGAGCGTGTTGTAAATACTTGATTGCAGGTAATTCTGATAATGTGATATAAAACTAAATCATTCTTTCTTCTGTGTGGCAATACACACGCACGCACGCACGAAAACACACACAACATACCTTTGTCAATTGTGACCTGGGTCACCGCCCTCCTCAACAGATGGACGTCCCGGACGTCGGCGTAATCGACGGCCACGGAAACCCGTCTCAGGTCGACCTTTTCATCTGAAAATATGTCATGTTAAAGAAGGTGGTATTTAACGTTATTTACGTTATTCTATCTTGGTAAGAAAAGTATGAAGGGTGAGATCACGTACCTTCGTTGGTGGTGGCGGCTGCTTTCGGCTCAATTACAAGCATGTCGATGATGTTGCTTTTTGCTACAGCCTCTACCATAGCTTGGTCTCCTGTTTTAATATAATGAAGTTATTCTTCTTTTAAAAAACTAACCCCAGCAGTGTTATCGCTGCTCACAACATTAATTACGCTTTGCATGGTACAGATGCCATGACATGTTGAATAGTGCTGAGTGCGGCGTTAAGCAACAAACAAACAAACCTGATGAATGCTTCTGGCATAGGAAACAATAGATGTTCAATGATTTCCTCTCTTTTTTAACACTTATATGTTCAAAACTATGTCATGTTTTCATAATTGTTTCTCTAAAAATAATGTTTAGTGATGCGAACGACCCAATGGCAATTCAGGCTATTCGATATACAACCTTGATAAGATTTCATATGAAATGTTAGCATACCAACAACCTTGACGGCCCCCTCTGTTGTTATGTGGACAAGGGCCATTGTTGGCATCCCCTCTATTTTGCAGAAATTCCGCACCTTAATGGAAAGTAACGCAGGTACAACAACGATGAGAAGGAATATTATTATTTTGTATTTATTTGATATAGAAAATATGTATTCAAGAGGAAAGCTTTTGAAATGAAAACCTTATAGGGCAGGTATGAAAACAAACTTAATTATTATTACAACATAAAACCTACTTATAGACAGTGTCTTTCGTAACTATAATAGTACAATAAAAACTGGTTAAGAATCTGCATTTCTTAAGATGCGTTGCTTGAATAGGTGAAATAATAAACATACCCTTTGCCTTAATCTGGCCAGTCTTTTCTTTGTGTTGGCTCGGTTCCTTTTGTAGGCTGGGACTGGATTGTTCTATAACATCACATGGCTCGAATTATTATGATACTGTGAAAAGCCTTCCAATACTAACCAAATAAAAGTAAATTATGTAAACCGGTTTGATTAGCCTGTATAACAGTCTCTGAACCATATTATTGTTACTTCCGCCCAGCCCATAAAATAAATAAAAGATGCAAGACTAGATCTTTCCACAGGTACACTTGGTCTCCATTTAAAATTTCAGATTAAATGGAGTTGTTTGTACGTTTGTATAAAAATATTCTGAGACGAAGCTTTAATCTATGGTTCGACCTTGACACATAATTACAGAATTAAAAGATGGTAATCCAAGCCTACTGAAACACCCTGTTTGTACTGGAAATTACGATTGTCCACACAAATTGAAAGTTCATTATTCGTATATGAGTGTGGAGGTCGGGGTCGGGGATTGAGGGGGGCTCGGCGCCTTTTTCTCTGGGCCACTAATTCTGCGATTAAGCTTGATGATATTATATTTATATTTCATTACACCAACTCCCACATGACTTCCAGTCTGACACACACGTTAACTTTCCAGAAGTCTGTTTTATTGTATTTTTACAAAATTATTATATATTTATGTATAACACTGATTTTTAATGTAGATAGTTATTTTCGCATCTAGACCACCTCCGTGGTCTAGTTGTAGAGTGTCCGCCCGGAGAGCGGAAGGCCCGGGGCTCGATGTTAAAAGATGGTACTTCTTGTTACCCTGTTTGGCGCTCGTCATTAAGGGGCTAAAACAAGACTGGTCGGCTCGGAGTCAGTATACTGTGTCTGAGTGGGGTATTCATGTTAAACTGTGCCATGGCATCTATATGTCGGCATCAGTCCGGACTAGTACAAGCAGACACAGACACAGACACACACACAGACACACACACACACAAACACACAAACACACACACGCTTGCAATAATCTTGGACGCGACGTTAAACCCCTTTTCACCTCACCTCACCTATTTTCTCAAATGTAAGTCCCCGTCACTCGTTAATTAACTTCGATTAATACTTGGTCACAGATTTTGACATTTTATGTACACTTTGTGTATTTTCATGTCTCGGGGAAGAGGCACCAGAGAATACCAATGACTACGTCAACTATCTGAGGAAACGTTCAAGTATCCTCTTGAAAAAGTGAGGCCATGCATGAAAAGGCAGGGCACAAAACTGAGGGTATCAATGGTATTCTGGTTGGCCAAATTACATCAAAGTCCATCAAGTTTGATGAGAACGTGTGACGTCATTGCACTTTACCCCAACACATATACAACGTAAATATTGTGTCTGTAATATGTTACCATGCTGTAACCATTAACAGTTACAGCTGTCATGCACGTGTTACACGTGAATTGTGGAACTAAATGGATGTTAGTTGATACTTTTAACTAAAATGTAAAAATATTTATTATTTTGATTCGAGTGCATCAGTTAATTGTGTTTGCTGCAGGTGGCTCAGTCGACTAATGTGTTCAGCTCTATTTTTTCATAACATAATTCACTTGGCTACATACTTCCCCCATCCGTGAAGATGAGGGCTAGAATGGGTCTTGAGCAACCCATGTTTGCCGTAAAAGGAGACAGTGCTTAAATTGACGTATCGTAAGAGGCGACTATTACGGGATAGGGTGGTCAGGTTGGTGCATGTCGTTGTATCCTCGTATGCTAGTTGCGTCGATCGATGCTCATGATGCCATAATATAGCTGGAATATTGCTGAGTGCGGCGTTAAACGACAAACAAACATATACCATCTATGACATCTATGAACACCGACGTTATATAGTGGAGCATTTGTTTCCAATACGAAGCCCGAGTCAAGTGAAGTGTATATCGGGCGAGAACGTAATATGGAATATGTTCAAAGAAAACACATCAAATTGAAATGATTCTTGTGGACACTGGTGGGGTCCGTAGGCGTAAGTTATATTTCACGAGATAGGTAATCAAGAAACGTTAAATAAACGTACAGTAACTGTATAAATATGACCTGTAACAAAACATAAGCGTGTGACAGAACAAAGACGTATTTATACGTCTTTGGACAGAATAACAAGTTTACCTTTACAAATCCCTTCTTAACACATGATGGTTTTTTTCATTTTGATAAGCCACTGCTTTGTATCCGTTAAAATGTGAGTTATAAATAAAATTTTGAATTTTTTGTTTACGTTTGTGTGTTTGTGCGGTTATGATTTTAGTGAGCGCTGCCATATACTGGCAGATTATATGGGTTATATGACGAGACAGGCCCAAGTTGTTACAAATGTAAAAAAAAACCGTGAGACTATATATTTTTTCATTAACCGTTTGCTTGTGTAACTAAATGGATTACACAAAATGCATACACAATACAGATATTATGCTTCAATCTTTTTCTTTTATTGAAATGTTTAGGGTTTACTGCGGAGAAATGAGTTCTCCCTCAGGGAATTGATCTCGAGACGTTGAGTGACTCAGCGAGAGCTGTGGGGCTTAGTCGAAAATGAGTTGCTATCATACCTCACAATTCCCCCTACTGCGATTGCCTGTGCTGTGTCACGCATGGTTGACATAAGAAGTGTATGGTTCCACAATGAAATATCGCTGTGACACTGATTCACTAATCCCAAGAATCGGCACAGAATTTGTTAAAGTTTCTGTTCCACTTGCAAGTGCGGGAAGAGAGGCACCATCTTGTCGATTCGAGTTGACGATCGGAATTACTAGTATACCATCTTGAATTGGAACTTTCACCACGATAAAGTTATCCATGTCACAATTGAAACGACCAAGCTCCCTGATCATCTCGGACAACTCTCCGTCAAATTAGGCGTCAAGACAAGCTTAAGGCGAACGCGGATGCGCTCATTGGGCGTGGTTGCTAGGAGATCGCGTGGTCAGAAAGGGGAAAAACAAACAGTTTCAGAAAGTAATAAAAGAAATCCGCTGTGCAATCAATACGTATCATGTACAGGATGTTTTATTTTACAACAGTATTCACGATAACATTTCTTTTGTAAAAGTGCAAATTAAATTTTTAATTCTTCCCAAGGTCGTAACCCTGATCACGTGGTGAGTATTGGGAAGGAATCTTGTGATCAGGCCGTTTGTATTACATTGTTAAAATCAACTGACCAGGAAGATTGTCGAGGCATTGACATTATGACAGATGCTCGTCATTGATGGAGCAAAAATGCATCTGAGAGAAACATTGTTGCTTTGAGCTTCGAGACCAAACAGGTGTTCATGCCGAGGTAGTTACAAGAGAGGATGATCCGTGTTGCCAGCGACTGAGCTAGATAAAAATAATGTTGAAATCCATTTTCATGCACATGCCAGAATTAATGTGAACAAATATAACTCTGAACATCGATTCGTAGTCTGTGAGGCTGTCCGTATCTGAATATTTTTATCCCCATTTCCACGTGAAATAATATATATTTTTCGTGTCTCTATTGTTGCAGTCGCTGTGGAAATTGCGCATCGATCTAATAAAAGAAATACTACTAGATCTACCATTGCACCGCCATAAAAGAACCAGGTTTTTGTATACAGATGTTTAGTAAAACTTCGTTTCAGAAGCAAAGCGAATCGATCTACATCATAAATTAATTCATAAACTAGATTTTAGTACCAAGTGTTTAAACATTTTTTTTTTCACATGTCATAAAATAACTTACACAATTATTGAAAGACATTTGTTTTATAAGTAATATATTTTATTTCGTCTGCCCGCTCTCTAGCGAGTTGAGGCTTGAGGGAAGAAACACATACTGACAGACAGACAAATTTATTCGGTACTTAAGGGCACCGGCCCATAATACAATGGAAATATACTGTGTATATATTTGCATGCTGAGTAGAATTAATAATGATTTACCGTTCAACACTGTGTTTCCGTTCGAATGTTCATGACTTGGGAGAGAAATTTACCAAAGCCTTTTATAATTTGTTCGTTTTCAGCTGACATAAGTCTTATAAAATTCTCAATAGAGGGAGGGGTAACGAGACGCTTGGGAAAAGAGTTTCTTCCTGTTCTAGAATAGTGGTTACAAATCATAAGAACATGGAATACATCTTCTACATGGTTATGTCCCTTTGAAAAACAGAAAGTGCAGACACGTTCATTATATGGGATGTTGTTGTGACGCCCCAGTTCAACAGCAAGTCTGAAATGAGTACACCGTGACATGGCTATAAGTCTACGTTGGTAAGAAGACATATCACAAGTAATATATGATTCCACATTTAGTAATGACTTGAACTGTGAGTAGTAATTGCATTTCGTTGATGATGTCAGGGAAAAGTGCCAATTATGATTGAGGCAGTCGTAAAATTTTCGTTTAAAATCTGTCATGAAATGTTGAATATTACCAATGTCTTGACTTAGCCAAACAAAACCAAATCCAAACTGGAATAAAATCATTCTAATATGTGATGCCAATCAATGTAATTTTACCATTATCGTCAAGAGATTTTAGTATATAATAAGCTTGGATGTGTATCCTGTGTCTGCACCAGTACTTGACTGCTCTTGACATGTAGTTATACTGTAGGGGATCCTACCACGGTCTCCTAGAACCATGTTGTTGTTGGTGAACTTATTTACTTTCAAAAAGGTTTTGCAGAATACAAGAAATATGGATGGCCTTATGCAAATTACCCTTGGCATGCCAATCAACAGGAATCTGGGACTTGGACCCGACAAGTTCCACGGCATGAGGAGCTTTGGGACAAGTCTGACTTTGCCAAAACACATTGCTACTAGGCAATGAAAACATATCATGGAAAAGACAGAAAAATCTACTTTCATCACTTGAATATATTTTTGACCATTTCCAGGGTTTTTTACACGATCGTTGTCATCCAGATTCCAGATGAAGGCAAGACGAACACAACGAAGAAAAACACTGTTGAAATCACCGGTTGCCGTATGTATTGTGAGAAACTGCAGATATACAGTACACCACGGGATAACGATTGGTGCCGTGATACATATTATGGTTTTTTCTTCAATTACAAAGCTCTTATTCATCAGGGGCGGTCGGGTAGCCTAGTGGTTAAAGCGTTCGCTCGTCACGCCGAAGACCCGGGTTCGATGCCCGAAATGGGTACAATGTGTGAAGCCCATTTCTGGTGTCCCCCGCCGTGATATTGCTGGAATATTGCTAAACGCGGCGTAAAACCATACGCACTCACTCTTATTCATCACGACAAACGTATTTCGTTCTCGTCCAGAGATAGTTCAGAACTATAATTTGTGTGTTGGACTGTTGAATTAATCGTGGACATTCCACGTTATCATTTCATGAACATGTGAAGACGACATGGCAGGGAAGTTTTGAAACCCAAGACCTACGCGTTTGTTGAAAAGTCTTGGAATCGTTTGATGGATATTTATTACCATTGAAGCATTCGTGACCAACTCGTGTTATTCCGGGACAAGCCGAATAGCGACTCGTGCCCCTCTCGTGGCCATTTTGCGACCGGGTTCCGTCTTAGCGCAAACGGGCATACCTAAAACAATTGTCAATTCGTTGCGTAATGGTTCACATATATTTCCCCATGTATTATACATATTTCAGATGCAATTGAAAGCACATCGGGACGTGCAGAATTATACAGTATGACTAAAAACATTTAACTGTGTCTTGGCTATATTTTTAGATGCAAGACATATGTAAATTTAAAAATCATTTCTGAGGGATTCTTTGACGAAGTACTTGAAATCATACGCGCATTCTGATTGGTTTGTCGTATTTTCGCACATAACATTCATCGATAGGGGGACGAGTCTTCTTGCAGGTTACGGAAAGGGGCGAGTGGTGACGAATGCCATTGAAGCTTACGTCCTTGTTGTCAAACGACCCACGTAGGTGGGTGTTTACATGACGTCACCCGTTTACGCATCATGACGTCATATTGACCTTTCAGATCACTCGTATAAGATCCGCCCACTAGAGTGCGGTAGTCACTACCGCAGATTCCCCTTTAAAGTGTTAATGTTATTAAGTCCTATACACCTGAAATGAAGCCATTGGTAAGGACAGTTCTGGTTGTCACATCACGTTAAACCCCATTTAACCTCACCTCATCATGTGGCACTTGGCAAATACAAATGATTGTTGGTGTGATCTTTTGGCGCTTTGGTGGTTGATTTGGGCTTTTGTTTCGGAATGTATGGGCAAGACATTTCAAGCTTTTCTGTTGTTCAGCATGTTCAGTTGACAAGGGTCGCTTTTATAAGTCCAACCATCACAGGCAGTGCAACAGTGGATAAGAATCTTTTGGTAAGTGTTAGTTCCAAAAGTCGGCATCTGGCTCTCTATGTTAATGTACGTCAGTCTGCTTCAGTTCAAGCACGGAATTCTTGCACACAAAGAGTTGCGTTTGTACTTGGTAATAATAATCATGTTTTTTATATCCTTTTTCAAACTCCCATCCATGTACTGGCCAACACAACTTGAATGTTTGGTTTTATTAAGGTAGCAAATGCCCTGAATTATGGAGATGTCCGACATGCTCGCTTCATCATAGAGCAATGACTCCACACTGGCATCTGTCTTATCCTGCGTTATGTGTTGTCCCAAGTCCATATTAAATAATCTGACAATATTCCAGAAGTTCATTTCTAAGCATACCATAACAGTCACGTTCTTCTTTAAGTTCCTAATGCTGTCGGGGCACGGGTGGCCCTGTCGTCTAAGGCGCCGCGATTTGAGTTGCGTCCCTTGGGCTCGCCAGAAACCTATGATTGTGGGTTCGAATCCCGGTTCACCCCGAATATGTTTCCAGATTTGTCAGGACCATACCCGTGCTCGTGGGTTTCACCGAAGTGGTAAACGTCTGAGACCTGCATCACTTCGGGCTTTCCTCCCACATTAAGCTGACATGCCGTGATATAACTGGAATACTGTTAACAGCGGCGTTAAACCCAACTCACTCACTCCTAATTCTGTGTCAG
Source organism: Haliotis cracherodii (assembly GCF_022045235.1). Lineage (NCBI taxonomy): Eukaryota > Metazoa > Mollusca > Gastropoda > Lepetellida > Haliotidae > Haliotis > Haliotis cracherodii. Next base: position 59,329,993 of record NW_027266319.1, on the reverse strand, counting down.
TGCTGCAGGGATCTAGTGCAAGAGCTGCTGATAACAACCTGTCAAAGCTTGCACTCAGCTCCTCGGCTGTTGGTGAGGGGATATGAAGAACACCAGTTTGCTTGTGGATTGTAGTACTCTGGCAGAGACGAAATTGAGTTATGAAACAGCTTCTTATTCTATTGATCTGACGTGAAAACAATGTTCGAACTGATACCTTGTTGTCGATAGCAGAAGGCATTATACAGTTTGTTTTTTTCCTGTGTCACAGTCTTTTGTTCAAAATTATACTCCCAGTCCCTATGGCAGGTTGTATTACGAGATGTGAACAAGCCTTACCAAATCCAGCCAGACAATCGCCATAACCTCCAACACTCCTCTGCTTCTGCAATCAGTTAGGGGTGCGGTTGTTTTTCATTCATGCGCTGGTAGTGTTTAACCGGAAATGTATTATCAGTAATAGTATAGGTATCCCTGTAACCTTTTAAATAACTTAATTATTTAATTATGTTTGAAAATAGCAAGGACACCATCTCATTAAATCAATGAAATTGTATATCACAAATCATCTTTTTTATGTCAACTAGAACATGCATACATACTTTTAAATTTCCTTTATGAAAAGTAATATTTTCAGATAGTAAAATGTTTAGGACAGTGATACAATCCAAAATGCATATCAAAAAAATGCTCAGTCACATGTTGGTTGGTTGGTTGGTTTGTTGTTTAACGCCGCACTCAGCAATATTCCAGCTTTATGACGGCGGTCTGTAAATCATCGTGCCTGGACCAGACAATCCAGTGATTGACATCATGAGCATCGATCCACGCAATTGTGATCGACGACATGCATCAACCAAGTCAGCGAGCCTGACCACCCAATCCCGTTAGTCGCCTCTTACGACAAGCATAGTCGCCTTTTACGGCAAGCATAGGTTGCTGAAGACCTATTCTACCCCGGATCTTAACGGGCCCTCAGTCACATGTAACATATTTAGTACTAATATATTAATATTGCAATTACCATAATAAGTGTTCATTAACCTTGGGCTTACTGACATCAGGCCTGTCCTTAACCCACCCAGTCGAGAATTGGTTGTATGAAGAGAGACTATTGACAGCATCAAAGTCTTTTCATTGTATATGCGCTGGTTTTGCTTGATAGCTAGATAGTTCATGATGTTGTGGTAGATGACTTCAGCCAACGTCTTAAAATGAGATTACCAATCCTTCTCAGGCGTATTGTACGGATCGCCAACCATACGAATCTTGTCTATGCACCTTGCATTAACTATAGGCTATAGTGGGTCCATATACCAGGTTTTGACACTCCCTGTCTTTGCAAGACATACATACTTCAAAATCGCTAGCATACCGCTTGTAAAATTCTTGGCTTAACCTATGTAATGGCGGCAAGAAGTGACGATTATTGGTAATGGAACTGCAGCGAGAGGTTTCAATTGACTGCTCTAAGATAATTGTCACAAAATACCGTCGACATATTGATCGATGTAAGTGCGTCAATGAGCTTGTCATCAGGGAGGACAAAATCACAACAGCTAGTTAAAGTAATCCTTTTAAGCCATGATACGCCAAGATGTCCGTGACCGTTCGTGTGGATACCTGTTGCAGTCGTGTCGTATGATGACGTGTCGTGCGGTCGTATGGGGACAATGTGTAGTCGTATCGTATGGTCGTGTCGACTATGTCTAGTCGTTTCGTATGGTGTTATGGTGTCGTGTCGGGAAAATGTGTAGTCGTATCGTATGATGTTGTGGCGTGTTGTCGTGTCGGGAGAATGTTTAGTTGTGTTGTGGTGTCGTGTGGGCTATATGTAGTGTCGTGTGGTGTTGCGTTGTCGTGTCGTGTGGTCCTGTCGACTATGTGTAGACATGTCGTGTGGTGTTGTGTTGTCGTGTCGGGACAATGTCGTGTCGTTTGGTGTTGTGTTGTGTCGACTATGTGTAGTCGTGTCGTATGGTGTTGTGTTGTCGTGTCGGGACAATGTCGAGTCGTATGGTGCTGTATTGTCGTGTCGGGACAATGTCGTGTCGTTTGGTGTTGTGTTGTGTCGACTATGTGTAGTCGTGTCGTATGGTGTTGTGTTGTTATGTCGAAGTCCTGTTTTCTACCCACAGTGTAGCTACGTAGTGACTTGACGGCAACACGAGGTGTCATGTGATCACATATCGCCCTCCTTATTAACACAATAGATACATATACACATGTACGTTTCGTCAAACATATTACCACGGCTGTTGTTGGCGGTCATTGTGAGTGGTGATAGTGATTAACTGTATGTACATGTTTATCGTCATTCAATTTTTTTTCCAGATTGTTTACAGTTATTAACGAAACAAATATTTTCTACAAGGAACGATAAGACCTTATGAATATGGTATTAATATATATAACATATAGGAGGATGATAATATCAGTTATATCAGGGCTGTCCTAAGTAATGCAGGGCGTCTACACCTTTGGTCAAACCACGAACACCGGCAGACCAAGAAAAGTAATCAAGGCGAATCAAGAATTCTAGCCCACATCATCGGTTGCTGACACGCCTAGGGGGCGCAACTCTCACTTGACATGTCATCTCACTTGAAGGGACGAGGAATAATTGAAACATTAATCTGGTGTTGCTATGGGTTACAGATAAACATACTGCCAGGTAAAGCGAGGATTCTAACTTTAAATTTATTATTTTATCGAATACTTGGGATTATGGCTTTATATTGAAAATATGATCAACTGTCGTTCTTTTCTGAAATTATAATATTATCTTAGTTGTTCATGCAGCTACAGTCAACTACGGTTATAACGAACTCAAAGGGACTTCTAATTGTAGTTCGTTATAACCGTAGTTCGTTATAAGCATATATACAGCATAACTACTGCAAATAGTCGGGACCTAAAAGTAAGTTCGTTATATCCGTCAGTTCGTTATAAGCGTGTTCGTTATAACCGTAGTTTACTGTAGTTTGATTTTTATCAACAGAAATATACATTATTTTTAGACAGTGGGGTCGAATGATATTACCGGGCATGATTCGACCTCAGAATCAACATATTCAGAAGGTACAATTTGAGTTAGTGAGATTGGTTTTGAAGCCGCTTTGAACAGTATGCAGTCCGCTTAATGTGGGAGGAAACCCGAGAGCACTGTGTGGTGCTGACAAACACAGAAACATCATCGGGGTGAACCGGGATTCGAAACCACAATTACAGGTTTCTGGCGTGCCAAAGGGACGCAACTCTGCACAGCGAAAGGGGAAACTTGAAAATGGGCCACAGTTTTACGGTACATCCTAATAAAATATTCTGAGGGCTTCCAACAATTCAAAGTACAATCTTTGGTTCATATAAAGCCTTTGATGGTCCATCTTTCCGAAGCGTTCCCTATCAGACATTTTAATATATTATCAGACGTTCGTTTCTTGCAGTGACCATTGCCGAGTACTGTAGGTTTAAAATAAGTAAAAGACACGCGAAGTACAAACGATGTCTTCATGGGTGTTGCACTGGGGACTGTTGTGAAGAAAGTGTCAAGGATAAGGAAACAAGGTACGTTTCTCTTCGAGTTACAGGATACATTATTTAAGATTGATTGATTATAGACATTGATTTAATACCGAGTTAATTAAAAACAGGAATCCCCGCACTCATGCCTCTCCCCACTCCAAGGATATAAGTCGCATAGCTGCAAACGACGAATGCATACTACAATAAAGTACGGTTATAACGAACTCAAAGGGACTACTAATTTTAGTTCGTTAAAACCGAAGTTCGTTATAAGCATTTATACAGCATAACTACAGAAAAAAGTCGGGACCAAAAAAGTAAGTTCGTTATATCCGTCAGTTCGTCATAAGCGTGTTCGTTATAACCGTAGTTTACTGTTTTTGCACTGAAAAACAAAACAATAAAGTAAAGTTACAAATTACCGGCTGTCTAATAAGTTCATTTCATATATAATATTTTTCAATCCACATCCACAATATCCAGCCTTTTCCTCTGCAAGTCCAAACCTCGGTCAAGGTTTTATCATCCTAGTGACTGTAGTGCACGTGCTGCACGTGCTGCACGAGGTTCACTTGGTTGAGACGTGATATGACACACGTGGAGGTGAAGCGGGACAGCGGAAGCTTTGCAGTTGACACTCGTAACGTCATTCAAAAAATAACAGCCATCCAGAAAAATGTTGAATGTTGAACTTTTCTCACTATTTACTTTAAACATAATTTAACTGTACAAACGCAGGTGATTTTAAAACAATCTAGAGATTTATGCGTACAATGTAATTGATTGGGTTATGTCCCTATTTAGTTTTTGGTGACCACCACGCCGAAAGCGCGTGGCGGATCTAAATAAATCAGGTTAAAATCTATATATATACTTTTCAAAAGAAGTTATCAAGAAGACTATGGGTAATTAGTCATGGCTGATTGTATTGCAAAATGTGTGTGTGTGTGTGTGTGTTATGAACATAATGAGTGAGTGAGTGTTTAACGCCGCTTTTAACAGTATTCCAGTTATATCGCGGCGTGTCAGCTTAATGTGGGAGGAAAGCCCGAACTGATACAGGTCTCAGACGTTTACCACTTCGGTGAAACCCACGAGCACGGGTATGGTGCTGACAAACCTAGAAACATAATCGGGGCGAACCGGGATTCGAACCCACAATCATAGGTTTCTGGCGTGCCAAAAGGGACGCAACTCTGCACAGCGAATCGCGGCGCCTTATTCTGTTGTCTATGAATCTTGCTTATTTACCACGCTACAAGAAAAAAAACACGTGTTTACAAACTAAACGATATAACATTATGCACATGTATGTATGTACAAGCTGTTGAAAAAATCTAATTATACGATGCAAAATAGCGGTGACAATTATAGGAATGTATCATTGAATATCAGCAAAAGCTGTTTTAATGTACGACAATATGGGAAATATCGCTTTCTCACTCTATCATAGTCATATGAAAGAATAGGGTATTACTTACTTACTTACTTTGGAGATTTAACGTGCGCTTTCCGACTGATGCGTATTTCGCACACGGGCCCGGCCAGGCCATTTAATGTGTTTCCGAAAGGGGCGAGGGTGGTCTGTGCAACCCAAGAGGGGGCTTTAGGGGTTGCTTATATAGAATTTGGGAATTTTGAGATTTGGAATAGATGCTGATGGGGTTGGGGAGGAGAACTAAGGGAGCTGGGTATGGTGGATGATTGTTTGTTTATGTGATTTTGATTTGGTAGGTTATTATGGTTTTAGATGCGTTTTATTAGTTCCGTTTTTATTAAGAATACGCCTAAGGCCTTGAAGTTTTCTAGTTTATTTTGTGGGTTTAGTATTGCTTCTAGAGTGAGAGCCTTGTTTAGATTGAGGGTGGTTTGTAATGCGGTTCGATGTGTTAGGTAGTGTGTGCAGTGGATGAGTGCGTGTTCTGGGGTTTCTGGTTGTTTGCAGTGTGGGCAGTTACCTGTAGTGTGTTTTTTAAAATTTTTTAGGTGGTTATTTAGGTTGGTGTGTCCTGTTTGGAGTTTAGTGATTACTCTGTCGATTTTTTTTGATGGATGGAGAATTTTTGGTTTGGTTAGTGGTTTGCTGAGCACTCTTTTGATTTTGCTATTTGAGTTTAGATATAGGTTATGCCATTTTTTTGTGATTTTTTGTTTGTTTACACTTTTAATTTCTGATTTTGAGATGGGTAAGTTTAAGCTTATTTCTGGGATTTTAAGGGATAGTTTAGCTGCTTTATCGGCGTTTTCATTACCGTATATTCCTACGTGGGCGGGTATCCACAAGAAGGTTATTTGTTTGCCTGCTTTTGTTAGGTCGTTGGAGCTTTTAAGTATTTGATTTATTAATTTAGGTCGGTTTTTGGTATTTTTGTTTTGGAGGGCTTGTAGTCCACTTAGGGAGTCAGTAAGTATTAGGATTTTTTGGTTGTTTTTGGATTCTTGATTGTGGAGGGCTGAGGCCATGCCCATTAGTTCGGCCGTGAATATTGATTGGTTATTTGGGAGTCGGAAGGATTGTGTGGTTTTAGTTGGTTGTGTGGTATGGACTCCGAAACCCGTGTGTTTGGAGGTCGGATCTGAGGATCCGTCCGTGTAAATGTGACACCAATTTGGCCAATTTTTGTGTATGTATGCTAGTGTGGTAGTTTTAGCTATGTTTGGGTCGGTTTGTTTATTTATTTGGCTAGCTAGTGTTGTGTCTATTTTGGGTATTTTAAGTTTAGGGGTGAAGATATTTGATTGTTTGCAGTTTTGTTTAAGATTTTTAATTTGGTGTTCATTTAGGTAGTTTGTTATTCTTTGGGATATTGGGGTAAGTAAGGGGTGTTTACGAGCTAGAGCTTGGTTTTTAGGGCTGATGTTTTGGTTTATTAAGTTTTGGATGAGAGGGTTTGATTGGGACGCGGCCCAGAAATTTAAGCTTAGCTGTTCCCTGCGTAGACTTAGTGGCATTTCTCCTGTTAAGGCCTGAAGTGAGGTGTAGGAGGTGCCATGTTGGGTGCGTGTAATGAGTTTGAGAGCCTGATATTGTATTGAGTCAAGTTTTTTGGATAGAGAGTTGTTTAGGGTGTTGTATATGGCGCAGCCGTAGTCTAGTTTTGATCTAATTAGGGATATGTAGAGAGAGAGGAGAGTATCTTTGGAGGCTCCCCAGTTAGAGCCAGTTAGGCATCTTAGGGTGTTTAGGTCTTTACTGCATTTAGTTGTTAGGTTTTGGATGTGAGCATCCCAGGTGAGATGTTCATCGAAAATAAGTCCTAAGAATTTGGTTTGTTTTTGAAATTTGATTGTTTGGTTGTTTAGCTGGAGGATTGGGGAGGCGGGTTTCATGTTTTTATGTTTGAATACTATTCCTGTTGTTTTTTCTGAGTTAAGGGAGAAGCCCCATTTGTCAGCCCATTGTTGTATTTTATTAAGAGATTTTTGGAGTAGATTTGTGGCCATTTTCATGCTTTTAGTGCGGATCCAGATGGCTCCATCATCCGCGAATTTTGATGTGTTTACTTTAGGGGATAGACCCTCGAATAGATCGTTTATCATTATATTGAAGAGGGTGGGGCTGAGGATACTGCCCTGTGGAGTGCCATTTTCTAGGGGACATTGGTCCGATAGAGTTTGGTCTATACACACGGTTATTTTACGATTGTTTAGGAAGTCCTGGATGTAGTTTATTATCTGACCTTTGAGTCCTATTTTTTTAAGTTTTTGTATTAGCCCATCGTGCCATACCATGTCGAAAGCTTTAGAGAAGTCTAAGAAGATGCCTGTGGTATATTGTTTATTTAGTTGTCCTGTCTTAATATCTTGTTCTAGTCGGGCGAGGTTATCTAGGGTTGAGCGGCCAGGAGTGAAACCGCTTTGATCTGGGTTTATGGTGTTATTTTGGGTTAAGTAATGTTGTAATCTATTTTTAGCCATTGATTCCATTACTTTACATAAGTTTGAAGTTAGGGATATTGGTCTATATGAGTTAGCTTGATTAGCTGGTTTATTAGGTTTAGGGATTGGTATGACTAGGGCCTGTTTCCAGGGTGTAGGAACCTGTCCGTTTAGGTAGATGAGATTGTATAGTTTGAGTAGTGCCTGGAGCAGTTTTAGGGGGAGTTTTTTAATTATTTGGTAAGAGGTTAGGTCTAATCCTGGGGCTGTGCCCTTTTTCCTGTTTTGGATTACGTAGAGGAGCTCCTCCATTGTGTAGGGTTGATTTATTTCTAGATTGTTATTGTTTGGTTCTTTTGTGGGTTTGTTTTCTGTTTTAAGTTTATCTTGGAATTTTTGGCTGAAGTTGCTGTTACTGCTAACGGCCGAAAAGTGGTTGGCGAGATTATTTGCTTTTTGGGCGGGGTTGGTTGAATTGTTAATGTTAGGGTTTTTTTTATGTCGTTTTAAGCCTCTAATGGCGTGGATTTTGCGCCAGACCGTTCTGGCATCTGTACGGTTATTTATACCTTCGCAGAATTTTTTCCAGTCTCTACTTTTGGCTATTTGGACTAGTTTTTGAACCTGGTGGTTTAGTTCGTGGGCTATGTTTAAATATTTGTAGTCGCGTTTTGCTTTATTGAAGGCTGATTTACGTTTTCGTCTAGTCTGTTCTATTTCCTCATTCCACCATGGTACCGTCGGTTTGCCTGTCTTAGATACTTTGAAGGGGATGGAGGTTTTGGCTGCGTTTATTATATAGTCTGTTAGGTTTTTACAATAGGTTTCTGGATCATTATTTTCTATTTCGTTTAAGTTAGCTTCGTTGCAGATATCTTGGAATTGGTCCCAGTTAGCTTTGTTGTAATGGAATTTTGGTTCTTGGTTTTCTGTTTGGATTGGTACGTTTGTATTTCCTATGGTTATGTTTATGGGGAAGTGGTCGCTACCTAGCGGGACGTCGTGCACTTCCCATTGAGTGCTTTGGGCTAGATCTGCGGTGCATATGGTTAGGTCGATAGCCGACATTTTTTGGTTTATCTTATCGTACCTCGTGGGTTGGTTGCTATTAAGGAGTACTAGGTCGTTTGTTTCTATCCATTCGGAGATTAATTTGCCATGAGTATCTATTTTATCATCTATGCTCCATGTAGGATGGTGAGCGTTAAAGTCTCCTAGGAATATAGTAGATTTATCGCTTATTTTGAGTAGTTTGTTTAGATCCTCAGGTTGGACTTTTTGTTCCGCCCAGTGGTAAATATTTATGATGTTTATGTTTCGGTTATTTAATGTGATTTTAATGCCGTTGGCTTCTAGGTTTGGCGTGTCTATTTTCATTTCTTCGTAATTTATATCTTCCCTGATAAATATGATTAGTCCTCCTGCGGCTCTTCTTGTTTTCGGTTTAGCTCTGTCAGTTCTAACTGAGTTGTAGTTAGGTAGTGTGAATTTCGATTTTTTTGAGAATTTGGTTTCCTGTATACAAGCAATGTGAGGGCCTTTATTTAGTTTAAATTTATTTTTTAGTTCATGGCCGTGGGAGGTGAGTCCGTTGGCGTTCCACTGAAAAATATTTAGTCCTTCGAATATTGGGTTCGGGTGATTGGTGATTTAGTTTTTAGTTTTTATTTTATTCGGTGAGTTCTTTTAGATGGAGGTTAAGAATAGGGTATTCTTCTTTTGAAAAGTATGTACTGTAAATCTTGAAATTTACGCTAGAATAAATTATAAATGCAATAAATGAGAGTAGACTTAATGAATTAAACTTTGCATTCATGTCTCAGAAATGACTGTTGATAAGACGGTCTCACTGCACACTTTGAATAGCGGAAATACCAACTTGAATATAAAACCAATCAACTATCTATTTCCACATTATGGTTAATGAGAACAATATGTCATTCAAACACTAGAAATTACTTAATGGACATCCGGTAGTATTACCATTGCTTGGGTGAGGACTTCCACTTTGATGACATCTACTCCGCTAACTGAATAAAGATTGATGTAACCTGAGTGTTGTTTTTAGGAAAACACTATTGTTTTTTAGGAACTACTCTACTCAGAGCTAATAAGCGGTGTTATTTGCTGTCTGTTTTGATAACTAGGCCTGGGGGCGGGGCGTCCAATAAAACTCCAAAATGGGGCCATAAATCCATCAAACACTTTTTTACGCAGCAATCCGTGGATCGTTATGAAAGCACTGTTTATACTGTTAAACACCCACCTCACCCGGCTCCCTTAGTTCCCTCCTCCACCCACCTCGGCATTTATTCCAAATTTAAAAATTTCAAAAAATCAATATAAGCAACCCCTAAAAGCCCCCTCTTGGGTTGCACACACCACTTTCACCCTTCTCGGAATACACTAAATGGTCGGACCAGGCCCGTGTGCGAAATACGCTGTAGTCGGAAAGCGCACGTTAAATCTTTTATATCAGTCAGTCAGTCAGTACTGTTAAATTATCTTTTAGTAGATAGTGAGAAAATTCAACATTCCCTCCCTATGTACAATTTGAAATGTGACCGGAAAAATCTCAGATCTCTTTTATGATTAAAACCCACCTCAGCCTTCGCCCACTGAGGTCAGGTTTAACAATTCATTAATGTTGTTTTACGTATATACTTTTTATCGTATAGAAACACATAACACATGCGACCCCTATAGTGGCCAAGAGGGAATATTGCTAAATTGCGATAAAGCGAGAAAGCGATGTCCCCTCTCGGCCACCAGTCTTTTGCTTGCTTAGTCGGTATTTCACATTTGTGGGTCGGTTTTATTTTATTGAAAAATAAATTATCCCCGAATAAAAACCATAATTATGCTTCCGAATGGTGAAAAAAAAGAAATTGTCTTCAACAAAAATAATATTGTTGCAAAGTGTTTGTTTTAAAACAATTCATGGTTTTAAATAAAAAATGTCTGGTTTCGAAGCTGCAGCTGAATAAATATTTAATCTCGATACAAAATCCCAGCACGACCCAGCAAATGGTCGGTCCCTATTTAAGTTGCATCCTCTCCATTTCACTGTCATATTATATATTTTGGAAGTTGAATATTTAACCTTGTATAGGGCTATATTTTAGTCTACTCTGTTATAATCCTCGGTACATATACCATAGCTATCCTCGTAGGTTTCACAAACGTGGTAAAAATCTAGTACCTGTATTACACGCCATTGTTTGCTTCTTTTCCTTGCCCAGTGGCGGTGTAAACATTAGTCGGGTACTCGTTGATGCTGCGACGTTGGCGGCGATCCTCTACTTTGCCCTCCTCTTCATGTGCACCTGGGCGGTCGGGCAGCCCAGTGGTTAAAGCGTTCGCTCGTCACGCCGATTCCCGACATGGGTACAATGTGTGAAGCCCATTTCTGGTGTCCCCCGCCGTGATATTGCTGGAATAGTGCTAAAAGCGGCGTAAAACCATACTCACTCACTCATGTGCACCTACTGCCGTAACCGTCTCGGGTAATTCTAGATTGAGCATGTAGAGGTACGAATTTGTGCACGTACCGAAATAACAGAACACGTCTCATCTTCTGTTCGGATAGTAAATACTATATACCACTCAAAAACAATTAAGGTCCACCCGATTCTTTCATATTACTATTGCTATAAGTGAGTGAGTATGGTTTTACGTAATATCACGGCGGGGGGCACCGCAAATGGGCTTCATACATTGTACCCACGTCGGGAATCGAACCCGGGTCTTCGGCGTGACGAGCGAACTCTTTAACCACTAGGCTACCCGATCGCCTCTACTATAGCTATAAGCCATGACAGATTAACTTTAGCCGGGTGTCCTTAGCTTCATTGACTTGGATAACTGACTGACTGAGAATGGTTTTACGCCGCTTTTAGCAATATTTCAGCAATATCAATACCAGAAATGGGCTTACGAGCGAACGCTTTAACTACTAGGCTACCCGACCGCCCCATTTGACTTGGATAGATATAAGAAAGGCACTACACAGACGATCAGAGAACGTTATGAAAACAGAGCCCCAGACGAGACATAAACGAAAACAACCTTAGGAATGGATGCTGATATTTCTCAATCAATGTTTCTTCGGGTTAATTTACCTACTTGTGACAAGGGACTGACCATTGGACGGATATGAAATGGTCGGTGTCTAATTACGTTGCATTTCCATTTCACCATCATATAAGCTCTGTTTGAAATTTTATATTGAATCTTGTATAGGTAACTTTATTTTGAGGGGCTAAAAGTAAGTAAACTCTGTTTTAATCCTCGTTAAAACACGTGTGACGTCATTCTATTGTTTGAACGCTCCATCATTATTTTCAGGAATGGAAAGTTGTTTGTCAATTATACATTCCGTTAAACCATAATTTGAATTAATTTCCACTTGGAACAGACGGAACTTTCTTTTACATTTATTTTATTTATTTTTTTAATCCCAAAACGTGTCGTCAGCGGGGTCCGAACCATCAACGTTTGATTTGAGGACCCGTTATTTTCAACCTCTGCTACGGAGGCACATGTAGGTTTGGTGTGAAAATAACTATTAAATATTTTTAATAATTGTGCTTAATAGCTCAAAATAATATGTGTATAATATTGTGTTAGAGCAGGCTACCTACAACAATGTTCATATTTAGAGCAATTAGATAAACCTTTGACGAGAAAAAACAAATCAGGTAATATATATATATATATCCTTGTTAGGGGCTCTATATTTCCTATTATTCCCGTCAGCATGTACTGTCAATGGGCAACCGATTGATAAATACTAGTTTAGGACCCAATGAAATTAAGATTGGTTTGGTTTGTTGTTTAACACCGCACACAGCAATATTCCAGCTATATGACGGCGGTCTGTAAATAATCGAGTCTGGACCAGACAATCCAGTGATTGACAGCATGAGCATTGATCCACGCAATTGGGATATAATGACATGCTTCAACCAAGTCACCAAGCCTGACCACCCGATCCCGTTAGTCGCCTTTTACGACACGCATAGTCGCCTTTTACGGCAAGTATGGGTTGCTGAAGAACTATTCTACCCCGGAATCTTCACGGGTCACGAAATTATGAAGAGACGCGCACCATGCATTGTAAATGTCACGTGCAACAGCGACAGAGAACGTATTCCTCGTGCATCACGCAAGGGCGACTCACGCAGTGTAAATACAGAGTTCTGGTTTATTTTTCAAATATTTTCTACCACGGAATATTTTGTCAAAGCGTAAAAGTAGGGATGAGTTTTAAGTAGGGGAATATCCTCGTAACACTCCATTCCTTAAAAATCGGGTGGTCAGGCTCGCCGACTTGGTTTGATGCATTTCATCGTATCCCAATTACGTAGATCTATGCTGTCAATCACTGGATTATCTGTTTCAGACTCGATTATTTTCAGTCCGCCGTCATATAGAAGGCATATTGCTGAGTGCGGCGTTAAACAACAAACAAACTACAGTTTGCAAACCAAATTCGTAAACTTCTGAGACCTACATCACTTCGGGATACCCTAAGCTGACACGCTGTGATATAACGGGGATACTGTTCACACTTTAAACCCAACTCATTCACTCAGTGATAGTTTTGTTTTCAGGACATAGTTTTGTGAGTATTTTATGTCTGTTTCACTTACTTCTGTCAGCTATGTTCGTTTGTTTGTTGTTTAACGTCGCACTGAGCAATATTCCAGCGTCATCGCGTCGGCCTACAAGTTATGGAGTCTTGACCAGGCAAACAAAGGATTGATATTATGAACAACGATCCACATCACTGGAGTACGGTATCAGGCATGTGCCTAACCGAACGATTCTAACAAGAAACGCAAACAACATGTCAAATAAAAATAAAATGCTGCAGTTCAATGGTGGCCGAGAAGGGACATCGCTTTCTCGCCTTCAATTACAACCGCGATAAAGCGATAACACAAAACGAGATACCGAGAGACGAGAAAGCGATAACACGAGACGAGAAAGGGATAGCAGAGATGAGAAAGCGATATATGGTCTTGTGTTATCGATACCGTCTCCTGATATCGCTTTATCGCGGCCGTAATTGAATGCGAGAAAGCGATGTCCTCTCTCGGCCACCATACAATTCGCTGTAAAGACTTTCGTTCCATGTTGCGTGCCAGAAACGTACAAGAGTTTGCTGCAGAGCATCAATAGCTCCCCGCCATATAATGTTATGTGCAGAGGAAGGAAGTGTAAGCTGAGGAGAGTATTGGTGTAAAATACAAATTGGTTGTTATTAAAGTAGTTATCTTTGGAAAGCACAATAAAAGAAACAGTGTCTTTAAATGGCTAGCACAAGGAAAACCAAGGCAAGAAAACACGCAACTGGGCCTGTCAGGCAAAACTTTGTATATACCCACTATTAGTTCCAATAATATAAACAATAACTGATTACAAGTCCTTAAAGATGACACAACAAATGTCATTCTTAAACATGCTTTGGCAGCAAATATCAATATGTCTGGTGAAAATGTTGAAGGGGTTAAATAAAAAAAACTTTGAAATAGTAAACACAAATAATTGTTCTGAATCCACTGTGGATAAACTTCTGTCTAAATGTAAAAATATGTTCACGCATTCATTAAGGGATTCCCATTTATCCAACAGCAAGTTAAAAACATACAGGTTGGTCAAGTCATCGATTAAAATTGACAATTATCTTACATATTGTAAAACCACAGCTCATAGGTCACATTTATCAAAACTTATCAGAACCTAAACATTTAAACTGGTAGATATACAAAAACACCAACCCCATTGGAACAACGTCTCTGTAAAACATGTGACGTCTTATAAGATGAGCAACATAATGCACTGTCTTGTATCAAATACAGACCAAGAAAGAGAGTCGCAAATAATCCTCAATCATGATAAAGAATTTGGCACGCTCTGTTAAAAGGAACAATTCTTAATCATTTTTACCATCAGCTATCCAGAAATAATTTATATTATCTACAATTATAAACACGTTCCTTGTATGTACAACATTACCATAGTTTTGCTCAATTCTCATATTGTTTCCACGTCACTAAAATACACATGTTTTTATAATATTCTTCCTTTGTATGTTGAATATACCTGTGTGTTTTGCGCTTATTGTGCAAATATGTTGTAGTTTGTGATAGTGTAATATTGCCACTGTTTCTTCGTGGAATGTTGCGCAATATATTTCTCATCCAACACATCTGTGTTGTATAACAGTTTGTTATAGTTGTGTCCGGGGAGCGGTTGTCCCAATCGCCTAAGGCGTTGCAATTCGCTATGCAGAGTTGTGTCCCTTGGGTACGCCAGAAACCTATGACAGTGTGTTCGAATCCCGGTTCGCCCTGATTATGTTGTCATTATTATACCCGTGCTCGTTGGTTTCACCAAAGTGGTGAACGTCTAAGACCTGCATCATTTCGGGCTTTCCTCCCACATCAAGCTGACACGCCATGATATAAGTTGAATACTATTCAAAGAGGTGTTAAACCCAACTCACTCACTTACTCATTACTTTTCTGTACGGTTCCGTTTGATTAACTGGGTTTGCGTTGTGATTACTTCCGGTTTAGAATTGAAGTATGTTTAGAAGAATGTTACTATGTTCAACCCAAACTGTCCAAAAAAAACTGTCAAAGCAATAAATCATGCAGAACCGTAAACCGCCGCATGAAATGGTATGAATCATACATTACATACAGTGAACTATTTGATACAATGCTGTGCTCACAGCAAGCACCATACATGTGATTATTAAGACAACTTATTACAACTTTCTCATATCAAACCCGTTGTTTTACATGATGTTTATTGAACAAAGTCAAAGTCTATGGGAGCCTGGTATTTAATCGTGTTAAACAATAAGTTGCAATAGCAGTATGAAGGTTAAAAGATTGAGTGCGCGTAACAGGCTTGACCTGAATTCCTCCCTGGAACCTTTCTCGCTGGCTGTCGGAATAACATACGATACATTGCAAGGAAGTGTGCAACGGAGCTGTTTGGGCAAGGGAGGTAATAACCCACTCTCAGAAATACAGCTTGAATAAGATACGATGTACAACATTACAAAGTTCAGCGCCTGATTATTTACAGACCGCCGTCATATAACTGGAATATTTCTGAGTGCGGCGCTTAACAACCAACCAAACATCAGACTGTTGAAAAAAGGAAATTGGTTGCCACAAAATATACATTGTTGCAAGATGTTTTTTTCTAAAACAAAATTCAGGCTCATAGTTTTAAATACGAAACAAATATCTGGTTTAGTAGCTATAGTTAACTACCCTCCATACCAAAAGATGCCTTAACTGACATCAAAGTTCTCTTGTGGGGGTTACCGAACACGCACCACAGAGGTGTTTGTTTAATCACAGCTACACATCCAATGCTACTCTTTCGATGATTATAAAAGATTTCAAGAGCTTTGATCATGTTAAAGAGTTTTTAACACCTGTATATTTACGCACAAATATGAAATTAGCACTTTTCCAAAGACACCAAATACACGTGGCTTTGTCGGATTTTCAGACTCAATTTGGTGACGAGATGTAAAACACATTCTTTACAAGACATTAACCGATTTTGACACGCGATGGCAATATGTATCGTTATTGTAAACAATTTGAAATTGTTTATACAAATTGACCATACAATTATGTTTTTCTTTCACAATTAAAAGCGAATGTATGCTTATTTTAAACGAATTTTCACAGTCAATTCGTTTTGCCTTACAATTTTTATGTTCTTTAACGAAAAGAAATTAAGATAGGGTAATTTTAGTCAAAATCAAATCTGCCTAACAAGTTGGTATCTTCACAAATAAAAGCAAAAGGTATGATGGTTATTTAGTATGCGGACCGGGGATATTTTTTCAATCCTTCATGAAAGTAGGGAAGTCTTTTAGGGCCATTGTTTTGTTTTTATTGAAAATTTAACATGATATGTTGAAATTTCAAATACTAAGATACATACTAAGATGAAATTTGAAGATACTAACTTGAAATTTCAAGATACTAACTTCAACTTTCAAGATGCTAACTTCAACTTTCAAGATACATAAAGTGAAATTTCAAGATGCTTGCTAGCTTGAAATTTCAATATACTAACTTGAAATGTCGAGGTGCTATGTTGAAGTTTTGAGAGGCTAAGTTGAAATTTCAAGATGCTATTATATAATTTCGAGATACATATTAAGTTGAAATTATGATCTTTTTAATTTATTGACATGGAATTTCAACTTATTAACTTGAAATGTCAACTATTATTATCTTAATATATATATATATGTGTGTGTGTGTGTGTGTGTGTGTGTGTGTGTGTGTGTGTGTGTGTGTGTGTGTGTGTGTAAAATGTGTCGTTAAAAATATGCTTGACAATGTATTCTTTCTAAGCAGTCATTCACTCCTGGCACAACTGGGACATTGACATACACAAATTGAATAGATCATGACGTAAAATGTAATTATAAGTATTATGATCTATTATTAGTTTTGCTGTTTTTCTTAATACTGTCGCAGTGATTACAGTAAACTGCGGACTTACCGAACTCGAGGTGAGGTTACAATAGGTCCGTTTGAAACCGCCCTTCGTTATTCACTTGAATGTAACATGTTTCATCAGTGCGTGTGACAACTATTGACTTGAGTACTAGAGACCGTCATGTTAACATCAAACAAATAACTCGAGTATTTGTCATAAGCATCTGTTCATACGCATCCTGGCGGGGCTGGGGTGCCGGTTTATGTACCCAACCCTTTTTGAAGCATTTTTTAACGTTATACATTCTGAAAGGATAAGGTAGGATAAGGTAGGATAAGGGCTTTAGTTGGCCTGCTGGAATTGTCAAATGGTGAAGATGCGATTGCAGCGAACGGCTGTGAAATATTTGTATAAAGATTATCTGACATGTTCAAATGGCTGACAACTGTCTTTTCTTATCTTACATTTGCATGTTTGACACGATCAAACACGTGAGGGTGGCTAAAATGAATGAAAAGGGCCAACGTTTTCCATGAAATTCTAATTACAACTCTGAAAACATTTACACACTTTGGAAATTTGTTGTCTCCAGTGGGTAAAAAAACGTCTTATCATACCTCATCATTGAAGCTGGCATGCCTTATTTCCACATATAAACGTCAACGCCAGAGAATAATCAGTCTCGGTTCTCTGCCGAAATGGATACGATTGGGTGCTCAAGGAAAAATAGAGTTGAAATGTATGTGGATGGATCACTGAGAAATACATAACAGATACATTACTTGTAAACGTTGTTCTTTCTGGCAATAATCCTTTCCACGTAATTAGAATGTTTAATCATTTTAGTAATGAAACCTGTTAAAGTTTGTTGTTTTGATCCAAGAGAAAATTGTTAATGAAGTCACAGCCAGTTATTATTATTATTATTATTATTATTATTATTACTATTGCCCTTGATCAGTGTACAACATTCAAAGCCTCAGTAAAGCTTTCAAAATGTTTGATGACAGACATGTGGAGGACATTTCCAAAGTTCCAAATCAGTGACAAAAATTATGTCCGATGCAATTCCCTGTTTTGACGTGTATACCATGTATGTTCCCGTGTGTTTGTTTCGGGTGAACAATTGACTTGACGTTGCATGTGTTTGTGACGGGTGATTCTGATGGGGCAAGGTACGCTGATCTCTTCGCGAACACCTGGTATCATCACTATTTGATTGTGATTCATAGAGGGTTGTGATTTATATGATTAAGTGGAAATCGTACTATGGACCCAGCTTTTGGTGAAATTTTCTTATTACTTTGAAAACGGTTCTGTCGCTCTAAGTTTGTAATAAGACGTGGGGACTTCATCACTGAAGCTAGCACAAATATAAAATGTCAACGCCAGAGAATACTTAGTCTCGATGGTCTGCCGAAACAGATACCATTGGGCGTACAAAACAAAATAGCGTTAAAATGTATATGAATGGATCACTGAAAAACAGTGATAACACCAGGTTTTACGAAAATTGTAAGCATGCCCTTCCCTACCGGTCAGCAATGCATGCTTGCCGTAAAAGGCGACTGTGCTTGTCGTAAGAGGCGACTAACGGGATCGGGTGGTCAGGCTCGCTGACTTGGTTGATGCATGTCATCGTATCCCAATTGCGTGGATCGATGCGCATGATGTCAAACACTGGATTGTCTGGTCCAGACACAATTATTTATAGACCGCCGTAACATAGCTGGACTATTCCTGAGTGCGATGCTAAGCAACAAACAAACAAACAAAAGCACCGTGTTCAAAGCGGCATAAACAAACTCACTCACTCACTTACCGAGACGCGTATATGTTAACTTTTCTTCCCATCATCAGCAGCCACGTTAGGTGCTTGGTATTTGCTGAGGTCGTATGACAGCAAGGAACATATATGATTCGACTCCATGTACGAGAGGGTACCGCATTCATGATCATCAGAACATGTCGTCCCACACTCCCAACAGGTCCTCGGCGAAGAGCGTTTTGTATGGGGACGTAAAGATGTAATTGTTCATGTCCCGTGTAAATGAAACATTTCCACAACTGGTTGTAAATCAACTGGTTGTAAATGTTTGAACCTCACGAAGCATAATGAACATGTATGATACGAGAGTGAAGAAACGTGCCATCATCTTTCTAGAGTGAGTTCGTAAAACCTTTAATGAGGACACTTTTCAAAGGACTGAGAACTCAGACAAAATTTAACTAGTCAACCTAAGTTGTCACTGGTCAACTGAAACTTTAACTAGTCGAAAAAGGTCTTAACTAGTCCAAGTAAGTTGTCACTGGTCAAACAAAGTTTTAACTGATCAAACAAAGCTTTAACTGATCAAACAAGGTTTTAACTGATCAAACAAAGCGGAATCCGCGAAGATCAAACTAGCCAACTGCTCATAGTCACTCCAGAAAGGTTTGAAACTAACAGGTAATAAGCTAGTTGGTGCTTGCTAATACGTTTATATTACTGATATTCAGTCAATAAAGCTCTTACGTTTTACCTGATAATTTTAATGAATACATTTCTTCACCACTTTACCTAAATGCTCACAATACGTGATAGTAGATTGTCTTCCTGGCGTTGGTATCCAGTCCAGTAAAAACCATACTTCAAGTGGCCAAAATAAATCCACTTATTGGTTCACTTAACGACCACTTTGTGTTCTCATTTAGTCACCGAGGTATAATACAGAATAGTACTAGGACCTTACATGTACCGGATATGTTTGGATGCTTTTTTTCCAACGATATTTTAATGGAAAATAGAAAACGATGAATGTGCAGACAGCGAGAATATAATTATATTACGCCATTGGTAAACCTTTTCAGATGTAATTTCCGCACACAGGGTGCATTCTGGTGTCATTTATACACTTAAAGGACCATACATTTAAGATCATCATGTTGAACCCACTTTTATTTGAGATGGCAATGCTTAATATGCTAAGCTTTTAGGCGCCATTATTTGAAATTCAACTTTGGCCATTGTCGACGAATGTCGTGAAAATAAAATGGATTTTTATCTCCGAAACTTTTTTACCAAAGTGCAGTGATAATTAACGTCAATGCATCTTGCAATAAAATTGCCAAACATGTTAAAGTATATGGCATTGATTCGCTTTGTCAACAATACAGGGCAAATTCACAGCCACATACATACACCACTGCCTAAAAGTTCATTCCCCTTACACGTGTAACAGGCACGTGACACGGGTGACCAACGGGGTGCACACCGGTTGAGTCACGTGTTGCCCATGCGTGTAAGGGGAATGAACTTCTAGGCAGTGGTTTATGTATGTGGCTGTGAATTTGCCCTGTATTGTGGACAATGCGAATCAATGTCATATTGATACACGGCGGCTAAAGATATCAGCGGGGCCACGGGTGGCCCAGTCGTCTAAGGCGCCGCGATTCGCTGTGCAGAGTTGCGTCCCTTGGACACGCCAGAAACCTATGATTGTGGGTTCGAATCCCGGTTCGCCCCGATTATGTTTCTAGGTTTGTCATCACCATACCTGTGCTCGTGGGTTTCACCAAAGTGGTAAACATCTGAGACCTGCATCACTTCGTGCTTTCCTCCCACTTTAAGCTGACACGCCGCGATATAACTGGAATACTGTTAAAAGCGGCGTTAAACCCAACTCCCTCACTAAAGATATCAGCTCACTGCAACAGTGATTGCTTTGAAACTAAACCCTGCAATGTTGGCTTAAATCATTTTCTCCATGGGCGCCCGCTTTATCAGGCCTACAAAGTAGCTTTGCCACACACTTTCAATGCCTACCGTATATATTTCTAAAATTGTCAAACTTACATCCAAGTTACTATTTCCATCCAAGTCAGATGACATCCCGGCTCTTGCACTTGATTTATTTGAATCATGAAAATACAAGTTGGGGACAATGATACTTGTACAAATATATGTGATGATATATGGTACTTAAAATTCTTTTCATCATTATTTTCCGATTATTTTAACAATGAGGGGCGGTCGGGTGACCTAGTGGTTAAAGCGTTCGCTCGCCACGCCGAAGACACGGGTTTGATTCCCGACATGGGTACATCGTGTGAAGCCAATTTTGGGTGTCCCCGGCCATGATATTTCTGGAATATTGCTAAAAGCGGCGTAAAACCATACTCACTCACTCACTCACTACTTTAACAATGAAAATAAACAAGAAATAAGTTAGTGGATAGCTCTCTTGTGAAATCTTAAAATTGCCGAAAATCGGCATAATTTTGGCTTCCTTGGTGTTCCTTTGGACGTCACGAATGTGTTAGATTAATCTGTGTATTAATACAAAACGAACATACGTTATAAATGCATTATATAAATAATATGATAAACATAACTTTCATATTTATAAACAGTAGGATTGGACTTTTCAAACTGTCTCTGACATGTAGTAGCAAAGATGTTTTACAAGCTGACAGTTTTTTTTATACATTTTGGCTTCATCTATCACCACAGAGTCTCTGGGAGCTTGCTGTGCAGGCAGTAAAAGCTTCTGGTGGACTGGTTGTGTTTTGGAATTTATATTGCAAAAGTGTCTCCCTGCTCCAGCTAAAATGTTTGGGCCTACAGTTTTACCACTATAATCTACATCGGGCAAAATAGGTTTGTTCGGGGAATTCAGGAAACTTTAAGGATATTGTTAGCAGGGAAAACAAGTTGAACACAAGTTATATTGAACAAAATATGTTGCCGGGTACAAAACTATTTCAGACAATATTCTGCCCTTTCTAATATGTTAAAAGTGGTCTTTAGGCACTATACCTCACGGTGTATAGTCTCCTGTTCATCATTATCATTTTATCAGATATGTAACCATCGAATGGGAGAGAAAGTCTTTCACTGGCGTTTGAAATACTGTTCGTTTTAATTGGCAGCGTTGTTTGTTTGACAGTTTGATGTTGATTAAAAACAGAGGATAATATTTATTACAGCAGTTCCTGAGATGTATAATATTTCAAGTCGTCCATCACCATGCTATCATGCTAAATACCCCGGACCCATTCGACGCCAAAACTGTTGGTGTGTTATCACAATCCCTACATCACCATCTCCATCTCCATCTCCATCACCATCATCATCATCATCTCCGCCATCACCATTATCATCACCATCATGACCATAACCATCATCACCATTATCATCACCATCATCGCCATAACCACCATCATCACCATTACCATCATCATCTTCACAATCACAGTTATCATCACCTCCATCACCATCTCAAACACCACCATCATCACCATAATCGCCATAACCACCATCATCACCATCATCATCACCATTATCGCCATAACCACCATCATCACCATCACCATTATCATCACCATCATGACCATAACCATCATCACCATTATCATCACCATCATCGCCATAACCACCATCATCACCATTACCATCATCATCTTCACAATCACAGTTATCATCACCTCCATCACCATCTCAAACACCACCATCATCACCATAATCGCCATAACCACCATCATCACCATCATCATCACCATTATCGCCATAACCACCATCATCACCATCACCATTATCATCACCATCATCGCCATAACAACCATCATCACCATCACCATTATCATCACCATCATCATCACTACCATCATCACCATCTCAACCATCACCATCATCATCTCGGCCATCATCACCATCATCACCATCATCATCCTCACAATTACAGTTATCATCACCTCCATCACCATCTCCACCACCACCATCATCACCATCATCGCCATAACCACCATCATCACCATCACATCATCATCTCCACCATCACCACCACCTTCATCACCATCTCCACCACCACCGCCATCATCATCATCATCATCATCATCATCATCATCACCACCATCATCATCATCATCATCTCTATCATCATCGTTATCTCCATTATCATCATCATCAGCATCATCATCATCATCTTCATCTCTTTCATCATCAATTATCTCCATCATCATCATCATCATCGTCACCACCATCATCATCATCTCCATCATCATCATCATCATCATCGTCACCATCTTCATCATCATCATCTTTGGCCACCATCACCATCTCCACCACCATCACATCTTCATCATCACCTTCATCACCTCCATCTCCATCACCATCATCATCATCATCTCCACATCACATCTTCATCATCATATCCATCATCACCATCATTTCCATCACTATCATCACCACCATCATCATCACCATCACCTCTATAATCCCCATCATCATCATTTCAATCACCATCACCATCATCATCATCACATCTTCACAATCACAATTAGCATCGTCATCATCACCATCATCTCCATCACCATCATCATCTTCACAATCACAATTAGCATCATCATCACCTTCATCATCTCCATCACCATCATCATCACCTTCATCATCTCCATCACCATCATCATCATCTCCATCATCACCATCATTTCCATCACTATCATCATCACCATCACCATTATCATCATCATCATCACCTCTATAATCCCCATCATCATCATTTCAATCACCATCATCATCATCATCTCCATCAACTTCATCTCTCTTGTTACCAACACAGCTCAAAACACTCTCCCGCTCAAGAGCTTGAAACCAACATTCAATCAACAGGACTCTTCTGAAATCAAGTTCGACGTAGATCTAGATTCCTGTGGAAACCCGGGGTAAGCATGGGTCTTCAGCAACCCATGTTTGTCGTAGGGGGCGACAAACGGGCCCTGGTGGACTGGATTGTCTCGTCCAGACTCCAATATTTACAGACCGCCGTTATATATATGAATGAGCCCGGTGTTAAACAACAAACAAACTGGTCAGAATTTGACAGATATTATGTCATCGCAGTCAACAACGTGGGACGTTGCTCACGTCATCAATTACTGGTTTGACTGGCGCAGTCTCAATTAATCACAGGCCGACGAGATATAGGACTATTGGTAACTACTGGGTGACAACAAATAAACCAAAAGTTTGACCTCTATGTATGATACAATGTCAAACTTCAAACGGTTTTGTCGGATTTTGAGCGTAAATAAAACCAGTGATATCATGATCTAAATATGAATATAGAAAGAAGCCAGATCTGAGAGACATCCAATAAATGCCCCAGATGACTGAATACAGCAACCTTTGTGCAAATATCAGAAATATGTGCACGGGATAGTCATCTTCATCTCTATCATCGTCGTTATCTCCATCATCATCATCATCATCATCATCATCATCATCATCATCATCATCGTCACCATCTTCATCATTATCCATGGGATAATAATACTTGATAGCAATGCCTGATATATTTACCCCTGGGGTAATAATACTACATCTAGAAATCCATCACTAAGATTGACAATAAGAATAGATAATTAATTAAGAAATAAACGACGAGATGGAGGTGTTTATCGTACAAAAAACACTGCAATGAGAATTGAGAATTAAGGGCGCAGCCCCGTGTGGTTTATTCTCCCTGCAGTGTTTTATTGTACCTCAAACACCGACTACGAGTCGTTTATTTCGTATAAGAGATATCAACATTATGTACAACCTCTTTAAGTTTAAAAATCTGCTCTCAAATTTCGATGATGTCATTTGGGTGTGTTGGCGTTATTGATTGAGCTCCGCGAGCAATTCTTGTAATTATATTGTATCTACAGACCATTATCTTTTTACACCAAGAACATACCAGTTTTTCGATATATTGATGCATGTTCTGGTAGCAAACACGATAATGCATTACCTACTGAAACTTATAAGGAGCATTAATGTACATGTGTTTACACAAACACAAACCTGTTTCAAAACCGTAGAAGAAGATATAGTTACTTAAGTATAGTGTCGTAAGGCATTACGATTAAAAGTTCTATGATATTAAATCGATATTATTGAGGCGTTGTTGTTATGTAACAGTTTCCTATTTGGGGATTATTTTGCCCCAGATTTTGCACCCAAAAAAGAACTGTTCGCCGGATGTCTTGTTGAAAGGAACATTTTCGGCTTCCCTTTTCAGAAAAATAAGTGAATGTCTTAAAGCAGTGACCGACGAATATACTCCCACAAAATCCCAACCGACATAAAATCTTTTGTTTCTGTGTTTGTGTGTTGATTAACGCACTCAGCAATGTGTCAGCTGTAATGGCAGCGGTCTGTAAATAATCACTCTGAACCAGGCAAACTAGTGATTGATAACATGAGCAACACCCAACGGTTACGATGACACGATGTCAGCCAAGTCCTGAGCGTGGTCATCCAACCCAAATGCACTCAACCCTTACAAGCCTGATGTACTAGAGATCTACTCTGACCAAGATTGCCACGGTGAAGCCTTCCACATGACCTCGTCAACTCGAGCTATCGAGATAATCCAGTGATTGACATCATGAGCATCCATCAACACAATTGGGATACAATGACATGCATCAACCAAGTCAGCGAGCCTGACCACCCGATCCTGATGCTCCCACGACAACCATAGGTTGCTGAAGACCAATTCTAACCCGGATCTGCACTGGGGCAACCTTTGCAATAAGCATGATGTACTTGGGATCTTCTCTGACCCGGAATCAGCATGCGGGTGATAATATACTACCAAAAATTGACATGGAGAATCAGATTCTTTCACAGTTCTGTAGTTAATCTGTCATGGCATTTAATATATACTTATTAAACAACACTGTGGCCTTGTCAACTCGAGGGACACTGTCTCGATGTGGCTTAAAACGATATGACGCAATACACCATGGTCTAACAGCGACACTCCACTTGTCTCAAACTCTTCATTACTCGAAACATTCACGCCCCGTGATGTTTCTGGCTCAGAATAACTATTGATCCCAAGCAGCATGTGCTGGTCGTAAGAGGCGAGATAGTGGACAGAGTGGTCAGGCTCAGTGACTTGGGTGACAGAGTATCTCCAATGGTATGGATCGCTGGTTTAGGCCAAAATAATCAAATTTCTAAACTGATCCCAGATGATCTAAGGCATGAGTTCACTGAGGTGTGTCGATACAGTGGAAGAGGCCACACGAGGCTCTATCCCTGAGGTCACTGAGGTGTGTCGATTCAGTGGAAGAGGCCACACGAGACTATCCCCTGAGTTCACGGAGGTGTGTCGATACAGTCGAAGAGGCCACATGAGACTCTATCCCTGAGTTCACTGAGGTGTGTCGATACAGTGGAAGAGGCCACATGAGACTCTATCCCTGAGTTCACTGAGGTGTGTCGATACAGTGGAAGAGGCCACACGAGACTATCCCCTGAGTTCACTGAGGTGTGTCGATACAGTGGAAGAGGCCACATGAGAGTCTATCCCTGAGGTCACTGAGGTGTGTCGATACAGTGGAAGAGACCACACGAGGCTCTATCCCTGAGTTCACTGAGGTGTGTCGATACAGCGGAAGAGGCCACATGAGACTATATATCCCCTGAGTTCACTGAGGTGTGTCGATACAGCGGAAGAGGCCACATGAGACTCTATCCCTGAGTTCACTGAGGTGTGTCGATACAGCGGAAGAGGCCACATGAGACTATCCCCTGAGTTCACTGAGGTGTGTCGATACAGTGGAAGAGGCCACATGAGACTCTATCCCTGAGTTCACTGAGGTGTGTCGATACAGTGGAAGAGGCCACACGAGACTATCCCTGAGTTCACTGAGGTGTGTCGATACAGCGGAAGAGGCCACATGAGACTCTATCCCTGAGTTCACTGAGGTGTGTCGATACAGTGGAAGAGGCCACACGAGACTATCCCTGAGTTCACTGAGGTGTGTCGATACAGCGGAAGAGGCCACATGAGACTCTATCCCTGAGGTCACTGAGGTGTGTCGATACAGTGGAAGAGGCCACATGAGACTCTATCCCTGAGGTCACTGAGGTGTGTCGATACAGTGGAAGAGACCACACGAGGCTCTATCCCTGAGTTCACTGAGGTGTGTCGATACAGCGGAAGAGGCCACATGAGACTATCCCCTGAGTTCACGGAGGTGTGTCGATACAGCGGAAGAGGCCACATGAGACTCTATCCCTGAGTTCACTGAGGTGTGTCGATACAGTGGAAGAGGCCACACGAGACTCTATCCCTGAGTTCACTGAGGTGTGTCGATACAGGGGAAGAGGCCACACGAGACTCTATCCCTGAGTTCACTGAGGTGTGTCGATACAGGGGAAGAGGCCACACGAGACTATCCCTGAGTTCACTCAGGTGTGTCGATACAGTGGAAGAGGCCACATGAGACTCTATCCTTGAGTTCACTGAGGTGTGTCGATACAGGGGAAGAGGCCACATGAGACTATCTCCTTAGTTCACTGAGGTGTGTCGATACAGTGGAAGAGGCCACATGAGACTATCCCCTGAGGTCACTGAGGTGTGTCGATACAGCGGAAGAGGCCACATGAGACTATCTCCTTAGTTCACTGAGGTGTGTCGATACAGGGGAAGAGACCACACGAGGCTCTATCCCTGAGTTCACTGAGGTGTGTCGATACAGTGGAAGAGGCCACATGAGACTATTCCTGAGTTCACTGAGGTGTGTCGATACAGTGGAAGAGGCCACACGAGGCTCTATCCCTGAGTTCACTGAGGTGTGTCGATACAGCGGAAGAGGCCACATGAGACTATCCCCTGAGTTCACTGAGGTGTGTCGATACAGTGGAAGAGGCCACACGAGGCTCTATCCCTGAGTTCACTGAGGTGTGTCGATACAGTGGAAGAGGCCACACGAGACTATCTCCTGAGTTCACTGAGGTGTGTCGATACAGTGGAAGAGACCACACGAGGCTCTATCTCTGAGTTCACTGAGGTGTGTCGATACAGTGGAAGAGACCACACAAGGCTCTGGAGGGGATAAAGGACTACTTAAGGAAATGCTAATTAATCCGCTCTACTCAGGTTTTTTTTTATTTCATTCTCCTTTTAATTGAGAAATTATGATTTATAAATGAAACAGTATACAATTAATATAATTTGTTTTCATTATACACAGTCTGTGTTTATTGATGTTATTGATATATATATGTAATAATTTATGAAACAAAGTTTGCTATTGTCTTCAAACGCGGAAGTTTGCTCTTTGAATTGGCACTTGATCATGATCACCCCTCTGATGTGAATGAAAGGACTTAGCCCACTTAAAACTCATTCCCACAAGATCTAGTAACAAGAAGTCACCATGCGTGCATTACCTCATGACCTACTTGATTTTAGATACCTTGGCTTAAAAAATAGATCAAGACGGATGACACCGGACACTAACTAAGCTCAACTACCAACTGAGATAATCTAGTGACCTAGTGTTTGAATCGTCCGTCCTTCGGGAAATATGTTATCATTTTGTTTTCATCCCTCCCTGAAGAACTTCCAATGAACGATCCCAAAAACTCATTTCATCGCAACCATGCCGAAATTCACATTTTGCACTACTTTCAAATAATTGCAGGAGCAGGTATGAATGTGGGTATGTAGTGAGTATATAACCTGGCTTGAGTAGGCCGGGCTGGTCCATTGAGGTTGGTTTGTTGTTTTACGCCGCACTCAGCAATATTCCAGTTATATGACAGCGGTCTGTAAATAGTCGCGTCTGGATCAGACTATGCAGTGATTGACAACATGAGCATCGATCCACGCCATTGGGATCGATGACATGCATCAACCACGTCAGCGAGCCTGAACACCCGATCCCGTTAGTCGCCTCTTACGACAAGCATAGTCGCCTTTTACGGCAAGCATGGGTTGCTGAAAACCTATTCTACCCCGAATCATCACGGGTCTGGTCCATTGAGGATGTAGGTGATGTCGAACCATATATCATGTACATGCACTGGTATACCACACTGTGGTGCCGACGTTCGTTGTGCGTGTATGATTTCGGTTTGAATCCCGGTTCGCCCCGATTATGTTTCTAGGTTTGTCAGCACCATACCCGTGTTCGTGGGCTTCACAAAAGTGGTAAACGACTAAGAACTGCATCACTTCGGGCTATCCTCCCACATCAACTGATAAGCCTTATATGTACGTCGTGATACTGAAATACTGTTCGAAACGGCATTGACCCAAACTCACTCACTCACCCCTCTGCGCTACAAGACAAATGGGATACGGGACCTTAAAGTGAGTGTGTGATCTTGGTTTTACGCCGCTTTTAGCAATATTTGAGCAATGTCACGGCGTGGGACAACAGAGTGGGCTTCACACATTGTACCATGTGGGGAATAGAACCCGTGCATGTTTTATCCACTAGACTATCCCACCGCATTATGACTCCAGAGAAAATGAACTTTGATGTCATGTTAAGATTGTTCGTCCCTGGGAAATGCAACTGAATGGACGAAAAACACAGTTATTAACTATTAATGTTGTTTTAATTATAAAATACTTTCAGGTGCATTAATGTACAGCAAGAGTAAATGGGCGTAGTCCCATAATTATATCACCTTAATGCAAAGGTATTCGAATTCCATGTTAACAGCTGTATAAATACACTCACGTCAGTACAAAACCTCACTCCCTACAGAACTACACACGAGTGACGTCCCACTGTCAATGTTTATCCGCAAACGAAGCAAAGGAGGAATCAGTCTCCAAGAGGTTAGTATGTTAACATTGACTGTTATGTCAGTTGGTAGTTTACCTGATCCGAAGAGCCCCATTCAACATGACGTCATCATTTGCATCATCCGCGGTCCTTTCCCGTCGGTGTTTTCACATTCACGAGCTCTTCCGAAACCACTAGGTCCAGCGTTGATCTGAAATCTTGTGTAGGAGTTTCTGACCATGTTCTGGTGCAAGAATTAATGTTTGAGGAATGAAAATATTTAAAAATCAATGATTATTCTCACTTGCCTCAAATTTCCTTCTAAAAAGCAACGGACGTAGGATACCTTCGTGCTTAAAGCGTTCGCTCGTAACGCCCAAGACAAGGCTTGTTTCCCCAAACGGGTTGTGAAGTTGTGAAGCCGATATCTGATGTATCTCCCGAGATAATATAGCTGAAGAGGCGTAAAACCATACTCACTCACTTTCTCTAAAAACAAGGGTTTAAAGAGTTTTGACATGTTATGCAATATGTTTATTCAAACTGGGGTTATTATATATTTATCTTCTTTACTTTCGGAGATATAGATTGTTGTGCCAGTGTCATATTGCTTGGTGTAGACATTGGTCACATGTTGACAAGTCCAGGAATACAAACATGAGCCCTGAGAAATATGTTTATCATGACTACGAGTTCTCTCTCAAGGCTCTTGTCTTTAGCTGGCCCTATCTTTCAAACTTGATAACAATATTTCACCTGCGCATGTTCAAATATTGATAAATTTAAAGCAATCGGCCTACTCATCCAAATATGGGATGAATCAATTTATTTAACGCCTTCAGAGTTTGGAATTGCCTGGCGAATGACTTTCGAAAAGTTCAACAACATAGTGATTTCTAAAGGCAAGAACAGGTTAGGTCCTATATGCAAATGCTCTATATTTAAATATGATAATTGAGTTACCCTGTGATTTCTTATATTTCTTAAGTATTTTACGGCAAATGGTTGTAATATTTTTTCATGTATTCTTATCCACTCAGTTGTTACAATCAGCTTGTGATTTTCTTAATCTCTTAATCCGTTAATCGCTTCTTGTACTACCCCTGAAGGATATTTATAAAGTTTGCAAATTTTCTCTTTTAATGGATAAAAGGATTGTAAAAGGGGTATTTTAAAAGAAATGCGTGCTGTGTTTACAGTCGATGTGTTTGAGGTCAGATTGTTATAGGTCCGTTCGTATGCAGCAGATATGGTTCTTTAATTTCGCCTCGCAGATATGAGTGAGTGAGTGAGTATGGTTTTACGCCGCTTTTAGCAATATTCCAGCAATATCACGGCGGGGGACACCAGAAATGGGCTTCACACTTTGTACCTATGTTGGGAATCGAACCCGGGTCTTCGGCGTTTTAACCACTAGGCTACCCGACCGCCCCTCGCAGATATGAATCGCATGACGACGCTGTTAAGAATGTCATCAACAGAACATACGACACCACACACTATCCTATATTTCATTCACCTGTGAAGATTCCGGGGTAGAATAGGTCTTCAGCAACCCATGCTTGCCCTAAAAGGTGACTATGCTTGTGGTAAAAGGCGACTAACGGGATCGGGTGGTCAGGCTCGCTGACTTGGTTGATGCATGTCATCGATCCCAATTGCGTGGATCGATGCTCATGATATTAATCACTTGATTGTCTGGTCCAGACCCGATTATTTACAGACCGCTGTCATATAGCTGGAATATTGCTGAGTGCGGCGTTAAACAACAAACCAACCAACCAACCTATATTTCATTCGCTTTGGTTGTGTTTTTAACCTTTGTACATTGCTGTACCGCTGCCAACACACTTTTCATTTTTGGATATATTTCTGAACAAACTATTCATTTTTAAAAAAACAAAGGGGCACATTTTGGTACAACCGCTGTATATGCTGAATTGCCCGAAATGGTTGACGAATGTATGTCTGGAATAGTTACATATATAAACATATTCATAACCGTGTTCATATCGCGGAAGTCAATTGATTTTATCAAAAGACCTGCCAGTATTCTGAATATAGCGACAGTAGCCCGAGGCGACCCGTGAAGATCCGGGTGAGAATAGGTCTTCAGCAACCCATGCTTGCCAGACCCGTGAAGATCCGGGGTAGACTAGGTCTTCAGCAACCCATGCTTGCCGTAAAGACGACTGTGTTTGTCGTCCAGTCAGCCTAGCCAGTCATGGACCCAACCCACCACAAATTGCAACAGAAATGCAACAGAAATTTCAACTGATTTACACTCAGAATTCATCCCTTTTTGGCATATAAAAAGTCTACCATAATCGGAGTGGTGGAACACGGTCGAATTTGACCCCAAAAATCAGTCGGGTCAAGGCCACGCTGAAGCACTTAAGTGAGATTATGATTTTTTCAATTTTTGTTTCAATTGTGTCATGATGCATATTAAATGAAAGCTCTCTTCGTACGCTTTTCAGAAATATTTTGGTCAAGGTTAGATATATACATCTTGAGAAATACACACACAACACCATGATTAGTCTAACCGAAATAATTACAATTAATAATGAGCAATGTTATAAAAAAAAATGTAATAAAATAAAAAAAAGAAATGTTTTTTGTGTTATAGTCTTTAGAAAGGTCATAATAGGTTTATCTCTCAGGTTTAAATCTACATATTCCATATTTACGACATACAATATCCAATTTAGTTTCGTGTAGAGTGCCTCAGGAAAAAGTTGCCTGCAGTTATTGAAGTGAACAACTCCAATTTACTCTCCATCATACCTGTCTGTACCAGGAGGTGGTTCAAGGTTTTCCATCTTGCACATTAAATCAGGATAAAATCCACATTATTAAGTTCCACTTTAGCTTGTATTAAAGTCATTCTCAATTGTCTCTGTGCATGAAGAAGTCTAATGTTGTTCGTCACAGAGATCAGGAAGCTGGGCATTCAAGCAAGCACATCCATGACATCCACCACACAAATGTGTACATCTCAATCCATGTTTCTTACACCTACATCTCTGAGAGTTGCACATGTTTGATTTGCAGTTGCATTTGATGATGTTAAGCAATTCTTCTGTTGCTGCTGGCATAACTGTCTGTATGGGTATCATTTTGTTGCCAACTGCCTTCCAACCCCAGTCTTTAGGATCAAGTCCAGCCGTTTTCCCTTTCCATTCTAGGACTTGGAAGTAAACCTGAAAACTGTGATACTTAATTGCAGCTAATGTCGGTGGACTCTGGGAATGGACATGGCTTGAGGCAACCTTCACATAAAAACGCCGATGTCTTTACATATCGAGTCTTTCACCAGGTTGACCGTTCAACATACACACGATTGCTTTCTCTCCAGCTTCGATTATTTGCCCTGTTGTTATTTCCCCAACTGGATTATCAAATACTTCCACTATCTCTGTGAATGATTTATTTCCTCGAAACTCCATCAAAGAACAGCTTTTTCAACTCCATGCACCCTCGATGTGGCGTCACATGCCAAAACTGCATGGAGGAACATCAAATTCTGACAAAGAATGTTGCCAAGCTGCTTCTTTGTTTCACTGATGTTGCAGAACTGCATTGCTTTGGTAGAACTCCTCATTGACATTGATTGTAGGAAGATATCTTTTGATTAGATATTGACATGATGGCAGAGTAAAACAAGGAGATCGGTATCATCGCCTATGACAACTATAGGTGACTGTGATGCCATTGCGACAGCATTGGACTATCGAGACGTCAGCATCTCCTGTTGCATGGGTTGTCTTGCATCCATCTTTCTGTTGCCATTCACTCAGCATTTTGATGAACTTTTCTTTGTTTTCAACATTAGCAAGGAAGGATTCTTTTTTTTTTACTGTAAGATCATGTCACTGTCAAATTTCACTGTAGCTCCAACACACCAACCTGTTCTTCTTAGATGCGTATTTGGTGAATGTACTGCTTGAGTATCCATCAAATACAACAGTGGCCTGTCCATCATGGTTTGAGACATATTTGCAATACATGTTGCACAAATGAGAATATATAACTCCACGAGGCCAAGGTAAACGCTCCTCCATCAAGTACATACCAAACGTTGTATGGTGGTCCAGGGATATCAGCATCAAACAAAGTTGAGATGTATGCAGATAATGCAGGTTTGTTGGCTTCTTTTAAGAACACAGCTGAATCAAAAAGAGCAGGTGGATAACTGCAAAGTTAAAACTTCAGCAATGTCCAAGTTTTTTTCTGTTGCGCGTCCAGCTGCTGTCAAAAAGCTCTGGAATTAAAGCATTGGGTCCACATAACTGATTTCCTCTTGGTTGTCAAACTGCTTTGAATTCATTGTCACGACTTGTTCTTTCTTTCTGAACGTGTACTCTGCAGTGTTCGTGTCGGTCATGGAGTCCAGTATGTGTTTGCCAACATTATATGCATCATCTGCATTCACAGATTTACTTGCTGTGACACCATTTGCAATATTTCTGAGGTCAGCATCTGGCTGAATGGGGTCTCTGTCTTGGAGGAAGCTGGGGAGTTTATATGCATCATTTTTGTCTCGTTCTTGTCTGGTACTTGACAAGTCCTTATGAAGATCAGAATTTCTGTTTCCATCATTAGTTAATTCTCCCATGGCAATACTGATCTCTTTCCAAGAAGGCATTAACATGAGCCACACCAACCTTTGAGTTTCAGACATCCCTGTTCCTCTAGTCAGTCCACCGCTTGTCTTGACAGTCCTCATTAGAACTTGCTCAATGACAAGATCTGTGGAAAGGCCTCCCCAGTAGTGATCGGTGCTTCTTACAACATGGTGCCCAGACTGAGATAACTCGAATGTCATTTGAAGATTATCAAAGACTTGGTGTACAGGTTGTGACCAGCTGCCACAAAGAATGGCAACATGTTGGACATTGACTTAAGATGTAGTTGCCAATTTCCTGTTCGTTCAGCTCTGATGAAACTGCATAAAACATCAAGCATGCTCATGTACTGGATCTATAACTGTTCAGTTCTGATGTCTCTCATGGCATTCTTCTCGACATCTACCCTTTGTTGTATTCTCTGTAGAGAAGCAGATGCACTGACAGACAAAGACTCGCTCATGAGTTCATCACATAGAACTGTTGCCCTTTGTATAAATTGCAAATTGAATTGAAATACACATACGTTCCCCCATTTCTTGCCCTATAAAAATCCACCCAGGGCGTATAACATTCATTTGTTATTGAATTGTTACCACATGCTAAGATTGACAAGAAATCAGCGACACCAATAGCTTGGACGATTGAAAGCTGGACACTCCGCCCGGCAAGTAGCCAATGCATTTCAAGTCCACGTAAGGACCATATACCGGCTCCAGCAAGGGTACCAGACCACCAACACTACAGATGACCGACCACGTAGTTCTGACACCACGTCATCGCCGGGGCCGTCTTCAGTGGACAACACAGCACCAGCATTGCGCCACCAGCTGTGGAGAAGAGTCTCGTGTGGTGGCCCGAGCATCATGGTGTGGGGTGGAATTGGTCTTGCAAAGAGGGTCGGCCCTGTTTTCTTCCAGAACATTGGTCCAGGGAGAGGCAATGGTGTCACAGCAGCTCGGTACATTGATCAAGTCTTGATACCACACGCCATACCTCAACTGGCACGTCGCCGCAACCACGAGTTTCAGAATGATAACGCCCGTGCCCCCAGTGCGAGAGCAACAACAGACTTCCTCCAGCCGAATGGCATCAGAACCATGCAGTCCCGATTTAAATCCCATTGAGCACCTGTGGGACGAGATTACAAAACGGCTGAATGACGTCCGACCAAGGCCGACAACTGCATCTGTGCTGCGTCAGGCGTTCCTCAGGGTGTTGGCTCAAGTGCCTATGGCCTTCATCAACTGCCTTATTTATTCTGTGTATCGGCAGTCATCAATGCATATGGTGTTCACACGAGAAACTCACTTGTCGTGATAGGATGGTAAATCAGATGTCGAAATCCTGAGGTTGTAGGTTGGAGGTTGTTAAAAGTGGATCTTGATCCTTCCTATGGCAGCGATATCATCTGCTGTTACATCATTTCTTTTCATTTCGGAATATTCTGCTTGTCCGAGTAACAGTGGCAATAATACCCATTCCATGGAAGGTGTTAAATCCATCTAATTTTCTTACATTGAGGTCCGCATTATCAGCCGAGTACTGAACAAACTTCTCAGAAGAGAAGTCTAGAATGTCTTGACTGAATGCAGCGCTGTATTCAAACTTCTTTACTTCTGTGTAAGAACAACAGAAACAGAAACAATCTCACAGATGCAGGAAGATACTGTAGATGCTCTTGAATGTCTGACACTTCATCTGGTGAAGGGCAGAAACTATCAGGCACTGTCATGGATTTAATGTCATTCTTAATGAGTTTGATGCTGTCACGAAGAGTCTCATTTTTTTTCCTTTTCAGGGTCTTGTTTCTTTTGAATACCATAGTGATCATGCAAAATGCTGGATGCTGTAGTTCTGGATGTGATAATGTTCTGTTTGCCATTGACTTCTGAAATCAGTATTTTTATCTCCAAAATGACTTTGGAGTCTCTGTTTCATAAATGTAAAACCTTAGTCATCACAGTCAGTACCAGCCAGCCAGTCTCCCATCTTTGAAACGAGGTCCTGAATGGTAATCTGCTCATCATCATATTCTTCCAGATACTTCACTACATAGTGGAACGCATCTGTTTTCTGGGAATCGTTGTCTCTGCCTAGTTTTGACTTCTTACAATCATCCTCATCATGACATGCATAAGAGCGAAGGATGCTTTTATGCAAATATATGAGTCCTGAAATTAACACTGCAAGACTGATGGTACACAGCATCAGAAGCGTTCAAGTCCTGTGCATATTCAAGTCTTGCTATAACCTTCGTAGACCATTACGCATAGTACACATGTTTTCTTGAAACGTTTTGGTCCGCACTGGGATAACATCATATCCTCTTTTTTGCCAAAATATTTGTCTGATTGTCCACAAAAGATGCAGTCAGTTCTGAATGAAATACTTTGTCTTGTCAACGCAGTGATGTGTTTTCAGCCTCACACGGAGAGCTTGTTGTCAGTTTGGTTTTTTTTGCCTGCAAGAATGTCTCTTTGGGTTGATATATTTCCTATGGCATTTGATGTGAACAATTTGTCCTGGCTGCACGGTCAAACACTCGCCAAGGTTCTTTACTTGCCAAAATAACGCCATCCCTCCCCTTCACACGTAAGACCACTGTTGCCTTACCATTATTCTTGACAGAGAACACATTCCTCCACGCTGAACTATGAAGCTGAACATATGGATAAAAGTCAACCAAAATGTACATATTTATGTTTATTTAATATAAAAACATCTTGAACATCTATGATTCACATTTGTGTAAATATATTTTGATCTTATTAATTGCAAACAATTTTGAATTAAAATCCGTTTAAGGTCCTCGATAAATATAAGTTGTTCTTAGGAAGACGTACCTTAAAGATCCCTCCAAAATCTTCATGCTTATCTCTTTCAATGCACAGACATTATATCTCTTCATAATCCAAGTTTGCACACCTTTAATCCATGATATGTGTGGTAGGATGTGATTACGATATAGTAATGACCTTGTTTGGGTTTCTATGTTGTCTGCAATGGCACTTCCTGTACTACTTGTAAGACAACAAATGTTAGTAGGTGCAAATCTGACCAAACACCAAGTGACTTTATCTTTATTATTTAGTCATTTTGTTGTTTTTTAAATTCCATTTCATTTTATGGTAAATGTTAATGTTATGTAACATT
Organism: Haliotis cracherodii; assembly: GCF_022045235.1. NCBI lineage: Eukaryota > Metazoa > Mollusca > Gastropoda > Lepetellida > Haliotidae > Haliotis > Haliotis cracherodii. The sequence goes on along the minus strand of NW_027266319.1, from coordinate 59,292,770 downwards.
GGTTATGCTCCCTTATTCTATTAAGTATCAAATACTTCAATATTTTTTTGTATATGAAAATTGTGTTCTTGTATTTCTCAAGTTGTATATATCTCACATTGACAAAGCATATATTTCTGAAAAGCTTATGACCAGAGCTTTCATTTGATATGCATCATGACACAATGAAAAATGAAAAAAATCATAATTTGACACAAGTGCTTCAGGGTGACCTTGATCCCCCTGGCCTTGATCCCCCTGATCTTTGGGGTCAAGTTTGACCCTGTTCCGATTCTGGGTAGACTTTGTATATGTTATAATGGGGTCAATTCTGAGTGTAAATCAGTTGAAATCATTTTTGTTGCAAATTTTGGCGGGTGCCTTGCTATTTTGACTGGATCCTAATGATGTCAGTCAGTGGACTGTCTGATCCAGACTCGATAATTAACAGACCGTGTTAAACAACAAACAGAAAAACGGTAGCCTGAGACAAATTGGTCAGAAGCAGTTCTGTCACCTGTAACCTGATCCTTGAGGTGTGTATATTGCGCACCTGCCTATCAGCAAAAGCAATAACCTGTCAAACATATCAGGTTTGTCCAAGAGTGTGTGCCGCCCACTTTTCACGCATCTTCAGCACATCTGTGCTCACCATTTCGATGAAATGTTTGCAAACTTAAACATTGGCCAATGCTTAGAAATTAGTTTTGCTACGTGTGATTCGTGGATTAGCAAGTGACTCGTATTTCAGTGCTCATAAATACTCCTCGGGTAGTTCATAAAATTAAAAGCAAGGGTGGTGCTTTTATGCTTTAGGGTCTGAAAGTCGCCTTGCACTGTTGTTTCCCTTAAGCTCCTCTGATCGTGGGGTTCAGATATAACGTTATGTCCGAGGAGAATTCGACGTATTAAATGGAAAATTTGCTTAGATATATATATCTTATATGCCACGACATTCTTGACCATAAAAAACTTTTCGCACTGATTTTTTTAAAAAGAGTAATCATTGTTTCTGGGTTCATTTCCAGATTGACAGAATGGTTGCCTGGTTCCTTCTCCTCATGTCAAATACTGAAACTATTTGGGCAGCCACTTCGACTCAGGGTTTCCACCATCCCGTTGGCACTGAAGAAGCTAGAAGTCTTATCACGACAACAACAGCCGTCAGCATCCATGAAACACCGTTCTCAGCGGTGACCGACTTTCCCGAAAACACTTCAGGTTTAACATTGCTGGACATTGAAGCCATTGACGAAGGACCTAATGTTAGCACAATTGATCCCAAATCGAACAAGCCCAATCCTTACGCTATCATTCACGAAGGAGTGGTGTCCAAGGATCAGTACGAGAAGTGCAGCCTTGTCATCAACATCATACTGAAGCCAGTTGTCTGTACTGCTGGTGTCGTCATGAACACTATCGGTGCCTGTGTCTTATTTCATCAATCCTTCAAACGATCCACTTACACTTACCTCCGTTTTCTCGCCATTTCCGACGCGTTCATTCTCCTAAGTGGCATCGTACATTTAATTCCGAAAATCATCAACCTCTACGATGACGTCATGGCCAATCTCATTGAAGTGCACATGTTCCCTTACATTTCAATTTTCGCAGGGTCAGTATTCACAAGAATATCTGAATATGTCATATGCGCATTGTCCATCGAAAGGTTTGTGGCTGTTCTGAGACCACTGAAAGTAAGAGAATTATTTCTGTCCCGCCATGCCCTTGGTATTTCTATTGGTGTGGTCACCTTTTGTTTTCTTTATCACGCTCACTATCTGATTATTTACTATCCAAAGGCCTATTTCAATCCGTCCCGGAATACCACAATGTATGCTCTAGGCAAACAGTCCTGGTATGCCAACTCAGGTATTGAGGCAGTCTACACTAATGTTTACTACTTCATATTCGTGTATATACCTCCAATAGTTCTGATAGTTTGTAATATTGGCATTCTCGTCAAGGTATATGAAGCAAACAAGAAACGACAAGACCTCTTTGCCAAAGATGGCATCAGCAAGCAGATTGGTCAAGAACAGCGGCGAATGACCGTGATTTTGCTGATTATCTCCATGAGCTTCTTGGCAGTCTTTGTTCCCCTCTCCATCCTCACCATCATTCAACAGTTTGACAAACAGATCCGGATCTTCGGTCGCCAACACTACCTGCTGTCTGTGATGATTGATGTGCTGTCGCTTGGATGGAACGTCAGCTCGGCCAATGATTTCATCGTGTACAGCTACAGCAGCAGGCAGTTCAGAAACACTCTTCTGGCCATGTTCTTTGGGAACAGAACAAGGAAGAAGGAAATAGTTTCTCAGTCTAGTGCCACGCTTGCCACTAACATAAGTACAATCACTAATTGAAAAATTGCGTCCAAGAGTTCGCATTCCTGTGTTTTTTCATGGCATTTGATTGACTAACGAGACAATTTGGGTTATTATTTTTTTCTTTCCATAAATGAAATTTAAATTATCAGGCCACGCTGCCTGTGGAACTACTATTGTCGCTTTTGTTGCATTATTGCCCTGGATGGCATCATTGATTTCGTATCGTTGTCTGTAGGCTTTGTGTTAATTATTTAATAATCAGTATGAGACTTATTGATAATTATTGTTGACTTATCTGTTGACACGAATTCACTTCAATAATTTTGTCGTGTTTATGGAGGTAAAAACGTAGAAAACCGTGTGCACATTTTGGGTAAAAAATATTGAAGTTAATTCTCGAAGGAACCAGTTATTTCAAACGTTCCACCAAATGTAAAATAGTTGCGTTCATCTACAGGGAAAGCAATATACAAAAAAACACTCAAACGTAGACACATCCTATCTTGTAAATAATAGAACAAGTATAATCTAGAGACCACTGGCATATTTTGAATGCATCTTCAACCAAAATGTAAATAGGGATATCCAGTAATCTTATTACTGAGAAATGTCCACAGTGAAGGTGATCATTATGCGTGTCTCTCAACCCCAGTCATAAAAGTGATGCATGCCAAACTGGCCAGAGAGTCACGGTGGCTCAATAGGTGGTGAAAAGAAACGTGTGTTTGTCTTGAGTAACAAAATTAGCATTGGCAAGTAATATTTGGGTACAAATACCGAAGATTTATATTAAAGATACTAATTGAAGGAATTGAAAAGGGATATAGACATACATGATACACATTATTATTATCATCATCATCATCATCATCATCATTATTATTATTATTAAGCGAACGTTCATCTGCTATTTCGGATCTGCTACAGTTGAAACTGGGGGCTCATTCAAAGGCACCTTACAGCTTTAGTCGCCGGAGCTGGTCACACTGGCATGGCTTTGTCCCAATGTTGCTTCAGTAATTTGCCATTTATTCGTGGTATGTCTGTCCATCCTGTTGCATTAGCACACTCAAGAAGTGTGGATTTTAGTTGGTGTGTGCAAGATATTCTTGGGCGGGTTCTGTTCCTCCCACTGGGACAAGTCCCATCTCCAGTTTGGTTGGTTTGTATACCGGAGGGAGGCTTACTGGGCGGAGTTGTAAGACGATTATCTTCATTGCGGTCTAACCCTGTGTTAACCAGCTTCGGGGGGGGGGGGGGGGGGTCAGCCCCAACTGGGTGATGTACGTTTGTTCAGGGGGTTAAATGTAATCCCGTACACGAACGGAAAAACAAAAATGTCTTTGAAGAAAGCATTTTATCATTATCGCGTTATTTATAAATATAAACCTATCACTGATATGTCCCATTTTACTGGAGGTACTCGAATTTCATGTAATGACCTCTTGCTGAGTGGGAGGTTTTACTTCTTAAAAGTAAGACCCAGTAGCAGGTCTTACTTTTGAAAGTAAGACTTATTACCGGGTCTTACTTTTGAAAGTAAGACCTCTTATCGGATCTTACTGTTTAAAGTAAAACCTTGCCCTGATTTCGAAACAAACCAAGTTTTCAATCAAAACCGGATTTACGACATTAGCAAATTTAGCCCACATGAACGCTTCAGTGTGATATTTTGTACAAAATTACAGTATAGGTTGAATCAGACTTTAGTGTTGGAAACATGTAGAGAAATTTAGTCAGAAACATTTAGAGTAAGAATTCTCAAGTTTGTTTCGAGAAATCGGAGCCCGTTTCAGATAACTGATTTTCTTAATCCTTCAACAACAAAAAATAAACCAATTTTTCAACAATTCTTTATTTCAGTTGAAATTAATAGTTAACGAATACTGCTTGTCTTTGCATATTCCACAGTTAACAGAAACTTTTGATTCCATCGTGTCTCCGTCAAATGAATGTTCTATCTGGACACGTGATGCCGCGTAACGAAAATTCCGTGCAGCACGTGCGGCCGTGCGCGCTGTTATAAAATTAGACCATGCTCCTCGATATAGCAGCTGGGTACCACCCACCGCGGTATAAACAATTCAGTGTTAGGACCGGCAGTACTTGGATAAAGGATACTGTTTTATTTGATCATTAAAATGTAATCTTTTCATTTGACGGTTCATCTGTTAGATAAAGTACTCGTCCTCAGTCATTTCGCGGTCGGTCTTACTTTACACTTCCTTCGCACTGAGGTCCTTACTTTTCCAATCATGACCTCGGCCTCGTACTTTATCATACACATAATGTGGTTTGGCGCTACGCTACTATGGTGAAGATGAAGTGAATTCATGACTTGTCATTTCTTAGTCATTATTTAGTTGTATGTATGGCTTAGTTTGTTTTGTTAATTTAAGGGAAGTATTTATTCACTTCGGCTTTATAAATGTCTAATGAATATCAAATAATGCTTCAAAGTGATACGTAGTAATATTTAGTTTTGATTTCTGAAATTAAACGTTTATATCGGCCTGTAGCCTTTAACGCAATAAAAACATGTTTTGCTGTCAATATATGAGTTTTTGTTAAAAGTACAGTGCAAGATCCGGGTTAGAAAAGGTCTCCAGCAACCCATGCTTGCCACAAAAGGCGACTATGTTTGTTGTAAAAGGCGAGTAACGGGACGGTGGTCAGGCTCGCTGACTTGGTTGATGCCTGTCATCGTTTCCAATTGCGTAGATCGATGCTCATGAGATTAATCACTGCATTGTCTGGTCCAGAGTGTGGCGTTAAACAACTACCAGAAAAATAAAAGTACAGTAACAATCGTCACCTGATCATAGGCTATGCAGCCATATGAATGGTTGCTCTATATCGTGGATGCGTCAACTAATTTTGATCGGTTTGCTGAGTATTATTTCGTTCCCCGACGAACTGGATCGTTGCTCTTGGTATTTGCCTGGCCCAGATATTATTATTTGCAAGCAATTGTGACATTACAGGAATATAGCTGTCTGCGGCGTAAATCAGTTCTTAATCACTCACACAACTAACTAAATAATAGATGTTTAAGCTCCATATGAATGAAGTATTATTTTAATTTGTGACGTGCCCTGACATCTTCCTTTTGATAGATGATCAGCAACAGTCCTACCAATAGTGGAAAACACCCCTGACACCAGGGTCATATAAACATGTGACAAATGTGTTGACACAGGGTTATATGAATATGTGATACATTTGTTGACACTAGCGTCACATAAACACGTGTGATAAATGTGTCGTCACTAGGGTCACATAAACACGTGTGTTAAATGTGTCGACACCAGGTTCATACAAATACATGTGATAAATGTGTCGTCACCAGGGTCATATAAATACATGTGTTAAATGTGTCGACACCAGGTTCATACAAATACATGTGATAAATGTGTCGTCACCAGGGTCATATAAATACATGTGTTAAATGTGTCGTCACCAGGGTCATACAAGTACATGTGATAAATGTGTCGTCACCAGGATCATATAAATACATGTGATAAATGTGTCGTCACCAGGTTCATACAAGTACATGTGATAAATGTGTCGTCACCAGGGTCATATAAATACATGTGTTAAATGTGTCGACACCAGGTTGGTACAAATACATGTGATAAATGTGTCGTCACAAGGGTCATATAAATACATGTGTTAAATGTGTCGACACTAGGGTCATATAAATACATGTGATAAATGTGTCGTCACCAAGGTCATATAAACACATGTGATAAATGTGTCGACACCAGGGTCATATAAACACGTGGTAAATGTGTCGTCACAAGGGTCATATAAATACATGTGATAAATGTGTCGTCACCAGGGTCATATAAATACATGTGATAAATGTGTCGTCACCAGGGTCACATAAACACGTGTGTTAAATGTGTCGACACTAGGGTCATATAAATACATGTGATAAATGTGTCGTCACCAGGGTCATATAAACACATGTGATAAATGTGTCGACACCAGGGTCATATAAACACGTGGTAAATGTGTCGTCACCAGGGTCATATAAATACATGTGATAAATGTGTCGTCACCAGGTAAATACAAATACATGTGATAAATGTGTCGTCACCAGGGTCATATAAATACATGTGTTAAATGTGTCGACACCAGGTTCATACAAATACATGTGATAAATGTGTCGTCACCAGGGTCATATAAATACATGTGTTAAATGTGTCGTCACCAGGTTCATACAAATACATGTGATAAATGTGTCGTCACCAGGATCATATAAATACATGTGATAAATGTGTCGTCACCAGGTTCATACAAGTACATGTGATAAATGTGTCGTCACCAGGGTCATATAAATACATGTGTTAAATGTGTCGACACCAGGTTGGTACAAATACATGTTATAAATGTGTCGTCACAAGGGTCATATAAATACATGTGTTAAATGTGTCGACACTAGGGTCATATAAATACATGTGATAAATGTGTCGACACCAGGGTCATATAAACACGTGGTAAATGTGTCGTCACAAGGGTCATATAAATACATGTGATAAATGTGTCGTCACCAGGGTCATATAAATACATGTGATAAATGTGTCGTCACCAGGGTCATATAAATACATGTGATAAATGTGTCGTCACCAGGGTCACATTAACACGTGTGTTAAATGTGTCGACACCAGGTTCATACAAATACATGTGATAAATGTGTCGTCACCAGGGTCATATAAATACATGTGTTAAATGTGTCGACACCAGGTTCATACAAATACATGTGATAAATGTGTCGTCACCAGGGTCATATAAATACATGTGTTAAATATGTCGACACCAGGTTCATACAAATACATGTGATAAATGTGTCGTCACCAGGATCATATAAATACATGTGATAAATGTGTCGTCACCAGGTTCATACAAGTACATGTGATAAATGTGTCGTCACTAGGGTCATATAAATACATGTGTTAAATGTGTCGACACCAGGTTGGTACAAATACATGTGATAAATGTGTCGTCACAAGGGTCATATAAATACATGTGTTAAATGTGTCGACACTAGGGTCATATAAATACATGTGATAAATGTGTCGTCACCAGGGTCATATAAACACATGTGATAAATGTGTCGACACCAGGGTCATATAAACACGTAGTAAATGTGTCGTCACAAGGGTCATATAAATACATGTGATAAATGTGTCGTCACCAGGGTCATATAAATACATGTGATAAATGTGTCGTCACCAGGGTCATATAAACACATGTGATAAATGTGTCGTCACCAGGGTCATATAAATACATGTGATAAATGTGTCGTCACCAGGGTCATATAAACACATGTGATAAATGTGTCGTCACCAGGGTCATATAAATACATGTGATAAATGTGTCGTCACCAGGGTCATATAAACACGTGGTAAATGTGTCGTCACCAGGGTCATATAAATACATGTGATAAATGTGTCGACACCAGGGTCATATAAACACATGATAAATGTGTCGACACCAGGGTCATATAAACACATGTGGTAAATGTGTCGACACCAGGGTCATATAAACACATGTGGTAAATGTGTCGACACCAGGTTCATGGTCACGTGTCGATTCCCAATATGTTAATTCAGAAATCTATACGTAAAAGAACTGTCTGTAAAACCAACAAACAACTAACAAGTACTACACAATCAACAAATGTATTACAAAATTCACTAAGTTTACAAAACTGCCCAAATTAGTGCTACTTTCTTGACGTGATGAAAATGCGTGTGTACCGTAAACATGCTACTGTCCTCTTAAATACACTAACCAGATACTGGAAAGTTCCTTATAAGACTCTCACAGTAAAGAACATTCTCCATCTTTTATGGGTCATATAATCACTCGATAAATGTGTCGACTTCAGGGTCATACAAACACATGTGTGATACATGTGTCGACACCAGTGTCATATGGACACATGATAAATGTTTCGACAACAGGGTCATATGAACACGTGATAAATGTGTTGACACTAGCGTCATATAAACACATGTGATAAATGTGTCGACACCAAGGTCATACAATCACATGATAAATGTGTTGACGCAAGTGTCATATGAATATTTGATAAATGTGTCGACACCAGGGTCATATGAATGTGTGATAAATTTATTGACATTAGCGTCATATAAACACGCGATAAATGTGTCGACACTAGCGTTATAAAAGCTTTTGATAAAAGGTTCGACTCCAGGGTCATAGAAACATTTGATAAATGTGTTGACACAAAAGTCATATTAACATGTGATAAATGTGTCGACACCAGGGTCATATAAACATGTGATAAATGTGTCGACACCAGGGTCATATAAAACATGATATATGTTTCGAAACCAGGGTCATATAAACACATGATAAATGTGTTGACGCAAGTGTCATATGAATATTTGATAAATGTGTTGACACTAGCGTCATATAAACACACGTGATTAATGTGTCGACACCAGAGTCATACAAACACCTGATAATGTGTTGACGCAAGTGTCATATAAATACATTTGATATATTTGTCGATACCAGGTTCATGGTCACGTGTCGATTCCCAATATGTTAATTCAGAAATCTATACGTAAAAGAACTGTCTGTAAAACCAACAAACAACTAACAAGTACTACACAATCAACAAATGTATTACAAAATTCACTAAGTTTACAAAACTGTACAAATTAGTGCTACTTTCTTGACGTGATGGAAATGCGTGTGTCCCGTAAACATGCTACGGTCCTCTTAAATACACTAACCAGACACTGGTACTCTTACATTAAAGAAAATTCTCCATGTTTCTATAACAACTAACAGCGTCTGCGGTATCGGGACCGGAAATTTACACACCACACTAGCATCTAAGTATAGTAACTTCCTGACGACGGCTTACATTGCCCATACCATGCAATGAGCCTCTAACGAATCTCAACAGAAACAACGTAACATCGTTACAATCATTGTTAAACAATAAAATACACTGTCATAAAACATAATATAAACATGTGATATCTTCTAATTTAATTGAACAAATTGTCAATCTGTTCTGTCTCGGGTCCCTCAACGTTTGTTAGCTGAGAATACACTGTCATAAAACATAATATAAACATGTGATATCTTCTAATTTAATTGTACAAATTCAGTTGCCTCAATCTGTTATGTCTCGGGACCCTAAACCTTTGTTAGCTGAGAATACACTGTCATAAAACATAATTTAAACATGTGATATCTTCTAATTTAATTTTACAAATTTAGTTGCCTCAATCTGTTCTGTCTCGGGACCCTAAACCTTTGTTAGCTGAGAATACACTGTCATAAAACATAATATAAACATGTGATATCTTCTAATTTGATTGTACAAATTCAGTTGCCTCAATCTGTTATGTCTCGGGACCCTAAACCTTTGTTACCTGAGGATACACAGTAATAAAACATAAACTTGCAAATCACAAACATTTTATTTTACGCGGAAAACTTTAGATTTCGGAAATATGTTAATACCTCTTATACATATTTTAGATTGTACATGACAAATGACCTAATATTAGCATATGTGGGCTGTGTAAACAACATCAAACATGTAAATTGAACACTGAAAAATTTCATTTGTCTTTAGCATCCGTGAAGATCCGGGTTAGAATTGATCTTCAGCAACCCATGCTTGCCGTAATAGGCGACTAATGGGATCGAGTGGTCAGGCTTGCTGAATTGGTTGATACATGCCATCGAATGCTTATTGTGTAGATCGAGGCTCATGATGTCAGTCACTCGGTTCTCTGGTCCAGACTCGATTATTGATATGACAGACATGTTTTTTCCTACACATTTTCTTCCGGGCATCCAACATGCCCAGTGATCAATTCATTTATTCGGGTACAATCTGGGGACAAAACATTTATTTCAAGCAGGTCCTGTGCCAATTGGCTATTCTCAGGTTCAGGATATTTGTATAAAACTCCATCAATGTACGTTACATTTACAGACATGTCACAGGCAGGGAATAGTCCACAGATGCATGAATCCACCTAGAATCTCACAGACATAGATCATCGTACGTCCCCGTTTTCACATTGATGTTGTCCAAGATCTTTTCGCCCCGTGAAGATCAGGGGTAGAATAGGTCCTCATGCTTGCCGTAAAAGGCGACAATGCTTGTCGTCAGAGGCGACTAACGGGATCGGGTGTTCAAGCTCGCTGACTTGGTTGATGCATGTCATCGTATGCCAATTGCGTAAATCGATGCTCATGGTGTCAATCAATGGATTGTCTGGTCCAGACTCGATTTATTTAAAGACCGCCGTCATATAGCTTGAATATTGCTGAGTGCGGCGTTCAACAACAAGCAAACAAAATCCAAGATGTTTTGTGTGCTGTTTTTGTCTGCTTCGCTTCGCAAAATATATCGTTTTATTGACAAGTCAAATCGATTCTTCGGTTGTCGACATCCTCAGGCAGTGGTTGCAAGACATTTTAATTCAGTGATTTTTCACAAATATAATTGTAAGGAATGCTACAGGAACCGTCCTTGTAGCATCTGTTCTCGTAGAGCTGCATGCAAATGAGTGAATTGCTGGGTTCCCCTGGACACCACCACGTGGAATTTGTAGCAAGGAGGGACCCGTCTGGCCACACCCATTGCCCTGCCTCCAAGGTGCCACCCACGGTTCGTCGGGCTAATGTGTCATTGACTGCAATACAAGTGTAACGTTTTAGCAAAATAGACATTTAGAATTGTACAATACTGTTCAAAACAGAAGCGGTTCCTTCACCCTCACAGGCCAGAAATTATTCGTTTAAAGTTTGGTACCATAACCCTCGATTTGACGCAGTGCACGTTACTTTAATTTCAAACCAGTCAAGATCAGGGATAGAATAGGTCTTCAGCAACCCATGCTTGTCGTAAGAGGCAACTAACGGGATCGGGTGGTCACGCTCGCTGACTTGGTTGATGCATGTCATCGTATCCCAATTGTGTGGATTGATGTTCATGATGTCAACCATTGGATAGTCTGGTCCAGACTTGATTATTTACACTAGACTGGAAAATTGCTGAGTGCGGCGTTAAACAAACCAACCAACCAACATGAATCACTATCACATAATGATGAAACCGTTGTTCGCGAATTCACCGGTTGAATGATACTGCTTCCCGTTGGGTAAAATAGCATGCCACCTGTCTTTCGTATCACAGCCCTGAGATAAAGAGTGAATGAGTATTATTCGGCAATGTTCCAGCAATATCACGGCGGGGAACACCAGAAATGGGCTTCACATATTGTATCCATGTGGGGAATCGATTTCGGATCTTCGGCGTGACGAGCAAACGTTTAAAGGAGAACTAATCTGTGGCTTCTTGTCTGATCACTCGTCACCACTCGCCCTTTTCCGTAACCTGCAAGAAGACTCGTCCCCCTATCGATGAAAGTTATGTGCGAAAATACGACAAATCAATCAGAATGTGCGTATGACTTGAACAAGTACTTCTGACAAAGAATCCCTTAGGAATACTTTTTCTTCTTTTTTTTCCTTTTATTTTTTATTTTACACTGTCTTGCATTTAAAAATACACCCAAGATACAGTTATATGTGTTCAATCATAGCGTGTGATTGTTCAATCATATTGTGCGATACTGTATGTCCAAATCACAACGCAATAAGTTGGCAATTCTTTTAGGTATGCCCGTTTGTGATTAGACGTAACCCGGTCGCAAAAAGTGTCGCTATTCGACTTGTCTTGGGATAAGACGAGTTGGTCACGAATACTTCCTGGCTGTCGAACACTGCCCGCTCCATTCGTAAGTAAAGATAAGAATTTATGGATGAACAACTTCTTAATCACAATTAAGAGCGACGTTTCGGTGTAGGTTCGGTGTAATTATGTTCCGAGAAGTCATACCATGCAGAACACAATTAAAGCCACAGGGAAACCACCATCCAGCCACAAGCGAGAACCATCAGGAGCAGTGTAACACATTCCATGCAATTGTGGACAAGCTTACATAGGAGAAACATCTAGGCCCCTCAAAACCCGAATAAAAGAACATCAAAGCTCAGTCTCCAAAGATGACTCTAAATCAGCTCTATCAGACCACATCCGTGACAAACCAAGCCACAACATCCAGTGGGAGAGAGTCACAACCCTCGCCACCAAACTCAAAGACTTCAAGATCAGGAAACTACAAGAAGCCATCAACATCAAAAGATTTCAGCCGTCAATCAACCGTGACCAAGGCTATTACATACCCCCGGCGTACGATCAACTTATCAAAGACCCAAATCAGCCATAATCCCGTTGTTTATATTACTGGCTTCATCCTTTGTTTATGTCACTGACTTCACCGATGATTGTCATCACTACCTTTGTGTGTACATAACAGGCTTCTTTACTCCAGTATAACAATATCTACTCTACTGTATAAACATTGCCTCCAATTTGTATAGATACTTGTCAACCACACTCCGTAAATCACTTGCTTGATAACGGTGTTAGAACCTACTCCGAAACGTCGCTCTTAATTGTAATAACCAAGTTGTTCATCCATAAATTCTTATCTTAACTTGGTACTCCAACTTCTAAATGCCTATTAAAGAAGCGCTCCATTCGTGATCTATTCGTGTTATTCCGGGACAAGCCGAAAAGCGACTCGTGCCCCTCTCCTGCCCATTTTTGCGACCGGGTTCCGTCTTAGTGCAAACGGGCATACCTAAAACAATAATTATTGTCAACTCGTTGCGTAATGGTTCACATATATTTAATGTACGTCGGGACGTGCGGAATTATATAGTATGATTGAACACATTTAACTGTGTCTTGGGTTTATTTTTAAATGCAAGACATGTGTAAAATCAAAAATTATTTCTGAGGGATTCTTTGACGAAGAACTTGAAATCATACGCGCATTCTGATTGGTTTGTTGTATTTCCGCACATAACATTCATCGATAGGGGTTCGAGTCTTCTTGCAGGTTACGGAAAGAGGCGAGTGGTGACGAATGTGCCCGTTCGGGCTCACGAGCTGCGCACTAAGGCAACTATGCGTGTCAAGAGACAGGGCTACCCAACTTTTAGGCTATATCAATACGCATTTATAAACACTGATTGGTAAGTCGTTATCTATGAATATTTCGATATTACAAAGCGCCCATGTAATTCATTTCTTCAAGTTAGACAGGCAAAACGAACGACGGAAGCTCATCGAATGTCGGTATTTGGAAATATCCTTGATGGTTATAGTTTATGGAAAAACGTATTCCCGCAGTGAAAGCATTTTCGGATTTCGGATTACGTGGATAATACGATGACTGAGATGTATTTGGATCCTTTTGTTTCATATCTTGAAATGTTTGTTTTGTTTGTTTGTTAACGCCGCACTCGGCAATATTCCAGCTATATGACGGTGGTCTGTAAACAATCGAGTCTGGAATAGACAATCCAGTGAGTGACATTATGAGCATCAATACGATGAGGATATTTCATTGACCTTCAGTAAATGATTCTTAAATGCAATTTAAGTCCATATTGTTGATGACAACATTGACTCTTGACATTAATGTTGTATATGTCCAATCGATATTCCCAGGATTATAAATGAGCACCGAGGCTATATGACGTCGGTCTGAAAATAATAAAGACTGGAACCGACAATCCAGTGACTGATATCATGGTCATCTATTCACTCAATTGGGATAGATGACATGCATCAACCAAATCAGAGCCTGACAACCTGATCCCGTTAGACGACAACCATTGTCGCTTTTTTTTACGGCAAGCATGGGCTGCTAAAGATTGCAAAACCTTGAAGCATCACCACGGTGCAAACCATTGTCACCAGGGGAGATGCCCAAGTCAATCCTATGTTTACAAAATTACATAGAAGTTATCATGCGAGTGTGTTTTGGGAAGATAAATATCGAATATCAGGGATACGCAATGTATTTATCGAGCCTTGGCGAGCGACATGCTCAGTGTTGATTTCTAACGTAGGATAATATAGCGTGATAACGCCTTCATCATATCTCATTCTTATATTCTATCGTCGAAAAATGTATTCCCATTTCGTACAAACGATACAAACGAAATATTGCAAGTTTTACTGGATTGTGCAGACTAATATAATCCGTCACGGGATCAGTTCTCAGTTAATCGAACAATTACATCTGTCAATATGTATGACAGTGGCGTAACTACGAAATAGGAAAACTCTTTCCGAGAAACACACGTTTTAAGATGAACACCATTATCTGCATTGAAATCCTTGATCATCGTGATAGTTGTGTGAAATATTCGCGCCCTGGTCGCGAATAAACTAAAGTGAAACTTAACTGACACCAAGACAGCCCTGTTTGGTACGGGTTTTTTCTCCAATGAAACCTTTGATCATTACGACAAAATCGCGTCCAGGCGCGACGACGACGCGAAATGATGTACATGTACCACCAGCGGAAGTGTACTGTCCGGATAAGTGAGACAATTTTGAGTGCATTTCAGTGTTTTGTGTATGAAAATGACTGTCCGGTTCCGGAAACTGAATTTCCGGATATACGGGTAAATTTATATAGTAATTATTTCGTTTTGAATGAAAATCGTCCGGGAACCGAGGTTTCCGGATATCTGAAGTTCGTATAAGCGGGGCACGACTGTATTACAAAAGAACAAAATTGTATCTGCATGTTTGTTTTCTGAAGTACATTCTGTGCACTACAAAGCAAGAGACTTTAAATTTCTTGCAGGGATACGCGGAACTTCTGCGCATTATCTGAGGCCGTTGTGGGTGAGGTTCGCACTGACCCAATCTCAGACTCGGGATAGCTAGTATAGCCAGGACATATCTCAGCCCGGTGCAAACATCACGTTGTTGTTTTTTTTGGTGTTTTTTTTCAGTCGACCGCGGAGTTTCAAGCCGGCATGTAACGTGACGCTTGCTGTTAAAGGCGAATATTCTTGTAGTAAGAGGCGTCTAGAGGGATCAGATGGTCACGCTCGCTGACTTGGATGATGCATGTCATCGTATCTCAATTGCATAGATCGATGCTCATGATGTCAATCAATTGATTGTCTTGTCCAGACTCGATTACTTACACCCCACCGTCAGTAAGCTGGAATATATGCCGAATGGGGCATTAAACAGCAACCAACATCAACATCAACCTAAAAGATGACGATGATTGTTAACAAAATTACAAATTAAATAACTATCGTTATCTGCACGATTGCTTTCAAAAGTACATACCGTTATTAGCAATGAAGTCTATGATCGTTTGAAACTTGCTGTCGGTGGCGATGGACAACAAGCGTGCGCCCTCCTCCTGACATTGGCTTCGGGCGACGTCATTCTTCTCCAAAGTATCCACAAATCGCAAACAGGAGTCTCCCACGCGGCTGTATTGTGAAGGACACCCTTGAAGACGAAACAGAACCATGTTAGTTTTGTTTGTTTGTTTGTTTGTTTGTTTGCTGTTTATCGCCGCACTCAGCTATATTCCAGCTATATGACGTCGGTCTGTAAATAATCGAGTCTGGACCAGAAAATCCAGTGATTGACATCATGCGCATAGATCCACGCCATTGGGATACCATGACATGCATCAACCAAGTGAGCGAGCCTGACCACCCGATCCGGTTACGACAAGCATAGTCGCTTTTTACGGCAAGCATGGGTTGCTGCTAATCTACCTCGGTTCTTCATGGGCAGTGAGTTGTGGTGTTGTAAAGAGTTGAATTATTTATTGTGTTCGCTTTCATATAAAGTTCTGGAAGTAAAGGATCGACCATTTTATGTTTTCGAGCATAGCCTCCTTACAAGTGAGTGTAGGACTTTTATGTCATAGGTCTGCAGTCACCCATGCTTATCGTCAGTTTGTTTGTTTGTTTGTTTTTGAACGCCACACTAAGCAATATTTCAGCTAAGTAACGGCGGTCTGTAAATAATCTAGCCTGGATCAGACAATCCAGTGATTGACTTCATGAGCATCAATCCATGTAATTGGTAGACGATGGCGAGTCTGAGCACCCGATCCCGTTAGTCGCCTCTTACGACAAGCATAGTCGCCTTTCAAGGCAAGCATGTAAACAGTATTGGTCTGATAACTGATCCCTGAGGAACGCCCCAAAATAATGACTTTCTTTTCCGATAACACATTTTTTAGGTAATTATTTGTCTGTAAGGTTTGAAATAAACCAAGAGGGAGCAACTCCGTTGATTCCTACGTGATTTTCTAGTTGATAAAGCAGTCTTCCACGTTTATTGTATCAATACCGCCATGTCCAATGGCGCAAGGAGTCCAAAGTGCCAAATACATGTACCTATCCTGAAAGGTGTAAGTAGCGGCATTGCTTGCCGTAAGGGGCGACTAAACGGGATCGGTGGTCGGGCTCGCTAACTTGGTTGTTGCTTGTCAATGAATCCCAATTCCTGTGAAGATCCGGGGGGGGGGATAGGTCTTCAGCAACCCATGCTTGCCGTAACAGGCGACTAACGTGATCGGGTGGTCAGGCTCGCTGACTTGGTTGATGCATGTCATCGTATCCCAATTGCGTGGATTGATGCTCATGATGTCAATCACTGGATTGTCTGGTCCAGATTAATTACAGACCGTAAAGAGAAAAAAACATTAATGTCTTACAAGCAGCAATACCCGTACCTTTCTGTTAAAGAACAAATAGAAAAGAGTGACAATAATTATGTGTAATATCATGCTGTTAATCAGGAGGACAATTTACTTACAATTCCTCATAAAGGTCTTCATTCCAAGGACGGTGACTTTCATGGTTGATGTAACGTTGTAGGTGGTAAACAGGTGACAGTTGCCATTGTTGTGAGATAGGAACGAACATTCTGTGTCAGTGAAGCACCGCAAGGCACACTCCTGCAATATTACCGATTGGTATTGGACAAACCATTCTTCAAGCAGAGAGTCGTCCTCTTCTACCATGTGAGTGAAGATGGTTCCTAGGGCTTGGCCAGATGTCATATACAATGCTATAAGCACAACTTCTCTAATCATCCTGAAGACGTAATCTAAGTGGTCCTACTCTGACAGTCTTCTTGGAAGAAATAACTGACTGTCAATAGGGGTCACCATCATTGTCTGGTTGCTGTTTGCTTTCGCTTTTGTCCTGGTTACCAAAGTCTGTCGTTACAAGACGACATCGACATACTCGTGTTAAATGAATGGACACGATCAATGGTATTGATAGTAACTGCTCCTTGGTTTTCTTAGGGCATTGATGTGAGCTGCCTAATTACATCTTCATAAAACGTTCCTGATGTGACCCAAATTGATTTGACGTGGTGTCACAGAAATAGATTTGATTCTTTGTTGTTTAATGCCGCACTCACCAATATGACGGCTGTCCGTAGATAATCCAGTTTGGAACACAAAATCCAGTCATCGATCAACGCAATTGGGATACCTCGACATGCATCAACGAAGTCAGCGAGCCTGACCTCCCAATCCCGTTAGTCGCCTCTTAAGACAAGCATTGTCGCCTTTTACGGCAAGCATGGGCTGCTGAAGACATATTCAACACGATTTCACAGAAAACTTCCAACTGGTCCTTAATGATTTCACAGCACGAACTGCCCCATTTGTGAATCGGTTAAATGTGTAAGACAATAGGGACACAAATGCATTTTTATCCCGGGAAAAATGTTCTTGTTTCTTATAGTAACAATGTTGACAAGGGCACGGAGGACAATTGAAAGACATTGGTCTATCATGACGTCATTTCTGGAGATTTGAAATGGGCTCTCAACATGATGACGTCGTATATTGGACGACGTTAATTTTGACAGGGGGGTGTCTGGTGAGTTGTTCCCCATAGATGTAGCTGGGCAACGCCGATAAACGTGATGGCCGAACGATCGCATCCAAAAGCGGAAGAGATATGACAATCGTCATTAGGAGAAAAGGTACAGGTAACAGACGTGAGGATTGTGAGAATATGTGGGAAATACCCACCTGTGCATAAAATAATGAACTTGTCCGACATTGCCGAGGTCGGATTCTTTTGAGGGGGTCATCATTATTAACATTCGGATAAATATTTTTAAAGCTTGTACATTTCATCATCATCCTAATCCGGGCTGCACATATGTCTCCAAAAAGAAATAAAGGACTTGTGGTCGTTGTTTATCGTACACACAATTGGTCATGATCTAAGATAAGTTCGAAAACTGGTGTCTTAAATTCATTTATTACAGAGTTATGGCCCTTGTCCCGTGTTTTTCAACTCAGTGCATACTGCACTGCAAACACGAAAACGTCGTTTTTTTCCGTATATGGTCATTGGACGGAAAAACGACGTTATTTGGACGTTTTCAAACCATCGTTTTTCCGTCCAAATAACGTCGTTATTTGACATCGGAATTTACTGGGAGAGGACGATAGCGTTAAGCTCCTCCCTTTCTTGATTGACATTGTCAATCAAGCAACAGCGTCTACCGGTATTTCTACTTCTCAGTTTTCATTGGTCAGTCCCCGCGTGTTAGATTACAGGCCCGCGTTTGACGCTGCACTCGAAGCGCCTAGCGGAAGTACTGAAATCAATCGTTCTGCGCATGCGGATTACTTAATGCCTTGACCAAATTTTCCGTTCTGTGCATGCGCGATTTCGCGTATTGTTTCCTAGATTTAATGTCACCACTATTTGACAATGGTTCATAAACACAGACACGTGAAGATTCGGAATCGTAACGAGTAACTCCATTTAAATTGAAGAGTATCCCCAGTGATATGGGAGATTCCAAGATGAAACTATTCTATGGCTATCTAGGCTGCCACCCAAACCGATCTAAACGGGACCCGATAGCTTATTGTATGCTATATAGTCATATGGAAGTGGACAAGAACTATAAATTGTATTCCGGCCGATTGTTCTTGCATTTACTTATAAGTCAGGAAAATGGACTTAAAAGGGGAGTTGTTGAATGTAATTATTTTAATTATTAAATGTTGCCTATACACTAATCTGGACGAACTTCTCATTGTTCTGTTTATGTCATCCTATATACTATTAGTATGTTACCGTTCTAACGTCAACCTCTCACATAACATTATATTGTTCATAGTATCAAAGTTTAATCAACAATATCAAGAGCAGCGATTTAAACCACTGAAACACCCAAACACAAGGACCACCTCCGTGGTCTAGAGGTAGAGCGTCCGCCCGGAGAGCGGAAGGTCCAGGGCTCGATCCCGGGCCGCGTCATACAAGAAGACGTTAAAAGATTGTACTTGTTGTTACCCTGTCTGGCGCTCGGCATTAAGGGGCTAAAACAAGGACTGGTCGGCTCGGAGGCAGTATACTGTGTCTGAGTGGGGTATTCATGTTAAACTGCAGCATGGTATCTCAGTGAGCTAGCACTATAAATCGGCATCAGTCCGGACTAGTACAAGCAGCCACACACACACATACACGTGCATGCACGTCGCTATATAAGTGCAATAATCTTGGACGCGACGTTAAACCCAATTTCACCTCACCTCACACCAAACACAAGGCTGTTATCAAGCGCTAGTGCAGACGTGATGCATCGTAAAAACTGTATCGTGATGTCTTCAGAAATACAATTATACTACGAGATAGTACGGCTAACGCTGACTCACCGGTGGAACAATGACAATATCGCTAATACAGATATAACGTATTTGAATGTTAATACTAAAGACAAACGATCATTATTTTTGCAGTGGCGATATAACACGTATACACGTTTATTGTTAACTTTCATCAGTTTTGCTCTTCATTTTAATAACTTTGTTTTCACATATATATGTAGCAATACCCGACAAGCATGTCATACATAATTATGGGGCAGTTTTCAATCTTGTACTGACTTACTCGGGTGTTAATGAGCGAAGTTTATTGGCTTGTGTGTAAAACCCCGTTTTTCTGGTAATCCTATTATTACTTAGTTTATTTCTATCTAATGACACCCTGTACTCTGGATCATGGCTCCGTGACTATCAATAACAATTAAGATGAACATTCAGTTCAAGTAAATGAATGAGTTTGTTTTGACGCTACAGTCAGTCAAAAAACCAATGCTGTGAGGTTTGATAACACACTTCTACCAGGTCGAACATCGTGGATCCTCATTTTCTGCCTAAAGAGAATCATAGTTCATATGCTAATTGTAGTTATTATGTCACTGTTTTATTTCTTTAAAAATATATTACATGTTCAACAATAACAATTAAGATGAACATTCAATTTCCGATATAAGTAAATGAATAAGTGTGTTTTTACGCCACAATCAGTCAAAGACCAACGTTGTCCGGTCTGATGACACACAATCTACCAGGTAACACATTGTGTACACCCTATCCCCATTGAAGTCTCCACTGTGGGTATTCCTGGGGACGAAAAGGCCCCATGTACCTAGGAATTTCATCAATACATTCATGCGCGGCATTCTCTGCCTAAAGAAGATCATATAGTTAACATGCTAATCCAACTCGAACTACCATCCCGCTCAAGATGAATGTTTTATGTAACATCCAACAGGCCCACTTTTACGCACGCACGCGCACACACATATTTTGCTTTACCAATCCCTGAATTGAGAAGACGTGCGTTACGAAGCTCCTCCAAGTCATCATCAATATCCGTATATGTCTGTGATATCATTACCCATCCAAAGCCGAATATACCTTTATTGTGTTTTCTTGACAACAAAT
Source organism: Haliotis cracherodii (assembly GCF_022045235.1). Lineage (NCBI taxonomy): Eukaryota > Metazoa > Mollusca > Gastropoda > Lepetellida > Haliotidae > Haliotis > Haliotis cracherodii. The sequence continues at coordinate 59,271,763 of NW_027266319.1, read as the reverse complement.
GTTATAATTGGGATAACACTTTCTGAGTAAAGTACAGATTCTCGTACTTTCTTGGGTTGAGTCCCGTCCGGGATTTGAACCAACACTGTGAGTGAGGCACCCAATCGCCGGAACACAAAGTTGGCGATCTAACCCAGCCACCGAACCAAAAATGTTAGTCCAGATGACGTATACTTTGTGTACTCCTCTGACAAGAGAAAAATGGCACGGCTTCTATGACCAAAAACTTTGAACCAACAATGCCTTTAAGAAAGTGGTCAACAGTAACACACATTATATTTGGATACCACTTTCTCAGTAAACTACATATTTTTAGGGTGGAGATAATAGACGTTGATGGTTGATTATCAATGGACAAATTAAAGCCAAAACTTAACTTATGAATGATTGGTAATGGGAAATGGACAATGGGCAAACGGGAGGCGGGGTAATCAGCGCCATGCCAGTTATCTGTTGGCTTCCCTTGTTGCGTTCCCTTCTTTGCTATCTTTTTACTTTTGTTGTTCTTACAGGTACAAATATATGTTCTCTGCCTCATAGCATTTAATAATATGCACCTGATGAAGGAGAAAGTATATATTCCGAAACGCAGTGTTCCTCCGTTGACATCCATAAATATTTTTCCTTGTGTGTATCAGTTCTTAATGCCCTTCAAAGACTCAACCAGCTTTGTTTTTAAATGTGGTGATATTTGCGTAGAATATAATATGGTCATGCCTATATACATTTGGGTCTTTGTCTACATAAGCATTTAGACATACAATTTAAAGCTAAGGACATTGCTAATTCTGCAGGCATGAAGTACACGTCATAGCAAGCTGTGATCTTTATTCATACTTTAGATATTCGTAATGGAGATCTGTAACTGAAGTTTACCGTAATCTTCCGCAACTCTCACATCCTGACCAGTTGAACGTCTTAGTGCATTCAGATGCCATTGTAAAATTCCAGGCTGCCCCTTTTTCTGTGATGTTTTGACGGATGAAATCTATTGCGTTATAATAATCTCTCTTTGCTGATATATAATATGTACATGTTGTAAAATATTTACGATATTTTAAACTTGTAATTCGATGCATATGCAATGCAATGTGAACATAAGTGCGGATGCACGAAGGCGGTTATAGTCATAGTTATACTGCGATGGATGTAGGGGAATGGTAGGGGGGTGTATGTATGTATGTATGTATGTATGAAAGCACGAATACCGATACATGAGGGCGGATATAGTTATAGTTCGATGGATGTTGGGGAATGGTGGGAGGATGGATTATGTATGAAAGCATGCGCATGGATCCATGATGGCTGACGTAGACATAATGCTGGGGAAAGAAGAAAGTTGTTTGTGTGTGTGTGTGTGTGCGTGCGTGCGTGCGTGCGTGCGTGCGTGCGTGCATGCGTTGTGATACGAGGGTTGGCGAACATGTTGTCAGATGATTGTGTGAGTAAGTTAAGTGGTTGAGGATGTGGCAGGTATGAGTGTTGGCACATGCAGACTTGTGGTTGGGGGACTGCATGTGCCTGTACTGAGGTTTTTTGTTTCACTAACTTATAGTGTTTTCTTTCACTCAAATACTGTTTTACGCATTTTAATGACTGAAACTGTAGTGACTCAAAGGACATACTGGCCGGGCATTCAACATATCTACCCCAACTACATACGTAGCCATTTTTATGGTGTACAAATCTTCTTCTACCTCTCTCACACACACACACACACACACACACACACACACACACACACACACACACACACACACACACACACGCATTAATTGTTTTATTAAATGTATCTTCGAGAGTCAGTAAGAAACTAGAAATAACTGCCTTTGTTCTGTAAACCTCACCAAGTTTCAGCTTTCGCCTCTTCCTTTGTGGACTGAGGTTTCACATTTGTAAAATGATCTCTCTTATCTGTCTGTACCATCAACTTAACTGCCCTCACCCCCTGCAGTTTTCCCGTCCCATATTGCCAAGCAGGTGACCCACAAGGAGGAATACCGCCCTCCCTCAGTCCAGTGATACTGTGCCTAGCACAATATGTTGGGGATACGTAGCCTTGCTGTGGGCAAACATTTTGTAACAATTTGGCAAACTTTGATATGTAAACAGCAAATATTATTCAGTTTTATTTCAACAAAAACGGAAAAAATCGGATCCTACTTATTTTGTGGATACCATAACAATAAATCAAGCCAATAGATCGTTTGAGCTGGCATGAATATAAAAAATAATTAGCAAGTCAATAGTCATAATTCCCTCTGTTGGTCCCACGTGAAATGTTCTTCATGAATAGAATAGATGGCTGATAGATGTTCCACCGAATAATATCATTTGCTAACTTCAACTGTTCATCTAATTTCCATGAATGTATGTTACATAGTTCATATGTTCATGGGCTTCTTCACTGAATGTATAGTGTGGAGGACTACTTCACTTGAGGATAAGTAACATAAATAATGATGATAATTATGATAGTATTGCCATTATTATTCCTTCAGATTATTAAAAAAAAAGTTATTATGTTTTCATAGAGAGAGAGAGGTATGGAGATTGTGAGATTATTTTTAGCATCGGAATTGTTAACATAATTCTTAAAGATATTATGTTTTGTTTGTTTGTTGTTAAACCAACTGCACCATTGCGACAACATCAGGAGCATGTTTCATGATTCATCATAATAAATGATATCATTGGATGCTCGCAAAAACGCGAGCTCATTCCGATCCACTAGTGGCACCCGCCACAAACACATCCAAAGGCAAGCCAATTGGTCACCCGAAAAGGCAGAGAATTGCATCTGACATCATTTTTGTCATTGATACGTCAAACCTGGAAATGCCGTCAACACGTCCAACACAAAGCCCAAGCCAGGACCCAAATCCTTCAAACCCGGCCAAAGTTCTGTTAATTACATACATTTCCCCCTAACCTTAAATAATCTATACTAGTTCTGAAGTAAATCGTATTTACCCGTATGAATCGTCTTATGTTATTTATTGCCGATAAACAGAATATGGACACTTTCTGAAAGTACTGTGTGATAAGTCACGCACCAAACCTATACTCTCGATATACATGCTGCTCTTACTTAAAAAAGAATATTGGGTTAACAAGATACGTATATTAAAGTACCATGCTTTCCTGATGTGCTCTCATTCTAATTTGAAATAATGGCATAAATAGCTACCACTCATCTTTCAATATTTTTCAAGGTTGGGTTAATCACGAACATATTTGAATATGTACAACATCTATACTTACTTATCTTTATACTTAAAGGCATCAGGTTTGTCTGTCATAAGACCCCGAAACAAATATGTCCAACACAGCCCAATATTTGGCTCTTGGCTCCTTGTTCTTATATTTTATAAGAATTGTTTAAACAACTGTTTTTTTCTTTAAAATATGTTCATTTCAGAAATTAGATGTTATTCTAGCATCAGGTCTGTGGTACGTTTACTGCATCAGCATTACATTAAAACGATATTACATTATATAAATCCACACAGAGGAAATGCTTAACATTTATCTTTTAAGGAAGAGTGCAGGACGACTTGCTTTATACACATAAATGTGGACATATATGTATGGACATTTGGATGATACAGATATACTTCCTTAAAGATAGTGTTCGTAGATGACTGTAGAAAATGGAATAATTATGTGAGTAATCGGGTTAATACCACGTTCAGCAATATTTAGCCATATTGCGATATTGGTTTCCAACATACAAGACGGACCATGAAATTTTGACTTGAATTTGGACCTGGCTTTCTGGTGTGATGTAACACCCCAGAATCTCCGGTAGAAAAAGGGCTCAAAGCACGAATTAAGATCACGAGATGATACTGATGTATGCATCTGGACATATATTTGCGTAGTATTACTACCTTAATTCATCAGTATATATGTATTTTGCATAAAAGGATATTATAGGATCGACGCTGACATGCGCATATAACCTATTCACCAGTGCTGTAATATTTCATTTCTTCTGACACATATCGACCCGAGAAATTATATTTAAATTTAAAAGGAGCCCAAGTGGGATAGAAATTTGAGTCTGAACCTGTTGAACAAGGCTTGTTTCATTTTGGGCTATAGCATTGCCGCAAGGCCTGGGCGGAAGGGAACACCTGTTTGCACCCATCAGATACCAAACACAACTTCTCTCTCCAAACGAAAACAAAATACGAAAAATGTCGGAAGTGTATCCTTCTAATTTTCTATTTAGATACATGTTTGAACTTTAAAGTAATTATATGTATCTCATGTATTATTGGTATCTGTGATGCTGGTACCGTTTTGTTGCCATTGTGTAGCTTTTGTGGAGTTATTATGAATATCAAATACATGCCTTGAAATATGGACTTGTGAAAGAACTCATCATTGAATCATTTGCATTTAAATTAATGCATATACCATTAACTTGGCGTGTATGGACATATTATCCATCTACTTATACACACTTATTATGGACATATACAGAATTTCATTGTACCTTATTATTTAAAAAAATACCCGTGAAGATCCGGGTTAGAATAGGAATTCAACAACCCATGCTTGTACGAAGGCGACTTGGCTCGCTGACTTGGTTGATGCATGTCATCGTATCCCAAAATGCGTAGATCGGTGCTCTTGATGATAATGACTAAATTGTTTGGTCCAGACTGGATTATTTACGAACCACCGTCATATAGCTGGTATATTGCTGAGTGCGGCGTTAAACAACAAACAATCAAACAAAATCTATATAATTATTAAACACCTTCCAACAATGAGAAATTAAACTTATATTTTCTAAATATTCTGTTATATTTATAACATAATTTGATTCATAATTTAATTATTGCGATGCTTTCTTCCCGGTCATTCCATGTGCATGTTCATTTTTCATAAATGGCTACGTTAGTGCGTTGCCTAGATCTCTCGTTACCTATTCACAAGAATAGATTAAAATAATTTGTTTTACTATCATATTTCTGTTTATCTAATTCATAATACGAAATTGTTAATTCATTTATAATAGTATAGATCATATTCGTGTATATCACTATCTGATGATAAGGTTTTATTTCAGAAAATATAATTAATTCAAAATGTAGAAAGATACACAATTTGCCATTATTTGACTTTTAAACTGTACAAAGTATGATATAATGATCAAAATGCCTGTAACGGGTAGTATTTAAGAAAGAAATATTTGTCGAGAAGTCCCATTTTTCAGATATGCCCTTCAGTAGTTTTATTACATATCTCCAGAGAGAGGTTTACATTGTAGTTCTCATTATTTGTGGATAATTCAAAAAGCAACATAGAAAATATATATGCTACCATGACGAAAGAATACAGAGTATACATAACTCGCAATTCTATATATTCAGCAAATAGCCCAAAACCGAAACTCCACAACATATCCGATTACACTGATTAAGGCTGTCCCAGTTCTCCATGCGATACCGACGCCCGTTCGTCTCCCAGACCATACAGAATAATACATTTAAAAGGAATCCAGCTCAAGTCTAGAACGATTTGGCAAGCCTAGATTGCCTTAATTCTATCCATGAAAGTAAGCATTAATAAAAAAATATTGTTCTTGTCTGCTTCAGATTATATTTTGTAGATACTTATATAACTAGGAAAATTGTACTGACACCGGCGCTGTCCCCTATTGAAGCTATCCACAAGAATTTCGAATTGCCGCCCATTGTTCGATGTCAATACATCGATGACAAGTGAGGATATCATAAAGTAATCGTTAATGCCGCGCTACACTTTGATAAAAATTATAATCAAGTTGACCGGTGTGTACATTACTACAGTGAACATGTACATGATCATGCCCTAATAATCAAATGCCGTAATGTCAAATACTAATTTATTATTGTGTGATGAATTTAACTGGATCAGTGGTAACATGTGATATTAATATTCCATCAATTTCTTTCCTGGTTGGTCCATCCATGTCTACAAAATGAACATAATACAATTAAAATGGAGCCTAGAACAATTCTTAGTTTCAGGCTAGGGCTGTGGAAATCTCGACTTTCCCAATCATTATAGACTTGAGTTGGTCTCATGTTTTACATTATTCTCTTGGGTCAACGTCACAGCTCATACCATACACTAACAAGACCAGCTTGCCCCCCGCCGGAGCTCCCGGATTTTGGTTATATCATCTAACATGGCCAACTCTGCTCTTAAGTAAACAAGAACCTAATCAGCGAGGGGTCCTTTATCATCCCTATGTGGCTGCTTATAAAAATCTGATATCTTTTCCCAAAGACCTGGTTAATAATATATTTTCTGCTGAATATTCGAAACAAATAGAGTGAGTTGGTACTACATGTACATATGTATACGGTTCTATTTTAAATGACTGCAGCGCTCCATTATGAAAACAATTTGTTTTAACGCCGCTCTCAGCAGTATTCCAGTGATATATGACGGCGGTCTGTTGTATATGAAATATATGCAAATTGAATCTTGAATCTTGTAAGTTGCAAATAAGTATCACATGCAGTATACAGTATATCAACTGCAATATACTGTATACATCAGTATACAGTGTGTCGCGAGCTCTGCGCGGGGCTGGAGCACACATTTCCTACACCTCTCCCTTCGGCAAACACATCACGAGGGTTGCAACGAGGTCACAGGTCAGGCGTGCACTCGTCAGTTGTCTAATACGGTAAAGAGTAAGATCTTCCGGAAGACCACTGCACTGGAGGTATGTGGATTATTGAGGAGGTACTACGTGTTTGGAACTGGGAGTTGAACACTAAGCACTTTTAGAGAAGAGCTCACAATAAAACGTTATGGACTCGCGGACGGACTTGTGTTTTCATTTCAAGACGTACATTTATCAGGTTGAACTTCCTAACTGTAACAATAACTGAACTTTACGCCTTTTATACACATTTGTGATGGGGCGACAATGCGACAACGAGACATATTTTGACCTTGAAAATGTCGCGTTACGGCATCGTCGCCCTTTTGTAAAATGAAGAAAAGGATTATCAAAGAGCGACAATGCGAACACGCGACAATGCGACAAATGGCCAATTGTCGCGCTTTTGTTAATTTTGACACGTTTTGCTTGTTTTTGTAAAGGCGTCAATGCGACAACGAGACAATGTCCCTTCCATAGTAATCCGTGCAAATAAAACTGAGTAATGAAATAGAAGTCTGACATGCCAGTTAAAAGATAGAGTGTTGCAGCTTCTGATTTCATAGATCTTCAAGAAGGGTTATCAATAATGGGTGATGAGTTCAACTGCATACGCTGTGATTAACAATAATGCTCCGAGTCAATACATTTTGTCAAATGTATGACATGTATTACGTGAATGAACATATTGTTTATACTCGTCCATGTTTTTGACGGACAAAATAATTTACATGCTCGGTAAAACTGAGGACGGGCATCATTATGTGTTTCCGTGCTTTGTTCAGGTGAACAATTGACTTGTCCTTGCATGTGTTTGTGACGGGTGCCACTTGTGTGGCAGGATACGCTCACCTTTTCCCGAACACCCATTGGATGACCTGAACCACTTCGGATTTTTATCCCACATCAGTCTGATACACCATGATATAACTGAAATACTGAAATACTGTACAGTTAAAAATGATGTTTAATGCGATTACCGTAGTGTGTTACTGCAACTGTTCATATTTTGTGCAGTGATGTTATGTAATATGTAAAAGAAAGCATATTCAATTATCCAATTGATTTGAATAGAATATACTTGCGTCAGTGTATTTTATTAACGCCCCAAATCGTAATTTAAACACATAAAATAACAGATCACGCATGGTGCCTTGACTTACTACTATATTTAATGGGCCACCCCGGAATAAAATAGTTCCCCCCAAAGCGAGGAACATATGTTTTAGTATGTTTACAAGACATATATTCCAAACAATATCCTCATTAGATGAGAAGATCTTTTACAGAATTACCTCAGTAAGTCAATTACAATGACAGAGCGTCGTAATACATTTACATCAAGTACAATACGTCAAAATGGCCGACACGATAAACGGGACGGGAGATATTTTCGAAGTTGTTAATTAACCTGTGGCTATTTCAAGCCTTTGGCATCACTGATCAGTTGGCCGATCATTGAAAGGTGATTGTGAAGATGTGTCAAATAGATACTAAGGTAAATTCATAGATTTCTGTAAATTGTCACTGCGACAGTTTGGATTTTTTTTCGTATTTTTTCTCTCTGGGATGGGTTGTAGCGAGGGTATCCTTAAATGGGCTTGCAACCACGCTTCTGTATGAATTCGTACCAGGGAATTCCAAGGGTTTTCCCCAGGAATGTGGAAGTAGTCAGTGTTTACGCCTTTTCAAGAATACAGTCACGTGAAGAACGTCATGTGACCGACCTCGCGTCCAAGTCGTATATCTTGTAAACTTCACATTAAAAAATTAGTTATTGTTATAACCAAATGAAACACAACCCATTATCCGATAGGGGTAACTGTACATAGCCGTTACCACAATAAACTTAGTAACATTGTTTGGTTTGACTTCTTGGCGCGTGTCTGAATTCCATTAACATGTAACATATCCTAAAACTAGCTTATCAGCAAATCTCGCTGCACTGCGCGCGACAGATACTAGAGCAAGGCATGCCAAAAATACGAAACCTAAAGCTTCCGAAAGGAAGCCTTGGACATCACGTGCGTCGGGGGACCAGCGCCATCTGATTGGCCGTTAACAGTTGTACAAGGCGGAACAAAAAGCATCGTTTTTCCGTCCATTTTACGCTTGAAAAACTCGACCCTTTTCTGGACACTTTCTAGACGCTGACCAATAAATCAATTTTAATGAATTTTTAGTCGTTTTTCCGTCCAATGACCATATACGGAAAAAAACGACGTTTTCGTGTTTGCAGTGCTGTGTGAAATGGGGACAGGTTTCTAAGAATCTACTGAAATTACATGAATGAAAGTTTGCATGCTTGTCTAAGAAATAATTGACAATGTCAAGACATATCTCATGGGTTTTTTTCAACTGAGTGCATGGCGTCTGCGTTGGGGACAAGTTTTCTCAGAAACTACTGAAGTTACATGAATGTTTGCAAGCTTGTCTAAGAGATACTTGTCAAGACTGATTTCGAAAATTGGTGCCGTAATATATTTGGCCAATAATAAATGTAATATTAATTTTGTTTTCTTGCAGGTTTAAATTCATGCAAAAACCCTAGAAATACGAGTTTCCTAAGATACACGTGTTGTGCCATCAGGGTCAGCTGTTCTTGGGGCTGTAATCCTTGGGAGCCCTAGAATCATGCCGTTCTTCATCGTGCATATCAGGAAAGTACGAGATATTGTCCCTTTTTATTTTTTTGCCTTAAGGAAGAGTTTATTTTATAATATAGGCCACATAAACATAATCTCTTTTTCCATATATCATTGTTTTCATTTATTTCCATTTTAAGTTACATCTTGTGTTTGAGTGTTTGGGAATTCTTCAATCAATCAATTTCATTTCGTAAAAAAACTTAGGCTGAGGTACAAAGTAAAAATAAACATTTATTCATAACATGGATTTGTTATACATACGAAAATATTTGCATCTTGACTGTAGTGCTCTCTGAATCGTTGGGTGTTTAAGAATATTATTACCCTTTATATTTATATTCCATTCCATGCAAAAAATCAAAATTTCTTAGTACTTCATTTAGTGTCTTATAACGGAATTTGTTGTTTCTGAGAAGAAACTTCTCAACATTTTTACAGTTTGTACTGCCAGTTTTAATATTGTACTTGTATATTCAAATCCGAATGCCATTTTGTTGCTGTGTATCATAATTTCAGATTTTTTCAGTTATTTTGTTTTATCTGAAATTTGGAAATCAACTCAACGGGGACCGCCTGAGATCCTGGGCCAGTTTCACAGAGATATCTTTGTGCTAAGATGATCGTAACTCCCATGAACTTACTATGTAATGTAACACCTTTATTTCAAATAGAGGCCACAGGCCCTTACAACATAACATTACAGAAATACAATTACTGATAAAGTGACTAATACAATTTTATTGCATTCAATATGAATTTCGATAGCTGTACAATAGTAGGTTATGATTAGATGACATCAGACGAACAAAGGATTCCTGTGACGGATTTACAAAGTATTTAGTATCAGTGTATCGATATCTTGGATAATTAAAATCAGGGCATACAAGTACAAAATGATATTCATTTTCCACTAGACTAATATTTAGTCAAGACAATATCTACACAAGCGACATTCTGGATCGATGCCTTAGCGTCTGCCCATTTTGATCATCAATTGATGACAGCCACATCTAAATCTTGACAGCGCTTGTTTCAATAGTGTAGAGTCGACTTGTGTAAGATATACTTCGGTCTGTAAAACTGATTTGTAGGTTGAGCATGCCAGTAGCTTTGGATTCACATGATATTGATGAATGCCATCGTTGGATGTTGTAATCAGATACAGGTTGCTTAAACTGAGACATAAAAAGTTAAACATTTCCAACATCTTGCATAAAGCCAAACTGGAATAAGATATGTTTTATTTTAGTGTCCCAGGAAGTTCTGTTTACGCAGTCCAATCCATACAGCATTAGATACGTTTGCTTCGGAAGTCGGCCATTATTCATAGTGATTAGTTTAGCCCAATATTTTACACATTTTGTCACATAGGTGAGAAATATTAGAGGTCGACCACTTTCTCCAAGAACAGCAGCATGACATGCACTCAGAGGCAGATGCAGAATTCTTTTTATATACTTAGTCTGAACTCTCTCAATTTGTTCCACGACTTCGTATCTCCCAAAGTTCGGAGCCGTATGTTAGAATGGGCAGAACCATGCTATCAAAATCTTTAGTGCAGTCGTAATTGGTAAGCCACCACACATGGAGTGCAATCTGTATATGAGTAAGCATGCTTTCCCCGCCTGCTTTGCCAACACCTGTTTCGATCTCGTCCAAACTAGTTTAGGTGTAAAAGAAAGACCAAGATATTTATAAAAGGAGACGGTTTCGATCTGAGACCCCCTGTAATACCATTTTTCATACTGCCGTACATATCCACCATTTCGGAATACAACAATCTTCGATTTTTGTATATTTAGGTTCATACCCCATTTTTCACAAAAGTTGCTAACGCAATTTATTTGTTCTTGGAGTTTGCCTGCGGAATCTGCAGAGTTAGCGACATCATCAGCATAGAGAAGTGAACATATATTAGGATAATCTTCATATATGAAAAGGCCTCTTCAGTTTGAAGAAGTCATCGGGTGGTCAGGCTCGCTGACTTGGTTGATGCATGTCACCGTATCCCAATTGCGTGGATCAATGTTCATGATATCAATCACTGGATTGTCTGTTCCAGACTCGATTATTTACAGCCCGCCGTCATATAGCTGGAATATTGCTGAGTGCGGTGTTAAACATCAAACCAACCAACCGACCAAATCTACCCCAAGTGCAAGTTTCTTTCCACGCTCAGAAAGAATTTACCCGAACATTTTCAGTTGACAGTGTGGTAGTGTTGAGAGTAAATCGATAGTGTCTTAATTTGTTAGCCATTTCATTTTCAAGTTGGTAAAGCTTCTTTTTAGATGCCTTTTTTTTTTAAAAAAGACCCAGCACTTCATTTAAGTGGTTCAGTGCATGGTTGAGAACCTTTCTCCAAGGAACAGTGTTCACTAATTAAGACATTAGCACGCACTAATTTTATTTACAAACATCCCGTTGCTCGCGTCTGAAGTGTGTGTTTGTTTGTTTTGACTGGTGTTCCCACGTATCATCAATACATTATGTAAACAAAGCGGAATCATTTACATCTTCTTTGATGGTATACAACCTTGAGCCTCTTAAGCCGTAAGAATGTTTTGAATTTGAAGAGATAAAAAGTTGTTTTGAACAATGGTCATATTTGCTACCCTGTATCAATCATCATATACTAATCGATAGTGATGGCGATGAATAGATTAACAAGTAATTCTTTTCGTAATTTTATGGATTAACTATAAAACGTCTACATATATCAGGTGAAATAAATAGTCTAATTGCGTCCATAATTAACTGTAACACATTTCACAATTCCCCACGGTACAGATGTTTGCAAGGGATTAAATATAATTATTTTTATGTGAGTTTTTGAGAAGATATTGAACATAAAACCGATAGAATAAGTGTGTGTATATGGAATGATAGATTTTTTTCACAGTACTTAAACAGAGTAACGTCTGAACAGTATTTGGATACTACACTCAAGAGCAAATTTATTGATAACTGACAATTTACCGTTATTGTGATGATACGGACTGTAAAGGGTGATCAAACCGCCCGCTGTTTTAATTTGTGTTTTGGTAAAAGAGTGTGTTGTTTACAATCTGCTCCCAGAATTCGTGTTAATGTTTAACTGTATAAGAGAGACGACCTTAGACAATAGAGACAACATATAGCAATCCGTTATTCACAACATACCCAGACCCGTGAAGATCCGGGGTAGAATAGGTCTTCAGCAACCCATGCTTGTCGTAAAAGGCGACTAACGGGATCGGGTGGTCAGACTCGCTGACTTGGTTGATGTATGTCATCGTATCTCTATTTCCTGGATCGACGCTCATGATGCTCAATCACTGGATTGTCTGGTCCAGACTCGATTATATATTCAGACCGAATAGCTGGAATATTGCTGAGTGTGACGTTAAACAACAAACAAACAAACAAACAAATCACAACATACTTCCTCACGTAAGTTTACCATGTGGCCAATGAGGAAATAGTTCTCTTAATCATTTAATTGCAAATAATCACATATTCCATCTGGAATAATATTCATAGCACCAAAGCAGTATCTAAATTGAAAATATCAACGACCGAGAATAGTTGGTTTCGATATGTGCTAACAGATTCCATAGAGATGGAAATTACACGAATGGATCACTGAAAATTAGTGATGACACCAGGTGGTGGCGAAAAGCGTGTCCTGATCGGGAGCCAGTCGCTTCGAGCATCTACAAGTTTCGACGATTTTGATATTCGTTCAGGGGGTGGGGGTGCTGGGATTTTATCGAGAAAAAAAACATTGTCCCCGAAAATTCTTAAAAAAATAATTATGCTTCATAATATTGAGGGAAAAGGAAAGCTGTCGCTGAAAGACATCTTGTCTCAATACAAAATCTCAGATCCTCCCACCCCAACTAGAATATCAAATGGTATATGTCCTAATTAACAAAAGGGTGGCCCAGACGTCTAAGGCGCCACGATTCGCACTGCACAGTTGCGTCCCTTGGGCACGCCAGAAACCTATTGACTGTGGGTTCGAATCCCGGTTCGCCCCGATTATGTTTCTAGGTTTGTCAGCACCATACCCGTGCTCCTGGGTTTCACCGAAGTGGTAAAGGTCTGAGACCTGCATCACTTCGGGCTTTCCTCCCACATTAAGCTGACACTCCTTGATATAACTAGAATAGTGTTAAAAGCGGCGTAAAACCCAACTCACTCACTCACTCACTCACTCACTAATTAACAAAGGGTCTCGCTTATGTATCCCTCGTGTATAGTTTGTTCCGTTTATGTTAAAGTCACATGTCGGACTGTCCACACACGGCTGGGGCGTCTAGTGATGCCTAGTTTGACACCAGTGGGAAGAGCTCTTGACTCCAGCAGTGATAACTTACCCAATACCCATTGTGTTTTTCCTATTCTGTGAATGACATTGTTATATATTTGTTACAACCGCTGCACAATAAACCGTGTTTGTGTTTATAATCAGGTTCGTATTTCCGCTATCCAATATGTGCGTCTTATTGTTGATAGTCATTTTAGAGACATAAATGCGAAGTTTCATTTATGCGACCAAAGACCACTCGCATTTTTTGCATTTAATTCACGCTCGCGTTAATTTCAAATTTAGAGTACATTCCGGGGGTAAAAAGAAACGCTAATGAAACGTTTGGTTGTCTGTCATTGATGAATCGACGCGCTGTAGTTTTCACTCGACTGAAACTACTTGTATCGTGTGACTGGCCCTTCATATGTCTTGCAACTGAGCTGAAACTACTTGTATTAGAAATCGTTACGATAAGGGGGTTCTCACGTTGTTTTGCAACCATGTTACATGTGACAAGTTGTTACTGCAAATCGCTCCGTGTGAACGCACCTTAACCCCCTCAGTGCCAAGGGGCCATATGTGGTCCCGAGAAAACGTCACTTTTCAACTGGAAATTGATATGTCAAACACTGAGTGCGCCATGGCAACATGGCAACCATCATCACCGCCATTCGAACGCCTCCGTGGTCTAGTGGTAGAGCGTCCGCCCGGAGAGCGGAAGGTCCGGGGTTCGATCCCCTGCCGCGCCATGCCAAAAGATGCTAAAAGATGGTACTTGTTGATACTCTGTCTGGCGCTTGGCGTTAAGGGGCTAAAACAAGGACTGGTCGGCTGTCAGATTACTGTGTCTGAGTGGGGTATTCGTGTTAAACTGCGACATCGTATCTCAGTAAGCTATAAATCGGCATCAGTCCGGACGAGTACAAGCAGCCACACACGTGCATGCATGTCGCTATATTAGTGCAGTAATCTTGGACGCGACGTTAAACCCAATTTCACCTCACCTCACCTCACCTCACCTCACCTCATCACCCCAATCATCTCAGCTTTAACATCGCGTAACTCACATTTTATACAGTGCTACGGATTGCGAAATATGGGGAGATTTTTGAAGTAGTTACCATGCTCCTCGATCTTCTCTGCCATATTCGAACTTCAAGCGAATGATGGCGCATTTGGAGTACACACCAATGTCACATACATGTAACTATTTTAGTACCAAACTGGTCAGAAACGTTTACTTTTACAGTTATTGTCGAAAGACTATAAGTATAATGCGAAACGAAAGGGGTTTTGACAAGTTTTGCAGACCCGTGAAGATCCGGGGTAGAGTAGGTCTTCAGGAACCCATGCTTGCCGTAAAAGGCGACTGTGCTTGTCGTAAGAGGCGACTAACGGGATCGGGTGGTCAGGCTCGCTGACTTGGTTGATGCATGTCATCGTATCCTTATTGTGCTCCGACGTTTATACAGTTTGGCCCTCACTCTATGAAGGTTCATACTCCAATGAACTCACACAAAGTGAAACGAAATTCTTAAGTGGTTCACGTTATGTTTATTGACAGGAGGTTCATGATCAACATGTAAAACGTCGAATGACCAAGCCGAGATTCCCTGTCCACCAGCTGTCGTAATACTCTCACGTTGAAGAACTATCGACCAGTTTCTAGCTTGCGTTCTTCTCCAAGATGCTAGAAAAGGCTTTAAAATTGAGGCCATCTGCTTATTATCCAATCTGTCTGTCCGTCTGTCCGTCCGTAATCATTTCCTATTCCGGGGCAGAATTCCAAAACCATTCTGTGAATTTGATCGAAACTTGGCAAATCTACCAGGCACATACTGAAGTGGCGCCTTTTGATATTTTGGGATTTTTCTAATTTTTATTTTTTTAAATTTTTATGGGATGAAGTTGACCATAGACTCAATTGGGGATGGGGTTCGTTTCCGGGGCAGAATTCGAAAACCATTATGTGTATTTGATAGAAACTTGGCAAAGCTATCAGGCACATACTGAAGTGGCGCCTTTGGATATTTTGGGATTTTTCTAATTTTTATTTTTTTAAATTTTTATGGAATGAAGCTGGACATAGACTCAATTGGGGATGGGGTTCGTTTCCGGGGCAGAATTCGAAAACCATTCAGTGAATTTGTTCGAAACTTGGCAAATCTATCAGTCTCATACTGAAGTTGTGCCTTTTGCTATTTAGCAATTTTATAAATTTTTATTTTATACGTTTCAATGGCAACAAGTTGGACTTAGGTTCTATAGGGTAGAGTTCGTTTCCTGGGCATAACACAAAACCTATATACTAAACTGGTGCCATTTGATATATAAGGAAGTTAATAAGTTTCAGAAATGTTTATTTTAGAATTTCCATTGCAGCTATTTTGAAATGGGCTAAAAGAAATGTTGGGTCACTTACCTGGTTTGGGACCATAACGTGTTAAAATGGGAGGGGGATATAGATGACTTCGTGACTGTACGCTTGTTTAGTCATTGTTTCTTGTAATTTGTCATTTGTTTGCATTAAAAAAAAAACAATACAGAATTAGCACATTTACTTGTGGTTACTTTGCAGACAGCTGCCGGGGGGATATGTCATCTTTCTGATGACTCTTGTCTACTTCATGTTTGATGGTTATCAGTCTGCTCAGAGAGCTGGCCACAGCACTGAGACTGCCTTTCTGCGGCAAGGCCGTGGAAGACTGCTTTATCTACTAGAAAATCACGTTGGAATCACCGGAGTTGTTCTTTCTTGGTTTACTTCATACCTGACCGACAGATGCCAAATAGTAAAAGTCACAAATGTGTCATCGAAGAAGAAAGTCTCATCTTTTAGCGTTCCTCGGGGATCAGTTTTCAGACCAATATTGTCTACATGCTTGCCGTAAAAGTCGACTATGCCTGTCTTAAGAGGCAACAAACGGGATCGGGTGGTCAGACTCGCTGTCTTTGTTGATGCACGTCATCGTATCCAAATTGCGCAGAGCGATGCTCATGGTGTCAGTCACTGGATTGTCTGGTCCAGATTCGACTATTTAAAGACCGCCGTCAACCAGCTGGAATAGTGCAGCATTAAACAACAACAACGAAAAACCACATATTAATTGCAAAAGAAGAATTTCAAAGTGTAGCCACGACGTTGAACGTAAGTCGACGCCATATTGTAAACATATTGTGTCAAGGTCAGTTTCACATCTGGCATCTAGGACACAGATTCTGTCGATGATACACACGAATCATAAATAACACAACTGCTGAAAACATCAACTTCTAAAATGAAGACAATGGAACTTTTTGCTTTTGAGGTTACCGCTTATGGATACCATATGTGCTGTAAGTTCGCTATCGACTCGTTTTTCATCTGGACAAGTGGGCGTGGTTTGACCTCGAGTGTTGTGCCGTGGATGACGCCACATCAATCAGCTGATCTGTGCCGTGGTCGTATAATTACGGAGGTCTACGGAAGCCCATTAGGGCCATGCCGTTTTGTTATTATCTTAAAAGTCGATTTTGTTTCAGTGTTTTCCAGCATGTGTAACCTTCCGGCAGCGTCCGTCTCTGGAATGTTTTGTTCTTTGATAAGCGGTACTATGTAAATTTGATCCTGTGTAACTTAAGCACGTTGCGCATTATCGTGCTTGTTAAAACTGTCCAGATTTAATTTGTGGCTTAAGTAGCATTGAGAGACACTTTCTTCTGTAAATATCCTCGTTTGAATGCAGTCATCACACACAGGAAAACTGGTCACGGAGAGCACATCTAGGACAGTGGCCTTTGGTCCTAATATCTTATAAAGTTGTTATAAGACGACACATTGGCATCACAATTCGATATTTGACCGTCTCACCTAACAGTCACATGTCCTGCATTTTCATGAGAAGTTTTTTGTTTGTTTATTGACATCATAGTACTGAGCAATTTTTAGCAAGTAAGAGGTGGATTCTTGACCAGACTGACCATATATTGATATTATGAGCAATGTCTTTCGCCGTCGGGTACTAAAAGACGTAAGTTAACGAGCCATTTTGAATAAAACGCATCTAAAAACACAATAACCTACCAAATCAAAATCACATAAACAAACAAACATCCACCATACCCAGCTCCCTTAGTTCTCCTCCCCAACCCCATCGGCATCTATTCCAAATCTCAAACTTCCTAAATTCTATATTAGCAACCCCTAAACCCCCCTCTTGGGTTGCACAGACCACTTTCGCCCCTTTCGGAAACACATTAAATGGCCTGACCGGGCCCGTGTGCGAAATACGCATCAGTCGGAAAGCGCACGTTAAATCTCCAAAGTAAGTAAGTGAGCCATTTTGTCCCCTCTTACGATAAGCTTAGGTTTCCGTTGAGCAATTTCAGCCTAGAATCCCAATGATGAGTATTCGTACCGTGCATGTGCTAATAGAAAGGGGCGCAGGACATGTGCAGCGTGTAGGGGACAAGTGTTACGACAGTGGGGTGTAGGGGACAAGTGTTACGACAGTGGGGTGTAGGGGACAAGTGTTACGACAGTGGGGTGTAGGGGACAAGTGTGTCGACAGTGGGGTGTAGGGGACAAGTGTTACAACAGTGGTGTGTAGGGGACAAGTGTTACGATAGTGGTGTGTAGGGGACAAGTGTGTCGACAGTGGGGTGTAGGGGACAAGTGTGTCGACAGTGGGGTGTAGGGGACAAGTGTTACGATAGTGGGGTGTAGGGGACAAGTGTGTCGACAGTGGGGTGTAGGGGACAAGTGTTACGACAGTGGGGTGTAGGGGACAAGTGTGTCGACAGTGGGGTGTAGGGGACAAGTGTTACGACAGTGGGGTGTAGGGGACAAGTGTGTCGACAGTGGGGTGTAGGGGACAAGTGTTACGACAGTGGGGTGTAGGGGACAAGTGTTACGACAGTGGGGTGTAGGGGACAAGTGTTACGACAGTGGGGTGTAGGGGACAAGTGTTACGACAGTGGGGTGTAGGGGACAAGTGTTACGATAGTGGGGTGTAGGGGACAAGTGTGTCGACAGTGGGATGTAGGGGACAAGTGTTACGACAGTGGGGTGTAGGGGACAAGTGTTACGACAGTGGGGTGTAGGGGACAAGTGTGTCGACAGTGGGGTGTAGGGGACAAGTGTTACGACAGTGGGGTGTAGGGGACATTTGTCAACAGTGGGGTGTACGGGACACGTATTAACAGTGGGGTGTACGGGACATGTATCAACAGTGTGGTGTACGCGACATGTGTCAACAGTGGGGTGTACAGGAGATGTCAACAGCAGGATTACGAAACATGTGTCAACAGTGGGGTGTAGGGGACAAGTGTGTCAACAGTGGGGTGTACGGGACATATGTCAACAGTGTGGTGTACCGGATGTTTGTCAACAGCGGGAAGTACGGGACATGTGTCAACAGTGGGGTGTACGGGACATTTGTCAACAGTGTGGTGTACGGGACACGTGTCAACAGTGTGGTGTACGACACATTTGTCAACAGTGGGATGTACGGGACACGTGTCAACAGTGGGATGTACGACACATGTGTCAACAGTGGGGTGTACTTGACATGCGTCAACAGCAGTATGTACGGGACATGTGTCAACAGTAGGGTGTACGGGACATGTGTCAACAGTGCGGTGTACGGGACACGTGTCAACAGTGGGGTGTACGGGGCATGTGTCAACAGTGGGGTGTACGTTTCATGTGTCAACAGTGTGGCGTACGCGACATGTGTCAAGAGAGAGTAGGACATGTGACTTCACGAGCTGAACCAGCTGGTACACATCTAGAAGATAACAGTTGAATTTGTCACATTTTTGCCTTTTCTAAAATAGACTGATCATTGATCATTTTCACCCTGATAACGGTTGCTTTCCTTACCGACTGTCATATCGTAGGGACAGTGCTTCCAATGATATAATGACTTTTAACCGAGTTATGTCGAGTTATTTTTCTGACACACATTTTTATTAGAGCTGAAAATTGAACACTGTGCGACAACTGCGCTTGCTCGGCACTGAATATGCCTCCGACTACAAAATTGCGCAGAGAATATGTAATTTCCTATCTGAAGGTGTAAATGTAACTAAAAATATATAAACCAGTGCTAAATGTTGTCTGAACGTTTGTTATGCATTAAATAACAGCATAATTCTCCGCTTTTTATCGTACACCGATAAAAGTACTGTGAGATTTTTACTTAACAGCTTTAGGGGGAACGGGTGGCCCAGTTGTCTAAGGCGCCGCGATTCGCTGTGCAGAGTTGCGTTCCTTGGGCACGCCAGAAACATATGATTGTGGGTTCGAAATCCGATTATGTTTCTAGGTTTGTCAGCACCATACCCGCGCTCGTAGGTTTCACCGAAGTGGTAAACATCTAAGACCTGCATCACTTCGGGCTTTCCACCCACATTAAGCTTCCACGCCGCGATATAACTAGAATACTGTTAAAAGCGGCGTTAAAAACCCAGCTCACTCACTCAACAGCTTTACGAAAACTGTGGAAGAACATAATACTGCCTAAAATGTGAACGACATAAATAAATATCAATGAGATTGGTACGCTTATGCCTATACATTCCATACAATAATACCTTGCCGTAAATCACGCAAATTGATTTTCCTCTATGACGACACACGTACTTAGCATTCGTCACCACTCGCCCCTTTCCGTAACCTGTAAGAAGACTCGTCCCCCTATCGATGAATGTTATGTGCGAAAATATGACAAACCAATCAGAATGCGCGTATGATTTCAAGTTCTTTGTCAAAGAATCCCTCAGAAATGCTTTTTGATTTTACATATGTCTTGCATCTAAAAATATACCAAAGGCACAGTTAAATGTGTTCAATCATACTGTATAATTCCGCATATCCCGATGTGCTTTAAATAGCATCTGAAATATATAAAATATATCGGGAAATATGTGTGAACCATTACGCAACGAATTGACGATTATTTTAGGTATGCCCGTTTGCGCTAAGACGGAACCCGGTCGCAAAAATGGCCAAGAGAGGGGCACGAGTCGCTATTCGACTTGTCCAGGAATAACACGAGTTGGTCACGAATGCATCAACTCATGCTTGTTGCAAGAGGCGACTAACGGGATCGGGTTGTCAGACTCGCTGACTTGGTTCATGCATGTCGTCGTATCCCAATTGCGTGGATCGATGCTCATGATATTAATCACTGGATTGTCTGGTTCAGACTCGATTATTTACGGACTAATACATAACAACGTTCGTTGACAGACCAAACTTAAACCGGTTGCAAAATCTAGTTGCTCATGAATATTGATACATGCCCAAATATGGGCATTGTTGACATTTCTATGCATACGCATTAACAACATGCGCCTGCAGTTGGGTTTGCAAACATAACAGCACCGACGCTCAAGATCCTTTTGGAAGAATTTCTTCATCTTATGGTAATTCAAGGGCCATGTTGTTTGTACGAAGGACACCTTTAAGAAACATTGTAAAGTCAGGGGGCAAGGGTGGCCCAGTCGTCTAAGGCGCCACGATTCGCTGTGCAGAGTTGCGTCCCCTGGGCACCCCAGAAACCTATGATTGTGGGTTCGAATCCCGGTTCGCCTCGATTAGGTTTCTAGGTTTGTCAGCACCATACCCGTGCTCGTGGGTTTCACCGAAGTGGTAAACGTCTGAGACCTGCATCACTTCGGGCTTTCCTCCCACATTAAGCTGACACGCCGTGATATAACTGGAATAATGTTAAAAGCGGCGTTAAACCAAACTCACTCACTCACTCATTGTAAAGTCACATTGGCGCCGCGCTTTGAATATTGGACCAACAGTCGGTCACTCGCACTGCCGGTGCCCCGGCTGAGCAATCAAAAAGGTTCGGTTTCCTTGATCTATCAGCTGAATTAATATCATGTCCGTGCCATTTTGGAAGAGGGAAATTAGAGTGTTGGCAATAGACATTCATGTTAACTGTACCACCCTATACTGAAGACGTGAAAATCAACAAACTCAAGTCTGCTTGCATGTCAGTGAGAGCTTCGAACGAAGGGCAAGGTCACCACCGGAATAAGAAAAGACAACCGTGATCTACTCACAGCGTTTTACGCTAGAGATTGGGAATGTTACATTTGTCTTGGGTATATTTTTAGATGCAAGACATATGTTCACATTTGTCTTGGGTATATTTTTAGATGCAAGACATATGTAAAATAAATAAAAATATTTCTGAGGGATTTTTTGACGAAGAACCTGAAATCATACGCGCATTCTGATTGGTTTGTCGTAGTTTCGCACCTAACATTCATCGATAGGGGGACGAGTCTTCTTTCAGGTTACGGAAAGGGACAAGTGGTGACGAATGGAGTTGATAAGAACTGTTCTAGTCTGGATCTTGGAAAATGATTTTAAGCTGTCAAATGTGTCTTCAGTAATTTTGTGTTGATGTTTTTTAACACATTGTTCATTTACCTGTATGTAAGTATATTTGATATTACTATTCATTATCTATAGTTACGAACTTGTGAATAATACGAATTTCGGTTGCAACAAATATTATCAATTAAAACAAGATTCCAAAAACAAGATTAATCAGTAAAGCGTACATACAATCTCCACGCTTTCCGCGTGTCGAGATAGGCAGTTGTTGCAATATCAAAAATATCTCGCTCCTAAAACGCGAGGGCATGTGTAGGTGCTTGCGTAAACTTTGTATTTGCCATTTGCAGTATATGTGTAATATTAAAATTTTGGAGTCATCTGTCATTCCCCTGCCCAATACAAAAACATTGATGGAACATTTCTTCATTTTTAATGCTTCATTGATAGAATGTAATTATATCTACCTTGCTAAGGTCTGTGACAGTCTGGTGCAAGAAAGAAATATCCTCTTTTAGAAACTGTTTGATTTACTACTGTGCCTTAACAAGTATCTTAAAATAGAAGATTGTACAGACAACGAAGTGAGAGTTGTGACACTACATTGGTGTCATTACGCATCTTGTCGAGGAAATGACACTCGATACATGGGCTCATTCATTAGCAAAGTCAGCATTATGCATTATGCCTGTGTCTCTCTCCGTTTCTCCCTCGGTGTGTGGGTCTGTCTCTCCGTCCGTGAGTGTGTCTGTCTGTCTATCCGTCTTTGTGTCTGCCTTGTCTGTTTGTCTCTCCGACTGTCTGTTTGCCCGTCCGTGAGTGTGTCTGTCTGTCTATCCGTCTTTGTGTCTGCCTTGTCTGTTTGTCTCTCCGACTGTCTGTTTGCCCGTCCGTGAGTGTGTCTGTCTGTCTATCCGTCTTTGTGTCTGCCTTGTCTGTTTGTCTCTCCGACTGTCTGTTTGCCCGTCCGTGTGTGTGTATGTCTCTCTTCTCTCTCTGCCTCCACCCGCGTCTCTTTCTGTCTCCCCGTCCGTGTGTGTCCGTCTGTCTGTCTCTCCGTTCGTGTGTGTGTGTCTGTATGTCAGTGTCTCCCCCCGTTTTTCTCCGTGTGTCTGTGTTTACATCCGGGTCACCCTCTTTAAGTGTCTGTTTATCTCTCCGTCCGTGTCTGTCCGTCCCCGTCTCTCTCTCTCTCTCTCTCTCTCTCTCTCTCTCTCTCTCTCTCTCTCTCTCTCTCTCTCTCTCTCTCTCTCTCTCTCTGTGTTTTGACTATTAGATACCAAAAGCTTTATTTAGCTCTAAGATTCCGAAAAGTAGTAAAAAACGCAACCCATATAACTAAAGCTGAAGACACATTACACAGGGGCTAGGTGTTGTCCGTGCCAAACCGCAAGTTGGTAGGTAGCAACTACCATTTTCTCTCTGGACAGCAAAACTTGTGATTTCACCCGAGCATATGAAGCATGATCTTTAGCTCTTTAAACTAAATTTAACTTACGTCATGCACCGAAGGACCTCCGAACAAAATTGGTATAGTATCTATTTACAGCACACAAGAAAATGTTCAATATTTTTTACTTTGATTTGAAAGCTAGCTGCTTTTAAGCTTCAAAACATTATTATTTCAAACTAGCCCACTTCTGTGTCAGTTTTAGCTTGATTTGGCTAATGTCGGATTTGTACCAGCGTACAACCTTTGTGTGATGCATATATTCCGAGACTACCGAACTGTAGTAGTTGTCGGTAATTGGTTTACTGCTATCAATGTGCTTATTTTCGATATGCTGTCGTGATAATTGAAACATGACAAAACATCCTATATCTTGTTCGTGCCCTTCACATTGCCGATAAGTAATACATGCCGCCATGTTGAGGATAGTTATCGTTCTAGGAATGACGGAGGCAATGTTTCATTGCTATTCCTAATGACAGTTAATGATTTTTACATGCAGGAATAGGCGACATTCAGACATTATTAACACATGTCTCCTTTTGCCTTGGGTGTTTTAAGCAAATTAACTGGTGTTGAATTACATGACTCATCAGTTACCGGAAGATATGTCCATTCCTTATTGATACCAAAGCTTCATTAAAATTTAAAGATATATTGCTGGGTCCAGCAAATGTACCACCAAGAAATAAGAAATAAAATCCAGGAAGGACTTCCTTTATGTAAACAGAAAGTATTGAGACAAGTGGAACTCATTGTTTTTTATTGGTTGTTAGTTATTTAACGCTGCAATATTCCAGCTTTATAACGGCGGTCTGTAAATAATCGAGTCTGGACCAGACAGTCCAGTGATTAACATCATGAGCATCGATCCACGCAATTGGAATGCAATGGCATGCATCAACCAGGTCAGCGAGCCTGACCACCCAATCCTGCTAAAATGAATACAGTTTGTTTCAGATTTTGAAAATTTAAAACCATTTCTAAATACCTTTTTTGAATTGTATTTAAACATAGCTACAGTTGCCGTTCAACAGTAGTCATGTTTTTGCCACGACATGAAATATTAAATCTT
Source organism: Haliotis cracherodii (assembly GCF_022045235.1). Classification (NCBI taxonomy): domain Eukaryota; kingdom Metazoa; phylum Mollusca; class Gastropoda; order Lepetellida; family Haliotidae; genus Haliotis; species Haliotis cracherodii. The sequence goes on along the minus strand of NW_027266319.1, from coordinate 59,247,282 downwards.
CCACAAAATGAATCATTTAAAGCTTTCGACGAACTATTAATTTTCATGCTAAACAATGGGACAGACAGAACACTGCCTTGTGCGACACCCTGATCCTGATTTTAATGATCCCACAGGTTACAACCCACGCAAACTTTAAACTACCTGTCAGTTAAAAACTTGGATATGAATCAAGCCAAACGGCCTCACAACCAAGTCATGTAAATCTTTTAAAATACCTTGTTTCCATGTAGTGTCATATACTTTTTCTAAATCGAAAGATATAGACACTACGTGTTGTTTGTTTATAATGGCATTCTTAACGAATGACTCCAATCGAACTGAATGGTCAGTTGTATTGCGATTTCTTACGAAAACCACATTGAATATTGGTTATTAAATCATTTGATTCTAAGTACCAGGCTAATCTATTATTGACTATGCGTTCCATGGTTCAGCAAACACATTTGGTCAATGAAATGGGTCGATAAACGGTAGGATCAGTATGCTCTCTTTCAGGGTTTTTGTATAGGAACAATTATAGCTTCTTACCACAGAGGAGGAAGTTCACTAAATGTCATCAAGTATTGTTGAAAGGGTCTCTAAACATGATTGTGGTAAATGTTTTAAGTGTTGATAATGTATATTACCAGACGCTGTTGCAGCATTGAGCTCATGAATGGAAAAGATTTCATTGTAATCTTAACCAGTATCTGAATCAAAATTGATAGTTTTCTTTTCTTGCTGCTTTTGATGATGAGTTTAGGGACATAGTTCGAAGAGGAAGAATGGTGAGCGCGAGTTTCACCAAGCATATTGGCAAGATCAGAAGTATCAGTTAATAATTCATTCCCGTCTTTAAGATAGTAGATCCTAGATTTAGAACCCTTACCTTTCATTTTCTAAATCATATTCCATACCTTAGATATAGACGTACGGGAATGTATTTTGTAGGCATACTTTTGCCAAGACTGTCGTTTATTTTTCTTAAATGTTCGCCGTTCATTAGCGTTTAATATTAAATTTATTCTAATTGTGAACCATAGGAAGGCGAAGGAATATTCTTCTGCATTTCACTTGCCTATCCGGCTGGTTTGCAATCATTGTTGAACCATGGTGTATGTATGTGAGGATTTGAGGACTACGCAATATATTCATCAGCTATTTTATTAAGTTCAACTCAGAAAAGTTTTATAGTGTCGGGAACATCAATAAAAAATATCAGGTTTTGAGTTATGCTCCGGAAACGAACTCTACCCTATAGAACCTATTTCCAACTTGTTGCCATGGAAACGTAAAAAAATAAATAATTAAATTCCTATTAGCAAAAGGCAGCAGTTCAGTATGTGCCTCGACATGCAAAGTTTTGTAAGAAAGTATTTAACGGTTTTTGAGTAACGTTTCGGAAACGAACACCACCCTTATAGAACATAAGTCCAACTTGTTACCATGGAAACGTGAAAAAGAAAATCATAAAATTCCTAAATAGCAAAAGGCACAACTTCACGATTTGAGTTATATAAATGCAAAGTTTGATGAAGAAATTTTTGACAGTTTCGGAGTTCTGCTCCAGAAACAAACATCACTCACAAAGCCTATGTCAAGCATGCTTTCATGAAAATTGGAAAATAAAAAAATTGGAAAAAAATCCAAAAAAGCAAAAGGCACAACTTGGGACGGACATGCCCATAGCTAAATCGAACGAAGGGGGTGATTTTTTAGGGGTGCTCGACCAACGCCTTCAACCACCAGAAATAGTGGCCAAGACCAAATATTGGCTATAGGTTTTTTATCAGAAGACACAACAGTGTCTGTATCAATATGCTTTCTCTTTGATTTTGTACGAGAACCAATGGACTGTGAGGTAGCCATAATGAAAGGAAGTATATTTAAAACCCCTGCTCCCCACCCGCCATGGAGTGTCAACAAGGACGGTGTTGGAGTGGTGCTATACTCCATCAAAGAGGACACGGGTAGTTATTATTGTCAAACAGGGTAAAGGTCAGCCTGGTCCCTCCTTAGACAGACCCGTGAAGATCCGGGGTAGAATTATATAGGTCTTCAGCTACCCATGCTTGCCGTAAAAGGCGACTAACGGGATCGGGTGTTCAGGCTCGCTGACTTGGTTGATGCATGTCATCGATCCCAATTGCGTGGATCGATGCTCAGGGTGTCAAACACTGGATTGTCTGGTCCAGACTCGATTGTTGACAGACCGCCTTCATTTGGCTGGAATAATCCTGAGTGCAGCGTTAAACGACAAACAAACAAACTCATCTGCGACATCCTGTCCTTGCTGTGGTAAACATTTGTGTTTGGAACGTTCCTTAAATCATAACTGCACAGAAATTCTGCTGTCAGGCTTACCGCCAACTAATAATAGTAAAATCGGTAAACGCTTAGCTGCTTATTACACATTATTTTCCTTTGAAAAAACAAAACAATAACGTAATTTAGTTAGAAGTTACTGCCACAGAAGCGTCTTTTTGTAATAGAAAACAGACCGCCGTCATAGAGCTGGAATATTGCTGAGCGCGGCGTTAAACGACAAACGGGTTGCCCAATTGTGTGGGTCGATGCTCACGACATCACTCACTGGATTGTCTGGTCCAGACTCGATTATTTACAGACCGCCGTCATATAGCTGGAATATTGCTGAGCGCGGCGTAAAACAACAAAAGGGTTGCCCAATTGTGTGGGTGCCAGGGACACGGGGAAAACAGAACAGAAAGTTTTTGTCAATTATCACAGATTGTGACACAGAACTCTTGCATAGAACTGCAGTTTGAGTATGTTTGATGCAAACATACAGGCACATATATTTTTGTTGTTGTTGTTTTACGCCGCACTCAACAGAAGTTAAAGAACGCCCGATTCTTTTAATATTATGATTGTTAACCTGTTATGCCATGACAAATTAACTATAAATTCATTATTGCCACTAGGCTCGAGGACTTGGTTGATGTCATCGTATCCCAATCGATGCTCATGCTGTCAATGACTGGAATATCTGGTCCAGATTCGATTATTTACATACCGCCATCACATTTGTTTGTTTCTTTGTTTGTTTGTTGTTGAACGCCGCTATATGATGGCCGGACCCGTGAAGATCCGGGGTAGAATAGGTCTTCAGCAACTCATGCTTGCCGTAAGAGGCGACTAACGGGATCGGGTGGTCAGGCTCGCTGACTTGGTTGATGCATGTCATCGATCCCAATTGCGTAGATCGATCCTCATAATGTCAATCACTGGATTGTCTCATGACTCGATTATTTATTACAGACTGCCGTCATATAGCTGGAATATTGCTGAGTGCGGCCTCAAACAACAAACAAACAAAAACTATTTCCTGGATTCTGTCGAAGCATATGCCACAAAATGGGCCAAAAGAGAAGAGAAACCCGTTGTATGTCTTTCAGAGTGGGTTGTCAGTGCGGGATGATGTCATTGGTAAACAATATATACTCAACAACAAAAGTTCCTGTGACACCAATATTTTAGTAAATAAATAAGTTTGGTTTTCAATATTGTAGTAAATGTACGGAATCAAGTCACAAAAACGCAACTGCTACAGAAAAACATGCATTCCATGCAAAAGTTGACTTTTATGCAAGCCCCTCGCATTTCACTATCCAAGAATGGGTATGAAAAAACATGTGCGTTAACGGGATTCCATATGCATTGTTCAGCATCCGGCTGACAACAACCACTCAGAAAAACAACAAAATTACGCAATTATTCAACATTAGGAAATGCCACCCCTGTCCGAAAATGAGCGTCTGCAAGCCATTGGTATGCTTGAAGCAGGATCGAGTCAACGTAATGTTGCAAGACAATTTAACGTCCACAGAAACACCATTTGGTGTTTATGGCAGCGATAGCAACATACGAATGCAGTCAGAGACCATCCTCGGAGTGGCAGGCTACACGTAACCAATAATCGACAAGACAACTGGATTCGAACATCACACCGAAATCGATTCCAGCCAGCAACAATGACTGTAAGAAGCATTCATGGCCTTCGACGAATATCTTCACAAACCGTACGTCGTCGCCTCAGATGTGCAGGGATTGTCGCCAGAAGACACGCCAGACGTCCCATTTTGACAGGAAACCATCGTCAAGCACGTCTACAGTGGTGCAGACAGCGTCTACGCTGGACGGCCATGCAGTGGGGACAAGTTCTTTTCACTGACGAGTCTCGTTTTCACCTCAGCCACAGCGATGGACGGATTCGAGTGTACTGACGTCGAGGTGAACGTTACGTCAATCATTGTGTCATGGAAGAAGATCGGTTCGGGGGCGACAGCCTTTTTTTGTATGGGGTGGGATTACAGCACGACAGAGGACCCGTTTGATAGTGGTAGAGGGAAATCTCAATGGACAGCGCTACCACGACGAGATCATCGGCCCTGTTGTTCTACCGTTTTTGCGTCGTCATGGCCCAGGCATTACCTTTCAACACCTGACAACGCTCGGCCTCATATTGGTTGATGCATGTCCCAGTTCCGTGGATCGACCAAAGGTCCAGACCCGATTATTTACAGTGCACTGGAATATTACTGAGTGCGGCATTAAACAACAAACAAACAAACACTACATTAATTGTTTTATCCAAGAACTTGGTTTAAGTTCCATATCAAATTATGCCACATTTTAGGCCAGTATGTTGAAAGAAATCTGCCCAAACTATGCATCAGTACTATCAACTTTTGGGTTGACTCTAAAACTTGAAGACATGTCCATTCCTCCTTTGTACTGGATCCCAAAGCTCCATACAAAGAGAGTGCTGGATCCCAAAGCTCCATACAAAGAGAGTGCTGGATCCCAAAGCTCCATACAAAGAGAGTGCTGGATCCCAAAGCTCCATACAAAGAGAGTGCTGGATCCAGCAAATGAATCCCAAAGTCAATGTCTCAAAGATTAACCATAATCCTTAATACAACCAAGGAAGGACTTTCTTTATATTCACAGAAAGTATTTGAGACAAGTGGATCTAACACCATGTGGATTCTCAAAAACTCAAAGGATTTGCTTGACTTTTTACAATCTCAGAAAGGAACCAGTTTCAATTCTTACAAACAATTTTCAACTTTGTACACCATTATCCGACATGACAAACTGAAGGAAACCCGTCATTCCTTGATCCATGCGGCATGTGCTACAAACGCGGTGACCACGGATACAGTTACATATCTATCTACCCGTGAAGATTAAATGGCACAACTTATGGACGCAACTCCGCACTCTGCCCATAACGGCGCGTTAGGCGACTGGGCCACCCGTTCCATCAAGCGATATTTCATGCAGAGCTTGCCACAAGCCGTCAACTATTTCAGTAGTTATACAATGAACGAGTGTTCTTCATCGCTAAAAGATTACAATTGTAAAGTATAAGCCATAATAACACCGCCGACATTGACATAGATCGATGCTCATGATGTCAATCACTGGATCGTCTTGTCCAGACTCGATTACTTACAGACCACCGTCATAGAGCTGCTGGAATATTGCAGATACAGTTACATATCTATCTACCCGTGAAGATTAAAAGGCACGCCGTATGGACGCAACTTCGCGCTGCGCATTACGATAAGTGAGTGAGTGAGTATGGTTTTACGCCGCTTTCAGCAATATTCCAGCAATATCACGGCGGGGGACACCAGAAATGGGCTTCACACATTGTACTGTCGTAACTGCCTTTGGGCGTCCAGTGCGACCCTGCTACAGTTACTAAATATATTGCCGTTCCTGGTCCTTGTGGTCAATTAAGCCAGGACATTGCCCTCGCCTTGTCCACCACGGCTCGGCTCCGTCAAGGAGTGATTGGTCTAATGACACTTACTCCAAGTTGTCTCTATCAGCATTCACACCCTCATAATAAAGAAACGCAACACCAGTTTATACTCACATAGTTTTACTTACTCTCAGCCCATCTATAAGTACAGGACAGGATCAGACTGGCCAGACTCGTCCCTAACTGGGGAAACTTAGAACGATCGGGATTCGACTCGATCGATTGCAAACCGCGCTCTCCTCTCCTAATGTTGAGGGTATCATTTTATAGGGTTCGAGCCTGGCCTGTCCTTGTCACATGTCTCAATACCTCCATTTGATTCGTTACAAGTTAGATCTGACCATGAACTCATGCGTGTCGTAATCGGAAAAATACAAAAGCCTACGTGCCTGATTGCTCATCTCTCTATTGATTTTGTGACCCGCGTCCGGAAGCTCCAAAAGAATTATGCCTTGAAACTCGCCCTTTGTTTCATTAACTCATGGACGATAGCCAGAGACCAATCCAATGATAAATGTGAAATGTCCAGAATACCCTTGTGATAAATGTGAAATGTCTTTTCTCTATTGATTCCTTTTCAACTAAAAGTTCTGTCACAAACTATATCTAATGCAACTCCTCATTGCAGCTATAATGGTTCTATTTGTTATCATTAGTTAGCATTTTTAACCTTATAACAGTACCCATGTCGGGAATTGAACCCGGGTCTTCTGCGTGACGAGCGAACGCTTTAACCACTTGGCTACCCAACCGCCCCCATTACGATAAGAGATAGATAAGAGGCGACTTGCATAACAAGTATATAATTAAACTATGTGAAATATATATACATGTTAATTTAGTAACGCTTGAGAAAGTAAGAAACCGGTGACATAACTGGGTTTTTTGCGTGGAATACGAATAAATGGTGTTGCAGAGCTTTAATCCCATTTTTATGTCATTTTTATAATTTAAAGGAAAAGGAGCCGTTTTATCCTTATTCGGCCTTCAACAGCAGAAGATTTAATAAAATCGTGCCGACCTGATTTACTACAAATGAACATATTGTCAACATTACTAAAATCGATCTGCGTTTTAAGAATCATGCCCCCTGCCGGCGGAGGCTGAAACCTGGTTGGCGCTCGGAGCGTCAGCAGGAGAGCCACTCCCTACAGAAATCAGGTCGGCGTGGACGGTGACGGAACACTCTGAGCAGCTCGTCTTCACGAATCACGTCAAGAAACTATGGTAAGGTCATGCATTGTTTTCAAATGTCTAAAAGACGGTAACTTTCAGGCAGGAAATGATTGTAACCAATAATGAAGGATCTCTGATGCAACGGTTGAAGACATTGCTGTTAAAAAAAAAGGCCCACCTATGTAAAATGTTGTTGAAGTTGTGGGTGGGGGTGTAGGCTACTGTTGTTTTCAGGGCATCCAGCATGTTCAACGAACAATTTAATTTGTTTGGCAAAACTTGAGGACAATTTTTGTTTTCCACACGTCCAAGCCGCCCACATTATCCAATGGTCGGCCCCTAAATGAAAAGTCGACTTCCTTATTTATTTTGTCTGTTTTAATATTTGTAGAACATTTTGTTTAAAGGACCATTTAAAAATATAAATAGAATTTGAATAGAAGTGTTCATTTAAAAACACAAATGAATTCAATCAATCAATGTTTATTTCCAAAATTGAGAAGCCAACAGGCTTAAAGTACAACGTAGTTGAGGCTGTATTTCTACAATAGAATATACATCAATAGCCATGATAAGAAAATTACATCAAGTCGTTGAGAAAGTGCATGCTTTCTGAACTTCATGTTATGGAAATTGAACAATGACAATTTTTTTAATTGAGACAGTATGTTTAGTCTTCGTTAGTATGTAACATTTATACAAATGAGGATCCTTGAAAAGATCATCACTGATGATTTAGTTTCTAATGACAGCATACAATGGACAAACAAGTAAAAAGTGATATTCATTTTCTATATTTTTAAAATTACACGGTTGACAGATTCTGTCTTCTCTCTGAATTCTGCAGTGTCTACCTGATTCAGTAAGGAGATCGGGAGAGCTGTATCTAATTCAGGCTAACGCCACTCGGAACTTCTATAAATCTATTTCAAAAATTTATTTTGGTCTCCGAATAGTCATTTAATATATTGGTTTGGTTTGTTTGCTGTTTTACGCCGCACTAAGCAATATTCGAACTATATGACGGCGTAAGGAATCAAGTCTGGACCAGACAATCCAGTGATTGATATCATGATCATCGATCCACGCATATTTGGGATCGATAATATGCATGAACCAAGTCAGCGAGCCTGACTACCCGATCCCGTTAGTCGCCTTTTACGGCAAGCATGGGTTGTTGAAGGCCTATTCTAACCCGGATCTTCACGGGTCTTAATATATTGGACAAAGGTAGAGAGGATATATGTTTCTGGAGGTACATGTCTTTTAAAGTCTGTGTGAAGTCAATAATAAACCACGCTAGCATATCGTGGCCGAGAGGGGACATCGCTTTCTCGCTTTATCGCCTTCTCGCGATATAGCAATGCAATAGTTGGGAGATTTAACGAGCGCTTCAACCTCTGGCTATTTCGCACTCGGAGTATAGCAATATTCCCTCTCGGGCACTATACAGGTCGCATGTGTAATGTGTTTGTACGTTACGTAAACATAATTTAACAGGACAGGCGTAATTGCTCTCATAACAATCCACGGATATCTGCGTAAAAAAGAATTTTATTGATTTATGGCCCTATTTAGTTTTTATTGGATGCCCCGCCACAGGGCAAAGTTATCAACACAAACCGCAAATAACATCGGTCATTAGCGCTGAGTTGTACGTACTTCCTAAAAAACAATAGTGTTTTTCTAAAAACAACACTCAGGTTACATCAATGCTTATTCTGTTTGCGGAGTAGATGTCATAAAAGTGGAAGTCCTCACCCAAGCAATGGTAATGCTACCGGATGTCCAATATGTAATTTCTAGTTTTTGGATGACATATTGTTCTCAGTAAACTGTAATGTGGAAATAGATTGTTAGATTGGTTTTATATTCAAGTTGGTATTTCCGCTATTCAAAGTGTGAAGTGAGGCCGTCTTATCAACAGTCATTTCTGAAACATAAATGCAAAGTTTGATTAATGAAGTCTACTCTCATTTTTGGCATTTAATATTAACTCTAACGTTAATTTCAAGATTCACAGCACATACTATTCAAAAGAAGTTAAAGAACACCCGATTCTTTCATATGACTATGATTAGTCATCAGAGAAAGAATTGCTGCGAGAAAGCGATAGAGCGAGAAAGCGATATTTCCCATAATGCCGTACATTATAACGGTTTTTGCTGACATTTAGTGATCCATTCCTGTAATTCTCACCGTTATTTTGCCTCTTATGATTAGATTTTTTTAACATCTCTTAGTAGATAAATATGTTACAAATACATACATAATTTCTTCTCGTTTAGCTTGTATATACACACGTGTTTATTTTCCTGTAGTGTAGTAAATAAGCAGGACTCACAGACTACAACAGAATAGTTACTGTTCATATTTTCATTATGTTCATTACCCCCCCCCCCCCCCCCACACACACACACATATTCCTCCATCAATCTTAACACTGATAAAAAAGAGACCATATATCGCAAATAACATATATCGAAAAATAATTGTCAGTTTTATCAGCCAGTGTTTGTATTGTTTGCAACGTCCAAAGAATTAGATATATGTCTCTACCTTAAGTCACATATACGACTTTCGAGGCGTCATTAACCCGTAACCCCATTAGGACAATAGAAATGAAATGCGTTGTAAATATTATTTAAAAACAACTCGTTTCTTATAATTACTTTCGATCAAACTGCCTTCGGGAATTAAATTTAATGCTAAAGTGCTTGTAATATAAAGTTTAACTTTCCCGCCAGGGGAGACTTGATATCCAATTATAGTATAGGCTCAGATTCATGTAACAATTCTCTATCCATTTAGACTGTATGGTTAACAATTGTGCGCTCAGATGTGAGTTATGTAGTTATCTACTTCATTTTCACACAGACAATGATAAGGCGCCGCGATTCGCTGTGCAGAGTTGCATCCCTTGGGCACGCCAGAAACCTATGATTGTGGGTTCGAGTCCCGGTTCGCCCCGATTATGGTCCTAGGTTTGTCAGCACCATACCCGTGCTCGTTGGTTTCATCGAAGTTGTAAACGTCTGAGACCTGCATCACTTCGGGCTTTCCTCCCACATTAAGCTGACACGCTGTGATATAACTGTAATACTGTTAAAAGCGGCGTTAAACCAAACTCACTCACTCACTCACAGACAATGAGTCACACACATACGCACGCACACACACACACACACACACACACACACACACACACACACACACACACACACACACACAGCGATGGGGGCAGTGATGTAGCCCAGTGGTTAAAGCGTTCGCTCGTCAAGCCGAAGACCAAGTTCGATTCCCCACATGGGTACAACGTGTGAAGCCCATTTCTTGTGTTCCCCGTGATATTACTGGATTATTGTTAAAAGAGACGTGAAACCATTTTCACTCACTCACAGCGGTGTATATCAAATTACTAATGGCAAGTACATATACTTATAGATTTGCACAAGACAAGAGACACAATTGAAGTAAAACATACATCAAATGTCAAAAAGAATATTTACGGACAACATTATGACACACTGTAACATCATATACTCCCGAAAACAAGTTATAGAACACCCACAATTATAAGATTGTATTTTTGCAAAACAATCAGCCATGACTAATTAACCACAGTCTTCTTAACTTTGAAAAGTATATATTGAGATTTTAACCTGATTTATTGGTAACTTCTCAGTCTGCCTACATACCTATAACTTTACTTTATTTCAAGGAGTATTTTATTCTAAAAACCCTGAAATAGTATAAACGGTGTGTGTGAAACTTTGGTGACAGATTTACAATAAAGATCATGAGTATAGGGCCGAGAACAGGGCCGAGAACAGGACCGAGAACAGGGCCGAGAACAGGACCGAGAACAGGGCCGAGAACAGGACCGAGAACAAACAATCACCTCGAAGGATGGCATTCACGCCTGAATAGAAACTTAGGAAAGGCCCATCCAAATTTATATGAATTTGTTTCCAAGATTGACAATATTCGAAGAGGTCAACTTCCACAAGGCGGCCAGCAAGCTCCCCGAAGGAGAGTATACAGAGACTTAGACTCTCGTCTTCAGACACTGAAAGTGAAGCTTGTGCAAGGACAGATGACCTCAATGAACTTCTTAGATGGCGATGTGAACAATTGATAGCTCTGGGCCCAATTTCTCAACACAAAGTTTTTGCTATTAAATAACATTAAATATTACACACTCCCTTTTGTTTGTCTAACAGCCTGGACACTGTTATCATTGAAATAGGTGTTCTCATTGTGTCTACACTTTGATTTACAGTGAAGGCAGACTGAGATGTAGGCAGACTGAGATGTAGGCAGACTGAGATGTAGGCAGTCTGAGATGTAGGCAGACTGAGATGTAGGCAGTCTGAGAGTGAACCGATTTATTTAGAGCGTATTGCCATGATCTGCCACGCGCTTTCGGCCTGATGGTCACATACAACTGTATAGGGCCATAAATCAATCAATTACATTTTACGCAAAACTCTGTGGATTGTTTAAAAATTACCTACGTCTGTACAGTTAAATTATGTTTTAAGTAAATAGTGAGTGTCACGTATTGAATCAACCACAAACACAAATGAAGTTGTAATACAGATTTATTCCCTCCCTTAAAGTAATTTTAAATCCCAATAACAATATCTAAATTCAAACTAATACCAAATTAACTAACACAACTAACTAAACTAGCTTCTCCTACCAATAACAATACTACCACCTACTACTAATACTAATATCTTAATACTAACAGTACAAATGTCTACTACTAATAATACAAATATCTACTACTAACAATACAAATATCTACTGCTAACAATACAACTATCACGATACCCTATCCTAATACTAATAGTCTACTTCTAACAATACTAACACTAATACAAATGTTCTAAGAATAACACAACTAATACACAGTAAAACTTTGTGTGTGTATATATATATAACAACAACACACAACCACAAAAAAAAACAACCAAAAGATACAAAGCCACTTCACTGTCACTGTCACAACAGTTCTATACAGAACTTTAGAATCTCTGATGTTATTGAGCAGTTCATACGAGAATTCTTCCTCGTAATAACGAATGGTGATCTTTCCACCCAGGCGATGTTGTCCCCACGGAGTTAGGGGTGCCTGTTTACATGGATGCCACGGCTGTGTTCATCCTACGATGTGCCACGGAGACGAAGATACTTCTCTCCTTACGTTGGGTCGGAGAACTTCTCTCCTTACGTGATGTTGGAGGTTGTTACTTCCTCCTACGTAATATCGGAGGTTCTTCCCTCCTACGCACTCTAAGGTTAACCGGCCAGTTCCGGGACACTACAAAGTAATATACGCAATTACAGTCACTGAGGTATGTGTCACTACTTCACAATACATACAGCCATGCACCAATACTCCGATTTACATATTACTGAGTTGAACTGTTTATACTTTGATCATGTTGTGGTTAATTGTTACAGTGGCTTTACGCTATTACCATCAATATGTGTATATAATTACGTTTGGAAAAAATACATAACTCAAAATTCTATCCTCTAAAATACAATTCAACATGAAACAATAAATGTAAAAACTTACGCCAACCAGAGTAGAAGTCTCCCACAATATTAGTCCATGCCTTACATGACCATGCTGATTCTGGCTGACTGTACAAATTATTACCCTGCCCCGCTATTTAAACTGACCGCAAAGCCCAAGCTACCCCTGACCTCCCTATTGTTACACCAATTAACTCCCCAGCTATCAGCCGTACCCAGTCACGCTTCCCTGAACCTAACCTGTTCCCATAGTATTACCTGACAATATCTAAAAACAACTCGCTAAGCTTAATATACTAATGTAACCATACCGTAATACATCTATCTGAAGTACTAACATATAATTAAAATATACAAGATTATCTGTGATCTTGACAGTGAGAAAAGTTCAACATTCCCTCCCAATTACAGCAGATATCACATGCGACGCGTATGGTGGTCAAGAGGGGATATTGCTTAACCACGAGAAAGCGATAGAGCGAGAAAGCGAGAATGCGAGAAAGTAATTATGTCCCCTCTCGGCCACCATAATAGCTACATTTTGTTCAGTCCACACAAAGCCACAACCAGTTGAATTAATTAACTGTTAGATTTACCCAGGCCATCGTAGAGTAACACCAGATTGTAACATTTCTTTGGTAATCTTGAATTTGGCATCTGGAGTAATTTGAACCAGCATTTAACAGCCTTAATGTGAGTGTCTATGTACAATTGACATCTTCCACATTGACCATTTACCAAAACAGTTGTAGTGCCAGGCCATACATTACCCAATGAATTTCGCTAAATTGGAAGCAATACTGTAGATAAGAAAATCAATTCGGTAATTAAATGTCAGTTGTTGTTTTTTGTTGTTGTTTAAGACCACATTCAGCAATATTGCAGCTGCCATATGATGGCGGCCTGTAAGTAATCGAGTCTGGACAACACAGACCAGTGATTGACATCATGAGCATCGATCTACGTCAATGTCGATGGTGTTATTATGGCTTATAGTTTTCAATGGTAAACTTTAGGAGATGAAGAACACTCGTTCATTGTATAACTATTGTAACAGCTGAAGACCAGTGGCATGCTCTACTGAAGTCCTGTGGGATATCTGTCCATATCTGCTGGAGCATGTTTCGTAGTTCTTCGAGTGTCCGTGGAACACGTGGTTGACGTCGAAGGCGTCGATCCATTACATCCCACATGTGCTTGATTGATGAGAGATAAGGGGAGCGAGCCGGCCAGGGGATGACATTCGCGTTGTTTTGTTGAAGAGAATCCTGAACAAGTCGAGCAATATGAGACCGGGCGTTGTCATGTTGAAAGGTAATGCCTGGGCCATGACGACGCAAAAACGGAAGAACAACGGGGCCGATGATCTCGTCGCGGTAGCGCTGTCCATTGAGATTACCCTCTACCACTATCAAACGGGTCCTCTGTCGTGCTGTAATCCCACCCCATACCATAACGCTGTCGCCCCGAACCGATCTTCTTCCATGACACAATGATTGACGTAACGTTCACCTCGACGTCGGTACACTCGAATCCGTCCATCGCTGAGGCTGAGTTGATAACGAGACTCGCCAGTGAAAAGAACTTGTCCCCACTGCATGGCCGTCCAGCGTAGACGCTGTCTGCACAGCTACACCACTTAACGGTGGTTTCCTGCCAAATGGGACGTCTGGCGGGTCTTCTGGTGACAACCCCTGCACATCTGAGGCGACGACGTACGGTTTGTGAAGATATTCGTCGAATGTCATTTTCGGACAGGCGTGGCATTTCCCAATGTTGAATAATTGCGTAATGTTTTAGTTTTTCTGAATGGTTGTCAGCACGATGCTAAACAATGCATATGGAATCCCGTTAACGCACATGGTTTTATACCCGTTCTTGGGTAGTTAAATGCATGGGGCTTGCATAAAAATCATCTTTTGCATGGAATGCATGCTTTTTTGTGACTTGATTCCATACATGTACTACAATATTGAAAACCAAACTTTACTTGTTTAAAAAAATTCACTAAAATATTGGCGTCACAGGAACTTTTGTTGTTGAGTAGTTATACACATATGAATGTTATGAACACTATCAATTTGTATATTTTGTTGCTTTAATTCTCATTATGGCATAAATGTATACATAGTCCGTTCACATAATTTGCAATAAATATCTTAGAGCAGCTTTATACTTTATAAATGACTCGATTGAGTCTGAATACCATTCTTATGTCCTACCTTGCGTGGACGTATCGTGAATGCCAAGTCCAAGTCTATTTCTGAGGTCATTTACATTTAGGTAGGCCAGGAGAAATATAGTTTGACCCAAAACAAATTGCAACAGAAATAAATCCATCTGTTTTGTACAGACAACATCAAGGAACACAATACTAAAAGTCTTAGTCAATCAATCGAGGGGAAATATTTTAATTTGACTCTGATTGAATAAGTTATTCGTATACAGTTTTTTGTTGATATGTAATTTATATGTGACATATTATTTTAAAGCTTACGAAAAGGAAGTGTCGTTTATGACATAATTAAGTTGTTAAAATAAATTAATTCTTGATTAATTAACTTTTAAATTGATTTTGATCAATTGGTATAATTACAAGAGAAATATACCGAGAACATATTTGCAAGTACTCTTTGGTCATGATGATGTCAGTCACTCTGTGATTAGTGATACGCCTATTATATGATAAGTATGCCTTTACAATATTTTCGAGACAAAAAACTCTTCTTCTAAGTATTTCCAAATGTAATTGGTCGGATCAAATAGTTGCAAATATACCACTGTTGTGCATGTCTAATAATTTAAGGTTATCTCTCGTTGTCCTTGTATGCTTGTGAAAACTAGACCATCATTCAAGTATTACGTATAGTATTAAAAGTTCATTCGGTTAGTCAGTTCATAAGATACCTGACTGTGTTTTAACAGGGTAAATACTTCCGATATTATATATAATGGTGCTGTAACACGATTCCAGTGAAGCCACTTGCCACATGCAGTAGAACAGACCAGGCGAGGCTTCCTACAAGAACATCTCATGGACGTTCACTCTGTTTTACAGTTACATCCGATCACTTTAAGGAATGACTGTGGAGCCGCTGGCATATCTGTCTTGAAAGGTACTAACCTGCCTTGGAAGATTTTCAAACCCCACTGTGAAGGGTCATATCACCTTATCTGTATGCCAATTCTTGAATCTGGTAAACTACTCTGTGTCTGTGGAAGAGAGCAGTATTTTGTTTTGGGGAAATGACTGGGACTGGACACAGGTAAAGCTCGCTGAGCCCTTTCACTAAGTGTCCTATACCCGAGTCTAGTGTCACAGCAGTGTGTTCCTACATAAAGAGACACTATTCTCCTGCCTTTGCAACATCATCATGTGAAGACTCAGGATTAAGAAAATAGCATTGCCTCTGAACGAAAATATGAACACTGACTGCTGTTCTTTAAAGCAAGCCCCTTGCCCAGTCCATACGACCTCAATGTTGTGTCACATCCAAGTATAACATGAACAAACAGTATGGTCTCAAAAATCCAGAGGCCAAGGATAGCTTTTGTTCTCTTGATATCCCAAATTCCCTGTTGCTTCTGCTTTCCTTGTTTCACTTCTGACTTGAGGAAAAGCTCTGACTCTGTATCAGCGTGATAGCAAAGAAGAACGAGGAGGTCTGTGTCTTCACCGATGAGAACTGTTGATCCCTGTTTCGCTTCTTCTAAAGCTTTCTGTACAATAAGAAGCTCCACATCATACTCAACATGGTCAGTAGTCCATCCATTTGCTGTCAAGGATTCACTTAATAGCCATATGAAGCTCTGCTTTTTTAGCTAAGAAATGCTCTTTTTTTGGTTGTCAGTTTCATGTCCTCACGAAAGTTGATTACTGGTGACATGGTGCCATTGTCTTTCGTGAGCAGCATCTTTTGGTGTCATGTCTTCTCAATAGCCATCGGGGGCACGGGTGGCCCAGTCGTCTAAGGCGCCACGATTCGCTGTGCAGAGTTGCGTCCCCTGGACACGCCAGAAACCTATGATTGTGGGTTCGAATCCCAGTTCGCCCCGATTATGTTTCTAGGTTTGTCAGCACCATACCCGTGCTCGTGGGTTTCACCGAAGTGGTAAACGTCTGAGACCTGCATCACTTCGGGCTTTCCTCCCACATTAAGCTGACACGCTGTGATATAACTGGAATAATGTTAAAAGCGGCGTTAAACCCAACTCACTCACTCTCAATAGTCATCGAACACAATTACTGTGATGGTGTACTTCTTCTTGACTTGAATGAGAATCAAACTTGGCTGATGGATGGTAGATTTGCAGTCAGGTTTAGTGTTTGGTTTGATATATTGCTGTAAGGAAAACCCTCCCAGTTTAAGGCGTTGACTTGCTTGTTGGTAATGAGTTAGCACGGCCGAAGGTTTCTGCTGAGGCATTTGTCAGTATTGAGCCTAGCACTTCAGAGAGCACTGAATCACTTAAGGGGGAATTGCTAGGTACATATCCTTCGTTCATTGTGGCCCCGTGCCTAAAACGTATTCCAGGATACCTCAGACGTGCACGGTATCACTTATGATCTTGTTGGTACTGTTCATTTTAAGGGCGCTGACACTCTCTAGCCAAACACTCTTTACCGATGAGGCTTAAAGGTACATGTTTGTTTCTATTACCGTGATGTGTATGGCCGATGATATGGCTTGTCATTTGGGTGTCACTTCTTCTGCGTCAGGATGTGTCACAGCTTTGTAAGACGTATCTATATTTGCAGATGGATCAATGGATGGCGCCGTGCCACTATTATTTGATCCAGAACGTTATCAATTAGATTACCAGATAACTCTTCGATTTTACAGCCGAATAATAGGCCATTTTATCTGGTCATGAATATATACTGAACCGCAAAAGAAACGTCACCATGGATAGATATATGAGAATCCTCATTTGTCCAAACACTGTAAACATACTTTGAGACATATATAATTTTTTTTTGGCAAAACTGATCATCAAGGTTGAAATTAAAGTGTCAAATGTTCTTAAAGTGAAACACAACACTAGTCTCTGAGAAAATGGCATCACAAGTCATGTGCATTGATGATTGCCGTTTTACGTCGACACATGGAATAGATGAGCCGATTGATGAAGGCCAAAGGCACTGGAGCCCACACTCTGGGGAACGCCTGACGCAGTACAGCGACAGTTGTCGGCCTTGGTCGGACGTCATTCAGCCGTCTCTGAATCTCATCCAACAGGTGCTCAATGGGATTTAAATCGGGACTGAGGACAGGCTGCTGCATGGTTCTGATGCCTTTCTTCTAGAGGAAGTCTCTTGCTGCACTCGCAGTGTGGGCACGGGCGTTATCATGCTGAAAGTCGTGGTTGCGGCGACGTGCCAAATGAGGTATGATGTGTGGTCTTAAGTCTTGATCAAAGTACCAAGCTGCCGTGACACCATTGCCTCTCCCTGGACCGATGTTCTGGAAGACCACAGGGCAGACCCTCTGTGCAAGACCAATTCCACCCCACACCATGATGCACAGACCATCCCACGAGTCCCTCTCAACAACACAAACATCCGAATAACGCCGGCGTCGCCAGACTCTTCTCCACTGCTGGTGGCGCCAGTGCTCTGTTGCCCACTGAAGACTGTCCCGGCGATGACGTGGTGTCAGAATGGGTCCTCGGTGTGGCCTGTGGCAGTGGAGGTGTCTGCTCGTCAATCGTCAATGTTGTCCGCACTAATGTGTCGCTGGTGTGTCCCTATGGTCTGTGGAGCAGTTTCCGCAGCAGTAACAATGCGATCTTGAAGATTCTGTCGCACAATCTGACGATTGTGACGTCGGGTGGTTGGTCCTTGAAATGCATTGGCTACTTGCCGGTCGGTTTGTCCAGCTGAATATTATCCGATCTGGGTGGATTTTTATAGGGCAAGAAATGGGGGAACGCATGTGCATTTCAATTTGCACGGAACTCACTTGTATCGGGTTACCATGGCCGTTGCCGTGATGCGTTTGGGCGATTGGTTTTATTGTCATCTGCTATGGGGTTTTTTATCATCAAATTTCATTTTTCCGGACAAGGAAATGTTATATTTTAGAAACTTTGACAAAAAATTACCCAGATATTTAAATTACAACTTTTCATGCAATGTTACTTGGGTGACGTTTCTTTTGCGGTTCAGTATATAAATCACGGTCTAGACATAAAGAATTCATTATTTTGTCAGACTCGCTGTCCTGTCTTCAGGCAATAAGATATACTTCGTGTCAGCATACAGCATACAGTTATGAATTATGCTTGAGTTAATAATCTTGCTACTGGCCAATATGACATCGTATTTTGTTAGCTGTCCAGCCATGTTGGAATCGTTGGTAACACAATGGGTGATGCTGCAGCTAGAGCAGCACAACTTCTAATCCCATACAGTGATTTGAAACCTGTAATTAGATGTTTCACCAGGGATCTGATGCAAAGGAAGTGGGACACCAAAGTAGGCATGAATAAAGTACATGAAATAAAACTATCGGCTACTACCTACTTGGGTTGTCAGTCCAGATTTGCATTGGTGATACTACAACGAGGGGGTACGGGTGGCCCAGTTGTATAAGTCGCCGCGATTAGCTGTGCAGAGTTGCGTCCCTTGGGCACGCCAGAAACCTATGATAGTGGGTTTTAATTCTGTTTCGCCCTGATTATGTTTCTAGGTTTGTCAGCATCTGTGCTCATGGGTTTCACCAAAGCGGTAAACGTCTGAGACCCGCATCACTTCGGGCTTTCCTCCCACATTAAGCTGACACGCCGTGATATAACTGGAATACTCTTAAAAGCTGCGTTAAACCCAACGCAGTGGTCAATTACGATATACCCATGAAAATTTATTGCAAGGTGAGGGTCATCGATTTTCTATCCCTTGTGGTGAAAGAATCACTGTCAAGCAGGATTAAATGGTTTGGTGTTGAATATTTTGGCTACAGGTAACTACCACGGGATCCTAAAAGGGTTTTCTATCACTCTGTTCAGTCACAGAACCAAACGAATTATTAAAATCCCGTCATTCTTGCATACTCCTGAATTCAACGGCTTCAGCCTTTTTCAATTTGCCTCATATCGGCTCATTCTTTAATCGCCTCTCGGTACCTTACTGAATATGGAACGGAACTGATGTGCCAAATTGTCATTTGCAGCATAAAGTCACACAGAAGCTACCCGTGACCTTCGTAAGTGTTCGTCACCATTTCGCCCCTTTAGTTCATTTCATAGCCTTTTAAACATGACCAGCTAAATTGGCACGCAACCGCGTGGACGTAGCTCAGTCTAATAGCTTGTCGAGCTACCAGTCCGACGGATTCTCACAATAACTGGTTCCTTGTCTCAGTGACGTGACCGACGACAGGGCACAGGAACTCGATTATAGCGTGTATAACGTAATATACTCGTAAAGACAAAAATTCACACCCCTCTATAAACATATAGACAAGGAGTGACACCCGCCATGTTAGTTCTTATTCAAGATTTCGCACTCGGTTCGAATCACAGCTCGATATCGCATGAAATATGAATGTCACTTATTTCAACCTATTGGTACCTGCTAAACAAACCAAAGGCTACACAATCGTGTTCATCTGTGGTCACCTTACCTCGCATTTATTTTAAAACAACCATCACATATCAGCTCTATGCTGCGCCCCTTAGGAAAACAAGAAAAAGGTGGACGGAAGTTACGGCGTTACACGGGCTTATATTTTGCTATATTTTGGTCGGGTAGCCTAGAGGTTAACGCGTTCGCTCGTCACGCCAAAGACCCGGGTTCGATTCCCCACATGGATACAATGTGTGAAGCCCATTTCTGGTGTTCCCCGCCGTGATATTGCTGGAATATTGCTAAAAGCGGCGTAAAATCAGACTCACCCACACTCACTCATTATTTAGATTTTGTTGTATTTGTATTACAGATTTTCTTTATTTTCTTTCAGACTCGCAATCATCCATCAGTCCTTATCTTTCTCTTTCTGGTTCATGCTTACGGAAACCATGACAACAACAGCACAGAGGAACCTACTTCCGAAACCGCCACTTGTGTAACTATGACGACTGTGCCATCTTTTAAACCCCTATCTCCACCAACGGATTCCGTGAATACAACACACGTGACAACCGGAAGTGAAGCAACCCTTGCCGGAAATGAAGTAGATAACGTGACGAAAGCTCCGATGGAGACAGTCGATCCCTACGCCATTATGAATGAAGGAATGGTTTCCAAGAATCAGTATGAGCAGTGCAGCTTCATCATCAACGTTATCATGAAGCCCACGGTGTGCATTGCCGGCGTCATAATGAACGTCATCGGCATTTGCGTGTTGTTACGTAAATCTTTCCGCCGCTCCACCTACATCTACCTCGGTTTCCTCTCCATCTCCGACGTCGGGTACCTCCTTTGCGTTCTCATACGCAGCCTTCCCAAGATCATCGTCCTTTACGATGATGTCCTCGCAAACGTCATCGAAATACACATTTTCTCGTATATCTCTATGTACTTTGACCTTGTGTTCACAAGAACATCGGTTTTTCTTATATGCACTTTGTCCATCGAAAGGTTTGTTGCAGTGCTACGTCCTTTGACAGTAAGGGAACTATTTTTGTCGCGTCACGCTTTATCAATATGTGCAAGTGTTTTTGCCTTTTGCGCAATTTTTTATTTCCATTTTCTCTTCGTTTACTACCCTCAACCGTATTTTAACCCAAGTCGCAACATAACGATGTACACGATTGGCCGCCGCCCTTGGTTCTTTGATTCTGGTTTTGAGAAGGTATTCTCTGTTTTGAACGATATCTTGAACTTATATGTCCCCCCAGTCATTCTAATAACGTGTAACATCGGTATTCTGGTCAAGTTAGGTGCTGCTCAGAAGAAGCGAAAACGTCTCTTCTGTAATGGTAGTGAAAACGAAATCTCGGCCATTGACCAAAAAAGGATTACGTTCACTCTGTTGATTATCTCCTTCTTCTTCCTCGTTGTGTTCCTCCCTGTCATAGTCGTTGGTGTGCTAGCAAAATATGACCCGCAAATGAAAGCTTTCGGACGCGAGCACTACTTCTTGTTCCTCATGGCAGATGTGACGTCACTCTGTTGGAGTATGAGCTCAGCCAATGATTTCATCGTTTACATCTACACAAGTACACAGTTCAGGGACACTCTGTTGACCATGTTCTGCCGAGGGAGATATGTCTCGAACATGGAGCCCAATCAATCGCAAAGCTCATCCAACGTTTCCCACGGAACCACTTCCAGTTCGGACGAAGTAGGTGCAGTGGTCCTAGTCTCTGAGAGTAGATATTAACCCTATTTACAGTTCCACAAAGGTATCGGGGGCACGGCGGTACAATCGTTGAAGGCACTGCAAATCGCTGATCTTACTATCCTTTGGCCAACCAGAAACCTTTCATTGTTGGATCGAATCCCAGTTTCGCTATTATTATCTTTCTAAGTTTGTCACATTCACCTAGTTTCATCAGGCTAAGACCTGAATAAGGTCAAGTCAAGTCTATTCCGTATGAAGGCCACTGGTCCATGCCCATCATTTTTTCGAGACTTTACAGGAATAATTTTTATTTCGATACAATGCAGTTTCCACGCCCAAACTCAAACTTAATATAAGAATACAGTCACAATGCCACCCTGAACCCTTGTGGTCGTTTTCACTGTAGAAGGTCATAGTATGATGCATGTGAATAACATGTGCGTTGACATTGCATTGGTTAATAAACCCCGCCACGATGTGCGGCGGGGGGGGGGGGGGGGGGGGGGGGGGGGGGGGGATACTGGAATGGAGTTTGAAAATTGCTGTCGCACATTCATATTTTACAGAGTTATGGCCCTTGCTCCATGCTTTTCAACTTAGTGTATACTGTTTGTTTGTTTGTTTGTTAATTAACGCCGCACTCAGCAGTATTCCAGCTATATGACGGCGGTCTGTAAAATAATCGAGTCTGGACCAGACAATCCAGTGATTGGCATCATGAGCATCGATCCACATAATTGGGATCAATGACATGTATCAACCAAATCAGCGAGCCTGACCACCCGATCCCGTTAGTCTCCTTTTACGACAAGCATGCTCGCCTTTTACGGCAAGTATGGGTTGCTGAAGACCTATTCTACCCCGGATGTTCACGGGTCTAGTGTATACTGAGTGAAATGGGGACAAGTTCTCTCAGCAACTACTGAAATTACATGAATGAAAGTTTGCATGCTTATATAAGAGATACTTGTCAAAACTGAGTTCGAAAATTGGTCCCGTCAATTAATTGTTTATAGAGTTACAGTCTTCGATCCATGTTATTTGTGTAATGGGGGCATGTGTTCTCAGAAACAACTGACGTTAGCTTATCTAAGACATACTTACCAATGTGCCTCATAGCGCGGCATAGTATTAACGTTGTTTTCTTTTCTCAGCTTGTTGGATAACGTATCTTACGTAGATGTTATAAATGAGGAAGTCGAGAATTTCACATATTGTTTTTTCTCTAAACTTCAGATGGCATTTCCTTTCATGTTTCACAAATTGTCCTGAACCTCTGAATATAGATACGTAACTGTATCTGTGTTCACCACGTTTTGTAACAAAAGCCCCATGGATCAAGGAATGAAGTTTTTCCTTAAGTTTGTCATGTGGGATAGTCGTGTACAAAGTTGAAAAATCAAATGTTTTGACAGAAATACGCTATGGAGTATTTCCATACATTGGGGCAGCAGGGTGGCCAAATGGTAAATGTAGTCGCGCGTCCGAGGCCCGAGTTCGATTCCTATCATTGGTACATGTGTGAAGCCTATTTCCGGTGTCCCCACCTGGTGTGATATTTCTGGAATATTGGTCAGGAACGGCGTAAAAGCATACTCACTCACTCACCTAAAAGTTGAGATTCCACCTATTTCAGGTCGTGTGATTGGCCTACCAAGCAAAATTTTGCGTTTATGCTTCAATGAACAGACTCAAAATTAGGACTTCTGTTTCCTGTGTGACTATGGCTTGTCTTGCATTCTTGCGCTGAACGATGTTATAGATTTCGTTTTGTTGTCAACAGTGTTTTGTGTTATTAAGTGAATAAACAGTCTGGGAAGTTAATACCGTTGACCTATTTATTGATAAGAATTTACTTCAAACTATGTTTGCGTTTATGGAACTATGAACGGCGTTTTTTGTTTGTTTGTTTGTTTGTTTTGGTTTTATTTAACCCCGCACTCACGGAGAGTGGTATATTTCACTGCCGGTTTCAGCCAGTCAGAGCGCATTTCATTGTACGGGATTTTAACGGCGCTTGTTCAAGCGACAATTTTCAAAGAAATACTTCGTAATGTCCTGTTAGATTTGTAACTTCATACAGAAATGCGAAGAAGTTCAGTTGCTATTCAGAGAAAGTGGAGTATTTGTTTTACTGAGGTTTCCGACACACAATCTTTCATTTTGACATCAACACGTGAAAATTCGGGCTAGAATAGGTCTTCAGAAACCCATGCTTGCCGTGAAAGGCGACTAACGGGATCGGGTGGTCAGGCTCGCTGACTTGGTTGATGCATGTCATCGTATCTCAATTGCTTGGATTAATGCTCATGATGTCAATCACTGGACTCGATTATTTACAGACTGCCGTCATACAGCTTGAATATTGCTGAGTGCGGCGTTAAACAACAAACAAACAAATAAATGTTAGCTTGATGTTGGAGGAAAACCCTAAGTGATGCGGGACGATTACCACTTTGGTGAAACCCACGGGTATGGTGAGTATTTTTTAAATGGTGGTATGGAGATAAACCTTTTCAATTAATTCCTTTTCGAAATCCACGGTAGCCCGTAAGGGACACTGAAACTTTTTCACGTTTCCAACGTGTTTTTCGAAATAACGTGTATTACGCGTTTTCTTTTGGAATTCTACACGTTTTTAGTCTTGCTTCTTAAATATGCCACAACCTTCCCTTGTCTTTAAAACCAAACATGTAACGCCGAAAACACAAAAAGACAAACTACCGAAACTGTTTCAACTGCAGTGAGAATATTCCCACCGCGGTGGTGGTATATTTGCACCGGGATGTATATATTCTCAAAGCTGCTAAAGAAGTTTTCGGAAGTTTGTCTTTCTATTTTGAGTTTTTTAGCTTGGACGGTTCATGCAGTTTGGCCCTCAGTATATTCAGTTTGATACTTCAATTAACAGGATCACAAAGGGGACGAACCCGTGAAGGTCTTCAGCAATCCATGCTTGCCGTAAAAGCAAGTGCTTGTCGGACAAGGCGACTAATGGGATCGGGTGGCCAGGCTTGCTGATTTGGTTGATGCATGTCATCGTATCCCAAGGATCGATGCTCATGATGGTAATCACTGGATTGTCTGGTCCAGATTCGATTATTTACACACCGCCGTCATATAGCTGGAATATTGCTGAGTGCGGCTTGAAACAATAAACAAACAAACAAAGGGAGTGTCAAGTCTCATCTGTCCCCTGGACTCCATAAAGCACACAACGATGGTGGGATACTGTACTGACTGCAGTTTATTTATTCAACATCATCAACATTGTCATCATGACCTTCATCAACAAAGCTTCATTAACATTAATATAGACAAGGTGGTTAACACATGCATATACACAGACATCGTCGCCTAATCATGCATGTATTCTACTGGCTCGTCAACGCATACTCATCAGGGTATAGTCCCAAATCCGTAATTTCACAAAATGCTTGAGGCTAACTATGGCTAACGATCCATCAACCAGAGAATTCTAGTGGCTCGCCAGAAACACGCAAACCAATCACCACATACTGATCATCATTTGAAATTGTCAATTTCACATATGTCAATGAAATATGAATAGCAGCAGTTATTAAGCGCATAGACCACAAAGCTTCAAACGTCACACAACTTCCATCTTACCGAGGCAAAGGCGATAACTGACTTTAAAAGTCCAGTTTCCACCCTAGCCGAACTACGCTGGTATTTCTGGGCTCGATCGTAGCGCCACCAGTGGATATTACGAGTTATGTCCCTTCTATATCCCTCTTATTGACCAATCAGTTTCCACCTCTCATATAACTTGCATTTACTTCAAATAATTAGCGTCGCCCAGGGAAGACAGATCGTCAATCAAGATGTATAATGTAATGAAATGGGTCTTACTTCGCGAACTGCATCAAATCACGTGGGCACCTTAATTAAAAACAGGACAAGAATCGGAATATATCTTTTGACGCTAAGTTGTCGGTGCACATGCTTTTCAAATCCTGCAATCGACCGAAATCAACCTGACAGTTTACGAACCGGATGTCGATTTCGTTACGCGATTTTGATTGGACTATGAATAGACTCGTTAGTCCAGCCAAAATATATATCATAATTCCAGCCTAGTTCGGCAAGGGTTGGAACTAGACTTTTATAGTCAGTTAACTCCCTTGCCTCGGGGAGATACTTAGCTTCATAAATAAATAAGTTAAATGACACATGTTTGATATAGCCAGCCCCGAGTGCACCGGCAGAACATGAGGTTTCATGTTCTGTCTTACTTTTATACTCGCACCAGCGCCCCCTATAACAAATTACTTCCCTCTGTTGTGCTTTCAGACGTTAGGAGACAATAATTTCGTTCTAATTCATCCTTCAAACGAAAGAAATTATATTTGTCCTCCTTCCCCCATGTACAACAAAGCAGGCTATCACATAATGGTATATTGTACAATACACTGAACGAGGAAACAAAGAACGTTAATTCGAAGACAAAAAAAGAGACTGTCAGTCAATGTTCAGTGCTATCCTTAACATAGGCATTCTCGCTCCTCCAGCTACCAAGACGTTTGACCATTCTAACACAGATGCCTCTATTGGATACCACTGAAACTCTGCAGACCATAGCATTTTGTATCAGGTACATAAGACTTAAAGGATTCAGTAAAAAGCTCCCTTAACCCAGTATAAGATAACAGTTTGTTCTGGACTAAATCTATAGCCATCTTTGGTCTTGCATAGATTCCTGATCAGAATATCGGAATAAGTTTCTTTGTTTAAACCAGATTTTTCCAAGAAACGTTAAAAACATCTGTGTCCCTCTTCTACCATTAATCAACAAAGATTCATCTCTACACACATCGGTCTTTAATTAAAGTCATATAAGCATGACCATGCTTAATATCAAGCAACTCACCAGGCCACATAAAACATAGAAAGACACAATTCTCAAATTATATACATTTAGGTTTTTCATTTTACAATCAAACATTCTTTTAAATAAAACGAAAAAAACCCTTTATATATTCATAAAAAAATTCAGCCAAGCACTTTGACCGTAATAGGCTCTTTTTTCTTAACAGGTCTTACTCTTCCGTTTGGCCGCCTCTAATAAATGTATCACCAACATGTTGTCCGTAGGAACGAGAAGCCTACGTATCAGTAATCTTACTGAGATTGTTTCTTTGCTCAATCTGAGTTTTTCAACACGCTCCGCCATGTAATCGTATTTCTTCTGTTATGACGTACACAAGTTTAACTTTCCCAGATTGTCCAAAGTCTCAGTATTGAAGGACTGGTGTATTCGAAAATCTTGCTTCCACACAAAATCCTTACCAACTTTCAACTTGAATATCCCTTTGTTCGTTCTCTCTTTCCTTTAATGAAAGACTATTGCTGAGTCAGCAAAAACGTACCTTCAGCTATAATCAGCTACACGTCAAATTAATCCGAATGCGAATCACAGAGCACAGTCTCCCTTCAAGAAAAACTATTGCTGAATAGGTTATGTGTATCTTCAGTTAATCAGCTATCACAGAGCACAGTACTAGTCTCCCTTCAAGAAAAACTATTGCTGAATAGGTTATGTGTATCTTCAGTTAATCAGCTATCACAGAGCACAGTCTCCCTTCAAGAATAACTATTGCTGAATAGGTTATATGTATCTTCAGTTAATCAGCTACACGTCAAATTCATCAGAATCAGAATCAAACACGGTCACAGGTCCTCGAGGATCTAGTTGAAAATCAGAGTCCAGAGCTTGGGACCAGTCATTCAATTCTTCCTCTTCATTGGTTTGTCCTGAACTCTCAGAATCACCTACTGTCCAACGGACATTGCGCTGGTGCGAGGCTGGGACGTTATCGAGCGTGGACCCATGGACTTGTTTGTATGGATTAAGTTCATTATCGGCAAATCCGTTTCGTTGACTTTCATTTTCTAGACTCTGGCCTTTATGAAGATCACCCCATGGTTGTCCGTTGATTCTTCCACTACCGATTTCTGTTTGTTGTGCTTGTGATTCTAACGGAATGCCACCAAGACGTGAGGGCATACCCTCATAAGAAGGAAACGTTTCCCACATGCTTGTTTGCTTTGGGGTTATATTAGGATCGTATGACTCCCCATCATCATAAATAACATCAACATCATCCAAGGTACCAGCTCCCACCACTTCCTGTTCTTCCTCCTCTACTTCATTTGTTTCTCCGCCCAATCCCGTAAAAGACTGCGTTGAATCTTCTACAAACGCACCCTTCTCTTCTCCCTGATCCATTCCTCCACCGTCTCTACTCACATCTGAAACAAATGTTTCGGCTTTGCCATCCAAGTTCCTCTGGACTGAAATGCCTTCAGCATCACATCCACCACTAATACGTCTCCAAATCATTTCATTTTCATACAGATCTGTATCATCATCACCATCACTATCAACATCGTTCAAGGTACCAGCTCCCACCACTTCCTGTTCTTCCTCCTCTACTTCATTTGTTTCTCCGCCCAATCCCATAAAAGACTGCACTGAGTCTTCTACAAACGCACCCTTCTCTTCTCCCTGATCCATTCCTCCACCGTCTCTACTCACATCTGAAACAAATGTTTCGGCTTTGCCATCCAAGTTCCTCTGGACTGAAATGCCTTCAGCATCACATCCACCACTAATACGTCTCCAAATCATTTCATTTTCATACAGATCCCTATCATCACCATCATCATCATCATCACCATCATCAATGTCAGCATCGACACTGAAAACTAAACCATTAACTATTCTGTTACGTACAAAGTCCGAATCCTGGTCTGAATTTCTCGAAACTCCTTCATTGCGTCCTCCAGATTCTTGAGCAAATACCCCATCTTCAGCTTCTTCTTCTTCTCTTTCTTCTTCTTCTTCTTCTTCTTCTGCTTCTTCTTCTTCTTCTATGTCGTTCAAGTGATCATTACTGTTGTACTGCACAGCCATACATGCCACTCCTATGGTGTCATCCAGTTTGTCATGCTCATCCTCACTTCTGTTCCCTCCTTTGGAACTGCCATGCAATGGAGTATCACCATCATCATCAACTGTTCCACCAACATCCGGTGACAAGCTGTATTTGTATTTAAGACGCTGAAACTCTGTATCGATAAAGTCCTCATTCTCATAAGGATCGCTGTCATCTTCACTGTCCACTGGCTTTTTGTGTTCAGCACTCATGACGTCAACCTCATTCTCATACAGTCCATCATCATCGTCTTCCTCGCTTTCGAAGGTTTCCTCAATATCACTGACGGAGTAATTAGCTCCATCTTCAGGTAAGGTATAAACTCCCGATTTCCTATAGTGAGTAGTGTCCAATCCCATCCTGCGCGCATGAATGTCCAAAGAATCTCTAGCCAACAATTGTTCTCTGAAAGCAACATCAACCGCGCCTGAACTCTCTGTAGGTTCTGGGTGTGGACTTCGCGTACTTCTTTCAGGACGAACTGGGAGAGATGGCTCACTTGGTGCACGTTGAACTGGATTGGGTACCCTTTGCACAATATTGTCGTCTTGCTGCCTAGATTCGACGGCAAGTCTCGATGGAATACTAACACGAGTATCAGGTCTTGATCCGGGAGCCCTCATCGGCGGATTTAACATATTCGCGTTTGTCCTTGCAAGATCTTTATGCTCTTTGATATTACTTACAGGTGTTTCATAATCATTGTTTTGACTTCCCAGAGCCAAGGCTTCGTACTCGTCGTCAAACAGCTCTGGTTGAGCCGTGTTGGGTTGATTCTCAAGGGATTCGGCAGTATTGTGGGATGTCAATTCAACATTTACATCCAAATTAGGGTTATTCCGATAACGTACAAGGTTAAACATAGCTTTTCCCCTAGGCCTCCGGAACTTTCTTTTAATCTTTCTGCAAACAATTGTATCATCAAGTTAAAACATGTCTTTTAAATTAATAAGTATTTTTGTTTGATTGTTGTTTAACGCCACACTCAACAAGATTCTAGCCATAAGACTGCGGTCTGTAAATAATCGAGTCTGGACCAGACACGCCTCTGACATCATGAGCATCGATCCACGCAGTTGGTATACGATGGCATTCATCAACCGAGTCAGCGAGTCTGACCACCGTTAGTCGCCTCTTGTGACAAGCATAGTCGCCTTTTACGACAAGCATGGGTTGAAGATCAAAAAAAGAATGTGGTATTGGGGAAGGACGTTTGCCTATTGGATACAACGTTCGCTCGTCACGTTGAAGGTCCGGGTTCGATGCTCTACATGGGTGCAATGGCTACCCTGCAGTTATATTGCTGGAATATTGCTAAAAGCGGCGTCTCTCATTGCATTTTTATTCACTGGTTCCTTTGCTCCGTATCTGAACAAAATGGTACACTATTCACCACGCTATTGCTGTCTTTGTGCTATCCACTATGGTACTGTTCAGCCCCATACTATTGACTATCATACTCTTCACAGTTGTATTATTCAGTATTGTTCACTATGCTATTACTTTCTAGTATAATATTCACGCTAGTACTATTCTCTATTTACTATTTGCTATGTTACCCTAAAAAGCGTCTGATATAATAATAAAAAATAAATAATAATAGGTAGATTATGTAATGAATTTAATGAGACTGTCCAACACATTGTGAGTGGATGCCCAGCTTTGTCACAAACACAGTATCTTAAGCGACATGATGGGGTGGCGCGATCATTTTATTACCGTCTTCGCCATGCTTGTGGTTTGGACACAGAGGTCCATCCATGGTACGACCCGGAATATGTAGAGGGGGCCATGGAAAATGATAAATACAAAATCCTTTGGAATAGGCCCGTATACAGCTTCAGACATATCCAGGCCAACAAACCTGATCTTGTCCTTTTTGATAAATCTAATGAAATCAATTATATCATTGAATTTCCTGTCCCTTTTGACAGTAATGTGATTGACAGGATTGATGAAAAGCATGGCAAATATGCAGACCTCGCTTTCGAAATGTCACGCTTGCATCCTAAGTACCAAGTTGTCCGACTCCCCATTGTTCTTGGTGCCTTAGGTTTGGTATCTCCCAATCTGTTGACTGACATTGGGAGAGTACCCGGGTTTGCTACCAGGAATACAGCCCTTCTGGCAATCTGGGTAATGCAGAAGGCTGCAGTGTTGGGGAGTCTTCACATTCCCCGAAAAGTTCTGGATGGGTTTGACTATGCAGCGCTTCCTGGGAAAAGTCCCATTCGCTGTCTGGGCTGCGTGTAGAGGGGGCAAGGGCCCTAAGCTGTTGATGATCCTAACCAGCCTGACTGTGCCAGGATCACCCAAACCCTCCTTACTGCATTTTGTATTTTAATATGTAAATAATAATTATTAATAATTTTAAAAAAACCAAAAATACGAGGATGGTGATCAAGTTATCGACAACTTACATGACAACAATGATGACGTTGACGGCGACGCTGGCAGCCAGCAGGAGAGACAATGTAATTATGGCGATTTTCACTGAAAGGAAAGTTGTCAGTACAACACGCTATTCATATGATAATGATGTTTATTGTTTGAAAGACCAAACGCCCAGATACAAAGTATTCACAGTAGGTGGAGCAAATGATCAAACAAATAAAACACGAATCTGAGCATATCGTGAATAATAAAGTACATCAGTAAACAATTATTAATTTCTAAATTTAACAGCAGGGTTAAAGAGTAACATTAAAGATTTCCGCACATTTAGTAGCGATACATTGAATGGTTCTCTTGCCGGGTATGCAATGCAAAATGTAGATGCCTACCGTATTATTACATGACCAATAGATGGACAAATAAGTGAGAGAGTGAGTGATATATATCTTCCACTTCAGATGTATTACAATATGTGCACAGATCTTAGGGACCGCCTCCGTGGTCTAGTGGTAGAGTGTCCGCCCGCAGAGCGGAAGGTCGCGGCCGCGTCATACCAAAAGACGTTTATAGATGGTACTTGATGTTACCCTGCCTGGCGCGCGGCATTAAGGGGCTAAAACAAGGACTGGTCGGCTCGGAGTCCGTATACTGTGTCTGAGTGGGGTATTCATGTTAAACTGCGGCATGGTATCTCAGTGAGCTAGCACTATAAATCGGCAGGAGGCCGGACTAGTACAAGCAGCCACACACACACACACACACACACACACACACACACACACACACACACACACACACACACACACACACACACACACACACACACACACACACACACACACAAACACACACACACAAACACGTGCATGCACGTCGCTAAAGAAGTGCAATAATCTTGGACGCGACGTTAAACCCCATTTCACCTCACCTTTGCCTTTGGGCACTTGCCTGAAGCAATACCGAGATATAAAGTACTAACTCTTGACCAGTTTCTTTTGTTTAACCGACTCTTTATCTGGAAATTGTTTTTGAATATACACTTACATTGGAGCGAGTGAGTTAGTTGGGTTTAGCGCCGCTTTTACAGTATTCGCGGCGTGTCAACTTAATTTTGGAGGAAAGCTGAAGTGATGCAGGTCTCAGACGTTTACCACTTCGGTGAAACCCACGAGCACGGGTATGCTGCTGACAAACCTAGGAAGATAATTGGGGCGAACCGGCATTTGGAATCAATTTCATTCCTGTGACCAGAGACCATATAACAGATCTATTATATGGTCTCTGCTTTGACTAAATACTGCTAGAAGCCACGTGCTGCATTCTCTATTTCTCGGTTAAGCCAGACAGAGAGACGGCGTGTAATTAACGCGATTCCTAATGAAAGGGAACGTTGTCAGTACGTGATATTAACATATCTCTGTCTGACAATAGGGATTGACCGAGTAATTTTGAGTCCAAGAGTGTTAGCAATGGCGTCAACAAAGCGATCATGGCACTCCGACTATCGTAAGCTATGTATGGCGTTCTCGGTTTTCGAATTGCCATTGTGAAATCGGGTCCTGGGGTCATACTGTCCACAACACTGCATGTGTCCTATGTTAATTGATCTTTACGTATCTGGGAGCATATACTACTTTCCAGTCTTTCCTGGTATAGCCCCCGTCAACTTCCGGGGGAGAATTTGCCTTCAGCAACCCTTGCTTGTCGTTAGAGGCAACTAACGGGATCGGGTGGTCAGGCTCGCTGACTTGGTCAATACATGTCATCCTATCCCAATAGTGTTTAGATCAATGCTTATGATGTCTGGACTGTGATATAACGGTAACGCTATTTTTCAGGGCATTATCATTTGCAGAAGCCCGAGGTCTTTCATATACTGTCCGGCGAAGGAGGGCAGTTGAAAAGACCGAGGGCTTCTGCAAATGATAATGCCCTGAAAAATAGCGTTACCGTTATTATAGCTAAAATGGATTGAATTTGTTATCAAATAAAAAGAAACAACAATATCGGTTTTGAAACATTTACTGCAATCAACACGAATGTCACTGACCCACTTTTACGAATATGGAAACGTCATAGAACAAACCAGATGACGTCACTATAATACGTGACGTCATTTTCTCTAGCCTATGGCGTCACCTAACAACGGGCTTGATAATGGCCCGTCGTCAAGCAATATGAGGGCGTTATCAAGTTACAGTGGCCCGCTCATTTCTGATAACGTGCAGGCGGTTAATGATAGTTCTATCCATTTTAGCTACAATAATTAACAAACCGCTGGAAAATTGCTGAGTGCAGCGTTAAACAACAAACAATTACTCGGTGTAGCTAGGAAAGGAATGTAATGACAAACAAAATACATTGTTCTATTGAAACATCTGACAGTCAAGTGAACCGACGCCATCCCAATGAAGGTTAAACACACACACACACACACACACACACACACACACACACACACACACACACGCACACGCACAGTGTCTCACACCACAAACAGACACTCATCACACACAAACGCAAGCACACAACATACCATCAGCACGCATACACGCGCGCGCACTCACACCACACATACATAGGCAAACGCAAACACACACTTACATGCACACACCACACACAGACACATACATACACAGGCACACACCGCACGTACGCACGCATCCCCCAACCCCACAAACTTAAGTTCAGAATACGAAACTTTGACACCCCCTCCTTCCACCCAAAAGCCGACCCAAAATTATCATTCAACGGACAATAATGTATACTCACTTGATCCCAGCGAGTGACCATAGTCTGAAAATCAAATGACACATTCTTCGAATCTAAAAACATTTTCAACATCGTTGACGTTTACAGTAGTCCTCTCGTTACGTGTTAATGACACAAAGATATAAATAAACATACTGACAACCGACTACCGTAGTTTGCATGTACATGTATTTCCTTTGAATAAGCTGCTGTATTAATCCTGTGATGAGACCAGGCTGTAGTAGGTCCCCAACAACCTACACTAGTCGTAAGAGGCTATACAGTCGTGCCCCGCTTATACGGACTTCAGATATCCGGAAACCTCGGTTCCCGGACGATTTTCATTCAAAACGAAATAATTACTATATAAATTTACCCGTATATCCGGAAATTCAGTTTCCAGAACCGGACGGTCATTTTCATACACAAAACACTGAAATGCACTCAAAATTGTCTCACTTATCCGGACAGTACACTTCCGCTGGTGGTAATATCTTTGATTCGTGAGAAGTCAATTAACCAGTGACACTGAGTTACGTTTGAGACGAGCTTGTTTATTGTACATGTAATCCCCTTCGATAAATATGGCGTCTGTGGAGGTCAGAGGTCAAAGTTGAACTTCATTACGTATTACGAGAACATTACGAGGCATTGTTTTATATCTAGGGATTAAGATTACCTTGTGTATTTTCTCGTAAACTAAGCCGGAAACAGCAATCAGCTGTACACACGTTTTCTTGGAATCGACCGGTGATTCGGTAAAGACACACCCAATGATATAACTTTATAGGATTTTTAATGCAAGGATCGACAACAATTGTATCTGAAACTATTTTTTTTTTATCAGGAATAATATATTCCATTATTTTCTTAATTATATGCAGCCTTTACTAAACATATTTAAAATAATAATAACCCTAAGCGAAGCAGCTGATCGCTATTCTCGGGTATTATTTTTTACATGGAACCAGTCTGACCAGTCACCGTCAAGGCTCACGCGCACGTGATCGCGTGATCGCGAGAATTTCATGTTGACATAGAATCAAACAAAAACAAATATGACTTTTAACGAGTCAAAGTATGTCATTTATGATACATGTATCCATTCTCTGTCAACTAAAGTTCGTTTCAAGGCGTCAATAGCGGTATTCTGACCGTGGTTGCCGTTAATAACGGTGAGTTGTGCGATCTTCCGATCGCTTCACACACGATTTCGCCGAAATTAATAAAAACAATATGTATAAGGAATTTTGTCATGAGTTGCACAATTAAAGGGAAGTAACTCTTCCAGTAAGAAGCTGGTTTCAGTTATACGGAAATTCGTTTATACGGACGAATTGTGAAATGGACTGGGAGGTTTCGGTGACTTGGTTGACTGCACGTCATCATACCCTGACGTCCAGGCGTTGCTCATAATATCAATCACTGGTTTTTGTTTTATCTTTCAATCATGAAAGGACAGTGCTATTTGATTGGACGGCTATTTTCGGCTCCGTGTCATTCCAACGGGACTCAAAACGAAGATAAGGCGGCGAATAGGTCCAGGGTAGTTATGATAATAGAATGGGGCTATAACACCCTGGATGGTCGAGGATGGACAAGTTGCCGGTGAAAAGACATCCAGAAGATATTATTTAAGAACGAATGCTATATATAAATGTTGTCATCCTTCCATTTGTGTGGTACATAAAGGAGAGACCCGCGAAGATCCGGGGTAGAATAGGTCTTCAGCAAACCATGCTTGCCCTAAAAGGGACCCGTGAAGATCCGGAGTAGAATAGGCCTTGAGCAACCCATGCTTGTCGTAAGAGGCGACTAACGGATCGTTTGGCCAGGCTCGCTGACGTGCCTGATGCATGTCATCGTATCCCAATTGTGTGGATCGATGCTCATGATGTCAATCACACAGACCGCCGTCATATAGCTGGAATATTGCTGAGTGCGGCGTTAAACAGCAAACGAACATGAAGGAGAATTAATAATGATCTTGCCACTAAGAGAATACCTCTCACCTGGAGTCGCGGTAATGTTGGATGTTGTTTCGTTGAATTGATCTGAAACAATCAACAGCATTATGAAAGAGTAACTCAAGGATTGTTATTGATGTGCAATAAATGTTTTTCATGCTCATTGGTTAACTCGACATCCATGAAGATTGTAGTTCATGATCAATCATAGACTATTGGGAAGCCCAATTCTGGTGTCCCCCGCCGTAATATTGCTGGAATATTGCTAAAAGCGGCGTGAAACCATACTCACTCAGTCATATTATTGATACTCCACATCCATTGTAGTTCATGATCAATCATAAACCAGAGCTTATATCAAACGTGAAGAAAGTGTGGAGGTTTGTATGGAAAAAAGTGTTCTGGAAAATACTTGAAAAACTAATTGTGACGGTGTTTTTGACAACCAATGTTTTTCACTGAATATCCCGAAGACATGTGTTTTCGGTCTAAAAGAATCCTTTGGATCATCCTTGTAGCGACATTAGTACTAGTAGTGAGTGAGTGAGTATGGTTTTACGCCGCTTTTAGCAATATTCCAGCAACATCACGGCGGGGGACACCAGAATTGGGCTTCACACTTTGTACCCATGTCGGGAATCGAACCCGGGTCTTCGGCGCGACGAGCGAACGCTTTAACCACTACTTTCACGGAAAGTCAGACAGGGTTTCACTATCAAAGGCCCGGTGAATTCATTCCAGGTAATTTATTTATTTATTTACATTCATGAATATTTGAGGGTCTCTTTCTATGACCTTTCGAAGGAATTTTCATACCTTTTCACTAACTGGTTCTTACATTTTCATTTGAGTGAGTGACAGGTATTACCGGTGGAGTCGATAGCTTACCCTTATCGCGAACACCTGATTTTCAGTGATACATTCATATAGATTTCTCAATGTTGACCTTTGCGCCCTAGAATCTGTGGCGGTAGATAGTCGAGAGTGATTATTCTCAGCCGTTGACGTTTTGAATCTAATGTTGTATTAGATCCATTGAGTAAATACTAGGTTTCATTAGTCTTGGTAAATATATATCTGGCTTAAATCGTTAATTGTGTCCCCGAACAACTGTCATCGATAGTTCTACGTCTCACCCCTGTCGCACTTGTCGCCATACCAACCATCTTCACAGTCGCCATAGCAACTGCCCGTGACAGGGTCGCACAGTAGACAGGATGAGCTGTTGTCTGCCGCTGGGTCGCACTGCGTGTTGTTAACACAGTGGACACAATCTAAAAACAATGTCGGAGAGATAGAAAACAGAGTTCTTAATGCATTGCACTTATGTTACAGAGTCTACGAATTACAAGGGACGTGTGGGACCCAGTCGACAAAAGCGACACAATTCGCTGTGCAGAGTTGAATCCCTGCGTTGTGCAAGAAACCTATTATTATGGTGAGGTGAGGTGAAGTGGGGTTTAACGTCGCGTCCAAGGTTATTGCACTTATATAGCGACGTGCATGTACGTGTGTGTGTGGCTGCTTGTACTAGTCCGGACTGATGCCGTTTTATAGTGCTAGCTCACTGAGATACCATGCCGCAGTTTAACATGAATACCCCACTCAGACACAGTATACTGATTCCGAGCCGACCAGTCCTTGTTTTAGCCCCTTAATGCCGAGCGCCAGACAGGGTAACAACAAGTACCATATTTTAACGTCTTTTGGTCTAAGGTTATGGCTTTGAAACCTAGACTTCCCTAATTATGTTTTAGGAGTGTGAGCACCATACCAGAGTTTGCATTGTGTGTTTCAACAAAGTGGTAAATGTTTTAGAAATGTGGCTGACATACTGATGGGAATCAACCGAGATAAAACTACTAGAATCTGTACTTTACTAAGAAAGTGTTATCCCAAATATAACATTTGTTACATTTGACCACTTTCTAAATGGCTTGAAATAAAGTGGCGGCGCCCCGTCGATACGATCTGATCGATAATCAAGATCTTTATTGTAATAAAACGGGTCTTACCTCGCGAAGTGCATCAAATCACGTGAGCACTTTGATTAAAAACATGAAAATGTGTGCAAAATATCTGTCCACCCCCAGTTGACGGTACACATGCTTTGCAAATCCTGCAATCCATGTTGTTTACAAACCGGATGTCTGGTTCGTCACGCGATTTTTATTGGACTATGCATAGACTCGTTAGTCCAGCCAACATGTGGCTGCGGAATTTCAGCCTAGATCGGCAAGGGAAGCAACCCATGCTTGCCGTAAAAGGCGACTATGCTTGTGGTAAGAGGCGACGGATCGTGTGGTCAGGCTCGCCGACGTGCCTGATCCATGTCATCGTATCCCGATTGCGTGGATCGATGCTCATGATGTCAATCACTGGATTGTCTGGTCCAGACTCGATTATTTACAGACCGCCATCATATGAAGGAGAAACTAATAATGATTTGGCCACTAAGAGAATACCTCTCACCTGGAGGCGCGGTAGTGTTGGATGTTGTTTCGTCGAATTGATCTGAAACAATTAACAGCATTATGAAAGAGTAACTCAAGGATTGTTATTGATGTGCAATTAATGTGTTTCATGCTCATTGGTTAACTCGACATCCATGAAGATTGTAGTTCATGATCAATCATAGACTATGTTACCAGAGCTTATATCAAACGTGAAGAAAGTATGGAGATTTGGGTGGGAAAAGTGTTCTGGAAAATACTTGTAAAGCTAATTGTGACGGAGTTTTTGACAACCAATGTTTTTCTCTGAATATCCCGAAGACATGTGTTTTCGGCCTAAAAGAATCCCTTGGATTATCCTTGTAGCGACAAAAGAACTAGTAGTGAGTGAGTATGGTTTTACGCCGCTTTTAGCAATATTCCAGCAATATCACGGCGGGGGACACCAGAAATGGGCTGCACACATTGTACCCATGTCGGGAATCGAACCCGGATCTTCGGCGTGACGAGCGAACGCTTTAACCACTAGGCTACCTGGCCGCCCCTAAAAGTACAAGTATATGCCTTGGGACAAAGACTGGACAATATTCTATATCTCTTTCCATCTTTCCATCTCTTCCGCCAGACAGGGTAACAACAAGTACCATCTTTTAACGTCTTTTGGTCTATGATCATGGCTTTGAATCCCAGATTGCCCTAATTATGTTTTCGAAATGTGAGCACGATACCAGAGTTTGCATTGTGTGTTTCAACAAAGTGGTAAATGTTTTAGACCTGCGCCACTTCAGGCTTTGCTCCCACATCAAGCTCTGATATAACTAAAATACTATTCAGAGCGGCGTGAAACCCAGTGTCACCTATCCCACTATAGCAGTGATGTAGAAGTTCTAAATCTATCAAATGATTCAGTTTGATATGGACGAAATGTGGCTTAGATACTGGTGGGACGCAACCCCCCCAAAAAGTATCAGAATCTGTACTTTACTAAGAAAGTGTTATCCCAAATATAACATTTGTTACATTTGACCACTTTCTAAACTATCTCATTAAAATCAGATCTAAGTTCGCTGCCGCTAAACAAAGATCTGAGGACATCCCATTAGGGGTCGCGTCAGAAAGACTCTATAGTCAGTATAGCCTGTGTTCACTCAGCGTATCAGCGACAGTAATAGATAACCGGCTGACATGAGTCTCGCCGGGGCCCCTTTCACCAGAATAGACTATAGTCGGCTAACTACCCATGCGTTACCAAGTTCCAGTTCTTTATGATATTAACAGATTTATTTCCATAAAGTGGAGAGATTGGCAAACAAGCAAATTTTGCTTATCTGAATGCCTCTCCCAAACATGATACACATACAAATTACAATGTATTAAAGTGATATGAGAAATAGCATACATGATATAATTGACATCATGATGATTATTGTTCTGTAAGTGTTTTATTACTGGATTATCTTTCGAAACAGCTACAGCTACGTTATATTATTTACATCTAGCACAACAACATCACAGTATCATATATACTTGCCGTAAAAGGCGACTTTGCTTGTCGTTAAAGGCGACTACTAACGGGATCGGGTGGTCAGACTCGCTGACCTGGTTGATGCATGTCATCGATCCCAATTGCGTGGATCGCTGCTCATGATGTCAGTCACTGGATTGTCTGGTCCAGACTCGATTATTTACTGGCCGCCGTCATATAGCTGCAATATTGCTGAGTGCGGCATTATACAATA
This sequence comes from Haliotis cracherodii, assembly GCF_022045235.1. Classification (NCBI taxonomy): domain Eukaryota; kingdom Metazoa; phylum Mollusca; class Gastropoda; order Lepetellida; family Haliotidae; genus Haliotis; species Haliotis cracherodii. Next base: position 59,207,230 of record NW_027266319.1, on the reverse strand, counting down.
ACAACAAAATTAACTTCTGAAATATGCAACCAATATTCTTACTTAAACGAATGAGTGTTCAACTATCAGTAGTTGTGAATAAGCATCGGAGTTTATAAAAGTTGGGATTTATACGACAATAATTTGGTAATAATTTTCTTTCAAATCTAAAACAAGTACACTGGAACATATGATATTCATTTCCCCTTGTACGCGAGTCACAATTCGGGCAGAGTCTCAATCAAAGGAACATTCTGCCACGACCCGTTTCTACGGACAAAATAGTATTACTTGTACGAAATTGTAAAACTTGTATTGAAGGACACTTGACTTATCAAAATCATCCATTGTCTTTGGAATTATACAAACGTCAAAACTTGCATCCAAATAATAAAAATAGCAAAAATTCCAGTCGGAGGCTTGCAGGCTAGCTCATTGTTACCTCAGGCTGTCACTGGCTACAATTATTAACACACACACACAATTAGGTGATTTCTTCCACAATTAGTACATTAAGTTCTTAAAATGATATATGAAGTGTGATTATCTTACATTTGAATATAATATGTATGACTTCATTTCAATATTTGAAAATCTATGGCAACATTTAACTTCTCGGCCACTCTTCATATATGTCCTCTATTTGACCTTGAACTATTATAATGAATTAAATTGTCTCTGTGATATTTTTTATAAAGTAAATAAAAGTTGTATACCCAGATTGTTCTTTAATTTAGTTATATTAGAAAGAAAACTATAATAAATTTGAATCTCTTCCTTCCTACAAATATCCAAGAATACGAAAATACGAATTATATAGGCCTATATCTTGTGACCTTGAGAAAGGTAATTCCCATGAGTTGATTTTGGTAGACTTTTTTCTCCTGAAAGCTGACATGCTACCAAATAACATAAAGTATGAATTAATTCTGTTGCAATTTTCTTGAGGTTGGCCATTTATTTCGACCAGAATGACCAGACTAAAATACTGACAACCGACTACCGTAGTTTGCATGTACATGTATTTCCTTTGAATAAGCTGCTGTATTAATCCTGTGATGAGACCAGGCTGTAGTAGGTCCCCAACAACCTACGCTAGTCGTAAGAGGCTATATAATGAATTGGGAGGTTTCGGTGACGTGGTTGATTGCACGTCATCGTACCCTGACGTCCAGGCGTTGCTCATAATATCAATCACTGGTTTTTGTTTTTTCTTTCAATCATGAAAGAACAGTGCTATTTGATTGGACGGCTATTTTCGGCTCCGTGTCATTCCAACGGGACTCAAAACGAAGATAAGGCGGCGAATAGGTCCAGGGTAGTTATGATAATAGAATGGGATATAACACCCTGGATGAACGAGGATGGACACGTTGCCGGTGAAAAGACATCCAGAAAATATTATTTAAGAACGAATGCTATATATAAATGTTGTCATCCTTCCATTTGTGTGGTACATAAAAGAGAGACCCGCGAAGATCCGGGGTAGAATAGGTCTTCAGCAACCCATGCTTGCCCTAAAAGGGACCCGTGAAGATCTAGGGTAGAATAGGCCTTGAGCAACCCATCCTTGTCGTAAGAGGCGACTAACGGATCGTTTGGCCAGGCTCGCTGACGTGCCTGATGCATGTCATCGTATCCCAATTGTGTGGATCGATGCTCACGATGTCAATCACTGGACTGTCTGGTCCAGACTCGATTATTTACAGACCGCCGTCATATAGCTGGAATATTGCTGAGTGCGGCGTTACACAACAAACGAACATGAAGGAGAATTAATAATGATCTTGCCACTAAGAGAATACCTCTCACCTGGAGTCGCGGTAATGTTGGATGTTGTTTCGTTGGATTGATCTGAAACAATTAACAGCATTATGAAAGAGTAAGTCAAATTATTGGGAGCGATGGGGTAGCCTAGTGGTTAAAGCGTTCGCTCGTCACGCCGAAGACCCGGGTTCGATTCCCCACATGGGTTCCATGTGGGAAGTCCATTTCTGGTGTCCCCCGCCATGATATTGCTGGAATATTGCTAAAAGCGGCGTAAAAACCATACTCACTCAGTCATATTATTGATACTCCACATCCATGAAGATTGTAGCTCATGATCAATCATAAACTGTGTTACCAGAGCTTATATCAAACGTGAAGAAAGTGTGGAGATTTGTGTGGAAAAAAGTGTTCTGGAAAATACTTGAAAAACTAATTGTGACGGTGTTTTTGATAACCAATGTTTTTCACTGAATATCCCGAAGACATGTTTTCGGCCTAAAAGAATCCTTTGGATCATCCTTGTAGCGACATTAGTACTAGTAGTGAGTGAGTGAGTATGGTTTTACGCCGCTTTTAGCAATATTCCAGCAACATCACGGCGTGGGACACCAGAAATGGGTTTCACACATTGTACCCATGTGGGGAATCGAACCCGGGTCTTCGGCGTGACGAGCGAACGCTTTAACCACTAGGCTACCCGGCCGCCCCTAAAAGTACGAGTATCTGCCTTGGGACAAAGACTGGAAAATATTCTATATCTCTTTAAATCTGGTAGATAATTGCTGATGTTTTCAGTTACCGTTTACCCCGACGATTATTTATATTGCTGACTGCGGTGATAACCAACATTCACTCATCCTCACGAAACACGGCAAGAGCAGGTGGACTTTATTCAAATTTCACGGAAAGTCAGACAGGGTTTCACTATCAAAGGCCCGGTGAATTCATTCCAGGTAATATATTTATTTATTTACATTCATGAATATTTGAAGGTCTCTTTCTATGACCTTTCGAAGGAATTTTCATACCTTTTCACTAACTGGTACTTACATTTTCATTTGTGTGAGTGACGGGTGTTACCGGTGGAGTCAATAGCTTACCCTTATCGCGAACACCTGATTTTCAGTGATACATTCATATAGATTTCTCAATGTTGACCTTTGCGCCCTAGAATCTGTGGCGGTAGATAGTCGAGAGTGATTATTCTCAGCCGTTGACGTTTTGAATCTAATGTTGTATTAGATCCATTGAGTAAATACTAGGTTTCATTAGTCTTGGTAAATATATATCTGGCTTTAATCGTTAATTGTGTCCCCGAACAACTGTCATCGATAGTTCTACGTCTCACCCCTGTCGCACTTGTCGCCATACCAACCATCTTCACAGTCGCCATAGCAACTGCCCGTGACAGGGTCGCACAGTAGACAGGATGAGCTGTTGTCTGCCGCTGGGTCGCACTGCGTGTTGTTAACACAGTGGACACAATCTAAAAACAATGTCGGAGAGATAGAAAACAGAGTTCTTAATGCATTGCACTTATGTTACAGAGTCTACGAATTACAAGGGGCGTGTGGGACCCAGTCGACAAAAGCGACACAATTCGCTGTGCAGAGTTGAATCCCTGCGTTGTGCAAGAAACCTATTATCATGGTGAGGTGAGGTGAAGTGGGGTTTAACGTCGCGTCCAAGGTTATTGCACTTATATAACGACGTGCATGCACGTGTGTTTGTAGCTGCTTGTACTAGTCCGTACTGATGGCGATTTATAGTGCTAGCACACTGAGATACCATGCCACAGTTTAACATGAATACCCCACTCAGACACAGTATACTGATTCCGAGCCGACCAGTCCTTGTTTAAGCCCCTTAATGCCGAGCGCCAGACAGGGTAACAACAAGTACCATATTTTAACGTCTTTTGGTCTATGATCATGGCTTTGAAACCTAGACTGCCCTAATTATGTTTTAGGAGTGTGAGCACCATACCAGAGTTTGCATTGTGTGTTTCAACAAAGTGGTAAATGTTTTAGAGATGTGGCTGACATACTGATGGGAATCAACCAAAATAAAACTACTAGAATCTGTACTTTACTAAGAAAGTGTTATCCCAAATATAACATTTGTTACATTTGACCACTTTCTAAATGGCTTGAAATAAAGTGGCGGCGCCCCGTCGATACGATCTGATCGATAATCAAGATCTTTATTGTAATAAAACGGGTCTTACCTCGCGAAGTGCATCAAATCACGTGAGCACCTTGATTAAAAACATGAAAATGTGTGCAAAATATCTGTCCACCCCAAGTTGACGGTACACATGCTTTGCAAATCCTGCAATCCATGTTGTTTACAAACCGGATGTCTGGTTCGTCACGCGATTTTTATTGGACTATGCATAGACTCGTTAGTCCAGCCAACATGTGGCTCCGGAATTTCAGCCTAGATCGGCAAGGGAAGCAACCCATGCTTGCTGTAAAAGGCGACTATGCTTGTCGTAAGAAGCGACGGATCGTGTGGTCAGGCTCGCCGACGTGCCTGATGCATGTATCCCAATTGCGTGGATCGATGCTCATGATGTCAATCACTGGATTGTCAGGTCCAGACTCGATTATTTACAGACCGCCATTATATGAAGGAGAAACTAAGAATGATTTGGCCACTAAGAGAATACCTCTCACCTGGAGGCGCGGTAGTGTTGGATGTTGTTTCGTCGAATTGATCTGAAACAATTAACAGCATTATGAAAGAGTAAGTCAAGGATTTCAGACTACGCTTGAAAAATATGTTGACACAGTTCTCGATTTAATTTTTTTAAACTGAACAAACGAACATTCCAGAACGTCTTATATATGGTTGAGATTGTATGGCAGTGCTTCCCACGTCCTGTGCAACGCCTCTTCCGTTCAAATGTTTCTCCCATGGAAGCGAGAGATCATTCCTCACCACTCGCCCCTTTCCGTAACCCGCTATTCGGCTTGTCCCGGAATAACACGAGTTGGTCACGATTAGCGAGAGATAGACAATGACTTTGATGGAATCAGTCGTACGGGCCGTAACTGTCGTTCTGAATACCCCGTATTAACATTTTCGAGGATGAATGATTAGAAAACACATTCCGACTGTCACTTTCATTATCTGGTCAGACTCGATTATTTATAGACCGCCGTCATATAGCTGGAATATTGCTGAGTGCGGCGTTAAACAACAAACACACAAACCTGAACATGTTTAGTAATGTGGCTGAGAGGGAACATTGCTTTTTCGCGGTTAAGCAATATCCCCTCTTGACCAATATAGGGGTCGCATGTGTTATCTGTTTCAATTGGGAGGGAATGTTGAATTTTTCTCACAATTTACTTAAAACATAATTTAACTGTACAGACGTGGGTGATTTTAAAACATCCACGGATTTCTGCGTAAAATGTAATTGATTGATTTATGGCTTTACAGTCAACTACGGTTATAACGAACTCAAAGGGACTTCTAATTTTAGTTCGTTATAACCGTAGTTCGTTATAAGCATATATACAGCATAACTATTGCCAATAGTCGGGACCAAAAACTAAGTTCGTTATATCCGTCAGTCGGTTATAAGCGTGTTCGTTATAACCGTAGTTTACTGTATTTAGTTTTATGTGACCATCACGCCGAAAGCGCGTGGCTGATAATGGCAATACGCTCTAAATAAATCAGGTTAAAATCTAAATATATACTTTTCAAAAGAGGTTAGGAAGCCTATAATTAATTAGTCATGTCTAATTGTATTTCAAAAGACAATCTTATAATTGTGGGTGTTCTATGACTTGTTTTGAATAGTACTAGTATATGATGTTACAGTGTGTCATGCTGTTATCTGTAAATATTTCTTCTGACATTTGACTTAAGATCAACTTGTATTGTGTCTCTTGTCTTGTGCATATCTATAAGTATATGTACTTGTATATAGTGATTTGATCAACAACGCTGTGAGTGAGTATGGTTTTACGTCGCTTTGAACATTAATCCAGCGATATCACGGCGGGGAACACCAGATATGGGCTTCACACATTGTACCCATCTTCGGCATGACGAGCGAACGCTTTAACCATTAGGTATAACAATATGAATTGCATTACTATGATTATCTATAACATGTTAAATCAGCTATTCTAATATTTTATGTATATCTTAAGTATAGTTTTTTTCAATATTATGTATGTGTGTGTCTCACTGCCTGTGTATTTATATGGTAGATAACTACATAACTCACACCAGAACGCACAATTGTTAACCATGCAGTTTAATAGATAGAGAATTGTTACATAAATATGTATATTCCTGCTTGAACAAAGAGCCTAAACTACAATCGGATATCCAGTCTCCCCTGGCGGGAAAGTTTAATTCTATTTTACAAGCACTTTTGTATTAAACTTGCTTCCCGAAGACTGTTTGATCGAAAAGAATTAAAGAAGCGAGTTGATTTCAAATAATATTTACAACGGATTTCATTTCTATTGTGCAATAACAGGTCTACATTACGGGACAAGGCACATGTTTAGGCGTGTGTTATGAATATAAACACATTTATTTACATTAGGATTATTTTTTTACATGCTTCCCACGTACGGGGTTCGTTTGTGCAGAGTTGCTTCCCTTGGTCAAATCTCGTGCAGCTGGTCATGCGTTCGCGTCCCAGATTCAGGTTATGACAACTGACCAGTCTGCACCGTATCGTATTCGTTTGTTTAGCCAGAGTAGTTAATACATAAACGGACATTCACGCCAAACAACTACTCAAACACAATTTTCTGCTTTTGTTTGTATGTCCTTTCTTGGCCTTCGCTCAAAGCGGTATTAACCCCATCCATTCATTATGTTCAACAAATAATACCGCTGGTATCTACATACGTAGCCTATCTTGTAGATGCCAATCATCAGATCGACAATGCGACTGGTAGATATCTATCAGCTGATAGACAGGTAACGAGGAAGTCGCTGTAGTACAGGTTAATATTGAATATACATACACCCATGAAAGGGCCACACACATACAAGATGCATACTGGCCCTTGTCGCCATTGAATATGAAATCCTAACAAACTGATAGCAAGCCAGATTGAATTTCATCAACAAAGTATGTTTTGCTATCGGTAGGAGAATGATTTCAGATATACGATATATACCTCGTAAAAAGTTAAGCATCAGTTACAATACTTCCACAGGCATTTTTGGAAATTGTATTCTTTGTCACTTCTCTGACGAAACATGGTTGTTTTCGTTTACGAAATGGCCTACTCAAATTGAAATACACAAACCAGGACCAGTTATCGAATGAAATGTTTTCCACAACATAAGTTATCTGACAACCCTCAAACTTGCTGTCTGCGTCTCTACATCATCCGATATTACCCAGTGCTTGAGACTATCAGTAAGTGTGTGAGTGAGTGAGTATGTTTTTACGCCGCTTTTAGCAATATTCCAGCAATATAACGGCGGGGAACACCAGAAATGGGCCTTGAGACTATCAACCCACCCACCCTTCGTAAGGAATAAACGACGAGAAGGATTTTTGCTGAATCACACTGACAAGGCAAAGTAAGGACAGATGGTCATTTAGGGAGTTAATATAGCCTCATGGCGTTTGTTATTTTTTCTCTTGAAAATGTTCCGTTTCTTTATAAACTGTAAATTTCTTACTTAGCTCGTCAATCGAGACTGTTCGTTTCGCCATCTTTGTTACTTGACCAGCGTGTATTCTTTAGCTTCCAACAGCTGATGAACGTCAACAAATACAACTTCAATCCTTATTTTGACAGACACATAAATCATAACAAAACTATCCATTAAACATCAAACTTTAATTATTGAAAGCGAACTATATCAACGCGGAGAGTCGTGACGTCGTGATGTCATCCGTCCCAAACATTCCATTTGGAGTGGAATCCCTTGGTTTTACAAACGGTAGAAAATGTCGGCTACGGAAATGTCAGTCACTTGAAATGAGCACCCAGAAAAGGGTTTGCGTTGGAAAGAAATCCAGACTCGACTGAAAATGGATTGATATTAACGTTCTGTGAACTTTGGGTGAGTGTTTGAGTCCTACTACGGCTGCTGATGACAGGGATTACCGCATGAGGCGGCGCGGTTGGATTTCCCGAAGCAATACACGGCAGTGTGGAGCTCAGTGATTTCTTTTGGTAAGTCGAACATTCTCCGTTATAGCCTCGAATGGACGCTTCATTTCGACATATATTATCTGTCTGGCCTCAAAACCCGCATCATTCATAGCCTGAATCGATGTCGTCAGTTGTCCCTGATGATTTTTAATGTTATTTTTAGACATTGAGGAACTCCCCTAAAGTAGTTCTGTATGTCTCCGCTCGATTGACAACGTAATCACGTGACATACTGACGTTCATCGGGAAATGAACGACAGTCAGCTTGGCAGTGTTCATTTGGGCGAGGTCACCCACTACTGACAATATTGTCCAAACAACCCTTTCAGACCAAAGGCCGAGAAGGAACGAAACGCAAACGTGCAGACTCGCTTGCCTGTTTTTTTCCCGCTCGCCTCGGTTCAACAACTTTCATGTCTTCAGGTTTCATTTCTAACGAGCATTTTCCCAAATGTCTTCCCGTTCTCAGGGAACTAATGTTCGAATCTGGCGGTAACTGACCGTGCCATTTGAAACAGCCGCCTTCTCCCAGACATATTTGTTCGAGCTCATCAGAGTCTGACTGTTGCAGTTCTCGCCTCTTGTCTTGATTGACAGGGCCTATGACCTACCCGCTACGCGGATTCATACAGTTTGCGCATCGGTTTTTCGATTCATGATACCTTAATGAACCGAAAAAATACACAGTCAATCTTTAAATAAACCACGCTGCGTTCTTCATGTGTCTTTGCGATTTATCGCATAGTTATTTTATATAACGCCGCACTTCATATGACATTCATATATCAACGACAATCACGGTGACCAATCTGTGAATGCAATTCAACAAAAACATACCCATCTACACCAGGGCTCACTTGCACAAAGCGATATTAGCACTGAGATGGTCGTAACTCCCAAAGTCTTAGCGCCAAGATCACTTTGTGCAAGTAGGTCCAAGCCAATAACTGGTAGTTTCTCCTAACGATTGCGGCCCGTGAAGATCCGGGGTAGAATAGGTCTTCAGCAACCCATGCTTGCCGTAAAAGGTGACTATGCTTGTCGTAAAAGGCGACTAACGGGATCGGGTGGTCAGGCTCGGTGACTTGGTTGATGCATGTCAGCAATCCCAATTGCGTGGATCGATGCTCATGTTGTCAATCACTGGATTGTCTGGTCCAGACTCGATTATATACAGTCATAGAGCTGGAATATTGCTGAGTTCGGCATTAAACAACAAACCAAAAAATCCTAATGATTGCCGGCGGCTTTACTGTACGAGCTGTATAATCACAATCATAACACCCTATCATCGTAATCCTCTGATGATCTGCAACGACAGCTGATGACAAATAGAGTGGTTGTTAATAAATAATTATAGAAACTTTTTCTGAAAGTGCCCGGTGTATTTTGATCTTCATCTCCACCCTTTCATCATTGGGTTCATGATAGAAATAAGGATAGTTAATTTGTCATTATACCCTTCGTACCGAGGCGGCGTTTATCGACGTATAGACTTGTGATTATTTCTGTTTGACTTATATACACACTTAAGAGTGTTTATACCCACATTGAAGTTTGCACGTCATGTATTGCACGTGAATGGGCTGAACGACTGATTTCCCTCAGGCTTGCGTTTTCTGTCACCTTCAATCTTGCTCTTTTCATTGTTTGTAAAGGTCGTCCATTTTATCAGTTTCATTAAAACACCCACTCAGTGTGACATAGGCATAAACAACATATTCTTCATTTGTTAATTACAACATACCCAGACGCCTGTTGGCACATGTTCATGTTGGTCACTCTGCACACCTAGGTGACCCTTCAGTAATGCTGAGTATATCATTGTTAGATAATATAGGTCAATGCGTCTATTTAAGAAATGCACAAAGACCACGTGTCGATTAGTTCTTATGTAAGATATCAACACTATGTACAGCCTCTTTAAGGGTGGTGATGAAATGTGCAAGCTTTAAAAATTTTTGCTTAAATTTAGATAAAGATGACGGCAAATGTCAGACGAGTCTATTTTACGAACAGGTGGGGTAAGTTTGGTATTTCCCTTAATCTCACAATCTCCACGTGATGATTATCTGTACCTTTCCTCATAATACCGATTCACTCCCACTTTTGGAGTTTGATGCATGTCATCGTATCCCAATTGCGTGGATCGATGCTCATGATATCAATCACTGGATTGTCTGGCCCAGATTCGATTATTTACAGACCGCCGTCATATACCTGGAATATTGCTGAGCGCGGCGTTAAACAACAACCAACCAACCAACTTTTGGAAGCGATCGTTCGGTCACTGCGTTTATCTTCGTTGCCCAGCTATATCTATGGGGAACATCTCACTCGACACTTCTCTCTAAAAAATAACCTTGTCATCTAGACTTGCTAAAATATTGTTTACTTGCTTGGGGAAAATAATGACACATTAGTTTCGGGTTTGTATGAGATACTAAACGGATCTAACGACTATATCTCACGTACCTGTCATATACCATTTATCTTACAACCATTTGTTTCAAAACGGATCTCATTCGTTTTTGTTCGTTAGATAACGTTTCTAACAACTCCGGGCATCTAGACTTGCCAAAATATTGTATACTTGCTTGGGGGAAATTAAATTCTGATATATTAATTTCGGGGTTTGTAGGAGAGACTAAACGGATCTAACGACTATCTCACGCATAATGGTGATACTTGTAAATGAGACACATGGATCTGGAGGCAGGTTCCGCCAACCGATCTGAGCGCTGCATCTTCGATCACCTGGTGCAAATGTCTCCATTTTCATCAGGAAAACTGTTCTGGAGCAATTCGACACAACAGTTTCGTTTCGAAAGGTACGCCAACATTATCATCTCAACAAGCAATCAAAATGTCTCTTCTGAACGCGAGTTCGACACAGATCTTCATTCTGTTATGAATGAACTTTCTGCCGTAAACGATATTTAGACGGAAATTGAAGTTTTTAAGCTACTCCTCGTTCACAGTTGTGTGTGGAACGGCATACAACAAAGCAAGACGAGTACTGGTGTCGGCGCTAGTTTCCATCACGAAAGAACAGTGTAATTATATTGAACGTTGTATCAATTCATCGCCGCACTAAGACTATCGCAAGTCCTTGTTAAAGCATAGAAGTTACGACAGTCGAAGCGGGACGACGAGGCCCACTGCAGTTCCACAAAGCCATCGCAGCGCCACGACTATCGGAGCTCCTATACTTTAGCATTGACTTACGACAGTAGTTGCACTGCGATCGTAACTCCAATACCTTAACATAGACTTGCGACAGTCGTATCGCTGCAGTCGCATCTCCTACACCTCTACATAGACTTACGACAGTCGTAGCAGTACGATTATTTTATGGAACAGTCCAGGGCTCAAAATGAAGCAATGATGGCGAATGGGTCGAGGTAGCCAAATGTCAAAACAAAATGGAGACATATTACGCCAGGGCAAAGGTGATTGTAATTCTCATTCGGTAACATGGACTATTGAACGTGTAGCGCTGTGGAACGGGGCCCAGATAATGTAGGATGCTAGCGTCACAACTACCAGTCTTAAAGTATTGCAGTTACACCAGCGGCTTTGTGGAAGGAGATTCAGGCCGGTGTATATGAAACATCAGTATCTACTCCGACTGATGATAACACAGTACTGATAACAGCCAGTCCTCAGTATAGGTACGCCCTGCATACTTAACATAAATACATTCAGAAAAGTTTTAGGTAATAAGGCATAACGTAGACGTTATAATTACGTTAAACAACACGATGATTCCCTGGGTGATATATTTTCGCAAAATTTAACGATTACAGAATTGTCAAATCGCAAAATAACCCTTCATTTTTCAAGCCCTAGTCCTGTACATTAAATTAGTGGGCTATTCTTGTGGAATTACTGCTTCCTGGTTTTGGAGCTATCAGCAGGAACCTACCTGTTGCTGCACCCAGTCCTGACCACAGCAGAGCTACGCATAGCGCAGGGAACACTCCCACAATGGCCATGCTGGAACACATTGGTGTTCTAAACGACTGAGGGAGTAAAAAACATTATCACTTGTTGAAAGAGGCTGCCTCTGGGTTATCTTCATTGCTCGTCAATCTTATGCCACATTGACCTGTTGTTGAAAGCTAGTATCAGATATACGTGGCGTCGGTCTTTATCACAAACTGATATGGGCAATATGACCACTTTCTTTATATGTGTGTGTGTGTGTGTGTGTGTGTGTGTGTGTGTGTGTGTGTGTGTGTGTGTGTGTGTCAGACGGGCGAACGCGTTGTCCATTGCTAAAGCAAGCTCAGGTGAACCCTGTTGGATTCTACTTCTAAATATATTGCCCAAACTCCGTGTTTGTGGTAAAGAAGATTTTCACAGTAGGAAGCGGAATAAGCTGGGTGGACCAGAGTTCACAAATGTTAATCCAGCCAGTACCCACTCCCTCTTATATGGACTCCTTGGTAATAGAGCAACGTCCCACGCTATTAGGTGACAATGACATGCAATCCGTTACCACCCGATCCCTTAGTAGCCTCTTATGACAAGCTTAGCTTAATAGGTCACTGGCTTTTACTATTTGTTTGTTTGTTGTTTAACGCTGCACTTAGCAATATTCAAGCTATAAATGACAGCAATCTGTAAATAATCAGACAATCCAGTGATTGACATCATGAGCATCGATCTACGCAATTGGGATAGGATTCCAGGCATCAACAGTCTGCGAGCCTGACCACCCGATCCCGTTAGTCGCCTCTTAAACAAGCATGCTGCTGAAGACCAATTCTAACATCGATCTTCATGCTTCTGGCTTATATTGTCTCATCATTGTTCTGTTGTCAACAACTTGGTTCAAGGCTTGATTACTTATGGGCCACTGTGATAGATCGCTATCGACAACTGTGCAAAACAACATTCACTCCCTTGATTATTGCCTCAGTGGTTGAGTGAGTGAGTATGGTTTTACCCAACTTTTAGCAATATTCCAGCAATATCACAGTGGGGTACACCAGTAATGGGCTTCACACATTGTACTCATATCGGGAATCGAACCAGGGTCTTCGGTGTGATGAGCAAATGCTTTAACCACAAGGCTATCTGACTGCCCCTCCTCAGCAGGTACATGTACTTAAGCATAGAAGTCTTGTGTAGAATATTCAAGTTTTGGTTTTGGTTCCTATTTTGGAAAAAAACAACTAAACCAATGAGCATGAAAAACATTTATTGCACATCAATAACAATCCTTAGAGTTAAAAGAATCTCACAGATTTGGTATGAAGTAGTTTTCGAACAAACTGTACAGCATCATAGTCTAGCACACCGCTGAGTCGTCACAAGGGTTTTGGCTTACATATTCACAGGATCATTAATGTAAGTAACAAAAATATAATACCCCTGATTTGATGGTATGAATTTTAAGTACAAATGATACGATTACATATCACTTATTTAGAAACCACAAGTTAAAAAAGGCTTTAGTCAAGTGGCTGAACAAACACTCTGGCACTCAGTCTCGCTCACACACAATATGGGATATATGAAGGGGGTCCTACAGTTATCATGGGAAAATTTGCCGACACTGATCTACTTTGCATTTATTATCACGGATAAATGCCCCTTTTCTACTGTTCTGAGGAAGCAATTTGTGATTTTTTTATGAGTTAAAATACATTAATTTTGTTTTATATATTCAAAATTGAAAAAATATTTTGCATTTCTTTCTGAAAAATATCTGCAAATTCTCCAAAATAATTGTTAGAACAAATATGGAGTCATTTGTTAAAGTTGTGTAAAACAAAATTGAAATGTTTCAAAAGATGGAAAGAATACAGGCCAGTGTTGGTATAACAACGACTGATGCTGACTAGAGACACTCCTTTACCTACATATACTTAGACTTTTACTCTCAAAGGAGGATAATTATATTTGGAAAAATATTTCAGTAAAATCTTCGCAGCGTTCAAGTATCTGAACTAAACAATTTAAAGATTTGCATTTCACATTTGAAAACATATCACAGTATTCTAAAATCTACTCATTGAGAATGGTACATGCATGGAAATAAAGTACTTAAAGATGTGTCTTATATTATCCACCTGATACCCTAGAGAAACATTTATCATTAATAGAGTCTGAGTTAGCATCCCTCCCTGCCTCATCCCTCTCGCTGGCCCTGGCTGAGATGAACTCTGTGAAGGTCAAAGCAGGGGATGTCACACTCCAACCAAGTCAGATTGGGAACAGGTCACCTGAAGAAACCAAAACCTTTCACACAAGAATGTCAAGAACAAGCTCCAAGCCCCAGACTCCCTCGTATCAATCGTACAGGTTCTAGAACCACCAGCTGGAAATTCCACCTCTGCACTGATGTTAATGGTCTAACTTGAGTGTAATATTGACTATGTCCAAAGAGTTGGCGTTTTGATAAATCAGTTATAGGGGGACACCGGGGGCCAGTCATCTAAGTTGGATCCCTTAGATGTACCAAGAAAACAGTGATCATGGTCAAGATTCGCCAAGACTAATGTTTCTAGCACTGTACCTGTGACCCCTGGTTTTACCAAAGTGGTAAACGTCTAGGACCTGAATCACTTCACTCTTTTCTCCCACATCAAGCTGACACGCTGTGAGACATCTGAAATACTGCTCAAAGCAACTTTAAACCAAACACACTCATGTTACGTATCACCTTTCTTTACAGACAGTATCTGACAAAATACCTTCAACAAGTAATCAGCAGACATTTTAAGGTACCCCAACTACGGTACTTCAAGAACTGTAGGATGATAGCAAGTCTGGTGATGGAGACTTCTAGATTCAGATGGATGTGTTTGTCGTCAGTCTCTGTCAGTGTCATTGTATATCATGATTATAACACACTAATATCACAGCCAACACCCACCATAGACAACGGTGTAGTTTGCTTTCACAGATTTCTTTAAAATTTCATTTCAGTTTGTATTCACAGCATCAACATGTAGCCAGTATCACAATAAACAGGACCTGTTTTCACTGTAAATAATTATCGACACTTCATATCAGTAACAAGCTAATATCAATGTGTTTTCGTTCTCCGATTTAAAATGTTATTCACTATCATAACGATAACAAATGATATAACATATTTAATAATTATGTATGATAATACATAATGTTATGTAATGCTTTTAGTCAGGTAATAGTGTCTTCTCTGTATGTTGTTGGGTATACCACAAAGGTTCACAATTTCTCCATCTGAATCTAGCTGGCAAATCTGCAATCCCAGGAATTTGAGAGGGCAACCATGAACAAGAAATGGATTATAAACACACCTTTGATGCAAGGAATGCCTCACATCAACACACTTGAAATAAAAATACACATGTTTAAAGCATGATTCCCAGACAATGGGAGAGAAGAAATATGCATACAGAGCAGTAGAAAGCTTAGGTGACTTTTCGTTTTGTCAGAAATTTGGACAAAATCCAACAAAATATTTTTCCAGCACCTTGACCCGAGGTATCCCCTACTCTTACGTCATTTAGCCAACATACCGTTATATTTTAATAAATTGATAATTTTTCATTTCAACATCACAAAATTTCTTCACAAATTAAAAAGAAATATTTTTTCCTTAAAACAAATTATTGAATAAAAATCAAGTCATTTACTTAATAAAATGTAGGAATTAAGATTAAAAGGTATTTAAAATTTGATTATTTGGCAATAAATGATTTAAGAGGGATATCATCAATGTCAAAACAATTTCTTTGGGTATGGAATTGTTCAAAATGACACTATTCTAATCTTGTCTGACCAGATACCCTTGATACACAGGGCTGTTCGACGATAGTGCAAAAATAATCACTTCATTGCCTCGCCTCCTTCGATCAAAGTACCAATATATGCATAAAAACAACTAGAAAGTTGAATCCTAGAAACAACTCAAGTCGCTTCCAAAGCAGAAAAATATTGGAAAAATATACAAGTACTTAAAGTGTGGAAGTTGTAGCGATATCGCCATTGCACACAAAAAGTAAAATAAACAAAATTAAAATTAATAAACTTGGGCACTGAGGACTGACAAGTACTTCTCAACAGCACAACAGCTTGACTAGAAAATATCACAAGGAAATATCGTAAAAAAAGTATACCAATCAAGTTGTTTGTAATCTATATTGCACTGAACCTATTGCAATCCTTTTATATATCAAAAAAGAGTATTTGTACAAATTGAATATGATCATTACACAATTGATGGCGTCACATCCAAACAAAACAGGCTGGCAGGAAAACTGTACAGAAGACAAATAAATAGGATTTATCAATATATTCCAAGGTAACATTAAAAAAAGTTAACGAAAACAAACATGCACGTAAATAAGGTGAAACCACAGGACATGGTGACCACGTCATGTCGGTGAAAGACAAATCGTATAATGATACGAGGATGGTCAGGCATACACATTTCAAAAGTGAGACAAGTTTCCACCAAAGTTCCATCACAACAATTTTGAGGGGGAAAAAATCAGTAAAAATTGAATGCAGCAAAAAACCTTGAGAAGATAGTTTCACTGATTGACCAATCTGCAGAGTCAGGTTGCAACATACAAATTGATTTTTGAGACCTCCGTCCTGAATTTAAACACAAAACCTATTGGACGTACGTCTTTCTGTCTTGTAAGACTCTCAACTCTCTAGAACACAGGGAAGACATTGTGAGATCATCTGCATGTCCTTGGTATAGGCTTGTTTAAGACGTCTCACTCAATACAGCTCCGTGGAGTCCAAAGTCCTGCTTGGCGCTAGGACCGTTTGATTTCGTTGAAGGCAGTTAACTCAGCCTGCTACAGTCGAAAACCGTAGCGAGGCCTTGGGAAATCACAATTCACTCCAAGACGATTATCATTGGCTGAAACGTCTGTATCGTCCACACTTCTGTAAAACACTCCTCACTTTGCTGTATGTGATCAATGCTTGGACATTGATGGAATGGGTAGGATAATTGTCTCTTGTTAAAGTCCTCCACAAGCTTAGTTACACCAGACACTCAAGTCAGGTGGCCTTGAATCAGCTAATGTTAGTTCTCTGGGGTGTAGGAACTGTCTTCAAACCTCCCACTGTTGAATGAGAAAAGGTGATGACCATGAGCCTGGCAACAAACTTGGTCTTCAGAAGCTTACGGTGTATCCACAAACCAACAATGTTTACATCGCAGACTTGAGCCAAAACAACATGAAAGCATCAATACCATGTATTATATACACTTATTCACATATATATAGGTGGTCTTAACAGCAAATAATTGAATGTGTGTATATATAGATGTATATGTAACCAATGGTTTATCACAGGTATGAAACACGATGCAGCACAACTAACTCGAGGTGACCCCTGGAAATTCCGTCTTTGAGCCAAAATGTGTAACAAAACCTGGGGTTCTCTCAAGACTTGGCTTTGTTAGGACTATGCAACAAAATCAGCAAGATTCTGCCCTCCTGATCAGCGAAATACAATTCAAACAGTCACACTTGTTAGTTGTTGGTTCATCTCGCACGTGATTAAAACAGTAACACCACAACACACACAGAGGATAAAAATCAAGAGAAATCTGGATTGCACAAGAAATACCGGTTAGAACCAGAGCCTGCTGGTTTGTCCGAGCTGGAAACTCTAGTTATGTAAGTAGCACACCAGCATGCTACACACTGCGTCACTCGACCTTTGCACTATATACAAGTCTCACGGCAGACATGCACTCTCTGCCAGGGATGTCAACTCGGGGTTAGTTATGGTGATGAGTCTAGTTTCAACGCAGGGATACCAACATCTTTCTGGCTGTTGTTCTGCCAAGGAATATGAAGCAGCTACAGGGGTGATGTCATACATCATTACGACTAGTTCTGTTTGTACAAATGGATTTCACCTGGACTAGATGCATTGGTCACAAAATATTTCACTTCAATCCAGTCACGAGGGTTTGTGTGCCCAACCTTCGCTCTTGGAACAGAAACCGTCCTCCTCACGTAACATTATTTGGTGCAATCAGTCTTGATAGAAAAGTAGGAAGTTATAGACACTTAAACACTGTGTCATCATTTATGGAACATAAAAGATGAGGTTAATCCCAAGGAATCCATGATTTCGGTGCCAGAGAGCCTATCTCCATACTATCATATCTGAGACGGCCATGAGCAAAGGTTTCTCAATGTCCCAAAATAGTTGAATATCTCTTCTAGCCAAGGTTTCAAAAATATTTCTCAATCTCAAAAATTATCTGATGATCTGGTGATGAGGTTGATGAAGATATGATTGAATATTCCTGACAAGATGAGCAAGCATTGGGGTACAGATCCTATCCAAATCCAGGGTTACTTAAGTGTAGATTGTATGGAGCTATTCTAATGGATTTCCACACACAGCTCTAAGTTGATTACTTTTGGGATGAAGAACAAACAAATATACGTGGAAATGCAACTACATAAGTCACCGAGTGAGGGATGCAAAGTCAGTCACACATGCCCACCGACCAAGCAGTTATCTCCCCTTTGGTGAGCACACACAGTGTTGTAGTGTCAAGTGTTAGTTCCACATGGAAACACACATAGTTGGGTGAGTGGACAAACACAAACAAGCCTTGGTTAGCACACTAGTAGTCTAGAGTTATCTCCCCCCTTGTCGGTCACACACAAGGGCGGATGGCAACCGCTATAACACTGTTACATGTACCCTTTTATCGTCTATAGATTCCTCCTCTTCTTCGTCTCCTTGTGTATGATGGGTAGTCTGTGGCCGCCGAGACTCGTCTCCCGCGGAATACTGGTTATAGTCTTTGAGTTCTTGGGCACTGTAGCCCCCTAAATGTTCATAATATGGGCCCCGAGGGGTCCTCTGGCGTATAAGTTCCCTGGCTGCCAAGTCCATCTCTTCTGGTGTCATGTCTGTGGCCTCTGCTATCTCACGTTGTAGACACTTGGCATCTAAGTATTTACCTAAACCTTCTTCCTTTAAAACCTGAAATACATGGAGTGGTATGTCATATCATTCACTTTAAATCTCATTTGGATTGGGATAGGAGTTGTACTGTGAAAATGGTTAAACATGGTTTAGTTAGAAAGAATTATGTGTAAATCATATTACTATTTTAGAACTCATTTATAGCTGGAATGTTGGGATCTTATACCACTAAATATACCCCACTACTATATATATCCCACTACCATATATACCCCACTACCATATATACCCCACTACCATATATACCCCACTTCCATATATACCCCACTATCACATATACCCCACTACCTCATATACACGACTACCATATATACCCCACTACCACATATACCCCACTACTATATATACCCAACTACCACATATACCCCACTATCACATATACCCCACTACAACATACCCCATCACCACATATACCCCACTACCATATATACCCCACTACTATATATACCCCACCACCATATATACCCCACTACAACATACCCCACTACCACATATACCCCACTACCATATATACCCCACTACCACATATACCCCACTACCATGTATACCCCACTGACATATACCCCACTACCACATATACCCCACTACCATATATACCCCACTACTATTTATACCCCACTACCATGTATACCCCACTACCATATATACCCCACTACTATATATACCCCACCACCATATATACCCCACTACAACATACCCCACTACCACATATACCCCACTACCATATATACCCCACTACCACATATACCCCACTACCATGTATACCCCACTGACATATACCCCACTACCACATATACCCCACTACCATATATACCCCACTACTATTTATACCCCACTACCATGTATACCCCACTACCATATATACCCCACTACCATATATACCCCACTACCATATATACCCCACTACTATTTATACCCCACTACCATGTATACCCCACTACCACATATACCCCACTACCATGTATACCCCACTACCATATATACCCCACTACCAAATATACCCCACTACTATTTATACCCCACTACATATATACTCCAATACCCCATATACCTCCACTTTCAGTTCAACATGTACCTGGATTTAAACCTACATTCCTCCGTACCCCTACAAGTATACCCACACACACACCCAACCCCACCCCACTTTCTCCCCCACTGATACCTCTGCTACCACAAGTACCTTTTCCACCATGCGCTCAGCACTGCCCCTCCTCTGGACCCGTGGGTCTTGCTGGTACTGAGACATGACATGCTGGGGTATGACAAGAGGCCCACGGTCCAGACTGCGGTAGATTGGCCCTGCCGTGTCACCCATGGCTGCCGAGTCCGACAAGCGGTGACGCATCCGAGGTTCCTCTTGCTCTGTTAAGACAAATCAGGTACCGAATCATGCTACGAGTTTACGTTCTTGACTCAAACCACGGACAATGACCAATCTTTATATAGATGAAGATGAAGAATGATGACTTATTCTAATAATGAAGTTAAAACTTCTTCGTCCAGAACTTGAAAGTTTAGTTACAAGCTTGTGATCACGCAGGAAACCAAAGGCACTGATTTGTGATAAATGAGTTTTAAATTTTATTAGAATGACATATCACAACTTAGATGCTTCTTTTAATGTTGGTTTAATATTCACTTATGTACTCTCCTTTTATTTACATACAAGCATATGAAGATCCCCAAATACCGAATTTTTACTAAAGATGTGCACCTGTGGCAAAATAACATCTAAAAATATCAAGAAACATGACTCTTGAATGACACACTTCACAAATCATTTCCTGATTACTTAAAGAACAATTGAGCATAACAACTGCTTTTAATTATGTTTTTGCAAGAAATCTTATGGATATTACAATGTTATGTCAAGTCATGCATTCTTGATTTCAGTAAAATGTGTCAATATTTTTGCAAGATGAATCTTTTAGAATAATGGTGCACTGTGTAAAATTAAGAAATTGTCTTCCTGACTTGGACAGGAATATACAGATATATCAATTAATCTACATACATACCTCTTACTGTTAACACTAGGAAACATCACTACGTGAATTATGAGTGTGCACCAGAGCAAAATTATATGTGTTCTCAATCTTTTGAAATTCCAAAGGATCTTATTGATGAGTACCATTCAATACCCTGTCAGTTCACCTCCATTAGCTACCAAAACCAGCAAGTGAGAAAAGCGCCTTCTCCCATACATGCTCTTTGAATATTCTTCATAGCATTCAGACCTGTTTACCATTCCATATTTCCATCTTAGCTGCAGTGAATCACCTAATGCCAAAGCAGACATTACGGAGCACCAGTAAATCAACAGTGGTCATTGAAATGCAGCCAAAACACCAGGCAAGATAACACACAAGCAGGTACTTCTACAATGCATTCCCATTGTGGGGATTCCACGTTTCGAATTAGTCCCAAGCTTCTAATGGGAGACATAATAATGCCGCACTCAGCAATATTCCAGCTATATGACGGCGGTCTGTAAATAATTGTGTCTGGACCAGACAATCCAGTGATTGACATCATGAGCATTGATCCACGCAATTGGGATCGATGACGTGCATCAACTAAGTCAGCGAGCCTGACCACCCGATCCCAGTCAGTTAGGTACAAGGGGCTTGTTTCATTAATGATGGCCAGTTAAACGGCAACTCAACCATCAACCTAACTGACATTACATGTGACTTTTATTAATCTCACATGACCACTGTAAAAGTTTCCTAAACATATATCCTGACCATGTTATACAACTCAATGTTAAAGAACACCCCATTCTGTCATATTACGATACTTAATCATGGCATGAGAGATTAACTAGTGACATGAAAGAATCGGGTATTCCTTAACATCTTTTGAGTAGCATACATGGGATATGCCTCTTGGACTCGAGTCACGTCGGCCCATTTTGATTTACGTTACCATTGCTCAGATTTATGTAACCATTGCTCAGATTTACGTTATCATTGCTCAGATTTACGTAAGAGAGACCATGTTTTTGTCACTGCTAGTTTTTGAGAAAATATGTCCCCTTTGAGAAGCGAACGGACGAAAAGACAGACAGACGACTCCGTTCCTGTATTCCCTGCCCACTTCGAGGTAGGGAATAATGATAGTTACTATAGGCATTTATATACCCTTCTACACCTCTATTTTCCATTTTAAAAAAATGTAACAAAGACAAGAAAATTTCTGCCTTAGTAGTGGGTGTTAAAAGATTATTTAGATTCTACATATCGGTCTAGAAGTTGGTCAAGGAGGCTAAAACGACGAATACAGTGCAACAAATTTGCAGACAACCATGGCATATGTGGTCATCAAAATGTGGAGATGGACAACAGTGGCATTAAGGATTGTAGACTTCGATTTTTAAGAGATAAAAATGAAAATGTAGACAAGCTTGGAGCTCTGAATATCAGGCTTGACAACATCGATATACTACGTTATCACATCAGCTAGTCATGCAGACAATGCCATATCACCCATGTCTCAGTGTACAACATCGAGAAGCCACAACAACTGATTGTTGACTGTTTACCTCGGATAAATAGCAGGCCCACTGCAGCAGACACACTACACTGCGTTAGCATCTGCTCCTTACATTACTAGGACAATCATTTCTGTTACATTTTCTTTAATCTTAACATTCAATACATACATGCTATGAACTAATTTAGGTATCTAAAATTGACTTGAGTGAAAGTTTGAAAAATAGAGATGAAATGTAAGCGTGTATTGTGTAAAATACATATGCTTGAAATTAAAACACATATTTACACCTGAGGCCTTTTATTTATTATTATTAACTGGTTTACCCAAATAAATTGGATTAATATTTAATGTGAAATGTAATTGTAAAAAAATATGTTTGTTAAAAGAAATTTATTTTATGCTAGTTTCAGATGTTTTTAGGTCAGTCTCTAAACCAATTAAAAATAAATATAAGGCCAAAGAAACTGTAAACTTGTGCAGTGCAAATTATTTAAAACTGGACTGTATTAAACACTAAGTCCATATGTTCTACATACTATCAAGGCATTAAACCTAATCTCCGCGCTAAGTCATGTTTCATTTCCAAAGATAAAATTATGAGTAAATCTTGATTCAAAGTAAATACCAAGTTAGTCAAAATACTGAGTAATATGATGCAATGATAATGAAATAAGTCGTTTGATGGTAATGACTGGTTCATCAGCTGCCTATGGAAAGCACTAAAACTACTGTAAGCAAGTCCAGCGATCCTATTTTCATCAAACACATGCCTTTACCCAAACCTACCTCTAACACGGTCCTTTCTCCAGTTTTTGAAAAAGTTCAAGAATTTACCACCTATCCCCGAAAATACACAAGAAAAATAATAAATCTCCTCTATATGGCAAAAAACATGGGAACTAAAACGATGAGATTAATTTGATTAGAAAATCTGATTATGAGAAATGATCACAACGTAAATTATATGGTAGTTATTAATATGGTTAGGAAGCAAAATAATTTCTATAGCATTTTATTTGTTAGGTGATTCATCAAAGGAAACAGTTTTCACTTCAATCAAATCAGGTTAATACGGAAACTTGAATATCTGAAGGCAAAGAAGTTTTGCGTAATTTCAAATCCAACTTTAATTAACACTATACAAATTCATCTCATCATTTTAATTCGTAACAATAAATATCTAACTACTAAGTACCTAATCCAGTAGTCTGGAATGTAAACTAACCACGATTTGAGTTTAGAAACAAGATTAACAGAATTTTCCAGGAATCAAATATAGAAATATATGCAAATGTTTAATCATGTGATAACCTACTCCTATATTATTGGCATAAAATAGGTCCCCAAAAATATCAAGTCTCTAAAAAGGTGGTTTAAATATGGTCGATTTCATCCAGAATTGCTTCTGCTTCTATCGACATTTTAATATATTTCATATCTTGAATACTGAAAGCCCTGGTAGTTAATTCAGTCTGTATAGTCCAGCAATTTCACGCCAGGGGACACCAGTGCTCCACACTTTGTACCCATGTGGGGAATCGAACCCGGGCCTTTGGCGTGAACGCCTTCACCACTAGGATACATGAGGAGAAGCCATGAGGATACAGGCTTTACACAGAATCTACACACTTTTCAAGGATCGATTTCGGTTTTCAAGGATAATTTTCCCTTTTCAAGTATCATATTCCTGGAATGCTTCGGTACAAAACTGTTCCGATCATACAAAATTAATTCCACCACAACTAACATTGACACTAACTTGATGTAAGAAAATTGTTGGTAGGAATTTGAATTTTTATATTTTCAAGGGACATAATTACTTATTTCTAGGATCACAAAAGCACAATACCCAAAATAAGCATATTTCAACAAAGCCCAGGCTAGTCAAGCACTTGTACATCTCTGTAAATCTTGATCCTAGCTTTCCCCCCGAACTGCACAGCGTCATAGACTTTGTTAAAGTTTGTGACACATGATAACAGATAAACCATCAGCTGATTCCCTCATCTACATAATCGGCAAAAGTGATGCTAAATGAGTATAACGATATTAATAATGGGTCCTTTATATCCCTAGGATATAACTGTAAAAGTGGGAGATTGATGAAGGCTTAGAACGTACTCTACTCTGACTACAATGTATAGAATGTATGGCATGTATATATTGGAACACACTACACGTAAACGAAGAGTGTTTCACAGACAATACGAACTTGACAATAATAACAGCTATAAAATATTGAGGAAAAAATAATTAAGAAACAAACACATTCCCCAGGTTGTTTTATAACAAAACTTATCATATGCCCTGTATATTCTTGATTGGCATTGGACAATTTTCAGCTCAACAAACTATTCTCAACATTCCATGATGAACAAATTCATTTTCATTTATACTTTTTGGGCAAATTGTGAAAACACAAAATCTCTTTGTTATGCTTGGTAAATATACATGTCACTCAAGCCATTCAGAAAAATACTAATAATTCATATTTTAACTTGTTTCAGAAGCTAACTTCAAACATATTCTGAAAATAGTCCAATGCCTTTCACTCAGCATCTTGAAACAGAGATGTAGGAAGCTAAAAACATGTTGAAAACGAACCTGGAGCCAAGTAGTGTCGTGATCTGCTCGGTGAGGTGGGGGGCGTTCTCACCGCGTTCGGGTACTGCATGGGGCGCTGATAGCCGGTCAAACCGTCTGGAGTCATCCGAGCGACAGCCATAGCCTGTAATAAACACAGAACCATTAGCGACACTTATCAAATTGAATCAAATATTGAAATCACAGACAAAAATGCATGCAGTTACAATTCACATTAAGCATTACAAAATTTATGTTGATATGAAATTATTAAATTACATTGTAAAAAAAGAAGTTGTTGATGTGAGTGAATTTCTCGTAGAAATTATGGCGTCGGTAAGTTGTCTTGTCTTGACAAGAATATGGAATAATATGCGGAAAACATTCAATAAACAATTACAGTTATTAAACTGATAATAAATGTGAATCATGCTTTAAAGAGTTAGTTTGTTAGTGGGGATACTATTGATGTCCAAATAAGCATTTGTAACATGAGGGAGAATATGGTGTTTTTAGTGAATGCCTGATACAAGTCAAGTTATCAACAATTGAGAAATTATGTTGCTTTATCAAAAAATATCTATCAAGAAAAAATATACAACTTAATAAGCATTTATCAAACGGCACATGTTCAATTCATTGTTGTGTAATGGGGTTCAATAATTCACAACATCACAGTGACTTGTCAAAGCTACACACAACTGCAATGTTGTTTCAGCAGGGGCAACACATAATTTCATACTGGCAGAGTAGGTCACACATTTGTCTTCATGTACTCTTAATATCTTTGTCATTTTTTACTTTTACTTTAGGTCAAATCTGTTCAAGGTTATTTTTTCATGTGGTAAAACATTTTTGGAGCCTTGGTTTACAGAAGTTTTGTTATTTGATAGCGGTTTTGCGTATGTGTGGTTATTCCTAGATGTTGGTTATAAGAACATGTTTTTTATCTGCATTGAGAAGACGCTTAAGAGATATATATTTCCAATCATGGTACCACAGTTTAGAGTTGTCTACCGGTACTTTTTTAGTGCATTATGCTAACAAAAAATCTCTTCTGCAACCCGAATTATACATAACAGTACAGAGAGGGAATGATCAGTTAGAGCAATGTGTAAATTTCGAACATCTCTTCACAACTTTCGAGTCAACATTATTTGTAAAAGGTGATTGTTGAATATACCTCATACAAAATCTATATGTAAATCTATATATCTTGTTTGTATGTAAGAAATGTATGCACTTGAGAAATACTTTTTTTTACCTCATTACGGAAATATTATAAAGGTAACATTATATTTGCAAATTTATTGAATCATGTGATATTAATGTAGCTTTATAATTATGTAAATTATTTAAAATGAGATCGAGATAAACGAGATAATAATAAATAAATAAATAAATAGATAAATAAATAAATATAAAAAAAAAAAAAAATAAAAAAAAAATATAAATAAATAAATAAATAAATAAATAAATAAATAAATAAATTGGTATAGCACAGGATTCACTGTGCAAAGGTGCTCTGTGATATTCTAAGTGGAATTATTTATTGTCAAAAGGTCGCCTTCCAGAAAATTGTACCATGATATTCCTAGTAGAATTATTCATTGACAAAAGGTAGGCTTCCAGAAAATAGTTCCATGATATTCTCAACGGAATTATTTATTGACGAAAGGTAGCCTTCCATAAAATAGTACCATGATATTCTACATAGAATTTTCTATTGACAAAAGGTAGCCTTCCAGAAAATAGTATCATGAACTGTTAGCATTAATCATTGACACAATGGACTGAAAATCAAATACTTTTTTTCCAGTTGCCTAGCAAGTAGTTTTTGTGTAGTTGACCTTCAACTTTGACCAAAAAACCTACTTTCTGGTTACTATATTACGTACATCGAATTCATAAAGAAACGTCATGATCGGTTGACTGGCTAGAAGTGTATGTATGCTGGACGACCTGATATACGTACGCTCATGCAATGGTGGAAGCAGTAAGTTAGGACTATATCACGCCAGGCCACACTTCTACCAAGTAAAACACTTCACCTGTGGAGTTACCTGAGCCTGCGTCAATCGCAACGGCTCCGCAACTTTTCTCATCAAGGGATTTTCATCACTGTCCTGTTTCCCAATGCACCCCAGTTTGAAGGACGCCCCCCGGCGACTCAGTTTCCGTGGGGGTGGCGTTGGTGGGGTCTGTTCACGCTCGTAGTCACTGTCCTCTTGTGGAAGACTGAAATCACGCAGATCATTAAGCATGGGACAACATGATCTATTGCACATGAAAAGATTTGAAGTCACAATAACCTTCTAACCATGGCAAATGTAATAAGCACCTGAGTCAATTACCAAGGTGGTTTTAATGTGAGGTTTTCTTACTAGATAGAATGATGTTGTGCTTCTGTTTATACTTAACTAGAAAGGGCAAACAGGTAGGCCATTTTGGTTTAAAAAAAGAACAACCCTGTAACTGTGTTGGAGGAGTATGGTAAAAAAGCAGTGTTTAGTATATATTTTCATGTCCTGAACAGTGAGTAATTAAACAACCATGAACAAAACCATCAAATAGGGTTGGTCAGGTAATCGGAATCAGGACATGTTGCTTATGCACTTATAGCAGAGTCCATTCCAGACTAGTACAGAGATCCAGAGAACTTTTTGAGCAACTGAGCTTTTACTCGAAGGTTTCCATTTTAATTGGGTCATTTTCCATAGGGTAACCAATATTTCTTCACCCATCTATTTATCACTCTATTGTGTTTTTCCCCAAATGAGAAAACATTTTGAGATTTAAAAGAAAATATGAAATAATGTTTTAGATGTACATAACGGTCCTAAATATAGGCTTGACTCGGAAAGTAAAATAGGTCGTAATTGTTTTTACGAAAATTAGTTCATTTGTATGCATGTTGAAAAAACTTCATTGGATATTTACACGTGCAATTGCATTTTCCATTTAATGTATGAATTTCTGAATGAAAAGTTATTGAAAGTAATTTGGTTTTGAATAGTTTTGGGGGATATTTTACAAAAATACACAGCTTATCTCTGGCTCTGCTAGTAAATAAATTCCTTACACTTATTACAAAAGATTCGTACTTCAGTATCTCAGTAGGAGTGATGGCTACATTGGGACCATGTGCGAAATATGCATAAAGTTGGAAAGTGCACGTAAAATCCCCAACTCTAACTCTCTCTCTCTCTCTCTATTGGGAGGACATAAATTAATTCGATTACTAATGAATTCCAGCCTCCTTTTTGTTCCAAACTACATGTATTTCAACCAGGTGACAAACTAGCCTCCATACAACTGCCCCTCACCCCTAATATTGAAGGGCAGTGGGTAGCCTAGTGGTTAAAGCGTTCTCTCTTCATGCCAAAGACCCGGGTTTCATTCTCGACATGGGTACAATGTGTGAAGCCTATTTCTGGTGTCCCCGCTGTGATATTGCTGGAATATTGCTAAAAGCGGCTTAAACCATAACTAACTGATCCCATTAAGCATTTGAAATAAAGCTTTCATAAATCCATCCAAAAAACTATGATCCGAAACAAAATATCAGAATTGTTCAAGGAAACTTTTTGGGATCCATAATTGCATATAATGACAGGTTGTTTCACATTTTTTAATCCATGAGTAGTTTGAAGGGCTCAGATATGATAAGGAAAGGACTAAAAATCAAATCAAATCATACAAAATAGACTGGGTACATTTTGACACTCAAACCTCACTTATTGCACACAAAAGTACACATTAAAACATCAGATATACGTGTATACCCGGTTAACTGGCAAAAAGGATAATCCAAACAATGATTCCTACCCCATATTAACAAAACATGGATTTTTAAAATACATTTAACACTGAAACAGAAACCAAAAATTTGGATTACATATTTTAATAATTCTTTATCAAGAGTGTTATTGGTTAATCAAAGTAACGAAATACAACCATAAGAAAGTGCTACCTATAATGAAGATGTGCAATAACTTTAACTGTCCACTGAAAGATTTGCTTGTCTCCGCTATCTGGCTCGCATTTTCAAACCTCTAACGAGGAACACTCAGTACATAAAACCAAAATGTCTTTGTCCAATGCCTCAATAATGAATCAGTTTATTGGTTCTCTGTCCAGTGCCTCAATAATGAAGCAGTTTATTGGTTCTCTGTCCAATGCCTCAATAATGAAGCAGTTTATTGGTTCTCTGTCCAATGCCTCAATAATGAAACAGTTTATTGGTTCTCTGTCCAATGCCTCAATAATGAAGCAGTTTATTGGTTCTCAGCCATCAAGGCATTTTCTTTTAAACCAAACAATAAAAACAAAATGCTTATCTAAGCCAATGGATTTTTTTTTCCGCAAATCATTTTTAACCATTCTTTTTCAAAATGAGGAGATACAAGCCAATCTTGCAGGAAATTAAATGCTTAATTAAGAGTTAATAAACAACTCACTCCCTGTAGACATAAATGCCATGCTTCTTGGTCATCTCAGGAGGATTGAGGGCATGAGTGCGGTTGTTAGGTATGACATGTTCACCCAGCACAAGGGGCTGGGGGGATGTAGCAGAAGAGTGGGTAACAACAGTCTCCAGGTCCGAGTCTCCCCCCTGTCCCTCGTCTCCCTCCCCCTCAACTCCCTCCTCCCCTTCACTCTCCTCGCCTTCAGAGGATACCTCACTGCAATAGATTCCATCGCCTCATTAGACCATTGCCACGTAACCTTGACTATCTGAACTCACTGTAATAGATTCTACAGCCTTGTTAAACCATTTCCACGTAACCTTGACTATCTGAACTCACTGTAATAGATTCCACAGCCTTGTTCAACCATTTCCACGTGACCTTGACTTTCTGAACTCACTGTAATAGATTCTACAGCCTTGTTACACCATTGCCATGTAACCTTGACTTTCTGAACTCACTGTAATAAATTCTACAGCCTTGTTACACCATTGCCATGTAACCTTGACTTTCTGAACTCACTGTAATAGATTCTATAGCCTTGTTAAAGCATTGCCACGTAACCTTGACTTTCTGAACTCACTGTAATAAATTCTACAGCCTTGTTCAACCATTGCCACGTAACCTTGACTATCTGAACTCACTGTAATAGATTCTACAGCCTTGTTCAACCATTTCCACTTAACCTTGACTATCTGAACTCATTGTAATAAATTCCACAGCCTTGTTAAACCATTGTGACTTAACCTTGAGAATCTGAACTCACTGTAACAAATTCTACAGCCTTGTTCAACCATTGCTACTTAACCTTGAGAATCTGAACTCACTGTAACAGCCTTGTTAAACCATTGCTATGTAACCTTGACTATCTGAACTCACTGTAATAGATTCCACAGCCTTGTTCAACCATTGTGACTTAACCTTGAGAATCTGAACTCACTGTAACAAATTCTACAGCCTTGTTCAACCATTGCTACTTAACCTTGAGAATCTGAACTCACTGTAACAGCCTTGATAAGCCATTGCCACGTAACCTTGACTATCTGAACTCACAGTAATAGATTCCACAGCCTTGTTAAACCATTGCCATGTAAACTTGACTTTCTGAACTCACTGTAATAAAGTCTGCAGCCTCGTTCAACCATTGCCATTCAATCTTGAATATCTGAACTCACCATTGTAGATTCCACGACCTTGTTTTACCAGTACTACTAAATATAATCAAATATATTTCAACTTGAGTTATCCACAATGTCTATTCCATCTCTTAACTCATCACAAGAGCTCCATCAAAGGTGACTGGTTTCAAAAGGAGGCAAGGGGACAGGATAAACAACTCGAAAAACAATTGTCATTCCACCATAAGGGCAAGGGAAGCTGACAAGAGGTTAAGGCGGGGTGTTTCTCAACAGAACATGATGTGAAGAACAAATAACAGAGTAAGATCTGTAAACAGTGTTGTTAAGGTTAGATAAACATAATGAAATCAAAACATAATCATGGGTAGATAAATCTCATCTCACCTGCTCTTCTCACTCACTGATTGCTCACTTGATTCACTGTGTAATATTCATGGTTAGTTTTATATTACACAGGATATTTTATTCTTATGGTTCCATCAAAGTTTAAAACAACTTTCCTACATGATTATAATCAGAATATTTCACCCTAACACATTGCTATTGAATACAGTGAAACCTGGTTAATCCAGACCCTGTTATACTGAAAACACGCCTTCTGAGCAATCATGAAGGTTACTTCAAAATATACTCAAAAGATAAAGAACACCTGATAGAATGACAGATCAACTGCAGGAACATGAAAGAATGGGGTGTTCTTTAACTTCTTTTGAGTAGTATATAACCAAAGGAGCAGTGCTCCATATCCATGTTTTGTTATTCTTGAAATTTGGTAATTGGGACGATTTTCGCTGGGAATGGTGCTGTCTGGATCAACAAGGCATCACTGTCTTATGAACACACTAATGCAAGAAATGGTTGTTATCTGTGAGAGTTTTACTTGGCACAGTAATTCCATTCTGTTTAAAATTTTGATTTCACAAATAGATGGGAGAGTGTTCAAGGTTGTGGCACTTATATAGGTGAGGTGAGGTGAAATGGGGCTTAATGTCGCATCAAGGATTATTGCACTTATATAGCAACTGCACTTTTTCAGTGACATACATGCATGTGTGTGTGGCTGCTCGTACTAGTCCAGACTTAATAGTGCTAGCCCACTGACATACCATGCCACAGTTTAACATGGATTCCCTACTCAGGCATATTTTTGGTATGACGAGGCAGGGGATCAAACCAGAGTCAGGGTCTGGCAGTTGAGTCAACTGAAGCAGGGACCAGGCGCCTATGCCAGGTGCTCGATTCCATTCTACCATGGTCTTCATCAAAACATTGTAACTAGTGTCTTGTGTGAAACTGACATCATTTTGTCTGTGGGGACTTTTTGGTTAGATACAGGCACTTTTTAAGAACAAGCATTTTTTCTCAGAAAGGAAGCAGCTGGACAATTTTATTTTTTCAGGTCATCCTGCATGTCAAGTAAACAATTCAGTGTTTTTTGTTGTAAAACCGGGACAATTATTTACATTATACTTCACAAAGTGACATCCTTTCCTTGCATGAGTATACAACAGCATAAATGAGCAAAAAGGAGCACCAAGAGCGTAAAGCGTTTTAAAGCAAGGGGGATAACTCTACCTTGACTTGCTGTCTCGTCTCTGGTCTTTAGCTGGCTCAGGTGGTATATTGAGCGATGGACGGGGTGACGGTGTGTGGTTCATCTGGTTACGGCTCTCAAGGTTCAGATGGTTACATGACCCAGTAGCTAAGTTACCATTGATGTTCTCCTTAATTAACCAAGTATTAACAGGAGAGACCTTCTGGTTCTCTTCACCAGGTTTTCCTTTAAGTGATTGTGTGCGGTTCAAGAATGGAAGAATTGGTCGTGTGTATCCCGCAATGGCACTAACCACACTGCCGAACAGACCATGATTTCTCTGAAATGAATCACATCAACAAAAGATTTTAACACAAACTTTCCAATAACATTCACGATTGCCTTCCCCTTCACTCTTTCATCATCCAAAAGGAATTTGGACAGATTTATTACAGCTAAAAGATATACGATTATTCATTAGACACAGAAATGATTGTCCAGTTGATAGACTCTACTCCCAAGGCACCTCTGTCCAAATGAAGTAACCACGTTATACAACAGATGCACTGACTCTATATCACCATCATCAGCTGCTCCAACTGACATGAGCCAATGAAAGCACAATACAGATGAAATAAACCGGGGAATGTATCAACTTAGAAGGAAGATTGTAATACAATGGCATGGCCACAATATAGAAACAAAGATCAAAAATAAGAAACTTGCTCAGCTTCATGCCAAAATAAAGTTTGCTATCTTACACATGAGGAAACAACATTTATTGTATATGTATATTCACAGTCATAGGATAACAACATTTGTAATGTATATACTATGGTTGTTATAGACAGGATAATAGCCATAGAGTAGAGTTAAATCATATGTACATGATCATAGAGTATACATGTATATTGAACTGAAAGTAATGTCGATGTGCTACTTTGGATAACTATTAGCTGCAGTTGCACCCATTTCTTTGGGAATCAAGTGAAATGTATGTCAAACAATATATTAATCAGAGGGGTGTGCTAGATTTCGGATATGGATGAAAGGTGAATATTAATTTCTTTTAACGGAGAGAATGGGAAGAAACAGAGGGTGTAGAAGAATTCTGCAATTCTGGATAAAAAAAAAGGATTTCTGCTCATATTCCATTTCATATTTGTAAAGACAGTTGGTTGAGATTTAAAAAATATGTACCATCTTTTAACTGATTTTTGTGAAGGATTTTCCAATTTAGCTTCAGAATACTGTGCACCTGTGAAATTGAATATTAAGCTTTACCAACCCTATGCATAGGTTCTTCTATATCTTTATCTAAGAATTCCTCGTCATCCAAATTTCCTGATATGGCGCGTCGTATTTCCGGCCCAAGGTCGTGAACTGCTCGCAGACCCGCCTAAAAGACAAACACATCAGGTCTCTAATGCTACACAGAGTATCAAGGGAGATAATTTGCATTACCTAGCTGTTAGTAAAGAAGGCTTAGTTTTTTTGGTAAAGTGGGGGGCCATTTTTCAAGTATCTTACAGAAATTGGACTTGATTTCCTCAAAAGTTTTTGAAAGGCAGTTTCTTTGAACCTTTTATAAATAATAATAGTTAAAAGCTCATGTCAGTGAGAGATCTTTACATTTCGTAACCTATAGTAACAATTTTCGTCAAATAAATTACTTATCTTAAATAAATGGTTAAAAAGATATAATTGATTATATTTGACAGGTTCTATTTGGTATGAACCATAACTGTTTTACACAATCACTAAAAAATACTTTCTTCATTCTTAGAGTCCTAAACGTGAACATGAGCCGATACTTAACATTTACTTATCAAATGTCTTGCTGTTATCCTAAGATTTGAACCGATTAAAGGCATATGTGCTCAAAATGGCCCAACACTGATCAGACAGCAAACCTGCAAGCCGTAGAAGGAGGGCTCCGAAAGATGGGATAATAAAGGAGACAAATTCCATTATCAAGCAGTGTTGAAGGTTAGAACGTCAGGCAATTAAATTTCGCCATGTCAACAATGACCCCAAGGTCAAAGCGCTGTAGAGACCATTTCTGTGCAGAATCTAGTTCTATATCAGGACTATCTCCTAACTATACTCTACTACCTGTTCAAAAGTGCAAAATTTCTCATACAAAATGCTGAAAGCAATACAGGTTATTCAGATGCAGAAAAAATATTTTTCTCCCAAAAAATAACTCTAATCTAAATATTCTCTTAAATGAAATGTGCTCTATCCTAACTTCTACGTAGGAAATAAGCTACAGCCCCGGTAGTCTTGGTACAAGACGTATTCCTGACAAGCAACATTCTGGTGGGATGGCAAAGCTCAACAAAGCAAGGTGAAGTCCTTGAAAAGCATTCACATGCATGGTTATTGACATCAAAAACTGTAGCATGTTATCTTCCATTAGCTATCATCAAGCCATACGTTCAAGCATGGATAGAACTAGGAGAGTCTTAAGTTGATGGCTGTCTAATGGGTGCATGTATTCACATTACAAGTAACCGTTTATTCAGGAGGGTCAGCAAGTGTGTTTTACATGCTGACTACCTTTGGTTCTTGACCAATAAAGGGCTAGAAAAGAAACAGGGTATCATTTAACAAATGCTGGAGTGAATGAAATGATTAAATGCAATTTGCAGATAAGTATCTTCCTTCCTTCGTGTTTATCCGTGTATCTTTAAACGTTAATCAAGTTGTGTTGTTTTCCAAATTATGGACAATGAAAAGAAATTGTATCATGATACAGTATGATTGGTGTGATTGCTAATACTGGTCTTCATATTTGTATATACATGTATGTAAAAGCACTTCAATAAGTCGTTTAATTAAGATACTCTGGTCAAAATATTCTACTTACAAAAATCTTAATTATCTATATGGAGACTTAGGAATATGAATCGTTTCCAAAGAAGTTTCTGTCACTTTTAAACAAAAGGGACAAAACCCTTCCATTATCATAAGAAATCTCTGCTAAAAGCAGAGCCCATTGTATGATTCCAACTCTATCATAAGCATGTGTAAGAATCACTATCAATTAGTGATGATAACAGGTGCTTGTGAAAAGTTTCCTGCGCCACCAGATAAAAAAGCCTATCTGCTACTCAACTCCTTCAGAACCACCAAGAGATGATGGGCCGACAGATATAGGATGTCAAAGCCGAACAACATGCAATACTTTATTAGTATTTCAACTGACCTAAAATACAAACACCGATTTTTCTTCCATGTTTTTCAAAATATTGAACAAACTACTAGGAAATTACATCCAGTTTCAAATTTCAAAATGTGTGTGCAGTGATTTTGTATTTAATTTCTATGTAAAATTAAACAAAAATTCTAAAATCAAAACTGAATTTTAAAAGTTCATGCTAAATGTTGGCAATGATAAAACATATTAACATAGACATATATACCTACCATCTACCTAACATGGTTTATTCAGGCATTGTAAGCTGAGGTTTGGATGTATATGTCTATGAGATTAGCAAGCAGCGATGCACTATCTAACAGCATAGCTACATATAGAGGATCAAATCCAGTAAATAAATACATATGTGCTATGTATACAATACACACATTCTGTAGTACTATATGACAAACAGTATGGTTATGAGACACCAATGAGAAGATGATCATACAACACTTGTAAATAAAGAATATAAGAAAGGCTCTTTGTGTTGAAGTCTAAATATTATCATGCATTGATCAATATATACCGGTACATGTATAAATATGGACAAATAATGCATCTGTTCAAGGCAAAGCTTACAGTCATGAATATTAAGACGAATATGTAAGACATTGATCCATGGTAAGACTGTGGCAGATTGTCACATTTATGGCATATTTTGTTATTTCATATGGCCTGTTTATAAACATTGGAAATAGAATTGTTATTTTTTCACTGTATACATACCAAATTTGGTTACAAATGTCTACACAAGCTACAAAATCTATGGTGAGGTTGTTGTGTGGTGGCAGAGATTGTTGTTGGTATATTTCTAGTGATGGGCAGAGGCAGCAAATGACTCATAAAATATTGAGCCCTGTAAAAGCTAATCTGCCAGGAAGTGAGTTTTGGGTTACCTCCCTTGGATGCTCTTGACAAACTTGACAGACTTGATCATTTGAGAAGTTTCTGGATGGGACAGTTTCTATACGGCTTGCTGTACCTATCTCAGAGCGAGCAGAGTGCAATTCTAGGCCAATTCTGACCTGACTCGCGTCTAATCTATTTGCCAGATGCAGATTGGATTCCTATTCCTATGTTCCTGACAGCTTCCAACACAATGCCAGACTTTAGAACCATGTGCCTCTTTCAAAACATTGAACAGTGACAAATTCTGGACATTCGTGCGAGCATTGGGTCATGTAATAAGGCCTGATTTTCATGGCTGCTGCCACTCGTTTGGCCCACTGTATTGCCTGTTGTGACTGTAAACTTGATCTTGTGTGGTCATTTACTGATTTTACAAATAAGTTCTGTATAAAACCAATTTCAGTGATAGCCTTTGCATTTACATTCAGAACACTTCGGATAAGAAGGTGTGGAAATTATGAGGTGGATTAGGTTTTGAAGGAATTTCATAATTCTGAGCCCAAACGGAACATTAATTCTCAGCTTAGTACAGGGATAACATTAAGGGTGAAATGGTGAGAACTGATAAGGTGCATCTGCTGATGACATCACATTGTCATGGCAACGTCATCAGGTTCATGTGATGCCAATGCTAAGCTGGGCTTATGACAATGGAGTTTTAATGTTTGCCACTAACTCAACAATCTGCCACACACAGTGGCCTACCATGGTTCTCAGTCTTATAAATATGCTTGGATATATTTTCATGCTAAAATTGAAAGAATTAAAGCTGTTGCATGTCATATAACATTTTTGGAGAAAATTAATAAAAATAAAAATATTGCAATCATTAACATTGAATTTATAATCCTTTAAAACATTTTCATAAAGATAGAGAGCGATATGTTGAGAACAATAACGACATCTTACATATAGGTTTGATCTATTTGGGCTGACACAGACTAAAACTTTATTGCGTAAAATATCTACAGTCTACGTCAACAAATCTCAATAATTCTTTTAGCTCACCAACACAATGTGGTAGATTACTGTTGAAATCTATGCATTCAAAATCAAAATATTTCAGAAATAAAAGTATTGTGAGAATCATTTTTGGGTGCATTCCAACATTCACGAGGTGAGCTAAAATTATCTGTTTCAAAATCCATTTTCACGATCTTTAAATTTAAATATAAGCTTGATATATATTATCTCTCAAGAGATGTCACGTTAGATATACTGGATCAATAAATGGAGTCTGTGTCAGTGGAACTGAACACAGACATG
This sequence comes from Haliotis cracherodii, assembly GCF_022045235.1. Lineage (NCBI taxonomy): Eukaryota > Metazoa > Mollusca > Gastropoda > Lepetellida > Haliotidae > Haliotis > Haliotis cracherodii. Next base: position 59,169,740 of record NW_027266319.1, on the reverse strand, counting down.
GCATTCAGGAGGACCTGGCCCTGTTTCCAATTCTTGACCGACTCAAGGGCTGACTTGTACAGGCATTATTTGGTGTAACCCAGGCTCAGGTGTGTCTTTGTTCCCCGATGTTGATGTTCGTTACTTAACTGCCCCGTTTGGATTCCAGGTGAGAAGCCCCCAGCAACCCAGCCAGGACTAGTACAAGCAGCCATACACACATATGAGTGAAACAATCTTGAAGGCACAGGTAAACCTCATTTCACTCACCCCACCTCATGGCACTGACTGAATGGTAGCCAAGTGGGTAGGTGTTAGCTTGGCCGGCATGAGATCCAGGTTCTATTCCCACATACAAATTCATTCTCTAATCCGGGTTAAGAATAGGTCTTTAGCAACCCATGCTTGCCGTAAAAGGCGACTATGCTTGTCATGAGAGGCGACTAACGGGATCGGGTGGTCAGGCTCGCTGACTTGGTTGATGCATGTCAATGTTTCCCTATTGTGTAGACTGATGCTCATGATGGTCCAGACTTGATTATTTACAGTCTGCCATCACATAGCCTAAATATTGCTGAGTGCAGCGTTAAACAACAAACAAAACAAACAAACAACAAATTCATTCTCAGGATCACCACCCACCATCACAATGCTGCACAAAACCTGACTCACACATATAAAAACAGTAAATTAACTGAACAAATTTCATCCCATTTCTTACACTCAACTATTCTGAAACAGAGCATATCATCCTATCATCAACACATGGATTTTGAAACAGACTACACTATTCTAGAAAAAGAGATGTGAACGGTACTCACATGCAAAGCGTTGGTGTGTTCCTGGCCTTTTTGAATCTTTTGCATTTGTTCTTTGCGTTTCTTAAAGCGCCGGAAATAGTCTTGGATAAGAAATGTTGCATAGAATTTCCCCACTGTGACATCGTCATCCCCTGAAATCCAATGCAGTCTTCCCAATTAGTATACAGCAGATCTGAGTCTGTGAGACAATGCAGAACGATGCCTGGTGTATATACGATCCATTCCATGGAAACAATGTTACACAGGACATGATACATACAGAATATGCTCTGCAACAGACAGCCACAGGAATGTAGTTGCGCTGGTTATATTGCTATGTATACAGAATGCACATGGACGATGTTAGCATGGCCATGGATCAGGATGTAGCATGGATGTTTAGATATGGGATGCTTCGGACAATATTAGCTTGTACAACTGCATGAGAATCGGCACTGTTTGGAGCAAGTGTTCATATTTCTTAACTGTGAAATTTGTACATGGTTCTTTATTTTCTTCAGCTATGCATACTTTAATATGCTTTACTTTTAAAAATATATTTCATTGTTCAGTTTGACCAGAAAAATGAGGGATTATGACACAAACCCTTTCCATACCAATCATATTTCTTAAATTTGTTAACAACAAAATGCCTTAATTTTACAAGTTTATGAAATAAATGTGACTGTGAGAGAATTTTAAAGTTGACAATCCCAAGAATATCTTTGCATGAATGAAACACGACAGTTAAAGGGAGATAATCTTAGAAAACATGAACATTTCTCGAATGCCATTCTCCGAAGCTCTAAATGATATACTGAGCTTGCTGATATACACATACAATAATACATGAATTAATCATAGCTCCATAGATCACGTTAGCTAGGCATATGCTTCAGGCATAGACAAATAACATACAAATTATATCAATATATTTGAGACAACAATACCAGTTAGGTATACGAAGTATATAATCAAAAAGGTTAAATCACAGCAAGCTAATGGGTGCTAAATATCATCAGCGTCATGAACACACCATGCACTTACAGCCACTGCTGTACATTTGTAGCTACAAAATGTTGACAAACTCTAATGCTGCACTTTCTGTTGGTAATTTACAAACAGTGAGTGAGTATGGTTTTACGCCGCTTTAAGCAATATTCCTGCAATATTCCTGCAGGGGACACCAGAAATGTGCTTCACACATTAATAAATACAATAAATAGAATAAAACCCGGGTCTTCAGCGTGACGAGTGAACGCTTTAACCACTAGACTACCCCACCACTGGGCCAGACAATCTAGTGATTGATATTGTGAGCAATGATCCAAACTGTCAGGGTACAAAGACACCCAATCCACCCAGTCAGCGAGCCTGACCACAAAATTCATTTCATCCCCTCCTGGGGCGGTCGGGTAGCCTAGTGGTTAAAATGTTAACTCGTCACGCCGAAGACCCGGGTTCGATTCCCAACACGGGTACAATGTGTGAAGGCCATTTCTGGCGTCCCCCACCGTGATATTGCTGGAATATTGCTAAAAGCGGCGTAAAACCACACTCACTCATCCCCTCCTACAACCAGCATGGGCAGCTGGGGATCTATTCTAACCCAGAATCCTTCACTATTGTAGCTGATGTTACTTAGCCCCGTGGTTAACATGCTTGTTTAGGGCTACTACCTACACACATGGTGAGTACTACATCTAGAGACTGTGTATCATCAACGTCATGTTTCAGGTGTCCACATCACACAAATACACGAAGACGTCACAATACAGAAGTAATCCTGCAAAGTGATATCAAAGAAAATCTTTAAAATATCAAAAATGTTATGAAATTTGGCTTATTCAAGTATGAACGTGAATAAAGTTCATATTGTGTTAGAAATTAATGTTAAACTTTGGTTGCAATATTTTACAACCTTCAATAAAATTTTAAATAACCATGTGTTTCATTTTGGAGTTGTCAAAATGACCTCCATGCACCTGAATTGACGTGAACCTCCACACAGTCTATATGTGAATTCACCTGAGTGAATACATGTACCTGAACATATACCACCACACGTCAGCGTGTATCTCTAACTCCGCCAGCAGAGGGCGCTAGAACACGGTGCCACCGCACTCAAAACGTGGCTTGTCAAAACGTACACGAAACCAAAACTGCCAAGTTCAGCAGGAAGAACTTCCATAGTAACCTCAAAACTCGGAAAAATATACTTTCTCCTTTTAAAAAAATTCATCTTATCCAATTTGAAAAAGAAGTTGACAGATTTCATTGATTTTCAAGTCTTACAATATGTATGTTGTGACAAGCCTCCCGACCAAATGAAGGTCTCTTAATGCACTGGTTGAATGACGATACAATTACAATGTATCAACTATAAAACATCATCACTTGCATGTTTTTGAAGATAATTTTGATTGTTTTCCAGCCATTCTTCAGTTGTGCACACAGAGATCCCCATCGATCAAGCTTATCTCAGGCAGACGGGCAGAAAGGCCATGGGGAGATAACTCATAACATACTTGCCTTGCCCTAACATTATTGTACAGAGATTCCTCAGTTCTATGGTCAACAAAGACCAATTTGTTAACTCAGACATGACCGCAGAGTTTACGAACACGGGTAACTAAAATCTCTCTTGCATTAACTACACAAATTATACAACACAGTAGGTGGAAATTTCCCTTTCAAAATGGGAAATTGTTTGCCGTTGTCTTCAATCATGATGAATCAATGAAAGATTAACTATGACATATGGTAGCCACTGTATCTGGAAACTTTTATGTATATTACTTCTGTTGAAAATCTGAAGATTTTTATAGTGTGATGACAGCCAAAATACAGGATTTATGGCAATGATGTAATAGAGGTTTTGTATTCAAGGGAATTATATGTTAGAAGCCATGGATAGCTGTGTTGATTCAAAATAATCTGGTATTTTTGCAAATACGTTTAAGGCCGTAATATGAGTATGGATTTTTCTTTTTTTATCAAGGTCTAGATACATTTCAAACCTGGCAAGACGAACTACCAGAATTACGACCACTAAGTTAAACAGCTCCCACAATGCATCACTGCATTGCAGTAAATATCCTTCATGGATTTCGCTGAGTCAGATCTTTTGGAATACTCAAACAATATGGTAAGGTATCCGTTACCACACAAAATACAGAATTATATCAAATTATCACACAGATCATCATTGTCATTCATCGAATCTGTGAATTCACTGATTGTGTGTTCAGTGATTTCTAAGTGTCTTGTAATTCTGAAGCAATATGTTAAGCCATATCATGTACCACATTCACTACTTAATGGTTAAAATACCTATCAGTCACATTTCAGGATAACAAAAAACTCTTGTAAATTTGCATCGTTCCACAACCGCCAGACTTATGAAAACAACCTTCTGTGAAGTATAAGGTATGCCAGACAGGTCATTTATTCAATGCAAGGCCACTTGCCCCATATACAATGTATGTGGAATGCCAGAGCATCTGATAAATGAAAATGTCAAGTATTTGTAACAGCAATAGTAAATATGTGGCAATAAGATGCCAACCCTATCTGATCTTTAGACGTAGGTTTTAATCTGCACTACATGAGTTACCTCCCCTTGTCTGGGCTGAGATGAGAGAAGGAAGGAAGAAGTTCGACGATAAAACCAGAAAAAACCTACTGCCAGCTGGGGGGACGACTTGATCAAGAAGTTTAGGACTTGTCCTCTTCCATATTTTTTTAATAACAGCTCTGAGCTCTTCATTGGCTGTGTCGATGTTGCCCTCCACTTTGATCTTCAGCGACGTCCGCACCAGTGCAAACAGCGTCGCGTTGAACATCACCGTACCATCACTGTTCAATGGCATGTTCATGCTGACAAGTCTCTACAAACACAACATAGAAAATTTAAGATGAATTTTTTATTAACTGATTATGGATCTCTGTCTTATGAATGAAAGCAGAACAATTATATATAAGAAAGCACTGTTTTTCCACCAGTAAAATTCAATATCGATATCATACCCAAAACAGGTTGGCAAATGAGTGCAAATTAAAAATTAAATTAAATACTATTAAAACATGGCAATGTGTTTTCAATAATACATAAAAGTCTTGGTGGAAAGTGGCAGTTGTGTTTCCTACAGTTAGTTAGTAGTTAAGAGGGGCGGTCGGGTAGCCTGGTGGTTAAAGCGTTCGCTCGTCACGCCGAAGACCCGGGTTTGATTTCCGACATGAGAAAAATGTGTGAAGCCCATTTCTGGTGTCCCCCGCCGTGATATTGCTTGAATATTGCTAAAAGCGGCGTAAAACCATACTCACTCACTAATAATTAAGATGTCGACTAAACGCGAAAAAGACATGGGAAGTGTGTGTCAAGACCCTGCCATGATATTACTGGAAAACTGCTCAAAGACGCATTAAAAGATCATCTTCATTTGTATGATCTCTTGCTCTGGTTGGCACACAATAACATACTGCTGACCCATGAAGATCCGGGGTAGAATAGGTCTTTAGCAACCCATGCTTGCCGTAAAAGGTGACTATGTTTGTCGTAAGAGGCGACTAGCGGGATCTGGTGGTCAGACTTGCTGACTTGGTTGATGCATGACATCGTATCCCAATTGCATGGATCGATGCACTGGATTGTCTGGTCCAGACTCGATTATTTACAGACCGCCATCATATAGCTGAAATATTGCTGAGTGCGGTGTTAAACAACAAACAAACAAAACATACGACTGACCTTGCAGGCTACCCTGTGTGGACAAAGTTTGCCGAAGCCCAATGGCGGCGAGATCTTCCTCAGCAGGGTTACAACATCTAAATGTTTGATTCGACCTCTGAAACAACAAAAATAAATTTTAATGATTCTTAAAAATATAATTGAAATTATGAGAAAACATCAAAAGGAAAAAATCAAAGTTAGTTTAGAAATTTTGAAACAAAAATAACAAATAACTGACATTAAGAGAAAATAACTGAAATTTCGGGAAAATAGTTCAAACTTACAAATCACGAGAAAAAACTTGAGATTTCATGTATATTTATAAATAATTAAAAAACGAGACAATACTTGAAATTATGCTACCAAAGTGGCACCAACACTATTATGAAGCTTACTTTGCTTCAGGGTCATATTCTGACCAAAGTCGGACAAACTCGTCAAGATGATGCGGACCCAGGATTGACCAATCACGAGTCAGATAGTCAAAGTTGTCCATGATAACAGCCACAAAAAGGTTAATAATCTGAAACATAAAACACATGACAACTCAAATGATAAATAGACGAACACAGAAGGGAAAACAGGTCACGAATACATGAAACCTTTAATGGATTTCAACTTCTTTTATTCTTTGTCATGTTTCAGAGCTACTCCTTGCTCCTTCGTCAGGTGATGAAGAAAAAAAGAAGTTGCTATCCATAAAAAGTGTCATGTATTCATGTTCTTCCAACTTCTAAATGCCAATAAGAGACTTCATAATCATGGCAGCCTGAAAATAATCAAGTTTGGGCTGAACCTTTGTTTGATACAATGAGCAATGTGTATCACTGTGTCACCAGCATACATTCATTCCTTTGTTGTTTAACGCCGCACTCAGCAGTATTCCAACTATATGAAGGCAGTCTGTAAATTATCAAGGACCAGACCATCCAGTGATGGACATCATGAGCATCAATCCACGCAATTGAGATACGATGACATGCATCAACCAAGTCAGCGAGCCTGACCACCCGATCCCGTTAGTCGCCTCTTAAGACAAGCATAGTCGCCTTTCACAACAAGCATGGGTTGCTGAAGACCTGTTCTAGCCCGGATCTACACAGGTCCACCAGCATACACTGACTTAGTATCAATAAGGAGCCACACATGTCCACCCATTTCTAACTTTAGTTGCCTGTATCAAGGAGGGCGGTCGGGTAGCCTAGTGGTTAAAGCGTTCGCTCGTCATGCCGAAGACACAGGTTCGAATCCTGACATGGGTACAATGTGTGAAGCCCATTTCTGGTGTCCCCTGCCGTGATATAGCTGGAATATTGCTAAAAGCGGCGTAAAACCAAACTCACTCACTCACTCACTGTATCAAGGCGGAAATGGGGCTATGGGACAGAAAACATAGACTTGAGTGATAACTAGGGATGACAAGTGATAACATGATGAGAACCGAAATAAATTCCAAAGGCATAATTTCATGTATTTCCATGACAACCCAATCATATATTATTTTTATATATTTTTAATGTTATTTTTAATACTACATTTTATTATAATAAAAATACAATTTCTTAGCCTGAAGGTAAAAATGAATTCAGCTGAGTTAACACTAACCAGAAATGAACAGAGGATGTAGAATGAGATGAAGTAGATAAAAGCAAAGTTGTTTCCGCAAATGCTTTCTTCATGATTCGTGTCGTTGCCCACTCCGAGGTTGGGATCGGCCCGTCTGTCACACCGCACACCTGGTCTGTGCACACAGTCCAGCATGATGTTCTGCCATGCCTCCCCCGTAGCAGATCTGAAACACAACATCAGCAAGTTTCCATCTTTGCATCTTCATCTCTCATAAATGGCAACTTATCTTTAGAAGCATAAATACTGACATTGTCTAAAATACCTGACCATCTGAGACAGATAGTTTTTGTCTTGGAAAATCAAGTTTTAGAAATAACACATCCTGTAGTCTGGCTGTTTTCTTTGACTCTATGTCAACATGAAATGAGTCATCAGGAGATGACATATCCCCCCCCCCCCCCCCCCCCCCCCGTTCTGGCGCAAATCGGAAATGGAGTTGGCTTCTTATACCCGACTTTTGTTTATTGCTTTTTGATGCCTTCAGTTCTGTGAAGAAATAAATAATGCTGTTCAGTATTTTTCAATATCCTAAATCATCAAGGCACCAGTTCACCACTAGACTGATCTGTATAGCAAGTTTCATCCAGAAATAGTCAACAAATTTTGGAGTTCTGCTAAGAAAAAAGCACTACCCTCTTTTTCAGTATAACTCCACCTTGTCAGGAAAATAAGAAAAAATCCCAAATCATCCAAGGCACAGTTCACAACTAGACTGATATGTGTAGCAAGTTTCAATGAGAAATATTCAATGGTTTGGGAGTTCTGCTCTGGAAACGGAACATGGACAGACAGCCGTGCTGATTGCTATATTCCCCTATTTTTTCAAAACAGGAGGATAATAAAACATATTAACTTATATCCGAGTGGCATTTGGATGATGACCCCATATTAAACACATCACAGTAAACAATGATTATTCCACCAAATGAACGATGCGTGATCAACAGAGCACAGAAAATCTGGACTGGTAACTTTTTAACCAAACTGGAACTTTATTAGTCTTGCCAGATGAATATTGAATATTGAGTCAAGTATTAAGGTAGTTCTCATGTTTCATGCTGTTGTGAAAAAAGGAATCTCACTTGAAAGTACTGAAATACATAATATCAGACAGGTAGGTTTTTTCATTTTATTGCAGGGATCCGGAAATCGGTCTGTGCGCCGGACTTTTCAGATTGCGACTGCAAAATGTCCGATTTGAAATAGTGAAAACCAGACATTATAAAATTCCGTCAACATCAGTCACCACAGGCATACTGACCTTCATCCTGATAGGTTGAAATTGTATATTAGATCTATGTATTTATCAAGTGTTGTAGGCTTTATAAACACATCGTAGATCTATCCCTTCAGCGAATTCAGATGAACAAAAAGGTATAACAAACTTGGTCGATAAAAATATGACATTTCATATAAAACTTCACTAGACATGATGATTTACCATTCCTGCTCTCCAAGGCATGTTTTATATGCAGAGGTTAAGACTACCATGTGTATTTTCTCGTACCCTAATCCGGAAATACCAATCAGCTGTGCACACGTTCTCGTCACAATCTATATATGTTATGAAAGTGACACTTCAGTTTATTCTTTTTGTTCATACATTCAGCACCTCAGATATGAAGTGGGCGTGACCAAAATGCAAATGTCCGACTGGCAAACAAATATTTCGGGATCTCTGTTTTATCGTATATCTACAAGTTCAAAAACCATTGGAGGTAGTGTGACAACCTCGTGGTTAAAACAGGTGCTTGTCACGCTGAACGCCCCGGTTCAATTCCTGACATGGGTACAAATTGTGAAGAACGTTTCTGGAGTCCCCCGTCATGATAGTGGTAAATATAATGCTAAAAGCTACTTAAAACCATACTCACTCACTCACTCATTGTGAGTGAAACAAACATGACACTTGAGTGGATGACATCCTTACCTGAAGAGCACCAGCACTGCATGCGGAAATGTCTGGAAGTTATTGTTCCTGTGGATTTCGGTATCATCATCTAGTCGTATCTTACCAAACACCTACAACAACATGGAGGTCAGCGTTATCAAGCATGTATTATACAAATATTCTTGACGAGGACCAAAGGACCCGACCCCTTCGGCGGTCTGACCAGGCCGAGGCCTTGTTTTCGTATATTGACCTCGTAAAGAGTAATCATTCATTTCTTATCCCGAAATTCACATAAATGTTTATGAAGTCTTTAAACCGTCCTTTCATTACAATAACTTAGCCTCAAACCGTGCAATGTTTGTACCAGACACCATCTTGTTTTCTAGCAGACGAGTCAATACTAATCACATGACAGGTCAATACTGATCATGTGATGAGTCAATATTCGAGGTCAGGGTCAGTCACATGATTTCATGGTCTACATTGATAGGTATTGTTTCGTCACGTGGTACGGATTCACCAATGAAATTGCAGGATTCTTTATAGTGGTAAAACAAATCACTAAGTCTGGTGGCGTGAGACGTCAATAGATGGTAGTTTTTGTTACCCTACACTCGTCCTTTAGGAGATTAAACAAGGACTGGTCGACTCGGAGTCAGTATACTGTGTCTGAGTGGTGTATCCATGTTAAACTGTGGCATGGTACCGCAGTGTGCCAGCACTGTAAAGCCGGCATCAGTCCGGACTGGTACAAACAGCCACACACACATGCATGCAAAAGCGCAAAAGAACTGATCATGACATTAAACCCCATTTCACTTCCCCTCACTTCACCATTATCTGGGGCGGTCGGGTAGCTCAATGGTTAAAGCGTTCGCTCGTGACGCCGAAGACCCGGGTTCGATTCCCGACATGGGTACAATGTGTGAAGCCCATTTCTGGTGTCCCCCGCCGTGATATTGCTGGAATATTGCTAAAAGCGACGTAAAACCATACTCACTCACTCACTCACCATTATCTCAATATAAGCATGTCTCCAAAACTAGGACCAGGAACGTCACATATATTTACAAAGTTATGAGTTATAACATTTCTGAGCCCCGTGATGGGATTTGAACCACCGACCTTCTGATCTGAGGTTGGATGCCTTTCCATGACGAAGGACGTTACCTGTTAAGGTAAGGATGCCATCTGTGGGATGACTCCATGCCCAGCTACAATATCAACACTGAAAATGTGTTGTATCTGTATGGCTTACCTGCATTCCAATTACTGCATAGATAAAAAACAGCATCACGATAAGTAACGCTACATATGGAAGAGCCTGGAAGGAAAAGAAACCGGTATCATCAATAAGGACATAACAAAACACAATACAACAATAAGTTACTTGTCGAAAATATTCTAAAAAATTCATTCTGGCTAAAAGAGGCATTTGCCATATCCAAAAACATATTGCTCAACGCGTGATATAAGGTTAAACAATCTTGAGGATGGATAAACAGAAATTGTTTATGTTTATCTTCGTGTTATGGGTTTTCAAGCCCCTAAAAGATGGTTCTAATTACGTGTCTCACGACCATACCAATACACTAAACTTAAGTCTCACCTTTGAGAACATTTATTTCTGTTAACACTTGGATGGTCAAATGATATATCTTTTTAATTTTAGAGTGATAATGCCTTGCTGAGAGAGGCGAGTCGACCAGGTGCCATCTTGTTAGCGTCACATGATTTCGCCCCTCCATCAGTCAAGTTAATAATAGATGCACATAATAATCAGTCACATGAAATTACAGACAGGAAATTTACAAACAGCAGCCGATATATATTATCGGCACAAACGATTGTTCTCATGCAAAAAAATTATAGGTCTCTTTAAAAAAGTATTGAGGTATGTTTTTCATGACTTTTTGAATATCTTGTGCAGCTTAATTCATAACATAACTTCAGTGATAAGTACCCAACACTTTGATGTCTCCAGTGGGCTTTGGAACGTCTACCTTTATTACGTTATTAAGCATGAGGTTATGTATTACTTAGAGACTCGAAAAGAGGTGAGGCCCAAAACATGTGACATGGGCATATATGAAAGAAATTATATATCCAACCACGTAACTAAACCATCATGATCAAAACATAAAAAATATCCTTTTCCCCCGAACCAATTTATTCATGATGAGAAAATCAGTCCACTCACACAAAACAACATATTTAAGGCTGACTGTAATAATAAGTAGAGCATGTCCTGACAGTGGCAGGTGCTCCCAGTCAGGCAGGACATGCTGCCTGTTGGCAAACACCCAGTGTTCAATCATATAATTTTCTCTGCTACTTTGCCTTTTGCGCCCAATAGAAACTGCTTCGATGGATGATGGAGACTAGGTGTTCTCTGGCGTTGACTTGTGACATTATTTCCACCTACCTGGAATGATTTGATGAACGTCCAGAGGAGTGTTCGGATGCCTTCTCCTCGACTCAGCAGCTTCACAAGCCTCATCACTCGGAAAAGACGAAAGAAGTTGATACTGATGATCGTCTTGCCAGGCTGCAAAAAATCAACTCCATGTCACCCACTATGACTTCAAATCTACACTGTCGGAGTCCTACTGCGTGTCTTGTTGAAATCTCTCAGTGACCTTCCAATACACCTTCTTTGCTGGATTGGAATTATCACTTGTCCCACCACTGACTGATCATATTATATCCTTCACACATCCATTTTTAACTCTTTTTTGCTAAAATATCGCATTATTTGGACAAGTTTCAACTTCTATCTTTAAAAGGTGTAAAAATATTATTTTAGAACCTTATTGAAGTATGAATAATTGATCTTCAACATACATATGTAGCTGTTACTGTCTGTGTGTTATTTCTGACCAAATTATGCTTTTGAATTATCGGAGTAATTATCAGTGTAATATTTTATTTATTCCATTTATTGTGAGTCACAAAGAGTTGACAAATGCTTGTGAAAAAGGAATCTGAGAAATGTGATTCAGTAGCTTGTTTCGACTCTATGAATTTTGAAATTTATGTGAAAGAGTTCAGTGTTACATAAAGTGTGTGAAACTTAGAGACAACTTATTTGAACCTCACATAAACTTACCAGGGTAGGTTGAAATTATTTGGCGAAACTGCCTCCTCCTTAATCCATTATGTTAAGAATTCAAATAAATCTCCAAAACAAGTATACCTCTTTCAAAAGAACCCACCGTTCATTGGATAAATCCCATTTTGAAATGACAAAGCATCAAACGAATTCATAACTTTGAAACATAATTGTGTGATTAATGATAGTGTAAGCATTCATTGTCATTCAGGAAAGAACTGATGATAAAAGTGGGCACACAGAACTTGTTCGTATTATAGAAATGTGTGGAATGGTCATGCTGAGGATAAACAAAGTCTGCTGATTCAGAGAGAGAAGATACAGAGGCAGGCCGCCCGACCTCCAGCGAATGGTTGTTGCGGAGTCCAGGCCAGACGCTCACCTCACATCAAATCAATCAAATTATGATGTGAATAGCATGCAATGCTACATAATGCAAAGTATCACATTTAAAGTAAGATCGAAAGACCTGTAGAAATTGACAATTGACATCAGCTGCAAAAATTGAACCCATCCCTCAGAGTTAAATTCCAAAAGTTAAAATGGGTCTTTGAAATAGAATGATACAAATCTGCTATTTTTAACTTCTTTGAATTGCATTACAAATGACACTGGTATTTGAATAAACATGTCTCTCATATGCATTGGTATCTTAAATTCCCGGTAATTGTTTTCCTTAAATCAGCTAATTTGTGTTTGTGGTGTGTTTATGAATGAGAGATGGGCACAGTTTATGCATCTCATAGATAAATAGACTTACCACATACCGGCAGACGTCGCCTGTTACATTACACTCACGTTGATACTAGTCAATGAAAAAAAGTGCCAAAAGGCTCTGTAGCTCACCTGATTTTATCATTAGTATCCAACAGAAATGTAGTGCAGATACAGAACTGAGGACAATCAGGACTCGATAACTGGGTATCCTGACTTTGACACAACAAATCAGATCCAATTTTGGAAATTAATCTAAAAAGATTAAGCAATTTTGAAGAGAGTGAATCAATTCACTGACTTTGAGAAGACAGAAATGTAAGTAAAACTGGGCTTATGTGGTCAGTACAATAGAAATATGCTAAAAAATGGTCTCAAGCTTAATATGACCTTATTTAGCATACAAATTGTTAATTAGTGGGCATCAATACTACATAACCTTTTCATGATATCAGCCAATATCTGACAACCTTATTAATGGATTCTCGGCACAAATCCAAAACATTTATAGTCACAAATTTGGACTTTTTAAAGAAGTAGCTCATGAAAATCAAAGATGGCTGCCTGGCAGCCATATTGATTTTACTTAAGGTATTCCTCCTACCCAGCTTCCTCTGCATGACATTTCCACAGTTTGATCAGAACTTTACAAGATTAAGACAACACTGGGAACAGATGATGGACAACACACTATGCCATTAGCTCACCTGGTCCCGATGGGTCCAGTGAGGGTGAGTTAACAAACAACCCTATGTTATAACCATACTAACATGATCTGGAGAGACAAATGAAATCTACGTGCAATAACATTCAGGTGCGGTGCATTCCACTATGTCATTCCTCATAACCATTCACAAAATATAAAACAACTCATTGTACATGTTCCCAAGGTAAAACAAAAAAAAATAATAAAAAAATACATCCAGACAAATGATGATAACAGTTTGTATTGTTAAACATTCAGTGACAATAAGACGCAACAAAAACAAACATAACAATGTGGTCATTGTCTTGACCAACCATTTACATGAGGATTTTATTAATTGTAATTCTTGTCCTGTTAGATTCTTCAACTACATCATTAGTGAAACAATGGTTTAATCTTACATTTATAACCAACATATTTGTTTTTAAATTAAACAAACTATTTGTTAATTGTTACATCTAGTAATACATGTCTGTTAAATTTCCAAAAAAAACACAAACAATAAAAAAAATATTTGGTTATATAAACGATTAAAAACAGGCTAAATCACAACTTGAAATAAAACCATTTCACTTACACACTGAATAGTACTTAACTTCTAAATCTTGTAACTGTGTCGAAACACCTCTTTATTACACTCTTGAAACTTATTCTTCCATGCTTTTTCTTTATCAAGGATTTGTCACAGGATAAATCTCATATCAACTGAGACATTATTTCTGACGGAATTAAAAAAAAAGTTAGATGTTTATCAATGGTACATACAATTGTACTCCTAACTTTGAAATGAAACTCAAATTTGAACTAAAGCTTTAAATAAGTTTCTACCTGTAGTTAAATGATATTTATGTCATAAATCTTCTTCTTATTGATACTAACATAATCTATAGCCACTCTCTAGCAAGCACAAGCCGTTAGAGACTTTCTTCTACCTATAGCTAAGCTGTTAGCTACAGTAGCTTAGCACTGTAACCTAGTGCAACTGCAGTCCTGTTTCTACATCATGTGCCGTGGTGACTCTTCTAGGACTATCCCACACTGGGAACCTGGACCTCAGACACTTGGACATGTGACATCACTGTTGGCTTGGACAAATGACACATACCTAACTAAATACAAGTACGGATGAGAACTGATGATCGGCAGATGACACATGAGTACAAAATGCTACAATGTTCACAGTATACGTCCATGCCCAAATGTAGGATGTATCTAAAAACAGAAACTATTGGGAGAAGTCATTTTACACAGCTTAACTCACAAACCATTGACCACAGTGAACGTAAAATTGAAGAGATTTCAGAGTATTCCATCATGAGATATCCCAATTTGCATACACAACCCAAGAGCGGGTGAGACCAGTTCGACAAGGCGCAGTCTTCAGTAAAAAGGGGCATGGATATTTGTCTCGAAAATGGACACGGAATGTGGCTTATTTGTTTTAAAAAGGGTCGTAGCAAAGTAAAAATAAATATGAGGTCGCTATGTCTCAAAACTGTGAGCACAGCTGTTTTCGCATTGAGTTGTGATATTTCAAGGAGCCTTTTCCGCTGAGGTCTTAAAACTTGAAAATGTCTGAAGTTCCAGCAAAGGTAGGAATGAAGTCTTGTCATCATTCCAAAGGAGAAGCAGCTTCTCCATGAAAGTTGTTTTGTCAACAGAGTCCAGGCAGAGTTTTGTCCAAGGGGATTGACATGTCCTCGGGTAGGTTACAAGAGGACAGTCAAGTGCAGGAAACTATTTCTGCTGGGTTGGCATTTCTGGAGTGCATTATATATGGGTGGATATCATGTATATTGTGTAGGATGGCTTCAAACATGTGCAGAATTTTCCAGTGTGTTCTAAGGGAGCAGTTTCCAAAAGGAGTATCTCATTACAAAGGATTAGCACTGAAGTGATTAATTTAACAGGGTTGAGTTCGTGAGATTGAGGTTCCAAAAGTGTGTGAAACTTCCAAGGTTGGTGTTCAAGACAAGAAGTTTTCCAAATGATGATGGCATTTCCAAGGCTTTGCACGGAGTTGTATAACTGGGTTGGTGTTTCTGAAATGGACTTTCCGCAATGGGTGTGACGTTTTCAAGGAGAGTGGTCTGTGGTGTTCTGGGAATGGACAATGTCGGGACTGAAGGTGGGTGCTAGTTGAAGGGGGTATGTGTCTCCACGAGAAGTGTTTGGAAAGGATGCTGTATACTTCCAAGATGCTGTATTCCAATTGTTTTCCAGGAAGTACATTACTTCTCCAGAAAGGACTCCAAAGCGTTTCCATCTTGACCTCTGAGCTAATGAGGGTGATTTCCGACTTGTTTCTTGGTTTACAAAGGGGACTGTTAAGGCAATACTATATCATGAAGGTCTGAACTGTGGTCTGAACCTGTAGCAGGGATATACCGGGCATGCAAAAGCTGTTTGAACCAGGCCCTGAGGGTTCAACCAGGAGACAAGGCAGTTCAACAAGCCTTAATATATCAAAGGTATAATTTCCAATAATTTAATCTAAGACACATATCAAAGTACCAAGTCCAAAATAAAGATTTTTACACATATTTCTGATCAGACAGCTCTGATGGAACCATATTTATCCTTAAAAAAAGGGCTGAGAGTGTTTTATCAATCCTGGTTGTCCACTCGAGTCTCTTCATGCTGGGGGTACTATGGGGGAACATGCAGCAAACAGTCAAGTACTGGTTAAAAGAGGAAATTTGACAAACCTCTGCTCTCTGTTGGTTAGTGAAGAGCAGCGAAAGAATAAAATTTGATTTAAAATCATTCCATGTGAAATGAAAGGTTATAGGTGATAAGGAAATAATATATGAAAATAACAAGGAAACAAAAACAGAATGTCTTGGGATAATCACAGTCAATTATTTCATAAGAAAACAAAACAAAAATGAAATAAACCATTTCAGTTTGTAAAATGAGTGAACGAAAAAAAATGGTTCGGCAACCATGAGGATCCCTTGCAGTCATTCTAAGAAACTAAAAACATGTTGCAATGCAGATAAATCTACTCTATTAACTCCTTTCCGTTTCCATGGCAACATTCCCTAGGCATAACCAATCAGCAAGAACCCCTATGCAGGCACCACTCAAACTTTGCACTCAGCAATCCACAAAACGCTGGATACAAATGGATTTGGATCAAATATCAATCAACAGAATATTGACCGACAATCTGACAGATTATTCTGTTCACTGTGGAAAAATTCATTTTAAAACATTTAAAAATTAAATATCACCCTACAACCAATTTCTGGAATACAATCATGAATGAAATGAGGTGAAATGATGCTACTGAAATACTTATGTTAAGATCATATATATATATATCACAAGATGTTCAAGTCTACATATCAAATATATATGCTTACATATAAACACACTACCAGTCACAATACCATAGAAATGTAGTCGTTACTTCTAGACATTACTTAAAATACATTTATATTAAATTAGGCTGCCATAGTTAGTATAGTGTGCAAAGGATACATGCCATAGACGTTTCATGTTTCAACACAAAGAGAAAGTCATGTTTCAAGTGCAGTTAGGTTTCAGACACTTCAAATAGGAGTTAAACTACAAGTCATTCCAACAGAGGCTTCAGATGACATACAGTCCAATGCAATCACTCGTGTTTTGGAGCAGTCTTGACAAACAGTGCCAGTCTTGTTGAACCACCAGCCAGCAGTCATGGAATAAAGTCAGGTGTGGTTGCTATGGCAGCAATACACATGTGCCACGCAGCCAATCAAAGCAAGGTAAGGTGAGTGAGTGAGTTTGTTTTTGCACCTTTTTTAGCAATATTCCAGCAATATCACGGCGGGGGACACCAGAAATGGGCACACATTGTACCCATGTCGGTAATCGAACCCGGGTCTTCGGCGTGACGAGCGAACGCTTTAACCACTAAGCTACCCGACCCCCCCTCATGGTAAGGATAATTTCTCCATCTTCCTCTCCCTTGTTCCACAAGACTTCTTTCTCATAGTATATAGCGAATTCCTCACGAGTGTCTTTTGATATCAAATATATCAACAAAAGTCGGCAATGCATTAAAACTCTGAGGCTTCACAAGTTTTAAACTTTAATCGATGAGTGTTGATATATTTGATATCCAAAGACACAATTATTCTTTCAACTTTTTCAGTTTGTAAACTGTGTAAATGTAAATATACAGCTAACCAGCTGCAATGGCAGAGACAATAGTGAGGTCATTTGATTGTGACGTCACCGTAACGATCTCAACGAAGTGTTATCTCCTGTGTAAACCAGTCTTGGATGATAATTTCATTACGTCAATACCATTCTCTTACATATAAACAGCATCATTCCCCACATGGGTAGAATGGGTGCAGCCTGACCTTGGATGTCCTCTGACATGATATTGGCAGGAATATTGCAAAATGGGTCATGAAATCTAACTAAGTCACAAAGTTTGTTGTTTTATACCACGCCCACATATTACAGCTATATGATGGCGGTCTGCGAATATCCAAGTCTGGAAGAGTCCACAATCTGATTTCATATTCATCTTGAACCTGACTGGCATCCTTGGTCTGGGTTCAACTGCCCCATAACAAACACACCCACGCCTGCATCACCAACTGTGGCCAGGTTCAACCAGACTGACACAAAACTAGTCTCGAGAAATATTGGCCACTCATTCCAACGTGGCATCATGCTTAGTCATTCCAAAGTCAGAAGATGGAACTCAATAATCAGAAGCCATTGTGTAAAAAAATCATGCACTCGTCTGGGTTGATCTCACTTTCTCTTTCCTGAACAAACATATCCAGAAGAGAAAGTCAACAATGGAGAGGAAGCAACGGGACTACTTACATTCACTTCAGTGTATATGATGTCAATAAAGCTACCGAGTACAATGATGAAGTCAAACACATTCCAAGCATCTCCAAAATAATTCTGAAAAAGTAGGTATAAATATAGTGGACATCAGTAAAATTGTCATTTTTCATGGAATTTGTTAAATTGCGACAATAAAATGCTTTAATATGTATTTACAATTTGAGATCAAGATATCAGAATATGAAATGGTAACAACAACATGATCTGATAATCATCATATGCCATTATAACTGATATGACATAATTATCACATGACATGATAACCACCATATGAGAGAAAATGAGTATCACCATATGATATGACATGACAATGACCATATGATATGACATGACAATGACCATATGATATGACATGACAATGACCATATGATATGACATGACAATGACCATATGATATGACATGACAATGACCATATGATATGACATGACAATGACCATATGATATGACATGACAATGACCATATGATATGACAATGACCATATGATATGACATGACAATGACCATATGATATGACATGACAATGACCATATGATATGACATGACAATGACCATATGATATGACATGACAATGACCATATGATATGACATGACAATGACCATATGATATGACATGACAATGACCATATGATATGACATGACAATGACCATATGATATGACATGACATGACAATGACCATATGATATGACATGACAATGACCATATGATATGACATGACAATGACCATATGATATGACATGACAATGACCATATGATATGACATGACAATGACCATATGATATGACATGACAATGACCATATGATATGACATGACAATGACCATATGATATGACATGACAATGACCATATGATATGACATGACAATGACCATATGATATGACAAGGATACTGAGATACATTACCTTGTACTGGAAGCAGATACTTTGAGAAGGAATGCTGATGCGAAGGTCATATTTACACATGATAATTGCCATATGATATGACATGATAATCATGACAAATGACATATGACACGATAATCACCAAATGACATTTCGATCATGATATGACGTATGATAATCACCAAATGGCATATCAATCATGATATGACATGATTCAATCACCAAATGGCATTTAAACCATGATTTGACTTGATAAATGCTTAAATGACGTTTCAATCATCATATAACATGGTAATCATCAAATGGCATTTGAATCATGACATGAGACATAATTATCACCAAACGGTATCTCAGTCATGATATGACAAGATAATCACCAAATGGTATTTCAGTCATGATATGACAAGATAATCACCAAATGGTATTTCCATCATGATATGACAAGATAATCACCAAATGATATTTCAGTCATGATATGAAGAGGTAATCACCAAATGATATTTCAGTCATGATATGAAGAGGTAATCACCAAATGATATTTCAGTCATGATATGACAAGATAATCACCAAATGGCATTTCAATCATGATATGACATGATAAACCCTTAAATGACATTTAAATCATGATATGACATGATAATTACAATGACATTTTAATCAATCATGATTTCACATGATAAACCCTTAAATGACATTTAAATCATGATATGACATGATAATTACCATGACATTTTAATCAATCATGATTTGACATGATGACCCTTAAATGATATTTCAATCATGACAAGACATGATAATCACCACATGACATGATCATCAACATATGGCATGACAAATAATCACCAAATGACATGACAGGATAATTATGATATGGCATGTCACTGATACTGAACAATTTTACCTTGAACCTGAAGGCTGCTAGTTTGAGGAGGAACTCCACCGTGAATACTCCTGTGAAGATCATATTGAGATAGTCCAGGGCCTTCACAAACTCCTGAGACTGCTGGTGGTACTGAGGATAATATACATAGGTTATAACACTGCTTGTAGTACTGTGAGGGTAATATGAAGGTTATAACACTGCTGGTAGTACTGTGAGGGTAAAATGAAGGATATACACTGCTGGTAGTACTATGGGGGTAATATGAAGGATATAACACTGCTTGTAGTACTGTGAGGGTAATATGAAGGACATAACACTGCTGGTAGTACTATGGGGGTAATATGAAGGATATACACTGCTGGTAGTACTATGGGGGTAATATGAAGGATATACACTGCTTGTAGTACTGTGAGGGTAATATGAAGGACATAACACTGCTGGTAGTACTATGGGGTAATATGAAGGATATAACACTGCTGGTAGTACTGTGAGGGTAATATGAAGGACATAACACTGCTGGTAGTACTATGGGGGTAATATGAAAGTATAACACTGCTGGTAGTACTATGGGGGTAATATGAAGGATATAACACAGCTGGTAGTACTGTGAGGGTAATATGAAGGACATAACACTGCTGGTAGTACTGTGAGGGTAATGTGAGGGTTATAACACTGCTGGTAGTACTGTGAGGGTAATTTGAGGGTTATAACACTGCTGGTAGTACTGTGAGGGTAATATGAAGGACATAACACTGCTGGTAGTACTATGGGGGTAATATGAAAGTATAACACTGCTGGTAGTACTATGGGGGTAATATGAAGGATATAACACTGCTGGTAGTACTGTGAGGGTAATATGAAGGACATAAGACTGCTGGTAGTACTGTGAGGGTAATGTGAGGGTTATAACACTGCTGGTAGTACTGTGAGGGTAATTTGAGGGTTATAACACTGCTGGTAGTACTGTGAGGGTAATATGAAGGACATAACACTGCTGGTAGTACTATGGGGGTAATATGAAAGTATAACACTGCTGGTAGTACTATGGGGGTAATATGAAGGATATAACACTGCTGGTAGTACTGTGAGGGTAATATGAAGGACATAACACTGCTGGTAGTACTGTGAGGGTAATGTGAGGGTTATAACACTGCTGGTAGTACTGTGAGGGTAATTTGAGGGTTATAACACTGCTGGTAGTACTATGGGGGTAATATGAAGGATATAACACTGCTGGTAGTACTGTGAGGGTAATATGAAGGACATAACACTGCTGGTAGTACTGTGAGGGTAATTTGAGGGTTATAACACTGTTGGTAGTACTTTGAGGGTAATGTGAGGGTTATAACACTGCTGGTAGTACTGTGAGGGTAATGTGAGGGTTATAACACTGCTGGTAGTACTATGGGGGTAATATGAAGGATATAACACTGCTGGTAGTACTGTGAGGGTAATTTGAGGGTTATAACACTGCTGGTAGTACTATGGGGGTAATATGAAGGATATAACACTGTTGGTAGTACTTTGAGGGTAATGTGAGAGTTATAACACTGCTGGTAGTACTGTGAGGGTAATTTGAGGGTTATAACACTGTTGGTAGTACTTTGGGGGTAATATGAAGGATATAACACTGCTGGTAGTACTGTGAGGGTAATATGAAGGACATAACACTGCTGGTAGTACTATGGTGGTAATATGAAGGATATAACACTGCTGGTAGTACTGTGAGGGTAATATGAAAGACATAACACTGCTGGTAGTACTGTGAGGGTAATTTGAGGGTTATAACACTGTTGGTAGTACTTTGAGGGTAATGTGAGGGTTATAACACTGCTGGTAGTACTATGGGGGTAATATGAAGGATATAACACTGCTGGTAGTACTATGAGGGTAATATGAAGGATATAACACTGCTTGTAGTACTGTGAGGGTAATATGAAGGACATAACACTGCTTGTAGTACTGTGAGGGTAATATGAAGGATATAACACTGCTTGTAGTACTGTGAGGGTAATATGAAGGATATAACACTGCTTGTAGTACTATGGGGGTAATATGAAGGACATAACACTGCTTGTAGTACTATGGGGGTAATATGAAGGATATAACACTGCTTGTAGTACTGTGAGGGTAATATGAAGGATATAACACTGCTGGTAGTACTATGGGGGTAATATGAAGGACATAACACTGCTTGTAGTACTGTGAGGGTAATTTGAGGGTTATAACACTGCTGGTAGTACTGTGAGGGTAATATGAAGGTTATAACACTGCTGGTAGTACTGTGAGGGTAATATGAAGGTTATATCACTGCTGGTAGTACTGTGCAGGTAATATGAAGGTTATATCACTGCTGGTAGTACTGTGCAGGTAATATGAAGGTTATAACACTGCTTGCAGTAATGTGAAGGTAACATGAGGGTAGTATATATCGTCTGAGGGTTAAACTTAATCGTCTATACATTGCTCTCATAATAATTAGTCACATACTTACCTTCATGGCTAGTGTGACAGTGTTGATCATAATTAGGGCGAAGATGCCGTACTCAAAGGCCTTGGATGTGACAAACCACCAGATTTTGTACTGCCATCTTGCCTTGGGTATGTAGCGCCGCATGGGCTTCGCTTTTAGGGCAAACTCTATACATTTGCGCTACAATGACAAACATATACACATATACAATTCAGTTCATGAAGTCATGTGTTGTGTAACAATTTCTATACAAGATCAGTCCGTTGGTTTTTCATATTTAAACAATGAGACTGACAAGGATATAGCAAAAGTACTATTTTTATGAGTAAATCTGCTGTGTTAAATCAAATGCATGCCTAGCCTTTAAAAAAAACTTCACATTAGCATCCTTTATATAAAATTATAACAATTAATTTGATATGGCTGCCATAATTAAAAGGTAAATCTGGCTTAGAAATGATGAGCAAAATAATATTCTAATAAGAGCCGATTATTTCTAATTTTGAAAGCGCCTTTGGTGAAAGGGCGCTTATTACGTCGAATATGGTATACCCCACATGGTGTCTGTTTCGGTTGAAGATCGGGGCTGTTTGTTCTCTGGTATTCATATTATAATTGTTAAATCAATCTTTTTGAAAAGTTTAACCCTAAATCTTAATGATTGATAATAATGAATGATTAAATAATTTCTTTTGATAAAAATCAAACCTGATTTTTGTCCAACTCGCAGTTTTTGTATTCCTGTTCTCCTTCATTCTGGAAGGTGACAATGACAAAACCAACGAAGATGTTGACCATGAAGAACGCGATGACAATGATGAAGATGAAGTAGAAGATGGCCACCATTGGCCGGTTACTATGTATAGGACCACGAGACTCTTCATTGGAATCTATGGACTTGTACAGCAGGCTGAAACACAGACACACATCATGAGCTTTGGTCCTCTAGAACCGTGTTTACATGCAAGGACATATGAGTAAGTGAGTATGGGTTTACGCCGCTTTAAGCAATATTCCAGCAATATCACGGCGGGGGACACCAGAAATGGGCTTCACACATTGTACCTGTGTCGGAAATCGAACCCGGGTCTTCACCGTGATGAGCAAACCTTTAACCACTAGGCTACCCGACCGCCCCGCAAGAAGATATGACAAGCAGGCATGTCTTGTCTGTATGATGTGCAACAATGTACAATAGGAAACCATATCTGTGACTCAATAGGAGAAAAGGGACCTCATGGATGCTAGGATACATTTTTTCATAAAGAAAGATGTTTGACATCAACTTACTTACCATGGCCTGTACAAAATTGTCCTATTTTTTTCTAGTTGGTTTGTAATGTAATAAAACCATTTCAAACCATTTCAAATATACTTTTTATACTACAACTGCTCATTTGCTGTTAATTTGGGTGAGAGCAATTCTATATAACAAACACTGCTTGTTTTCATTCAATATGAAGGACTAATGAATGCTAATGTTGTGCATGAAATGACATATAGATAGCTCTACCGCTATACGAGTATGGCCTTTCAGGGACAACATGAGTTATGTCCCTTGTAACAATAAACTTCCTCTTGAACCGGCCGCGGATGTGTTTGGATGTGTTTGTGTGTCTCTCCATGGTTCAACCCCCGCGACACTATTTACATTTAGTGCTGTCTACTTGTTTGAAGCAGACAGGTGCCCAGTGAAAAAATCCAGGTCAGAAGAGGTCCTCAGCAACACATTCTTGCTGTAAAAGGCGACTATGCTTGTCATTAGAGACGACTAACAGGATCAGGTGGTCAGGCTAGCTGACTTGGTTGATGAATTTCATCGTATCCCAATTATGTGGATCGATGCTCATGATGTCAATCACTGTATTGCCTGGTCCAGACTCAATTATTTACAGACCGCCATCCTATAGCTGAAACATTGCTGAGTGCGGCATTAAACAAACAAACAAACAAACAGGATCCCAGTCAATCCCCGTTAACCCCGTTACACTTACTCTGGCCATCCTTCAAATGTGGACACAGTGAACAGCGTAAGTAGGGCTTGGCTGACATCGTCAAAGTTGAAGTTGTTCTCTTCCCAAACACGTTTTTCCACAACCGGAGAATGAAAATCTCCTTCTCTAAAGTCGATATACGAACCCCTGAAACACAAGAAATACCAGCCGATCATTGGTGTTCTCTGACATGATATGGTCTGAAGAATGCTCTTTTGCTAAAAGTGGCGAAAAACCTCATTCGATCACCATTGTACTTCTGTTCATGAATGAATGTTTTTCATGAGGTTCAGAACTAGTAAAAAGCAATCTTCAAGACTTTCTTCAAGACACTTACTGGCAGTCAGCTTCGGTCAGTTTGGACTCATCAGAACAGCTGAAGAATTTACCCTGCAAAAATCATGTGTGTACCATTATACAACGTGTATTGAAAACTCTGTCACTTAACACAATTCAACCTTATGGTCCCTGCAGTATATTTGACATATCATTCATATTAAATGAAAATTAAAGTCAACTCTACACTTTTAATAAAAAACATTTGGCAAGAGTGGAAAAACTTTCTATTAATAGCAAAAGATGACTGATATGACAATATACAATATGTGTGTCATGTAATAAATAATAAATCATCAAAAATCAAACATATGTATTATGTAAACATATATATTGCCAGAGCTGACAAATAGTACAACTACGGGGGATTCCAGGTTAGAATAGGTCACCAGCAGCTGATATCGGTTGGAAGAGGCAATCAAATGGATTGGGTGGTCACTTGGGTGTCATCAGCAGCCGATACCGGGGTTGGAAGAGGCAACCAAATGGATTGGGTGGTCACTTGGGCATCACCAGCAGCCAATACGGGTTGGAAGAGGCAACCAAATGGATTGGGTGGTCACTTGGGCATCACCAGCAGCCGATACGGGTTGGAAGAGGACACCAAATGGATTAGGTGGTCACTTGGGTGTCATCAGCAGCCGATACCGGTTGGAAGAGGCAACCAAATGGATTGGGTGGTCACTTGGGTGTCATCAGCAGCCGATACCGGTTGGAAGAGGCAACCAAATGGATTGGGCGATCACTTGGGTGTCACCAGCAGCCGATACCGGGGTTGGAAGAGGCAACCAAATGGATTGGGCGATCACTTGGGTGTCATCATACGCCAATGGCGAGGATCATTACTCATAATAACAGTCACGGGATCGTCTGATCCAGACTCGATTATATACAGCTGGAATAATGCTTAGTGTGACGTTAAACAACAAAGAAACAAGATCGGACAAACGTTCCACTCTACCTTGAAGAGTTGCACTCCAATGACAGCAAACATGAACTGCAGTAGGAAGGTGACCAACATGATGTTGTAGATGGTTTTGATAGCCACGATTACACACTGCACTACATGCTGCAAACAAACATCATGGGTTACAATCAACAAATACAGGCCAGAAATGACAACAGATAAAAATATATAAAATTACAAAGAAAGAAAAATCTTTAATGTTAAAACAAAAATCATTTGATTCCAGCTACAATCTCGTTAAAATCAGATGTTAGTTCTCGCTACCACTAAACAAAGATCTGAGGACATCCCATCAGGGGTCACGTCAGAACCGACCTTTCATCCGACCAATCAGAGCGTCACTTACCAGATCATGAAAGTGACAGACAGAATGTGATTTCTAATCATGCAACCTCAAAAACTTAAACACAGGGTATTCCGAACGATAGTTACAGGCCTAACGACTGAATCCATATAATCTACACCTACTATTAGCCATTCCAGAATGAACTTTTGATCAGGTTTCAAATTTTTAATTTCGAGGCGTAGTTGCCAATTCAAAATTAGTGCCGTAAAGCACGAGAATGCTGCCTTCTGATTGGCTAATGTCGACTTCTTGTCAGTCATTCCACTGGTCAGTCAAAGTTCGCGCAAGGTATATCGTGACCCGTAATGGGATGTCCTCAGATCTTTTTTTTAGAGGTAGCGAGAACTAAGATCTGATTTGAATGAGATTCGTCCAGCTCCTACTTTTGTTTCCCATTGATTTCTTTCTCCTCTGACGATCTGTAGTAATGATTCCTATTCAGCAACCGATTTTGTAAAAGAGGACTAAGTTGTCCTAGCAAATTTGATCCAAACCTCTTTAACAAATTTAGGTCAAACTATCTCTCATTGTTTAGTTGATAACTATTACCTATTATGTAGTTTGTATACATATCACTGTCTTTAGTGTTTAATTATAAAATCATGATAAGTTCATTTGTAATATGCAACAGGAAATAAATAAATATATTGAAAACAAAATGGATTAAAGTCCCTCAAATGACACTTTGTTTGCCTGCTACTTCAATTTTAAGATATATACTACTCACAAAAAGTAAAGGACCGCCTGGTACTACTCTAGTTAACCTGTCATGCAAAAACCTGGATCCCCAACAATTACCTTGAGACCCTTAGCTCTGTTGATAGCCCTCAATGGACGTAACACTCGCAACACCCTCAAGATCTTCACGACGGAGATGGCTTGATTGCTGAAACACACAAGGTCAAGGTCAACCATACAGGAACGGAAACATTCGGAGATGGAACGTGTTGAACCTCACTTGGTGTCTTCTCAAACACAAGAAACAAATCACACTTTTTGTTCGGTCAAAGCATAAGCATGACAATTCTAGAGCCTTGTGGTACCTTCTACAAAATTAATGCAATTCGTATATTATATCATCAACATTTTTTTTAATAAATACCACCCAAAATCATAAATAACAGATATCCATTTAAACAACCATAAAAGTAACTAGGGAAGCTAGTTGTTCCCATAGGTATATTGTATGGAGGTGTTTTACAGGGAGCATACTACTTATCACAGTTCCCAGGAATTGGTTCTTCTCCTAGGCAGTGCTTAGGCCATTATTATCTTATTTGTTGGAAAGCAGATGCGCCAACCCTATTTTCTTCAAAATTGGACAAATTATCCAAATTTACACTTATATGTTTTCCACCTACACATACACAAAAAATTATTTTGAGATTACTCACATGTATAAATCTTTAATACTGTATTTGACGAAATAAGCGCCCCGCTCTAATAAGCGCCCATGGCGATATTTGCTAATATATTGGCAATCCCAATTAGCACCCTTCCGATCGATCAATGTACACAAAACTTATTTATTCCTTTATAATACGCACTCGTGTATTATGTGTACAATTAATTACGGGCAATTAAATTCTGGAAAAATATATCTGGCATGTATAATACACACAGACTTTTCTTTTGTATCTTGTCAGGCTGTAAGCATAAAACACGAAATTTACGATCTTTCAACTCTTTCACCAAAATTATATACAGCCCCCTATTTCTTATTTTGAGAGCACCCTGGGCGCTTATTACGTTGAATACGGTAATAATAAATCTCCTATTAAAAGTTGATAAAAGCATGAAAATGTCCTGATGCCATTTGCCTCCAGCAAAATCCCTGTGGCCAATCTTCCTCAATCAAGGGCTCCAGATCATATTACTCACAAGTCACTCATATTGTCTTACTAATCCTGTTTAAATACTGTTTCAGGTGCCTCATAATCTGTATCTGTTACTGCCCAGCCTGTTACTGTTGCATGAACTCACAACAGCGATAGACATGTCGAATTAACAATTAGCGAGACATAGCGTCTTGTTTATTCAATATTCACAGAAGTAGTAGTAGTTCAAGTGTGATGCCTCCATTTGATCAGCAAATATAGATCTGCATAGAAAGGTACGCAAGTTGAAAGGCTATATTGGGTAATTACGCATAGTGATGTTATACTACTAGGTTTGCGAAGTTTTTCATGCCTATTTGTATGCAAGCAACTCATATTTAAATGGGTAATGGTGATCTCTTTTGTGTATTTGACACAAATACAAAGTTTATCTGGACCTTTGTCAGTCAATACAGTCAAGGCTGTACGCTGTACGCTGGGAGCTACACACACGACATGCTTCCGTGTTGCCATGCAGATTACAGCAGAGTGAAGATACCTTGGTTTTGAATGGTATACATAGAACGAGATCTGATATAAACAATTGATGATCATGCAAGCCATTATATGATGTGGAGGAGTATATTCATGCAACTCCAGATCGTGTGAACCAAATTTCATTCTTACATCCTTGGCCTCCATATATTAATATGATGACACACATGCACTGTATTGTTAAATTAACTGACATTTTCAAATGCAAAACTGCAAGGAGATGGTTATGAAACTTGAGGCAATTTATCAAATTAATTACTGCAACTGTACCCTGTATTTTCATAAAATATAATATGGTATACTGACAGAAGCTATGTAATGCAAGACTGGGACAGGTAACCAGTGGTTGATAGCATGAGCAAAGATCCACACTGTCTGGTTACAATTGCACTCAATCAGCAAGGTCACACTTTGTTACCACAAGAACATCCTGAGGCATCTCTGGGAAGATGAACATGGCTCTGAGACCTATTCTCATCTAAAGGTACCAGAAGACTCCAGGAGATGCACATTGTGCTGAGACCTATTCTCATCTAGAGGTACCAGAAGACTCCAGGAGATGCACATGGTACTGAGACCTATTCTCAACTAGAGGTTCCAGAAGACTCCAGGAGATGCACACGAAGCTGAGACCTATTCTCATCTAGAGGTTCCAGAAGACTCCAGGAGATGCACATGGTGCTGAGACCTATTCTCATCTAGAGGTTCCAGAAGACTCCAGGAGATGCACAAGGTGCTGAGACCTATTCTCAACTAGAGGTTCCAGAAGACTCCAGGAGATGCACATGGTGCTGAGACCTATTCTCAACTAGAGGTACCAGAAGACTCCAGGAGATGCACACGGGGCTGAGACCTATTCTCATCTAGAGGTTCCAGAAGACTCCAGGAGATGCACACGGTGCTGAGACCTATTCTCATCTAGAGGTTCCAGAAGACTCCAGGAGATGCACATGGGGCTGAGACCTATTCTCGTCTAGAGGTTCCAGAAGACTCCAGGAGATGCACACAGTGCTGAGACCTATTCTCGTCTAGAGGTTCCAGAAGACTCCAGGAGATGCACACAGTGCTGAGACCTATTCTCATCTAGAGGTTCGAGAAGACTCCAGGAGATGCACACCGGGCTGAGACCTATTCTCAACAAGAGGTTCGAGAAGACTCCAGGAGATGCACACCGGGCTGAGACCTATTCTCAACTAGAGGTTCCAGGAGCCCAATTTTTGTAAGACAATTTGTATAAATATGCATGAATCAATAATGTAACATTAATAAAAGATGCTATATGCAAGAGATCTACATGCAAGATGTCCAAAGGTAGATAGACATGGATGAATGGCAAGCCACTATGTTCAGGAAGTGTATTCAGACAACAAGTTTCATTGCTTGGATTTCCCAGTACCTTCTATGTTATTTCAGTGCAGTAATCTTTCTCATGAAAACAGTTTTTGCAATACAGTAATACTCTTATAGTTCCCCATAGGAGAGTGAGTGTGTTTAGTTTAATACCACTTTGAACAATATTTAAGTTCTAACAGCGTGTTAATTTGAAGGATTTGATCAATTTTTTGTCGATTAATGCCGCACTCAGCAATATTCCAGCTAAATGACTGCCTGCGGTCTGTAAATAATCAAGTCTGGGTCAGACAATCTAGTGATTGACATCATGAGCATTGATACACATAGTTGGATACAATGACATGAATCAACCAAGTCAGTGAGCCTGACCACCTGACTGCCTCTTATGACAAGTATGGTCGCCTCTTGCGACAAGTATCGGTTGCTGAAGATCAATTCTAACCGGATCTTCACGCTGGAGGGGAGCAGGTCTTGGATGTTTACCACTTTGGTGAATCCCAGAAACATGGATTTGGTGCTGACAAACCTACAACCATGATCATGCAGGGATTCAAACCCATTATTATTTGGTGCTGGCACTCCTGAAGGATGCTAGTCTGTTCAGCGAATTACATGGCTTAGCACCTTAGATGTTTGGGCCACCATAAGGTAGAGCATGGAAAAAGTCATTCTGAGAGATTATGTGAGGAAATCTACATAATATTTCTCATCTAGAAGAGTCAGTTGAGTTGGATATTGCTCCACATTTTGGAGTGAAACTTGTGACAAGCAAACACACTCTCCACTGGGCTACCCTACTGCCTCATATTTAAAGGCACATGACAAAGTCATATTACACTAGGTCATGCTGAAGAATTGACTATCCTAGTTTTCAGAGGAATTATAAATGAAAAATAACCTAACACGTTTAGGATCCTGGAAAAGGAAAAGCACATGAGGTTCAGGGGATTCTAATTCATAATCAACAGAAAATTAGAACTGTATTTAATGACAGAGATTCTGTTTCAGCTGGCATCAAATAAATAAATAAATAAATAAATAAATAAATAAATAAATAAATAAATAAATAAATAAATAAATAAATAAATAAATAAATAAATAAATAAATAAATAAATTATTCCAGCTATATGATGGTGGCCTGTTGTCTGGAAAAACCAGTGACAAACCAGTGACAAACCAGCGACAAACCAGCGACAAACCAGCGACAAACCAGTGACAAACCAGTGAGCAACATCATTGGGTTGATCAGCTAGCAACCAAATCACCAAGTCCATTTAGACACCTCATCCAGGTGACTCAAGAATGATGGATCTTAGGAATGATAGCTTTATGCACCTAGTTTCAAAAGAGCTATTTAATTAATTAATTCTGTCTTATTTTCCTGAAATAATCAAATCTCATCTCCAAAATAACCATCAAACATTGGTGAACTTGAAAAAAATATATATAAAAAATGGTGTCCTTCACACATGAATAATGATGAACTGACACTGTGTTGAGAGACACGTGGACATATAGTTGTCTGTGTAACATAGAGTACTGAGCTGTGTTGACACATGATTCACTGTGTGAGAATACATTACCTCCAAAACATAGTTCTAGGGTGGACAGTCAGGGAAATGTAGTATTATACATCAAAATAGTCCAGGGTTAGAAGAGTCACAATCAACAAGTAACACATGTTAAAAATCAACATGAATAGATCATTTGTGCTGTAGTAAGCTCCTCGGGGGCTTAGGAACTTGACAAAAAGGGCGCTTACAAAAACCAGCAAGTTAGCGGAAATGCACAACCTTCCTTTAAACATTGGGAAAACTAATACATTTATAATAATGGTTACAAGGCAGTTATACAGCTCTTCTCCTTCTGTAAATAAGTTTATACAGCTCTTCTCCTTCTGTAAATGAGTTTATACAGCTCTTCTCCTTCTGTAAATAAGTTTGTCAAGTACACACAAAAATAGGAACTGTCATGTGTGTTCTCAGTCTTTGTAGCCGGCGCTTATATTATTACTTACAGACTGGTCTAGAAGTTGGGATGAAGGTCATTGTTGGAGAAGGGCACTTAATATGTTGAGTGAGTTTGATTTTATGCCACTTTTAGCAATATTTCAGCAATATCATGGCGGGGGACACCAGAAATGTGCTTCACACATCGTACCCATTGTACCCATGTCGGGAATCAAACCCGGGTCTTCGGCATGACGAGCAAACGCTTTAACCACTAGACTACCCCACCGCCCCTAATATGATGAATACAGTACACGTAAGACACCATTACAAGAAAATGTAAAGGGAGATAACTCAGGGAATAATTGTCAAGTATCCAGGACCTGTTCAACAATTTATTGTCATAAAGTCCAACTCTGCTCTGTTGGCAACCCCACTTTCTTGACCATTACTTTTGGGAATGAACACTGAACTTACAAACTGTTTCATTAATCCTGCTGGATGAGATTAAGATGAAACCAAAGTGCCACAACATCATCAAACCATCCTACAGTTAGTGAGTGAATATGGTTTTACACCGCTTTTAGCAATATTCCACCAATATCACGGCGGGGGACACCAGAAATGCGCTTCACACATTGTACCTATGTCGGGAATCGAACCCTGGTCTTTGGCGTGACGAGCGAACGCTTTAACCACTAGACTACCCGACCGTCCCCATCCTACAGTGAGTGAGTGGACATGGTTTTACATGGATTTTAGCAATATTCCAGCAATATCATGGAGGGGAACACAAGGAAAGGGTTTCACACATTGTACCCATGTCGGGAATCGAACCCGGGCCTTTAGCGTGAAGAGCGAACGCTTAAACTACTGGACTACCCCCTCGCCCCTCCATCAGTAATCTGAGATGAGTTTAATATCTGTTTATAACTGTGGATCTAGTCTGTGACTTCTGGTGCTAATATTCACTCTAGCAACTCTCCCAACAGTCAACAGTAGTTACACAACTCTTAATTCGATACTTGACCTCCAGCCTGCCCACAATGGCAGCTCATATCCATATCACACAATACTAAACCAGCAATGTACACATCAATACACTCCTTTCTCATGAACATGTTGCATCCATAAAATTTCTGATTCCTGTGACAGGATTGGAACCACAGACCTTCTGATCCAAGGTCGGACGCCTTGTCCACATGACCAAGGTTAACCAAGTCAGGAAGCTGACAAGGTAAGGATGTCATCTGCCGGATGACTCCACGCCCTGCCTCAAACCCAAGCTGCATATCCAGACCCAGAGAGCAGCTGCAGAGCTGTGCACCTTTTTTGAAGCACATGTACAGTTATAACTGGAACTTGTACAGGCACCTAGATTTACAAAGTGTACAGGTACAACACCATAAATATCTCAACTTGTGATATGTTTTCAAAAACAATAAATTGAGTACCAAATGCATGGAGCTTCCAAGATTATTTGCACATACCCATATTTAAACATTTGATCTAAAAACGCATCCCTCCTTTTCCAAAAGGTGTGACAGCGCTGGGCTGCCATTGGGTCAAACACAGTTCTTCATGATACAAAGCAGTCAAATCTTAAGTGCGAGCGTACTCACTCCAGTGGGAAAGAAACGAGAGAGACCGCCACGACCAACAGATCCAGAATGTTGAAGAGAGAGCGGCAGAAGGATTCCTTGTGTAACACCAGCCCATAGGTGATGATCTACAAAAAACAAGGGGTATCACAAAATAGCCTGAAGCTCTTCAGTACTACTATCCCATTCACTGGCCATAATGATTTGACTACTTCATTGAAGATATACAATCATTCCTTTGAACCTTGAGTGAGTGAATTGGGTTTTATGTTGCTTTTACAATCTCATTAATATCAAATTTTAGTTCTTGCAACTGCTAAACAAAGATTTGAGGACATCCCATTACACGTCACCTCAACTTTCACAAACTTTGACCGACCTATGGAATGAATGACAAGAAATCGACATTAGTCAATCAGAAGGCAGATGTCTCAAACTGGAAACTACGTTCAAAAGATATTTTGACAAATTTTCAATAAAAAATTTAAAACTGAACAAAAGTGCATTCTGGAATGGCTAATATGTGGCCTAGATTGTATGGTCAGTCATAAAGTCCATAACTGTTATTCAGGATACCCTGTGTTAAATTTTTTGAGATTGCATGATCAGAAAACACATTCTGACTGTCACTTTCATTATTGGGTAAGCGATGCTCTGGTTGGATGAAAGGTCATTCTGACGTGACCCATAATGAGATTTTTGTTTAGCAGTAGCGAGAACTAGGGACTCATTTTAATGAGATTGTTTGAGATTGTTTGCTTTTAGAAATATGGAACGGTCCTCAAACATTGTTCCAATGTGATGAAATGAAGCCAGATCTTTAGAAAGACGAATGAACACTTTAACCGTTTCGCTAGACATGATCTAATGCTTATTTATGACAGGTCTACTTACCTTGATGATAATCTCTATTGTGAAGACACTTGTAAAGAAGTAGTCGAAGTAGTTCAGGATCTGAAACGTGGTGATGCCATAATCAGTAGTTGTACAGTAATTTTCTCATAACAAACTCACGGATATAACAAAGTTTTTATGGTCCAGAACCTTAGCTGTATAAACGATGCATATATGCATATATGCTTATTACGAACTACCGTTGTAATGATCTAACATTATTGGTAGTTTACTGTAATTGCAATGTCAACAAATATTGGAAGCCTGTTGTCCCAAACTCGGATGTGTTCACACCACAATTGTGTCAAACTCAGCAAAGTCTTCCCATTTAAGTCTTAAACTAGATGTTTTGAACTGGATGTGTCAAATTCCCAGTTTTCTCAAACTCAGTTTATAGTCCCAAATTAAAAATAATTGTTATGTGTACACACACATTACAACATTAGGTATGAAAATCATCATAATCGAACACGAAATTCAGTCACAAGGAAAATACTGTGCGATGGAGGACTGCTGTAAAGGGAGACAACTCACGATGTTCCTGGGAGACTTTGAACGGAGGGGATCCTCAGCTGCCAACATGGCACTACTGATGAGGATGCAGGCCAGGACGATGTTGCCAAAGTAAGAGTGGTTGCAGGTCTTGTGGCAAAAGAGTCGGAATCTGCAAAGGTAACAATCAACATTTTACTCCAATTTACAGTGACAAGAATTCATGTTTTGCAATCTCACAAGAATTTTCATTGCCTCTGATACTACTAAAACCCAGGTCCAAATTACACTTTACACCAAGCCAATATAATCTGACAGTGAGTTTGAATCCAACTGAACATAGTCATGATCTTTGGTTTGTCACACAGCATACAGTGATACGATACGAGAGTGTCATTGAGTATGTGAAAACATTATGTCAACGTCAGCGTAGAATACTTATCACCCTCAGAGGGGAGCATTAACCTACTTCCACCATGTGGGCTACGAACATGATGCACTTTACACACTAATGAAAAATCCTGAACTTCTCTCATCTACATCGTCCGACCTCGGCATGTGCACATACAGGGTAGTTACAAAAACAATCTGTTGAAACAATGGACATGACTACCCCCAATGTTATTAACCTCCAACGTGTTTGTGTAACCCAGTGAGGGTTTTTTAAATGCTTAAATTCCCCTTATAAACCTACTGGCTGTTTGTGTAACTCGATGTGGAGTTTTTTGAAATTGTGGTAACACCTCGCAGGAGGGCTTACAACGATTGTAACACCTCGCAGGAGGGCTTACAACAATTGTGACACCTCGCAGGAGGGCTAACAACGATTGTAACACCTCGCAGGAGGGCTTACAACAATTGTGACACCTCGTAGGAGGGCTAACAACGATTGTAACACCTCGCAGGAGGGCTTACAATGATTGTAACACCTCATAGGAGGGCTTACAACAATTGTAACACCTCGTAGAAGAGCTTGCAATGATTGTAACACCTCCCAGGAGGGCTTACAATGATTGTAACACCTCATAGGAGGGCTTACAACGATTGTAACACCTCGTAGGCGAGCTTGCAATGATTGTAACACCTCCCAGGAGGGCTTACAATGATTGTAACACCTCATAGGAGGGCTTACAATGATTGTAACACCTCGTAGGAGAGCTTGCAATGATTGTAACACCTTGCAGGAGGGCTTACAACGATTGTAACACATCGTAGGAGGGCTTACAACGATTGTAACACATCGTAGGAGGGCTTACAATGATTGTAACACCTCGTAGGAGGGCTTACAACGATTGTAACACATCGTAGGAGGGCTTACAATGATTGTAACACCTCGTAGGAGGGCTTACAACGATTGTAACACATCGCAGGAGGGCTTACAACAATTGTAAACCCTTAATAGAACAAAAACTACGAACAGCCTACTAGACGCAAGTGCAGATTTCGTGCCATTGCAAGACGCACATGCAGATTTCGCACCGTTGCGAAACCCACGTGCCAAGGTCACCTGTTTCATTGAACCGAGTTCACGACTGGAGGCAATATTTCATCTCCGATACAGGTTATACATTTGAGAGTTTTTATTACAGTTGTTTTATTCAAAATGTTGTCTATGCGATGAGTCGATTTATAAGTTGAACAAACCATTTCTCGAGATTACCAACGATTGTAAACCCTGACATTCCTCGGGGTTGTCAATCTCAAGTTATCCCTCGGAGAAGTGGTTTCTCCTTCACATATCCTATCCTTAGCATGTATAACTCAACAACTCTTAGAGACAAAAAAAAAGAAATTTCGTTCAGCAGTTCAAGATTATTGTTTCACGATTCGAAACTTTTATTTCAATGCCGACTGAGTTTTGAGATACCCAAAAGAATGCAAGCACACCTGTTTGTTGGCGAGAACATGAAGAGTGAGCTGGCTTGTGGGATGGGCTTTGCCTTGCTGGAGATGTGGAGTTCTGACATGCGACGTGGACGGGCAGTCGAGACCGTCTGTGTCTCGTCCTCATCCTCATCTTCTTCGTCCTCGTCCTCATCGTCCTCTGTCCCCTCATCCTTGTCGTCCTCCTCTTCTGGAAACACAAGTATTGGAAATGCAGGAGCAGGTATTATACTGACAGAGCAACTTCACTTCTACGAAACAATTATCGGGCAGAGTTCATACAGTCAACCCTTTCAAAGCGGGTCTGGGGCTGGGATTTTGGAGAAAAACATATATTTTTGGTCATTGCTTGAAGGCATAAAGAAACCAAATAATAGAATAACATCTTTTATTTATTTTATTTAATTTTATGTTCAGCTAAAATGTTCACGTGTGTAAATTTGGGAGCCAATTTTCTTTCAAGCATTTTCTGGAGCAGATTAATTTTTTAACACTACAGACTTTGTATACCGGCCAAAGTCCAGTCAATCTATGTTCTGGCTTCAGTTTGCAAACACAGGCTGAGGTCAACTTGAGAGTACCTTGTATAGGAACTTGATGACTGTTTCTGTATTCACCCGGCTCGTCACGATCGGGAGTCAAGTCAATATGGACATGATGATCACCAGAGCTGTCTCTCCTACTAAAAATAAAGATTAATTACATCAAAATTTCCTTTTGAGAAGAACCTGTATTCACATAGCTGTATTGCTTTCCGAGTGGATATGTATCCTGTGTATATGACTGAATAAAAACAATCTATATAAAAAAAAAAAATTACATCAAAATTAGCACTCTGGACATTTTCTAAAGAGTGTATGCATGAAAGAGAGCATGGCACTCCTTTATTGATTCTGATAATTTCACTCTGAATGGTCCTGTCTGAATCAATGGGATTTCACAGTTTAAAATATTTCTGATAAATACTACCGGGTACTGCCGATGTCATATTTGTTTGCTCTTACCTCCGTGAGCTGGGCTGTCGGCTGAGATTTACGGATGCCTTGTCTTCGTCGTTTTCATTGTTATCATTTCCATTGACATCAACACCCTCATCTTCTTCGATGTTACCCTGGGTAAGGAAAAATACACTCAAAATCAAGATATATTTCACCTTTTCTACAGCAATTTACCATATCAGGCATTTGAAAACAGCAAAACCTGTATCTGTGGCTAAATTTATATCATTGCTTCAAAATATCATCATAACACACAGAGCCTGCCTCTCTACTTACCAAGAATATTCTTATAGATTTATAGAAAAACCTCTGGACAGAAAATTACTTAATAATGCAAAGAAAACTGAAGAAACTTTAGCTTAAAGACTGACAGCAAGCCAATATGTGCTAGAAACACAGACTATTCTTTCTTAAATGTTCTCTAGCGCACACAAGAAAGAACTGAGGCTTTACCGCCTTGCAAATGCACAAGGATTCTGGGTAAGCATGATGCTATTACTGGCACAACTAATGTTATGGTAGCAAAATACAGGATGATGGCAATGATGTCATTGAGGTTTTGTATTTGCAGGAATTGTATCTGTGGCTGAATTTATATCAAAACTTGTGTTGTATCTTACGTCTTTTTCTGGAGTTTTGCTTTTAGACCTTCGGATGGATCGTGTTCGTTCCTTCTCCTCATCCTTCTGCTGCTCGATCTCAGTCAGACTCTGGGCATCAGCCAAGTTGTCAACAGCAATGGCCAAGAAGACATTCAACAAGATATCTGAGAGGAGGTGTTAAGGGAAATATGCCTTGACTAAATGGAAAACTGTGAAATACATACATACCTACCGGTATACATATAATACTTCTTATATATTCTAATACTTCCTCACGAGGACATATCTGTGAGGTGATAGCAGTGTAGAAATTGTTTTAGTTTGCGATGGCGATATGTTACTGAAATGTTAACAGTTTTCATCGTCCTTTACTTGTGGTATCAAGACCCAAATTTGAAACAATTTTGTATATTTCCCAATGTTGCTACAATGTAACTTGACAGCTGCCAACCATGCCTTACAGTAAAACTTGCATTATTGTAATAATCTAGACTAACAAATGCCTGGATAAATGAATTATGTCATTTTGTAAACATACGAAGCGTTCCAAAAGTGATGACCCAGATTAACGGGGCCCAGACTAGCTAGGGGCATATGTGGCCCATTTGTCTCAGGTGTTGCCATTCCCTGAGAAGAGTTGCATCCCTTGGGCCCGCCAGAAATCTATGATCATGGGTTTGATTCCTAGTTTGCCCAGGTAATATTTCTAGCTTTGTCAGCACCATACCCTTGGTCATGGGATTCCTTAGAAAATGGATGTAAAACATCTCTTGCCAGCGCACAGGCATTTGAAAAAGAGATTCTTATCAGCATCTCTGTAGCCTTGTGATTCACATTCGAAGCAATAGGTAAAATCAATGAGATGACGTCACTAGAGGCCTATACGTCCGGGAAGTGCGTGACCAGTACAGATGGAGTGTACAGACCAAAGGCAAGGATACAGTTACCGCAAATGAAGAGCACAACGAAGTATATACAGACGATGACGCCGGGCTTCTTGACGCCGCCGTACGCTCTGATCCCATCATACATCACCATGTTCCAGTCCTCACCAGTCAGGATCTGAAGCATGGGGATCACAATCAGTCAAGTATCACCTTTAAGTACTCTATTCCCAAAAAAATCACCTTATGTCTGACATTTAAAGGGGATTCATAACACAAACATATTTAACATTGGCAAATCAACATACCATTTAGCACTTGTTTAGCACCTGTGCTCAAATATTGAATTCATGGAAAATTCATTGTTTGTTACTAGACTGGGAAATATGTAAAATGTAAAATAAATGCTGCTTTAACACATTGGTTACATGTTCGTTTGTATCACCTCAATTATGAGGTATAAGAAAGTCACATAGTAACACATTGATTACATGTGTGTTTGTATCACCTCGATTATGAGGTATTAGTATGGTCACATAGTAACACATTGATTACATGTGTGTTTGTATCACCTCAATTATGAGGTATTAGAATAGTCACATAGTAACACATTGATTACAAGTTCATTTGTATCACCTCAATTATGAGGTATTAATATAGTCACATGAATATGAGCATAGACATTGGTAAATGTTAGTGGTTAAGCCTGATGCCTATTTCAGATCAAAGTCTAGATGTTGTAAAGTGTGAGTGGAAACATTGCCTCTGTGTAAACATGGTCATCTTTAAATGGTAGTTTGCAACACATCATAATATTTTACTCAGCATACATACAACAGTGCCTGATTTACTGGAATCAAACTTGCTAATACTGCCAACTTGCCTGCTCCTTCAAGGTGGTGAGGTGAAATGGGGTTTAACATCAAGTACAAGACTATTGCACTTATATAGCGATGTGTGTGTGTGTGTCTGTGCGTGTGTGTGTGTCTGTGTGTGTGCGTAGCTGCTTGTACTAGTCCAGAAGAATGCCATTTTCATACTGCTAGTCCACTGAGATACCTTGCATCATGGGGTATTCATTTTAACACGAATACCCCACTCAGACCCAGTATACTGACTCCAAGCCAACCAGTCCTTGTTTTAGCCCTTAATGCCAAGCACAGGTATTATCTATCGAAAGTCTTTTGGTATGGCGCGGACGGGGATGGAACCACCAAACTCAGCTCCCTGGGGAGACATTCTACCACTAGAGGGGGCACGGGTGGCCCAGTCGTCTAAGGCGCCGTGATTCGCTGTGCAGAGTTGCGTCCCTTGGGCACGCCAGAAACCTATGATTGTGGGTTCGAATCCCGGTTCGCCCCAATTATGTTTCAAGGTTTGTCAGCACCATACCCGTGCTTGTGGGTTTCACTGAAGTGGTAAATGTCTGAGACCTGCATCACTTCAGGCTTTCCTCCCACATTAAGCTGACACGCCGCGATATAACTGGAATACTGTTAAAAGAGGCGTTAAACCCAACTCACTCACTCTACCACTAGACCACGCAGGCAGCCCGGTATTTCGAGGTGTGTTTATGAAGCCTCCCTACCTGGAACACGGACAACAAGGACTGCCAGAAGGTATCAAAGTTGCTCCTGGGAGTCTGCTGGTCAAAGTTGAACTTGCCACCAAACAGTTGCATCCCAAGTAAGGCGAAGATAACAATGAAGAGAAACAACAGCAACAACAAACTGGCAATGGATCGCATACTGTTCAACAGTGACGCCACAAGGTTCCGCAGTGATGACCAGTACCTGGAGAAACAAAGTACAATGTGACATTCTGATGCATGCGGTTCCAGGAATTTATGTAGACCTGCTCATATTCAATCCTAAATCAGCAGAAAATGTCAGTAAAATTTCATAATTTGAATTCAATTGTTTTTTCCCAATTACTCAGAATTCACGAAAATGAGAACATACAAAAAAATAATTTTTGAACAATATCCCCATTTTCCCCCAATTTGCTTGCTAAAGGCAATTAATTTGGAATCGTGGATAAATCCGCCATATGTTCATGTTTAATGCATATGGGAGGTTATCATGGCCTCGAATTCTAATCTAAAAGTGAAAAGTTTTTTTTTTAAAGCCATATATCTACCATATTTTACTTGTATGTTATCTATTCATAATTCTTACTTGATTTTCACTCATATGTAATAAATACAATACTGTATACATGTATATCTTATCCAATCATAATTCATTAATTTTAACGTATATATGTTATGATTTCAAATTTTACCAAATTAGTGGTATGTATCATGTTTTTCTCGTACCCCCTGCTGTGATATTGCTGGAATATTGCAAAAGCACTGACAACCACACTCACTTATGTATCAGGCTATCTAATAATAATCCACACTTGACTTTCAATCAGGTACGATAACTGCCACTATCTACCACATTTATAATAATAGTCCCTTAGTCAGTCTTAATGTTTTAGTTTATGTAACAGGGCTGGGACGGGTAACTCGGGTACTCGGGTCGTGTGGGTCTTGAGTAGGACCCGGGTACCCACAGGATGAACCGTACCCTTGGTTAGTCACGTGATATATTGTTTAATGACAAAAACTTACTATAGCTGTGGTTACACTTCAAGTCTCGAATGTTCACATTTCTTTCTGACGATGCACACATTCCTTTTGACTTGTATATGTTTGAGTAAAGATAAAGCTTCAGTCAACTTTCGTGTATGCATGATCTGATTGTTTGATACATGTATCTTAATAGTTTTAGCCAGGGCGGTAAAACAATTCCCAATCAAGACATTTTGGTCCCAACTCTTGAGACCTACAGCAGGTACCCAGGTAGGGTCAGGTAATAGGGGGTCAGGTACCGGGTAGTAAATTTGGACTCGTCCCAGCCCTACTATGTAATATATCCAAAATCCACCATATTACATTTAATAAAACTTTCCCTGTCAAATGTCCCTAACATGCATTACTAACACAATAAACAATGTGTGTGGACAGGTTCATCACATCCCAGGGCGGTTGGGTAGTCTAGTGGTTAAAGCGTTCTCTCGTCACGCCGAAGACCCAGGTTTGATTCCCAACATGGGTACAACGTGTGAAGCCCATTTCTGGTGTCCTCCGCCGTGATATTGCTGGAATATTGCTAAAATCGACGTAAAACCATACTCACTCACTCACTCACTCACTCATCACTTCCCACATGGAACTCACCTGGTAGCCTTGAAAACTCTGAGTAAACGAGCACACCTGAGCACTGACACCCCCAGGGGTGGCATCACGCCCGTGTAT
This sequence comes from Haliotis cracherodii, assembly GCF_022045235.1. Classification (NCBI taxonomy): domain Eukaryota; kingdom Metazoa; phylum Mollusca; class Gastropoda; order Lepetellida; family Haliotidae; genus Haliotis; species Haliotis cracherodii. Next base: position 59,127,098 of record NW_027266319.1, on the reverse strand, counting down.
ATAAGGATCACTTCCAGTATACTGAACAACACAACAAAACTGTCAAAACGGTTAAACAGGGACACGAAGTACCCTTGGAAGCCAAGACTGTACATTTTGAGAAGCATCTCAAAGGTAAACAACACCACAAAAAACATATTGGCAATGGCTGGAAGAGAAAGAAAAACATTGTTTAGCATATAATTAAAAAAACATTTGTTAAAATATTACTTTTTTTCATAAATTATCAATATCATTTCAAAAGGTATCTCTTATTTGTATCTTATATAATGTCAATATATAATAATTATCATGATTATATACACTGTATGTAAAAAATTACATGTTGATTCTATAATATTTTCTGTTTAATAATATTCAAAAACTCATTACTTGTCATCATTACAAATGATTGTATACTATCTTCTAATGTTCTTATCCTGTATTTTGGGGATTCCTTACTTAAAAATAATATTTACAAAAAATATATTAACTGAGATTACATTTGGCTAAAGGAAAAAAGAAATGTTTCTCAGGCATTTGAGCGTCACTAAAAATCCTGCATATCAGTCATTTTTATTGCCAATAAAAACATACTTTTCAAATTTCCTCATCATCTGAAGTAGACTCATGCTCAACAGCTTACATTGTATTAAAGAGCCGAGTGCATGTGTACTTAGCTATATTTCTTTTCAACTTTCCACATTTTGCTGCTTTAAAAAAAAATTTAACAAGACCTCCCTCCCCATTTTTTTAAGAAATGTGCCTGAGAACCATTCTTGTCCATGCAGCCTCACTATAACAGAAATAGTTTTAATTGATAAAAACTAACCTTGAAAATTGTCCAACCATGGAGGTTGTTGGTAGTGTTCAGAAGTAAGCACACATGTATTCAAAAACACAAGAACAATAACTATCCAATAGAATGCTTGAGATTTCACTATTTTCCGGCATCCTCTTCTACATCTTCTATTAAATTTTTGAAAACGTAACCTGGAACAAAATGTATACATCATTCCACACAATATCCCAACATCAGCAACCTGTGATAGTCACACTACATATACTGTGAAAGCTATCCATATGATGGTATTGATTTTTGTGGTTGTTAAGGTGAATTCTCCTGAATTGTCTCCCTTTGCACAAAGATGTCTGCCTGTAACATATACTTGTACAGACTTACAGCTGACGTAGCATTGAGATCACTTTGTAGAATGCTTCCAAGGAGTAGGATTTATAGTCATTAGATATCTGTGTGTTTGAAGAATAATATTTTAATGTGAATAATTATCTTGCTCTCACTTTTTAGTTTGAAACCAGGAGTGCTGTATTTCCCCGCTTCCCATTTCTTCTGTTTTCTCTATAGCATCTGTCTCCGCAACAGCTTTACCTGAAACAGACAAACATCAAAGTAAGCAATACCTCAGACACTCTGCCTTCAGACAAGTTGGTGTTGATCAGCATTAACTACCCCACCATACATAAATGACAATTGTACCATATCTCATAACCCAGGATGTGGATCTTTAGATTGACTTATTGATTTCAAATTTTACGTCAGCAAAACATATAGAGTTGATAAAAATTGCTTTGACGTCATTCTAATCTTTAAACTCCAATTCTAATCCAGCTGTCATTATTGTATGGCTTGAAGGATGAAAAGGTCCCTGAATCCTTCAAGATAAAAGTAGGGATTAGGTACACCCGAGCAAATTGATAGAATCACCACCAGATAACACCAAATTGATGTGGGGCGGTGGGGTAGCCTAGCGGTTAAATCATTTGATCATCACGCCGAAGGCCAAGGTTCATTTTCTCACATGGATACAATGTGTGAAATCCATTTCTGGGGCCCCCTGCCGTGATATTGCTGGAATATTGTTAAAAGCGGCGTAAAACCATACTCACCCACTCGCAAAACTGATGCTGTGGATCCCTACTGCCACTTAATCCCCACAGCCATGTCTGGTTATAGTGAGTGAGTGAGTTGGGTTCAATGATGTTATAAATATTTCAGTTACATCATGGGGTGGGAAAAACGTCCCAAGTGATGCAGATCCTTACCTCCTTGTGAATCCCATGAGGCAGGTATGGTGCTAACAAACCCATAAACAAGATCAGGGCAAATCGAGATTCAGAATGGTTACTTACTGTGTCTGGGGGTATTCCCATCTTCTCCCTCATCTTCATTTTCTGGATCTATATCCTCTGCAAAATATATGGCACACAACATGGAAATTTTGCTTGATTTGGGCCACAAATATATAGGGAGTTATCCACATGGTGTCTGGGATAGTGGGCTATGTATTATCTTGGCCAAAATTAAGGTAACAATATATCAGGTTCAAACCCAGACAACAAGCCTCAGTTCTCCTACTCATTTTGAAACTTTGCATCTACTGAAATCCAATCAGTATCTTCAAAATTTGGCTAAAACACTGCAAATCCTAAACTGTTACGTAATATCTGTGCCTCAATCCTTTAAAAGACAGGGAGACGACATCTACAGGCCAAGTCTCATATTGTTGTTTGTTTGTATGTTTGTTGGGTAATGCCACAGTCAGCAATATTCCAGCTATATGACGGTTTGTAAATAATCAAGTCTGCGCCACATCATCCAGTGATTGACATCATGAGCATCGATCCACGCAATTAGGATACAATGAAATACAATTAACTTAGTCAGCGAGCCTGATCACCCAAACCAGACTGTCGCCTCTTTCAACCAGCATAGGAAGCTGGGGACCGAGATTCTTACCCCGGATCAAGCTCCTTCCCAGCGCGCGACACCTTCGTTACACTCTCAGTAACATCGCTGCCACCAGGATGGGCACGGCCATTACAAGAATCTTGAAATTTGCTCTCTAGCCCCATATGTAGTAACCATTATACTTTTGTTTATGTCTTTGGGAATGCCATCATATTTCATTTTGAAAAGATTTACGACTGAAAATGTTTTCCAGATGAATTTACTTCATTGTTTTAACTCTTTCATCACTGGCTGCCCCAGAGTTATGTCCCTTGAAACCCTGCAGTCCCTGACACTGACAAGGCCTGTACACTGGCCTCCCTGGCAGTATTATTAGAAAATCACACCATCATTTTTGATGCACTTTTTCTACCAGAAACTTGCTTTTAATATACATTGATCATATACCATTGTAAAGAGGATTAAGTATACTTTAATATTCTTTGTTGTTATTGTCTCTAACCTTTGTCATTATCTAATTACAGGTGTTTACAAGTGAAATAAAACTTGAAAACACTGAAAAAATGAAAACAGACAATGAATTTTGGCTCAAATTGTATTAAAAATCACAAAACTAAATCACAGATACAAGGTAAACATAACACAGTGGTCTTGTCATCTTGGACGGCACAGGTAATCGCAGGTGTTACAGGTAAATTCTCTTCATGCACATCTGTAAACAAATAAACAAGTTTACAACTCTTGGTACTGACTTTGTTTTCTATACTGATGTCACATATTACTTATGATACACCTACAGTCTCTTAGGTAAACTCGTTAACACAGGTAAACTTGTTAACGCAGGTAAACTCGTTAACACAGGTAAAAACAAATATTTGATTTATTTTGTTCTTTTTCAGGATTTGAAACAAAAATTAAGTATTTAAGTTTTTAAAAAGTAATTTATCACATTACATGAACATTGAACCACAGCTACTATAAGAATGACATCACAGGGAAGATATCACAGATTGATCTGAAGAGGGAAAGATTGTAAAAGGACAGAAAGATCGTAAATTCAAGTTCTGCAAATATAAAAGTTGTGATAACATATTTACAATACACTGCTATTTACAACTGCATAATAAATTAAATCAGTACTTTATTAAATCAATTAATAAATAAATAATTTATACAGTTACTAAAATTTAAATTAAGATGTAAAAAAACAAGAGAACAAACATGATTATAGAAATAAATTTTATTCAAATTGAGCGAAATATAAGGACGTACGACAAACCGGCAAACTACAATTCGGATTGCGATCAGAAAAATAATTTAAAAAAAAAAGAAACAAATACGTCATGCCACTCACCTTTGTTGTTGTTGTGATCGCTCGTTCACGTGTAGGCTGCATTCTCATTCGTCGCACTGATAATCCGTTCAAACACAGAATCATTGTAAAACAGTTGGAAAAAATCAATAGTATGACTCTTCACTCACCGTACGTGTCAATATATATATATTCTTGAGTCCGGTCGCCTCTTCAAAATCCCTCATGTCTCCACTGTTGTGGTCCCTCTGCCACTCCCATTCTTGAAAGTTGGCGGGGGGGACACCTCGTCGAAACCGTCAAAATCTTCACCAAAATATTCGCAAAATACCCTCTCCCCTTCGCTTAAATTATTCAATTCAAACACATTATTATTCTCGATAGAGTCGTTGTTAATCATCTGATCGCTATCCGAATCGTAGTTGGCCGCCATTACGCTTGATTTACGATTCAAGCGAGAAAAATACCTGTCGCGAAAACAGGTGACATCCGCGATTTTCGCGCCAAAAAGACGGGGAAATTCCATAGAATGACGTGTCAATCACGTGTATATCTCGTTTCCATATTTAGAACGAGATTACACACGAGAAAGGAAGTAGAAAGAGCGATTTTGTAAACACGCTCGCGCCGCCCGATTTATCGGGCAGCCGGGTGTGGGGCTTGGACAGTTCTCGCCCGATTTTTCGGGCAGCCGGGTTCTGGGACACGGTTTATGCTGCCCGATAAATCGGGCAGTCGGGGCGAAAGGGTTAATAATCAGATTGGTTCAAGATTGCAGACGGAAAATCAACCAACTTCTCCCTTACATTCTTACTATATCAATTAAAGATGATAGTTTTAATGAAATAGAAATTCAAATTGACAAACAAAGAAAGTAATTTATCAGCTGTAAGTGTATTCGGCGTCACGGCAGTCACTTGTTTGTAAACATAACGGTCATTCGGTTGCAAGTTCAACTCCAAGCATGGTTGTGGCCACCTATCACAGTGGGGAGTTTTGACTGGTGGCAGCGATAGTATGGAGAGCTATCGCTGTGAGGAGCTTGACCCCGGATACCCAAGGGTTGACAACTCTTATAAACATCATTGTACAAACATAATAACTATACAATGCCTCACCTGCTTGTGTTATCCAGTCTAAATACCCTCTAAGATCTTCTTCTAATTGCTGTTTTTCTCTAAGTTTTTGAAAATCACCCCGAGCTTTTGCTTTTTCTCTCTCTTTGGAAAACTCTCTGTAACAGAATGGTGAACATCATTAGTGGACTGTTTTTCAGCTAAAATTAATATGTCAACCATATTACAAGAACAAGTGAACATGAAAAACCTTTTTTTCAGAAGCTTTTAACTGGTACAAATTATGATCAAAATCATCCTTTAATTCTTAGAGACTGAATGAGTTAACGCCTGAAAGTCAGCAAATATTGAAGACAGTCAGTGGTGTAGTCATGAAATGATCCTGGGAAACTGTAGCTCACCTGGTTCAGTAAGTCTACAAAGACAGATACATAATAAAAGTATCTGTCAGCATTGATATTCAGTTATTTTCTGCTTAGAAGTGAGGACTTGACAGAAACCAAATAGAAACATACATGCCAAATATCACCCTTGGTCTGGAAATTTCAGGAATATTTACAGAGCCAAAGGACAGTTTGAGAGGATTCAAGTGCATGGTCAAAACATAAATGTCAAAACAAGGTCATAATTATATCATAAAAAACACAGCATGGCCATAAATAGGTTCTTAACAATGGCTGACATGTCGGCTAAATTTAAAATCAGATTCAAACCACTTATTCAAGTGTTTTAATTTGTGGAAACAAGCAGTTGAAGTTTCAGCTTCCAAAATGTTTTACATCACACAAAAGGCAAACATACCCGAACATATGCTTACTTGACTTTCAGTCAGGTGAGCTAAAAATTGGTTTTGGATTCTGTCGACACTAAAAACGTTAAAATGGAAAATGGAAAAGTCTGGCCTAGTGGTGTAGGCAACTTACCCGCTCAACACACCAAGCACAAGGTTGAGAACAAAGAAGGAGCCAATGATAATTAAGCTGATAAAATAGATCCACGGCCACTCACTTCCCACAGCATCATTCACCTGAAACAGAGATCAGAGGTACCAGAAATGCACATACTAAAGCCTCTACATGTAATAGCTCATAGCTGCCGTCCTATAGCTGGAATACTGCCGAGCGCGGCGTTAAACAACAAACAAACTATAGCTTGTGGGCTTAAAAGCAAGATTGCATTTTTTTTTTTAAATCAATTTTGAGTTATCCATCCCTAGCCCAAATTTCAAAACAGTGGAATTTGACAGTATTACGCTGATAATCAACACTTTTTTCGGACTGCTAAAGCTACGAGAGGCATCAATATTTATGTGACACTTTGGTCTCAACAATTGGTTTTCATGGTATTTTGGTGTTTAAGCGGTGTATAACTTTCAAATTTGAAAAAAATTGATACATTAAAATTAAATCAGTCATGTTTGCATGTTTTTCATATTTAAGCCCAGGGCTTAATTTTGGATGCAATATATAGTTCTAAAATGAGACAAAACCTGTTATTATGCCCTGGGCTTAAAGTATTTGTGTATTCTTTGGATATCAAATACTTAAACACAAGTCATTAAAATTCAAATATCCGAGGCTTACCAAGGAGTTTTAAACATCTGTCAATGAGTGTTGATATATTTTATATCAAAAGACATGAAGGCAAGATCAATTATCATAAAAAACATAACTTAATTTAGTTTGTAAGTTATGTAGCATGTTAATGATAATTTATTATCAAAAGCTTATTGTCTGAAGCTTATCATCTACCAAATACAGCCTATAGGACAATGATATCATGGTTACAAGAAGAACGAGGATGAGTAACAAACATAGTGTTATCCCAAATACAACATTTGGGGCAGGGGAAGGTGACGTTCACGTGTCTACCTTTCGTCGTTTTGACGCCACTTGAAATTATACGATTAATGGGGAACTAAACATGATTTTCTTTTTATGACATGTGGGGAACTAAATGTGATTCTCTTCTTAAATGAAAATAAAGAAACTATGGAAGGTCCATGACCACATATGCAGGAATTAATTACGAACTAGGGAGCAAGTACACACCTTACGTTTCAGAGGACCACGAATATAGGTCCATCTAGTTTCTATAAAGACCACGAATATTGGTCTACGACGGTATAGTGTGTCTTGCTCCAACGAACGAAAAGCTTACACTATGAATAATTAACTACAGGAGCAAGTACTCCCTTTAGATTTCTGATGACCACAAATATTGGTCTATGACCACGAAGGTAAAGTGTGTCTTGCTCCAACGAACGAAAACCCTACACTGACGATTGCAATGCGTCACGTGTCAGAATCCATTTTCTGCACGTGAAACGAATGCCACGATCTGATTTCATGCCGCGAAGCATGTGGCATTTATGCTAAATGTTCATGTTCCATGAACTGAAACAGTGTTTGTTTTGTTTTTATTATTTCTCCTCAACAACATTTGTGAAAAGGGCACAACAGCACAAAATACTCACATCATACAAAACATCTGTCCATCCTTCATTGGTTATGCACTGGAACACTGTTAGCATAGCTAAACCAAAGTTATCAAAGTTTGTAATGCCATCATTTGGCCCTATCCATGAATCCTTCACACACTCGGATCCGTTCACTACGCTTTTACAATCGAATCCCCTTCCACACGGGTGAGGATCAGCTAAAGCTTCTCTTACTGAAACAGAAGGAAAAGAAAAAGCATAAGCAGTCTGTTTTTCAAAATCAACAAAATGTGATAACTGCAATCCATTGTTTTAACGATTCTACCAAAAAGTTTTCCCTCATGTAAGAGCAGCTTGGGATCCAAAAACATATGCCATTGTCACCAAGTCTCATAGCTCATCTGAATTTAATAAGTGACATGGTACTTAAAATAATAAACAATTTGCAATCAAGATTTGAGAAAGTGATGAAACTATGTTTGGATCAACAGGGCTGCTGATGTTTGGTATAACATAGATATGATCTTTATAGTGTTCTAACAACGCATATCAACAGTTACACACATCTCTAATCAAATATGGCCGCCATGGGGCAAAAGAAACATTTTCAATGGCCGCCATGGGGGCCATCTTTAAAATTTGATCTGCTTTTTGTGAGCATGTATACCATTTCAAGGATTGCTGATACATAGTTTCAGTTAAACAAAATTCTTACAGGTTTAAGGGTGAAAAAATGTAAAAAGCATGCACAGGACAGTCTAACATGACATTAGTTTATCACATACTTTATGCACTTAAAATTCATGCACATTAATAATGTGTTGAAATGGCAAAAAATGCTGCTTTAAACATTCTTTCAGTTATATCAGAGCGTGTCAATTTGATGTGGAGGGAAGCTTGAAGTGACACAAATTATAGTTGGGTACCACTTTGGTGAAACCCTCAGGCACAACCACATATCATTATCAGGGATTCAAACTGGCAATCAGCAGATCCTGGGCACTCTTCCACAGAGCAATCTTAGTTCTACATTTGTCCTAACTCCCAAACTCTAACATAAACTTATTACAAGCGTTACACTAAAATTGCTTTGTGGAATGAGACCCTTCACAAGTAAAGAGAAATGCATTTCTTTTTAGCACTATGAAAGAGTCTGATAATAAAGTGAGATATTGAGTAAATTATTGATACTTACATGGATTTTTAAAATAACAGGTATCATGTAACTTCCCTGAGAAGAGTTCTAGTCCAATGATAGCGTAAATGATGATTACAAAGATAACTAACAGTGCTATGTGTAACAAAGGCACCATTGCTCGGAGGATAGAATTCAACACTACTTGTAAACCTGAAAACAACAAAAATACCATGGTTAACAATTAACATTCACCATCACAAACATTTCAACTGTTCATCCAAAAAGGTTGTTTCTCCTCATGTTGCATTGTTTTGTTGGATTATTATACTTTAATATTTCATCAATCTTCTTTAAAATTTCTCCTGATTCAAATGACAGAACTATTACGTGATACAAAAGTTCCTTTTAATAATATTTGATTTTTACATGACACAGTGATGCAGTGACACAGCTTTGTGTGTGTGTGTGTGTGGGGGGGGGGGGGGGGGGGGGAGGCACCAGAAATGGGCTTCACACATTGTACCTATGAGGGGAATTGAACCCGGGACCTCAGCGTGACAAGCAAACGCTTTAACCACTAGGCTACCCGACAGACCTTTAGAATGATGAAGCATCATTAATGCTACATGGGTTGTTGCCATACCATTTTACTAGCATGGGGCCACACACAGGAGAGATGGCGTTGGGCATATCACTTCCAAAATGAAGACTTTGTGGTTAATGGATTCAAGGTATTTTGCACAAAAGAGTGAAGATCTGACACACAGGATAATTGAGGATGTTCGTTAAACAGTACTGATTCTCTTAAAAAGGAACATCATGCTCTACTTAAACAGCACTGATCCTCCTACAAGTGGTGCAGGGGCACTGTAGCTCACCTGACTATATAGTCAACAGTTTAAAATTACAACAAAGACAGACACTTAAAAAGGTTGCTGACAGCATTCATATTCAAATTTTGTTTCTGTATAAATACAGAGGACTATAACTCACACTGAAATTTAATGATTTGAACAAAATATGATGTTATCATTACGAAAACATAAATGCCAAAGTTCAACTCCTTCACACTGGTAATTTCCTGGGAGAAGAAGTATACAGGGCCAGGCATGCCTTTTGAGAGAATTTAAGAGCATCGCCAAAACAATGCCTAAATAAAAAAATTAAAAATTAAATGGAATATGTGTGTTGAAGCTACACAAATACCAAATGTGGCAATATATATATTTTTCATATATTGTTTTACTGCTATGATAGATCAGATTCAAACCTCTAGAAGAATATGGTGGGACAAGCATTTGAAATTTCAGCCTCAGTGGTCTAATGGTTTATGGGGACAATGGAGCACCTGATGCTTACAATATGAGGGATACATTTTGAGAGAATTTCAGAAAATGGGAAAAAATGTAAAGTCAAATAAAGGCCTAATTTGAAATATAGTGAAAAAATGGAACATACTTGTTGAGACCTAAAGTCAACAACACAAAATTTCATTCCATTTTGTAAATAAATGTCTGGGAAATGGTGAAAAATAGGTTTTTCAATGTGGCTTGGGTGTCATCAAGAGTTTTCTGAGATGACGATGTTTACAGTGTGAGGAAATGCATTTAGAAAGAATTGGGGAGCATAGTCAAAGTGTAAAGGTCAAATAAAGATATTCAATATGGCTGCCATAGTGGCCATATTGAAAATAAGATTCAACATCTTGAACAAATCGGGGTGTCATCATTGGTGGGAAGAGCATGTGATGTTTCAGCTTCATTGGTTCAGTTGTTTCTGATGAAGATGTTTAAATCACACAATGCACAACAGACATAAGCTCACCTTACTTTTAGTTAGGTGAGCTAAAAATGAAAATGTTGTCATGCTATACGTACTTGGAGCTCTGGATACAAGCCGCAATGGCCTCAAAACCCTGAAGGCTCGTAGAGCTTTCACATCAAACCCTTTGCTATTTATCTCGGAAAGGATCTGACTTATAATACTGAAACATAAGAGAAACAATAATGAATATAATGTGAAAATAACCCAGAAAAACAAAAATATTGGGTTCTGTAGCTCACCTGATCTACATCTGCCATTATCAAAATGATGAAGCATTAATATGGATACATTGAAATACAGCCATGAGGTTCTAATTTCTGTTTTGTCATGATAGAATTCGTTTTGTATTCTGAGGGAAACAGACATGAATTTTAAAAATATATTTTTCGTCAGGACATAACAGTATCCAATGGCCATCACTGAAGGGACAGTGTGGTATCCTTGCAGTAAAATATTCGGCTAGTTACAACAAAGATCTGTGATTGATTCCCAACATATGTGCAATGCGGGAGGCCGATTCTTGCTGCCCCGTGCCATATTTTTTCTTGTTTGTTTGTTGTTTAATGCCGCACTCAGCAATATTCCAGCTACATGACGGCGGTCTGTAAATAATCGTGTGTGGGCCAGACAACCCAGTGATTGACATCATGAGCATCGATCCACCCAATTGGGATTGATAACATGCATCAACCAAGTCAACAAGCCTGACCACCCGAACCCATTAGTTGCCAACCCCTGCAAAGATACTGCTGGAATAGTGACAACAGTTGCATACAAGCAGTGTTTGAAAAAAGCGCCTGCCCATAGGTGCATGAGAGATAGATCTGGTGTCGGGTACATAATTTCACATTGGTATGGTTCCATATGGCCAGCAGTAAATTTAAATGTTGATTTATTTGTCACAGTAAGCTGCAGTTTTTTCAACGAGGGCCTGGAGAGTTTAGTCAGGGCCAGCAGCTCACAGACGTCTCTGTGTCCTGATGGCATCCTGGCAATATGATTTCTTTTCAAACACTGCATACAAGCTAACTCCCTCACTCACGTACTCAAACACTGAAAATAACAGCTGGCATATTTAGCAGCACCTCCTAGCCAAGTCAATCGACATAAGTAACAGATGTAAGTTTTTATTCCTCAAATTAGTGTTGCAATATCAGTGCACTGTAGCCATTACAGCACGTGTATATCAAATGATGAATTACATGCTTTCCATAAAAACTGTCAATCGTACCTACATGGCAACAAGCAATCCTCTTGAAAACATTACTAGCAATGCATTGTGTGTACAAAGCAATGACAATCCAAAGCTAAAAAAACGACCTAGATTTCTCAACACTGGATAATGACAGGGAATTGAATCCGTTCCCTAAAGAAGTCAGCTTTCTGATCACTAGACTGTCTGTTAATTTGATTTCAAGAGATCGGAGTTGTCATGAATTATTCACCCTACAAGTTGAGAGCTTCACATAACAGAATGGTGGCACTTTGGATAGACAGTTACACTGCATGGGGATGGTCCATTTATCATTAATAACCATTCTGTCTGTCCGTGACCAATGACATCTCGGGCTTGGGCTTTGTATGCGGAAACAACGAACAGATATGTGACTGTGACAATTCAAAAATGCCCAAACTGGATGATTACTACATTATATTATTGGTATTATTTACCTGAAAATTATCACATTTGAATGGCCTGTAATGAATTTAGACATGACTGACTGCTCATGGCCAAATTATTTATTTCACACACTGTATTTTTGGTTAACTGATTTTGACATGGCTTGGTCAAGATAAATTTTAATATAAATTTGTGTGGCTCAATATATATATATTTTTGTAAGGCATAAAGTGTTTTGGGATGGTTGGGGTATTAGGAAATAGAAAGAATTCTGTTGAAAAGTGAAGAATGTTACTGTTTTCACTATGCTTACCATGTTCAATATGTTCAAAAACATTAAGTTATGTGTTTGTTTGGTTAATGTAGCAAACATGTGAAGCCCATTTCTTTTGTGTCCATTTCTTGTGTAAATAATCAAGTCTAGAAAGGACAATCCAATGATTGACATCATGAGCATTGATCTACACAATTGAGATACGATGACATGCATCAACCAAGTCAGCAAGTGACCACCTAATCCTGTAAGTCGCCTCTTATGGCAAGCATGGGTTGCTGAAGACCTATTGTAACCCAAATCTTCACAGGTATCATTTCACAGGTATCATAATACGTAATTAATCAACAAAAGATTTGCAGTCCCAACTTCATCATATCATAAAGATCCAAGGGTGTAAAAGCTCCTGACATGTGGGGCAAAGTTGTGAATCGTAGAGTCTGTTATGGTCAGTAATTTGTCCCAGATAAATGTTGACTGGTAGCCAAGTCCCTCGAGGAGGTTGTCTTGGTGCAAGTCTGCTGATAAGAAGGCAATAAAGCATATACACCTACACCCACGTCAGTCAATGTTTTACCACGTGAGAGAGGATAACATGTACACATGATATACACAGCATACTTCTCACTGATTTCAAAGTCTGGATCATAAATATGAGCTCTTTATTGATTGACGTTTTTGCTATTGAATTACATTCCCAGAAGTTTTGATTACGTGAAAAGTACTTAAGTTATTTACTGGGTCTGATAAGAACTAACAGTAATCCTCTGGTTTTAACAACGTTAACAATAATCTCTGAGACTGATTAAGATTTTGATAGCCAACTTATGGCAACGGATGTACACTGAATCGGAGAATTGTTTGTCGCAAATTATGTTGATGAACAGGTGAAACAAACTCAGAATTGTGAGTTCTAATTTCTGGGCAATGAACATGTTCATCATTAAAGAATTATGAGTCCGGGCAATCACAAGAAATGACCCAGAATTGGAGCATTGCGAGTCCTGACTACTGCAATGAATGACACAAACTGGAAATTGTAAGTCCTGACTATCGCAGTGAACTGTGAGTCCCGCCATGATGAAGCCAGGAACTGTGTCGGTAGAACTCACTGACTGGGGCCTTCGACATCCAATATTATAGTCACTCATTCTATATATTGATGGGAATATATATATTTTTTTACCCAGATTTTAAACCAAATTGTTCTACCTAGGAACTCATTACTACCCAAGTATCAGTACTGCGTAACCCCTTTAAAAGTTATAGCAGATGTACCTTCAAAAGTTTAACCCTTAAGCTGTGAATGAATGAGTAAAGCTCAACAGCTTCATGATTTGATTTTATTTCCATTAACTGAATTTGAATTTGATTCCACAATGACTGTTAAAGTGATAGGAAGTAGGATAATGAAAACCAACATCAACATCTATGAGACAGTGGTATGCAATTATCATACAATTGCATCAGGACCTTTTCAAACTTTTGGATGTATAGGGATAAACTACCTGGGGCCATGGGTGGCCCAGTCGTCTAAGGTGCTGCAATTCGCTGTGCAGAGTTGCGTCCCTTGGGCACGCCAGAACCTATGATCGTGGATTCGAATCCCGGTTCGTCTCGATTATGTTTCTAGGTTTATCAGCACCATGCCCGTGTTCGTGGGTAAACACTTCGGGCTTTTCCTCCCACATTAAGCTGACATGCCGCGTCAAAGCGGCGTTAAACCCAACTCACTCACTCAGCCCTATTTGGATTCATGGTATTTCACAACCCTATACTATGTGACTAAAACAGAGCTACTACTGGTATTCTCAATCAAAATGGGTCCCCAAGAGCCCATGCTTATCTCATGAAGTGATTTCAGTAAGGATTGGGTGGACACAGAGCGGGAACTGGTTGACTGTGCGCCTCAGTATCACCACTCATGCTATCAACCACTGGTTTGACTGACCGAAATTATAGCTGACTGGCATAAAAAAAAACAAATACCCACAGAACATTTGCATCTTTACTTACAACAAGCATGGAACCTATATTTCCAACAACATTCACAGACTGCCAAAACTGAAACTTTTCCCACCAAATGCGGATTAAGTTTCATGACTGTGAAGGGATGGATTTTGGTTTAAAGTGTGAGCAAATATATTTTTCAAATGCCCACTGAATGTGTCAACATCTTTAAAATGCCTGTGCACAGAAGAGCTTTCAAAATGGCTGCCTGTAGAGATTATGCCTCACAGCAAACAGGTGAAGACAATATTTTCTTTGAAAGTTGTTCAAACTCAATGAACTTTTTGCTCGTGCTTTGAAAGTATTCCCTTGAGTGTGGAATGTCTTTCCTGAATGGGAGGAGATTCAAGCACTTGGGAATCCTTCACAGAACCACGGTGCTTGAGGTGCCATGCTCCAGCATCAGTTATCTTAATGAGAGAAATTGGGAACACCAGTGTGCAGGTGTTAGGTGCCGTGGTCTCTACTGCTCCTCTGCTCGTCGGCTCGTCTCATCTGTCTCGGATTATCAATCTTTTCTTTCTGTGTACAGAGTATCTACTTTACATCTGTCAGTCTTTAACATTTCTTTCTTCATGTGTCAGTATGTCTTCCAATTTTGTGTCTTTTCTGCCTTTAACTGCTGGTCTTCATGGCAATGTCTGTCCATCTTTGGGGTTAGTTGTCTTCAGGAGTGTGTCTGTCTGTCTGTTTGTCTGTCTGTCTGTCTTTGGTTTGTTTGTCTCCATGGGAACTCTGTCTGTCTGTCTGTCTTTAGTTTGTTTGTCTCCATGGGAACGCCTGTCTGTCTGTCTGTCTTTAGTTTGTTTGTCTCCATGGGAACGTCTGTCCATCTATGGATTGTTTGTCTTCAAAAGAATGGGTAGCTTCGTGGTTCAAGTGTTCGCTCATCATGCCAAACACCCGGATTCAATTCCCCACATTGGTACAATGTGTGAAGCCCATTTCTAAGGTCCCCTGCTGTGATATTGCTGGAATATTGCTAAAAGCAACATAAAAACATAGTCACTCACAAATGAGTATGCCTGCCTTAGAATTATTTGTCTACATGGCCACATATGTCTGTCTTTGAACTGTTTGTCCTCAGGAATCTGTCTGTCTGTGTGTCTTCAAGGGCTAGGTATGCGTACTTCTTGTTCAGTATTTCAGTAGTGGCAATGTATTCAGGGTTATTTTTAGAAGGGCATTGGCAGCACAAATATTTTTTCCCTGAGAATATGTCCTCAGCTAATTAGAAACTTGGACTAATTCCCTTCACTTAATATTCCAATAATCACATTTCCAAAATATACCATGATCAATATTCATGTCCAAAAATTTCATTTCCACTCTGAAGTAATCCTTAATATTTAAGAATCTGAAAAAAGGTAACCTTGATCTTTGAAAACTGTTCATATTCTCTTTAAATTGTCATCACTCTTTTCCCCTCAATGCTCATAGTACCAATTAATCAATATGTCTTTGAAGAAGTTCTGCCAGTACCTGCAGAAATCTGTCTATGCAGGTCACATGGTCTTGATTCAGTTCCCTATATTCCACAAAGGGCCTAGTCACGTGTCCCTTATGCTCTAATTGTGTCAGTGATCAGGTGATACTTTTTGTTTTCTGGGGGAAATTTTCAAAATTAAATTAGGATTGATTTCTTGACATTGACAGAAGCTGCCATACTTTCGGATTTGGCATTATGATGTGGTACCATTTCAAAGGGTCATATGATATTTGCCATATAAAAATAAAACTTGAGTGTTGCAATGCATCTTGGGATTGCAACACAGTGATTCATACTTTAATGATTAACTGGGTTAGTGAATGACTTAGGGTATAACACTACGTAAAACATTTCTGTCACATCACCGGATCAGTCTATATGTTGGAGGAAAGCTTATGCGACACAGCAGGACATTTTACACAGCAATGTATCTTTGGATGTAGAACTATATGTAACACAGGATAGTCCGTCTTTGCACTTGTCTCTATTTCTCATTGTCGCTATATCATTAGGTGAGGTGAGGTGAAATGGGGTTTAATGTCCCGTCCAAGATTATTGCACTTATATAGCAACGTGCATGTACGTGTGTGTGTGTGTGTGTATGTTTGTGTGGCAGCTTGTACTAGTCCGGACTGATGCCGATTTATAGTGCTGGCTCACTGAGATACCATGTCGCAGTTTAACATGAATAACTCAGACACAGTATACTGACTCCGAGCCGACCAGTCCTTGTTTTAGACCCTTAATGCCGAGCGCCAGACACGGTAACAACAAGTACCATCTTTTAACGTCTTTTGGTATGACATGGCCGGGGATCAAACTCCGGACTTTCCGCTCTCCGGGCGAACGCTCTACCACTAGACCATGGAGGCAGTCCTCGCTATATCATTAACGTTAACCTTTCATTAATAACAGACAATTCTGCCACACATTCCTCAAGGGTTTATCGCTTTCATTCTTAACTTCTGAAATGAAGGGAGTCGTCTAATTCCTTTGGATTCATTCATTAGGTATGCTATATATTGCTCACACTTCAACAAATGCTGCACACTCCTGAATGTCACAGTCATCAACCTACAAATACATTACCAATTACTCATAATAAGTGTTAACCTAAATACTTAAAAAACCCACTCTTTCATTACTTATACAGCAAGGAAAACTTGCACACGTATACAAGCACTACTGACTCATAACATACGACTTAAAACTGTAGGTTATACTGTAAAAACTGATAAACAGTTTGATTAACAAGAGTGCTCTGAGAGCACAACATCCCCCCCATGAATTTTTATAATATTTTTAAATATTTTCTTTGTATTTTATGAAATAACAACATAGATGGCACTGCATTTGAAACAAATTGTGCAGAACATTTTGTTGGGAGTAATCTAGTCTGAATGCTAATGCCATAAGGATGTAGCTCACCCACAAAAGCCTCATACAAGGAAACTAACTATAGTTATAGTTATAGTTAGATATTGTGATATTCTCTGGAAACTGGAGAAGATTTCATGAAGCTCCGTAAAACAGGGGCAGTAACTCTGTCAAAATTTGTCGAAATGAAACGTGACTGCGATATGCGTATCATCAACATATCGTCGACATCAGGGAGTTTAAGGGATATTCTCTGGAAACTGTAGGAGGAGTTGTGTTCACAAGCTTAGTACCTTCTGTGGGACGGACAGACGGATGGACTGCGCCACGACATAATCCCCCTTCGGCCATAATGGCCCGGTGGGGATTAAAAAAGGTGTTTCTGGAGCTCCAGCTGTTGTATGTCTTCAGCTTTATGAGATCATGGTGGTATGAATTGATGTGCACGCATTGCATAAATCTACTATGCCACTGTAATACGGACACAACAAAACACCTGTGTGTGAATGTACTGTCAACCAATCAGAAGTATATAACACCTTTTGACAATCATGTAGATAGCCTTCAGGCAGATGGTTTATGGCCTGTCAAGTTATATATATTGCTTCACTTAACACCAAGTGCAGCACTTTCATCACATGACAGATGTTTACCATCTATCATCCCACAGTGCATTGACATCTTGTGTGGCAATAATAATAATAATAATAATAATAATAATAATAATAATAACTATAGGTCCTCGCTTTCAAAATGTCACGCTTGCATCCCAAAAACCAAGTTCTCCGACTCCCCTTTGTTTTCGGTGCCTTTAAGGTTTGGTGCTTCGCAATCTGCTGACTGACATTGGGTTAGCTCAGCCAGGAATACAGCTATTCTGACAATATGGGCAATGCAGAAGGCTGCAGTGTTGGAGACCCTTCACATTCTCTAAAACGTTCTCAGCGGATTCGACAGGGCAGCGTTTCATGGGAGAAGTTCCATTCACTGTCTGCGCTGCGTGTAGAGGGGGCAAGGGCCTGTGCTGATGATGAGCTTGACGTCATCAGCATCATCATCATCATCATCACCATCATAATTTCAAAAATATATGTAATATTACATCATATCGTCAACATAAATTATGACAATCAGTTGTTTTTCGTAAGCCAGATTTTTTGTCAGTCTTCAAAGCAGTCATAATGATTTGGCATCCTAACGTCAGTCCAGTTGCGGTCATTAATTTGATTATTGGACTAAATAATCAGTAAGCGAAGGTCTGTGGAGTTTTAGGTGTCATTATATGAAGACCATCAATAATGGGCAGGGCATTATACAACTGCTGGACCATTCCTGGTGTTGTAACAGGCCAATAACTTCCTGACCTGACAATCTGTTGCATTCCTCCGGGGAGCAGCACCATGCATATTGTTATGGAGACCTTAACGTCATCCACGTCTTTTGATTCTCTCTAACTCTTAACATACATTGAAATGTCCTGATTTCCCAAGGGTTCTTCAATTTTTTCAAAACAATTTTCTGTACCGCATCTTTTTACTGAAAAAATCTATCTGAAGACATGGAACACACTACATCATTGCAAAACAAGGACTTCCTGATTTTCCACTGAAACCCATCTGGTTCAACATCAGCCATGCCAAAGATGCTCCTGTTTGTAAGGGACAATGATGGGTTTGAATACAGGCGTGCTGCCAGGACCTGTCACATGCAGTAACGTTTAGATTGTGGGGAGGGAGTGTCGCAGGCCACACACACTAGGCTGTAGGATAACCTTTAGTCACAGAAATAAATTTATCTTAATTAAAAACGGATACCTACAAAATAATATAAAATCAAAATGAAGCCTAGAACAATGCTCAATTTCTTGCCAAACCATTTCAGACTTGAGTTCGGTTCAATTATAATTGTTCTCAAGGGTCCGGGAGGCCAACTGCAGAATTGATAATATTATCCCAAAAGGCATAACCTCCCTCCCCACATTTTGGTTCTCCCCCTTTTGTAAATCAGTTAATTGCATCCTGCGTGTAACGGCTTGTTTCACATGGTCGTGTTTCTGTTTGTTTCTTGTTTGTTACGATACGTATGGATCACATTGAACACCTAATACTCCACGGCATTGTGTGACTGATTATTCCGTAGAGATAGATAAAAGGGCCATCTATCTCCAGGAGAGAGGGTCTTGGCAGGCCGACAACAAATATGCTTACTCAGTCATAACTCAAATTATTACTAACAGAATGCTTCCCCAGGCAAGCGTCTTCTGGTTGAGCTGTCCCAAGGTCACAGCTGTCTGGATGATGCAATGCACCATATAGTCAAGTATTAAGCATTGTAGAAACATTTGAAAAAAATAATTCTACAAAGAAACCTCGAGTATAAAGTACACTCAAATCTCTTCCCCCGGGCTGATGTGGAGAGACTGCTAGATTGAGTGAGTGAGTGAGTAACATTTTACATCACATCACCATAAATTAGCCATATCAATCTATAACTTCAACCACTGGTCTGAAGCCCAAGACTAGTATAATTTTGTTTGGTCTAGTAAGCTCAGCTAATTAATGTCCATATAACACTTAAATATACTAAGATGCTAAGAGCCAAGTGTTTTGGCACACACTGTCATAGAACGATGAGAACAAATTAATCATTATAAAATGGCTGAAAAGGGGATGAGAAAGGAAGAGGGTTGACTGTTTTATTAAAAATATGCTCGATGGTCAATTTAGAAACTTTTGGATTAGAGAAGGTGAGGTGTAAAGAGTGTCAGATTGGAGAAAGACTGGAAAGACTGCGACTACCATTGGTGACTTCACTGTAAGATCTGAGCAACAAGTTCCTTCACTGTTGGTCAAACTATACCACATACATGTCCATGACAGGATTAATGACCAGAGGCGGTATCTTTCAGTCAGAATGGCTAAAGAAGATCCATTTTCAGTTTGTTGAGTTGTGGAATGTGTGCAGTCCAGTACCTATTCATTCTCAACTGTTGCAGCAGTTGTCTCTCAAGTAATATTCCAACCAACTTGTCACTGCTTCACAAACTGCACATAAATCATACTCCCCAATGCCTTCCCTTGTGACATCGTTTCCCCAAATCTTCCTTTTTTGGTATAAGTGAGCGTGATCTGATCACAAAGTCAGGACATGTCAGTCTTTGTGTAATTATGCATGTCTGCCGTCTACAACAAAACACATTCATCACACACAGACCACAGCATACCACCCACAAACATGTTACAAACAGGTAGCATAGCTCCACAGGAAGATTATACCATTCACCACCACCACCGAAAAATCATTACAATTACATAGACCCCTGGGAAAAGCATGAATTTATTATCTCAATAATTCTTCGAAACTTGTGACAAAAGCAATTATTCCAACAGAGAAGATATCGCGCTGAGGAGAGATAGCCCGGGTTCCGAACAGAATCCACGTCGGATTCTTCCAGTTTATGATCCCGGATCATGGCGGCTCCTCGCCCTGATTACTCAATCCCTTAGGGCTTTCCATTCCTTATCCTAGCCACTGGCCTGAATCTGGTAGTATTCCACAATACACAAGGCTGACAATTAGCCAGAATCTGACCCCCTGACCCCTGACCTACTCCAATCACTCATCTTGTAAAAAGTATTGATGAGTGCGTGAGGCTCAACATGGGGTGTCCTGCCACACAATAATTATTTGTCACTTAATCAGCTGGCATTTGTGTTCCTTAGACTGTAATTTGGACAATATATCCCAGGCCGTCTTTAACCTGGTTATTTCCTCACAATTTAGACTCAATAACTTTCCACCACACCCTGCAGTGGGTGAATGCTGGACCACGTTCTCTATCATTACTGGTGACTATTTCATTGCTGTTGACGAAATAAAGACTCAATTTTGACAGCTTGACTCAATGAATGGTACCCTAACATCATTTAGTGGTATTAAATCAACTAACAGGGGCATTAAAGGACTCAACAGGAACTTGATGTTCATCCCTACATGCTGGAGATGCTGTGTACACCATGGAGATGGGTAGCCATTTTACAGCAAGGTCAAGGCAGATGACACAGACATATATGGCACCCTTTGAGGTTTAAG
The DNA here is from genome assembly GCF_022045235.1 of Haliotis cracherodii. Lineage (NCBI taxonomy): Eukaryota > Metazoa > Mollusca > Gastropoda > Lepetellida > Haliotidae > Haliotis > Haliotis cracherodii. Next base: position 59,105,756 of record NW_027266319.1, on the reverse strand, counting down.
CGCTATGCTTGTCATAAGAGGCGACTAACAGGATCGGGTGGTCGGGACTTGGTTGATGCATGTCATTGTATCCCAATCAGGATCGATGCTCATGATGTCAGTCTTTGATTGTCTGGTCCAGACTCAATTATTTACAGACCGGCGTCATATAGCTGGAATATTGTTGAGTGTGACATTAAACAAAAAAACAAAACAAAAAACAGGACTTATGAGCAGCAAGCACGGTACAAAGTCAGTTGAACATGTCATTCTAAACAACCAGTGTTTCCTCATAGTTCTATTATCTAATCCATCTATCAAAACTGTTCGTTTTAATTTTACCAAATTTCAGTAAGTGTTTTCACCCTCGTATAGAGCCTCATTTTGTCAGGAAATGTATACATACATCAAACACTATTTTCAACCAATCAACTGAATGTACTGAGATTGATTAAGTTGGTGATTTACACCCCATCTCTTTGCTTGTGTAATAAAGAAGTCAATATATTACTAGATTCCACGAGTACCATACACGTTCTCAAGTCAGAATCACACATTCCCGCCCAAAGTACTTCCACTTCGTGAACAAATCAATGTTACCGTCTTACTGTTACATGAATTACTAAAGAAAAAAACATAATCTTCTTAAGTCTATCCATTAAGGAATGAAACTTTCAAATCAGAGGAATTTCCATCTGCATTTTTAAATGTAATTTTAATTGGATTTGTTTGTGTGGATATCTTTAAGATTTTAGTATCTTATATGTACTCTGAGTATGACATATCGCACTATTCACTCACAATCTATGAACAGACATTCTTTGAAACATTCAATAGTTTTGTGGCTATTAATCATAACTAAATTGTAGCCACTAGGCTATGTAGCTCACCTGCATTATGAAAAAATGTTAATAGACTATGTGTATATGTTATTCCACATACCACATACTTGCTGCATATCAAAATTCATAATGATACAAGCAGATATGCCTGAGTTAAGGATAAACATTACATTTTCAATATGGCTGCCAAGGTGGCCATGTTTAGAGACGGATTAGAATATTGTACACACCTTTCAGAGACACAATAGCGGGGATCATTCATGCATTGTTCCAGCACAATAGTAACACACATGTAAAAAATGTAAAAAATAACAAAAGGACAACTGGATCTGGGATTCGCACCCATGATCATATGATAATGGCTTCAAGACTGCACAGCAAGTAGCAGCAGAAGACAACAGAGATATCCATGACCACTTCAACCAACAGTATTTGTTTTCAGTTTTTTCACCATGTGGCAGTCTTAAGAAGATGCAGGCCATCGACAGTTACCCCTTGATAAAACCCTCAAGGATGGGTTAGGTCACATAGGATCATTATTGAGGTGAATCTGGGACTCAACCTCCAACACAGATACAAATGTATTAAAACAGAAAATATTTATATTCATTTCCCATATAAACAAGTTTATGGGACTGAAAAAAATAGACAAAGAAACTGTCATGGCAACCATCTGCGTCCTTCTTTGGTGCCACTATTGTTTGGGTCTTTCCTTCCCAGAAGAACTAGAAGAACTACTGAAGACAAAAGGTTTCCAACCCGAGTTGGACAGAATTCGGCCCAATGCATCATGAACAGTATTTTGGTTATATCATGGTATGTATGCTGGACATGTGAAGAAAGCCCAAGTGATGCCAGTTGTAGACATACACCACTCTGGGGAATCTCTTGGGTACTGTGCATCTTCCTGAGGCAAGGGAGCTAAAGTTCAGTTACCACCCTGGAACTATGGAGTTATATTTTGTCTGGACTAACGAGTCTATGCAAAGTCCAATCAAAATCGTGTAACCAAATCGACATCCGCTTTGTAAACTGATGTACACATTTCAGTCGATTGCTGGATTTGCAAAGTATGCTTCAGGAAGATGGGGTACTGTGTTGAGAACAGTTATCAAATGGGCCAAATCTGAGATTAGGCCTCATGATCCTGGCTAAGGGAGGAAACTCCACATTTTGACTTGTGATTCCTTATGCCAGGTCAGGCATAGTACCTTATCCTAAACAACCATGAGAGTACTGCTGTCTTTGAACAGGCAATAATCACACTAAATTGAACGACATGTTTGTGTAAGTGTGAACTGCAGCGTTTCAGTCCGTGAAAGGTTGTTTTTTAATCTACATTCATATAATCACTGAAAAAGTGTAAAAATATCAATTAAAAGCTCATACTCACCCTATAACAACTATGATAAAATCTAAGATATTCCATCCGTTTCGTAGATAAGCACCAGCATGAAGAACAAAGCCGTATGCTATTATCTTGAGAACAGCTTCCAGTGTAAATATCACAATGAACACATACTCTATCTTTTCCTGAAAGACAAAACAATAAAATTTACCAACCACCTTAATAATATACAATAACCATACTATTTATTATATTGTTTATTATACTGTTTATTATATGTATCTGAAATCTACTACTACCACTACTACTACTACTACTAATAATAATAATAAAAATAATAAAAATATAAAATTTTCAGAGTAATATAAACATTGAAAAACATGTTGATGCTTATAATGTACTGTTTTTTTAATCCTTGGAATTGTTAAAATGGTAATTTAATCCATACATACCAATGCTGCATTGACTTCGTTGGAATCTGACTTGGGGAACGGCGTGTACACTGCCAGCGCAATGCAGTTGGCGAAGATGGTGATCAGAATCAAATACTCGAAGGCTGTGACTAGCGTTAAGGCAAACATTTCACAGTTTGAACATGACAAACATAAATCTGCACGAGCAAGTAAGTGAGGGATTACTGTTTAATGCAGCATCAGCAACCTTGCAGGTATTCATGGCGAAGGCAAGAATGGTATGTTTCTTAATACTGAAAACATGCTTTGTTCATTTGTTTGTTTGTTGTTTAATGCCGCACTCCACAATATTCCAGCTATATGACGGCGGTCTGTAAATAATTGAGTCTGGACCAAACAATTCAGTGATTGATATCATCAGCATCAATCACACAATTGGGATTGATGACACGCTTCAACCAAGTCAGCGAGCCTGACCACCCGATCCCGTTAGTCGCCTCTTACGACAAGCATGGGTTGCTGAAGACCTATTCTACCCCAGATTCTTAATAATGAAAACTTGCAAGTAAACGCATTGTAAAACCAATACCAAGGTCAGCAGGCCAAACAAACACACTCATGATGCAAATGCCTATGAATCTCAACAAGATCAATTGTCCTATATAGTTATAGGGTCGGGGAAAATCTAGAATTTTAACAGTTAAGTAATTGTCAACAGCAGCGTGCAGGTACTGTCACATGCTTGTCACTTCCAATCAAACCGATGTCCCTAATCTTTGTTGTATATTTCAGTACCTCATCATAAAATGTAAAAGTATTAAGGATTTCAAGTTTTTTCAATTCAACTGACAGTTACAAGCAAAATAAACTAATTCCTTGATCAGTTGGTGATTGACTGTTTCACAAACTCTTCCATCCCTCTTTGTCCAGGGTTTACCGAACTACACAAACCAAAATACACAGTTCCTGAAATATAAATAAGTGTCAATGAATGAAGATGTAACCGTCTCAGATGTCACCTGTATAGGAAAGTAGGCGAATGTATAAACCACAGAAATATCAATTTGGGAGGATTAATCGCCCCATGGGAGTAGGAAGAAAAATTAGGGTGTTCTCATATTGTAATCTGTTGTTCATTCTTTATCCAGTATGCATACCGATAAAAATAAGGAAATAAAACCAGTTAGGATTTATGAACTGGGGTGCCATTGTACAGAGTGATCTTAGCGCTCAGGTGATCGTAACTCCCATACCTTAACATAGACGTATGACAGTCATAGCGCTAAGGTTGTTTTGTACAACGGCACCCAGTACACATGCCTATAGGAAATACAACTGACATGCATTCATTTATGAGATATACATACCGTATTCGACGTAATAAGCACCCAGGGCGCTCTCAAAATTAGAAATAGGGAGCTCTTATTAGAATATTATTTTGGTGAAAAAAAAAAGTGGAAAGATAAATTTCGTGGTTTATGCTGACAGCCTGAAATGTTTCTATACGACAGATATATTTTTCCAGAATTTAATTGCCCATAATTGAGGGTGCTTATTACACACGAGTGCGTATTATACACGAATAAATAAGTCTTGTGTACATTGATCAAACGGAAGGGGTGCTAATTTGGATTGTTCACTAGCCAGTATATTAGCAAATATGGCCATGGGCGCTTATTAGAGCAGGGCACTTATAGCGTCGAATACGGTAATGTGCTTTCAGATTTGTGGGAGTTTGGTAAGAATTTGACACCAAGAACTTTCACTTGCAACTAACTGGGTTTCAGCAGTCCCTTCCATTTGAGTATTCCAGTTTATTATGAATTGATATTTCATTCTCAGCCTTGACAAACAAATTACTGTGAAAGTATGAGTCATGGGAGAGCCTGACACAAACAGAGGCTGATAATGAGGACAATGTCTGCAGGAACTGACACCCATCTATCAAGCAATTGTAGAAGAGAACTGCATTTCCCAATACAGAATCTCATGCCTCGGTCACTATCCAAGGACTTTAAAAATCCTCCATTGTCTTGCAATTCAAAATCAGGAGACTGAATTCCCCACAGCTAGGCTAATGTCTAGCAATTCAAAATCAGGAGACTGAATTACCCCACAGCTAGGCTAATGTCTAGCAATTCAAAATCAGGAGACTGAATTCCCCACAGCTAGGCTAATGTCTAGCAATTCAAAATCAGGCGACTGAATTCCCCACAGCTAGGCTAATGTCTAGCAATTCAAAATCAGGAGACAGAATTCCCCCACAGGAGGGCTAATGTCTAGCCCCTGTCTCTATCAGGAGACTGAGTTCCCCCACAGGAAGGCTAACGTCTAGCCCCTGTCTCTATCAGGAGACAGAATTCCCCCACAGGAGGGCTAATGTCTAGCCCATGTCTCTATCAGGAGACAAAATTCCCCCACAGGAGGGCTAATGTCTAGCCCCTGTCTCTATCAGGAGACAGAATTCCCCCACAGGAAGGCTAATGTCTAGCCCCTGTCTCTATCAGGAGACTGAATTCCCCCACAGGAAGGCTAATGTCTAGCCCCTGTCTCTATCAGGAGACTGAATTCCCCCACAGGAAGGCTAATGTCTAGCCCCTGTCTCTATCAGGAGACTGAATTCCCCCACAGGAGGGCTAATGTCTAGCCCCTGTCTCTATCAGGAGACTGAATTCCCCCACAGGAAGGCTAATGTCTAGCCCCTGTCTCTATCAGGAGACTGAATTCCCCCACAGGAAGGCTAATGTCTAGCCCCTGTCTCTATCAGGAGACAGAATTTCCCCACAGGAGGGCTAATGTCTAGATTCTTTCTCTACCAGCAGGGGACTACATTCATTTCCCCCAAAAGGTTTCTAGTTTTCATTGAAGTAATACTCCAGGTGTTTTAAATCTGTTTACACTTGTCATTGTCAGTAGAACTTAAGAAATTAAACAAATCTAAACTTGCACCATATCCTAGTGCAAAACAGCTGCTTCCAGGCATAACAACATTGTTCTGCGCAATAACGCAACACAAGCCCGCCCCGCCCATTCTATTATCAACCAATCAAGACACAGTGGTCCATTTGTGGGTGTTGCTTACAATTTTCTTTTTCAGTTTATGGAAACATAAACGCAAAAGAAATTGCTTGGTTTAGTCAATCAAGTGCCATGTAATAACTTGCAATTTATTTATTGCACGCAAAACATAATTTCAAAAAAGTGTTATACAAAAGCATCTGCTTGTATAGACCTGAATACAAATCTCCACATAGGTACAATGTGTGAAGCCCATTTCTGGTATCCCTTGCCGTGATAAGGCTGAATAATGCTAAAAGCATCATACAACCTTACTCACTCACTCACATACAGTAAACTACTGTTATAACGAACTCAAAGAACTACTTATTTTAGTTCGTTATAACCGTAATTCGTTATGATCATATATACAGCATAACTACAGCATATAGTCTGGACTAAAAAGTTAGTTCGTTATATCCGTTAGTTCATTATAAGCGTGTTCGTTTTCGTTTATTGTATAGAATATCAATTCATATTCCCACTGTAAACAACAATACCCTACTCTCCCATATTCCAACAGGTCATGGCATATCTTTGCAACGCTCAACAGTTCTACACGAACCAGATCTGTGAAGGAGACAATTCAGAGCCCCCATATGAAAACAATCACGGTGAAGGTTTGGCTGCTGGTTGTGACTGATCAAATGAAGCAAGCGGCTTGGTTTGCAGGAACCCTTTCTAGTCTGACTGAGCAACTGGGGAGATTATGTACAGGTATGTGAAGCAGGAATGTGTGGCATCCTCCACCAGTCAGGAAACGCTGGGCCAACATGCTGATAGGTGTGGATGAAGATTTGGTTTCCTGAACACCCTGCAAATGTCGGAGGGGTTCAGTCACTGGTACATCATGCTTCAGGAATAGTGTGGCAGCATGCCCTAGACACCATTCAAAAAGACATGATTTTCTAGTGCAAAGAGACATTAAATATTACCATGAAAAAAAATTTGTACACAATTCCTCCAAGTTGCCATTTTCTACGTCAGTGGAATATTTTTGGAAATATTTTCATCTGCCAACAAAACCGGATATATTTTGTCCTTATGACACAGACAGGGAAGATCCTTCTGCAAGCACATTCTAAACTGTTCTTGGATGACATTCCTGGAACATTATTCCAGAAATAGCATGAACAACCTGCCCCAGACACGAAGCCACAATGAGGAATCTGGGCTTTAACGGAAATATATCTATTTTTGATTTTCAGTGTACAATGTATCAACTTGATTCATAATTTCCATTTCAGTGATTTTTAACAGCTTTTAAGAAGGTATTACAACAAATCCCTCTGAAAATGGCACTGTAGCTCACCTGGATATGATGTCAACAGTTTAAAATGTCAACAAAGACAGCCACTTAAAAAGACTGCTTTCAGACCTGGTGAGCTTAAAATCTTAACAGAAATGGCTAATTCCAAGAGGGAGCAGAACAACAAAGATAGATGTTTGGAAAGTACATTTAACTTTGGAATGTAATGAAAGTCTTGACATACTTTCCATACTTTCAGGTCCGGGTGAGGAGGGCAATTAGCTTGTTCTATCCATCAGCAGCAGGAAAAAGTGGACACAGTTGTACAAAAACCATATAGGTCCCATAATATGTCATATTCTACATTAATTCAAACATTAATCAATCAATCAATCAATCCATCAATCCTTTTTCAAATAACCCATGCATAAACTTACAAACTCCCAATCTGTACACGACACAGCAACATCGTTAATTTCCTCTGCCTTTTAACATGGACCAAATACCACATAAAGAATGGTTTGTTAAAACTCTCCTTCATGCATGAAATTCGAATAGGTGTTGAAAAGATCCTCTACCCATAGAATTTCATCTCAGTACTTGAACCTGAAGCTAGCTTCCTACACGATGCCTTAATGAGGAGTTTAGTAGTTCTACTCTGTAGGGTTCACTAAGAAACATCCAATAATCTTCATCATTCAGTGCCGGGGTTCACCCAGTTTTATTAACAGGTGGTGATGGGATCATGCTGGGTGATAGCATACCTCATTTTGTACTGGAAATGACGCGATGGTAATGATTAGAAATCTGTTTGTCATTATGATTATCAGGTGGAGTGATGAGTGAAAGATGGAGTCACTCCATGAGTCTTTTCGACCATGCTTGTACCGATTCACTGAAATACGGATGTTGGTGTTGTGAATTGGTGTGTCTTGTATTGATACAATTATGTCACCATATTTGTGACGAGTGTTCTACAAAGGTAAGAAGTTGCTTTCTGTGATTCATTGTCCATCTTCATGAGGCAAGGGAGTTAACTGACTAATAAAGTCCAGTTTCCACCCTTGCCGAACTAGGCTGGCATTATGGAGTTACATTTTGGCTGGGCTAACGAGTCTATGCATAGTCTAATCAAAATCGCGCACCAAAATCGAAATCCGGTTCGTAGAGTGTCATGCAGATTTTGGTCGACTGCAGGATTTGTAAAGCATGTGCACCACTAACTCGTTGTCAACAGATATTTTCTAAATCTTTTCATGTTTTTAATCAAGGTGCTCACGTGAATTGATGCACTTTGCGATGTAAGCCTCGTTTTATCACAATATAGATCTTTATCATCGATCAGATCGTCTTGACTTGGCGCCACCGTTTTGTTTGAAACAAATGCAAGTGATACGAGAGGTGGAATCTGATTGGTCCATAGGAGAGGCATAGAAGGGACATAACTGGTAATAACCACTGGTGGCGCTACGATCGAGCCCAGGAATTCCACCCTAGTTCGGCAAAGGTGGAATCTGGACTTTTAAAGTCAGTTAACTCTTTTGCCTCGGGAAGATGTACATTGTCATACAATGTGAGTGAGTGGGTGGTTGATTGGGTGGGTGAGTGAGTGAGTTAGTGATTGGGTGTGTGAGTGAGTGAGTGATTGGGTGTGTGAGTGAGTTATTGGGGTGATTGGGTGTATGAGTGAGTGAGTGATTGAGTGTGAGTGAGTGAGTGGGTGATTGGGTGAGTGAGCGAGTGATTGGGGGTGTGAGTGAGTGAGTGATTGGGTGTGTAAGTGAATGGGTGGGTGACTGGGTGTGTGCATGAGTAATTGAGTGAGTGAGTGAGTGAGTGAGTGAGAGAGTTGATGAGTAAGTGAGCGAGTAAGAGAGTGTTCACTTTATAAATGGAGAAAAAATAATAGTTCAATAGCTTCTCTAGAGTGACCACATTTCATTCTCCACTGCTTCCAGCTGAGAACAAGAGTCTGATGCCAAACTATGAAGAAAAGTAAAACAGCTTACATTTTAAAGCTTGTCTCCGACCAAATAGTTCAAAGCTTAACCTTTCTCTCCCATCAGCTTCTTTTTAACGGACTCAAATCCAATGAAAACAATAAAGTCAACACATGACATGTAGTGAAATAACAGATGACTGAATCCATAATTCATGACTTTTGAAGACCAAATTTCAATATATATGAGCATCTGTCAATCAAAGCCACATACCAACATGGCCTACTTCTATCACCTTTCACATTGGTATTTCAAACCTAACCTGTCTTGACTAATGAGAAAATAACATTAGGTAAGCCCACTGACTTGAGATTGGGAAAGATTCTTGTGCAATATGGAAGGTAATTGTATATCCAGATGGCTGGATCTGTTTATATGTGTTTCCAAACAACTACCAAGATGTGTGTATGCCAGATAGGATGTTCCACACAACTAGGGAGATGTGTGTATGCCAGACAGGGACCAATCTGCCCCCCACAAATGTCAGGGGAATAGCCTCTCACAAACTACAGGATTTCACTTCAGTACTGGAACAGACTTCTGAATGACTCCAAAGTAAAGTCAACATAAAAACTTACTTCATCAGATCCTCGGCATTCGGTATTACAGCTTCGTTTGGGAAGTGACATTACCATCTTTTATCGCTAAATTAGCACAGAATTTCTCTTTCTAATGACCATAATTTGATTGGAGGGCTATTTTTAGTTTCAAATACTTTGAATCAGGCTTAAATTCACAAAACATCTTGCATAACATTATTCAAAGAAGTTCAAACATAGCAAATCCAGCCAGACTGCTCTAATTTACAACACAAGTCAACCCTAATTCACAGGTGAGAGCTACAGATATATAGAAGAAATTTATTTTCTCAAATATTTTTTTTAGTTTAGTTTTAGTAGTTTTTATGCACGGAATTCTCCCCTTTAATATCATTGCAATTAAACGCTGGGGATAAAAAGTGTCTGAAAGAAATATTGGCCCGGGTGTTTATCAAGGAAATTTGGTATATATCATGTACAGTATGCCTTTTATCTTTAACTACATAACCCCGTTTTGTTTCTCTGAGTAGTATTAAGTGTCCAAAACATTCAGAGGGCATACTCTGAGCTTCTCCGAAACTGTGAAACCGTGTCAGCACTTTGATGATGTATAAAGTCTCAATGACAAGGCTCGAGGTTTGAATGTCAGTTGTTATGCTGATGAGGGAGACCACTTTGTGGTCAAGTGGACAGAACATCTACCCAGGGTTCGACACACCTGCATTGTCATCTGACCTAGCCATCAGACACATTGTGCATGTTATTTGAGGATATCCCCCTGGGGCCATTGCTCAGTCCAGTTTCTACCCATACTGATAAATCATACCAGCCGTAAAAGGTGACTATGCTTGGCATTGGGTGGTCAGGTCGTTGACTTGGTTGATGCTTGGCATCGGGTGGTCAGGATGCTGACTTGGTTGATGCATGTCATCAGGTGGTCACGATGCTGACTTGGTTGATGCTTGGCATCGGGTGGTCAGGTCATTGACTTGGTTGATGCATGTCACCATGTGGTCAGGTCGCTGACTTGGTTGATGCTTGGCATCGGGTGGTCAGGTCGTTGACTTGGTTGATGCTTGGCATCGGGTGGTCAGGATGCTGACTTGGTTGATGCTTGGCATCGGGTGGTCAGGTCGTTGACTTGGTTGATGCATGTCATCAGGTGGTCAGGTCGCTGACTTGGTTGATGCTTGGCATCGGGTGGTCAGGTCGTTGACTTGGTTGATGCATGGCATCAGGTGGTCAGGTCGCTGACTTGGTTGATGCTTGGCATCGGGTGGTCAGGTCGCTGACTTGGTTGATGCATGTCATCGGGTGGTCAGGACGCTGACTTGGTTGATGCATGTCATCAGGTGGTCAGGACGCTGACTTGGTTGATGCAGGTCATCATATCCGATTTGAGTGGATCAATGCTCATGATGCCAGTCACTGGATTGTCTGGTCCAGACTCGATAATATACAGACCGCTGTCATATAACTGGAATACTGCTGAGTGCAGCGTTAAAAAAACAAACAAACAAACAAACATACTGATTAATCAGTGCAGCTTCTACTGGGGCCAATCAATGGATTCCTGTCTTTGATGCTACACGATGTTGCTACTGGGGCCAATCAATGGATTCCTGTCTTTGATGTTACACGATGTTGCTACTGGGGCCAATCAATGGATTCCTGTCTTCGATGTTACACGATGTTGCTACTGGAGCCAATCAATGGATTCCTGTCTTTGATGTTACACGATGTTGCTACTGGGGCCAATCAATGGATTCCTGTCTTTGATGTTACACGATGTTGCTACTGGAACCAATCAATGGATTCCTGTCTTTGATGTTACACGATGTTGCTACTGGGGCCAATCAATGGATTCCTGTCTTTCATGTTACACGATGTTGCTACTGGGGCCAATCAATGGATTCCAGTCTTTGATGTTACACGATGTTGCTACTGGGGCCAATCAATGGATTCCTGTCTTTGATGTTACACGATGTTGCTACTGGGGCCAATCAATGGATTCCTGTCTTTGATGTTACACGATGTTGCTACTGGGGCCAATCAATGGATTCCTGTCTTTCATGTTACACGATGTTGCTACTGGGACCAATCAATGGATTCCTGTCTTTGATGTTACACGATGTTGATGTTTAGGGCATTATACTTGACACAAAATTGTAACTTGTGATAAGTTGTGCTCTTCATAAATTTTGAGTTCGACTTATCAGGGTTAGTTTGAACTTATTTTTAACTTATTTTTAATTAATTTGATACATCCAGTGTGACACACCAGTGCGTAAAAATTGTTATAAACATAGTAAGCCTTTTCTGGGACCAGACTGTGAAGTGAGTTGTTCCCCTTGATGTAACTTGGCAACGCAGATAAACGCAATGGCTGAACGAAGACATCCACTAGTGGGTGAGACATGGCCATCGGTATTGGGAGAAAAGGTACAGATAACTGACATGAGAATTATGAGAGTTATATATTAACTCCCCTGTTCATCAAATGGACTTGTCCAACATTGCCGAGGTTGGATTGTATACAGGGAGTCATCATTATTGAAATTAGGATAAATATTTTTAAACCATGTAAATTTTATTAACATCCTTTAAGAGGCTGTACAAAAGGTTGATATTTCATATAAGAAATAAACGGCACCTGGTGGATGTTTACCGTACAATAAAACACTGCAGGGAGAATAAACCACTCGGGGATGCTTCCCTCATGGTTTATTCTCCCTGCAGTGTTTTATTGTACGATCAACAACTCCCACTTGTCGATTATTTCTTACATAAAGTACATTGTTCCTTAACACAAAGAATATCCATAACACTAATTCATTCACTTTCTATTTCAAAACAAAATGTTAACCGGTATTGTAACCTTCATAATTTTAAAGAAAGAGTGAATGGGTTGTGTTTAATCTGCTGTTCATCAGTTGTACCATGTTGTAGGTGGAATCAAACCCAGGTCTTTCGCATGAACCAACACCTTGACTACTTGGCTAATCTCGACAATGCTAGGAGTGCTAATGTAAAGAGCAAGGATTCAAAGAATGGTAGGGCTTCAAAGTAACATAATGTTCTCTTCGAAGCCCTGTGTGTACCGCGTGCTTCTGATGGCAGATGAACATTTGCTCGTCTTCATTACGGTCCAAACAGGAAGTGGAGGCATGCGAAGCACGACAGTTGGAACTCCCTTTTCGCCTACAGACTAGCCGGATCAGGATTTACATCACAGCTGAATAAACAACATCTCATAGCAGGAAAAGTGGATTATAGCATACGTAATACCTATCTGCCTGTGATAGGCATATTACCAGCCTCAAGTCAGAACAGTTTACTTACAGCACCACACCCTGTAGCAGGGTTTTATGATAGTTTATCTATATTGCAGCAACATCACAATGAAGGAAGCCATGAATGGTTTGTCCTGTACCAAGATTGGTCAGTGTTGAGGGTTGTTTTAATAATAGGAGATAATGCTTTAACCACTCGTCCTGCCCACCCATCCATTGCAATTATACAAAAAGCAGATGTGTTCACCTCATTGCATAAGGTTTATGGCAATTCCATTCGACTTTATTTTTATACAGATTCAAGCGAAACTTACACTTATAGACCTCCAGACCATCAAAAAAGCTCTCTAATTGGTGACGAGTCGAAGGTTAGTATTTCACCATGCTGCTAATATGGATTTTGATGACTTTGATGTTTTCCCCTTTGCTTGAGCCCTGTGAGTATGGTGAGTGCTGATAAACCTAGAAATATAATCAGGGCTAATCGGGGCTTCAAACCGACAATCATAGGATCCTGGCATACTAAGGGACACAACTCTACGGAGAGACTTTATTTTTTATCAAACAATTTTTTATTTTTTTCCTATGGTATGTTTGGGATTTTTTTCATCCATTACAAAATCTAATATTTAACACAAGCATATATTACTTTTCATTCCTGTCAAATATGTAATCTAAATTCAAAATTTACCATGTGCCGTCAAAATGATATGCTACCATCATGCTGTGTACCATATGTACTGCCCACAGCACTCCTACACAATGTAATGGCCACATTAAACACTCCTTTCTGACAAGGAATCATTTGCATTAAATCATGCAGTCCAAAAAACTAGGACTGAAAGATTTAGTGCCCATTTCTATTGTGATATTTAGAATATGAAACATGCATACGAGGCCATCAACAGAGAACACGCAGAAAAACATCAAAAACGGGACCATTATATTCTCATACATGTACCATTATATTTGGAAAATAAAGTATGCATGTCAGACCTCACCTGTGAGGACATGATAACATAATCACCACGCTGCTCCCCCAGACCTGCATATTTGGAGGCAGTTTTCACGATGAAATGTCCTTAAAGTTGCAATAATTTCCGGAGGCCTTCTCATGCCTCATAAATCTATCTCAGCTTATGACTAAGAACAAGCCTCCTAATTGCCATGAGAAATACAAAGAAAAATGCTTATAAATATGCTCCTAAACATTGATTTATAATAAATCCCACAAAAGAAATAAAGACGTGTTTTCCAAACCTTATTTTCATAGGAGTCTACGTTTACATTGCAACCAAAATATTCAGCTTTGTCCACTGGTGCCAACTGTTTCCTGTTCTTTCCTAAAGAAACAGTTGTCTTGGATCTTTGGTTCTGCCTCGTAATGATGTACATAAAACTATGCAGTACCACCAATACCCAATGCTGACAATGCTGTATCCATAACTTATGACCATACGCTCTTGTGCTTTAATCGTGATTGCACTAAAAGGCTTGAAGGATGTTTTTAGATGCTTATGATGCATGTAACTTATGTTTCCTGCCAAGTCTTTCATACAAAACAGATTTTCCTTCAATCAATCCAAATATATATTATTTTAAGATGGCATTATGGAAAACATAATCACATGTTGTTAATGTGTCTTTGTTTAACCATATCCTGTGTAGACTGTTATATTTTTTATTCCATATTTCTGTGTGTAAGACTGAGGTTTTCGAAGTGATATTTCAGTGCAGTGAACATGACACTTAGATGGAACTATTTCCGTTTGTTATTCTCTTGACAATGTGAAATGTGTGTCCACAGCTGTGCTGTGTTGAAATATCCCCACAAAATGTGAAATGTGTGTCCCCAGCTTAGCTGTCTTGAAATATCCCGATAAAATGTGAAATGTGTGTCCACAGCTGGGCTGTGTTGAAATATCCCCACAAAATGTGAAACGTGTCCCCAGCTTAGCTGTGTTGAAATATCCCCACAAAATGTGAAATGTGTGTCCACAGCTGGGCTGTGTTGAAATATCCCGATAAAATGTGAAATGTGTGTCCCAAGGTTAACTGTGTTGAAATATCCACACAAAATGTGAAACGTGTGTCCAGAGCTTAGCTGTGTTGAAATGACCCCACAAAATGTGAAACGTGTGTCCCCAGCTAAGCAGTGTTGAAATATCCCGATAAAATGTGAAACGTGTTTCCCCAGTTAACCGGTGTTGAAATATCCCGATAAAATGTGTAACTTGTGTCCCCAGCTAAGCAGTGTTGAAATATCCCGATAAAATGTGAAACGTGTATCCCCAGCTAAGCAGTGTTGAAATATCCCGATAAAATGTGAAACTTGTGTCCCCAGCTTAGCTGTGTTGAAATATCCCCACAAAATGTGAAATGTGTGTCCCCAGCTGGGCTGTGTTGAAATATCCCCACAAAATGTGAAATGTGTGTCCACAGCTGGGCTGTGTTGAAATATCTCCACAAAATGTGAAATGTGTGTCCACAGCTCGGCTGTGTTGAAATATCCCCACAAAATGTGAAACGTGTGTCCCCAGCTGTGGCAGCAGGAGTGCTAAAAGCTGCGTAAAAGCCTACTTGCCTAATGCCTGCTTTTGAAACATCCTGGCGCATGACTTATGTACCACTCCTTACCATGCTTACAGAATGTGGTGCTAAATTAATTCACTTGCAGTAAGTCTGTCTTCCAGTTCTTGCAGTAAAGGAGATTAAAGGAAATTACAGTTATGTAAGTGGGTTCCAGTTTACATGGAGACGAAATGGACATTTATCTGTATAAGTCGCAGATAAAGTATCAGTTAAAGTATCGAGTAATGCTGTTAACAAGATCTAGTGTCGGGAAAGTAGTATTATCACTGCTGGACCAATCCTTCACATCCCTAAAACAATTCTTTCAGATAAATAGGGTAGACTTATTTCTTCTATTGACATTACAATGGCAAGCAAACAAAACATTGTAATTTTATTAGGTTCTCAAAACTTTAAATGTGTCTGATAGATAACGTTTACCTCAAGAGTATTTCTATTGTAAATACTTCCTTAATATCAAAGTCAGGAATGGAAACATATTTTCTTAATGTATTATTTGTTTGAAAGTGTAACACAAGGCATTCATAGGTGTGCCCCCTTAAATTTAAGTATACCAACAAGAAGGAGACATTTTATCCATCTTGAGTTTGCTGAATGGCATTTCACTCTGAGCATCATACACTAGATAGATAATATACAGTCATAACCTACACAATTAACCCGTTCATTAAGCGCGTTCAGCTGGTCAGCATCAATGTATTTGTCCCATTCACACGTACATGAGTACATTTCTTAAGTCCCATTGGTACTTAAATAGGAATTTTGGACCTGAAAACATTAACGTTGCTAATGGCAGTAGGGTAGCGTAGTGGTCAAAGCAGTGGTTCACCATGCTGAAAACCACGGTTTGCTTCTCTAGCTTGTAGCATTGTGTCTCTAACCACCCCCCCCCCCCCCCCTCCCCACCTCACCTCCCATAATATGGCTGGAATAAAGATAAGACAGGCATAAAAACAAACTCACTCACTCACTCTCTAAATTATGAAATCATGGAGAGTCCATAAAGTATGCCTGACTCCTATGACAAAGCAAAAGCCTTTATTTTGCCGATTTTAATTCTTCTTTCACAAAATGGTGATTCCTGCACATTGAAATACCTAATGGGTATTGTAACTTGCATCTTTGTTACATAAACGTTATGAAAAGATATCAACAACAAAACATAAGCAACAAATTTGGCTGCCAAAACAAAACAATCATTGAAAAATTCCATTGACTCCAGGTGTTCCTGAAGTAGTTGACATTCAAGGAATTTGGGGCTAAAAACATTCTGAAAGTGTGGCAAGTCTTTTTTTCACTTATACTGAAAATTGCCCACTTGGGTCGTCAATCTACTAAGTGATCTTAAGTGATCTCAGTTTTAAGATGATCCTAGTTGCAATGCCTGAACATTGACTTTCCTTAGCCGTTGTGCTGAAAAAGTCTTTCTGAAAGGGTCCCTGAATAGTTACAATCTCATTAAAATCAGATCTTAGTTCTCGCTTCCGCTAAACAAAGATCTCAGGACATCCCATTAGGGGTCACGTCAGACCGACCTTGCGCGAACTTTGACCGACGAGTGGAATGACCAATCACAAGGCAGATTTCTCTTGCTTTACGGCACTAATTTCAAATTGGCGACTACGCTTCTAAACATATTTTAACAAATTCTCGATTACAAATTTGAATCCTAAACAAAAGAACACACTGAGGGTCTAGATTGTATGGATTCAGTCGTTAAACCTGTAACTATTGTTTGGAATACCCCGTGTTAAAATTTTCGAGGCTGTATGATTCAAAATCACATTCCGATTGTCACTTTCATGATCTGGTAAGTGAAGCACTGATTGGTCGGATGCAAGGTCATTCTGACATGACTAATGGGATGTCATTAGATCTTTGTTTAGCGGTAGCGAGAACTGAGGTCTGATTTAATGAGATTGGAATAGTTTGTGATCACAAATTCCATTGCCACACTTGCAATATCAATGCAAGATAAACTGTAGAAGCATGACCCAAACAGTAAACTCAAACCACAGCCAAAGTTGCGTCTCATTTGCAATACATTATCTTCTCCCTTCAAAATATTTCCTGAATCAAAGCTAACCATCTTCCCTTCTATTTCGGTCACAAGACGAACCACCATGGGCATGAAACAAGTGATGCTGCCCCTAACTAATGAAGGCTTGTCTTACAGCCTTTCCAGTACCTATTACAAGTCTCTTAAACCCTGTTTCTTTGCTACTGGTAGAGCAGGAAATGCTGCCCCTTTTAGCAGACACCTGGTGTCACACCCTGGTGTAATTTATGCATCATGTCCACGTAACTTTCACTCCTTTCACTTTCAACCTGTTTCATCAGATGACCAAGAATGTTATTCTCCTATGATGATATTTTATATAATATACCGTCTGTTGTACCACCTCCCTTAAGTAGTACAGGTTAAATAATATCAGGCTGATCTCGATAGAATATCCTACAACTTGTCAAAAACAAGGGTTAGAATGGAACTGAAATATACATTAACATGTAAAAAAAGCCTGGGTTGTTTCCGGGCTACAGGAGTCTGCATATAACCAGGGATGTACGAAATCCATGACCTGGGCACACCTGTTAACGAGATTCCGTGGATGGATACCTGATATACACCCCCACCAGACTAAGACATGTTTAGCACATTTTCTGTACCAATAAGTTACATTCCGTACAAGCCTTTCTGCGTGAATGTCAGTGGTACATGGGAACGTTTGAAAACGCCTTCTTACACAGTCTCTCAATCCGACGCTTGCTGCACTTCAATAGAATAATCTACCAATTTCCATCACGGCAATCTCCTGGCAGGCAGCTTTAAAGTCAGCACTAAAACATCTGTCTTTAAGCAATATCCCATCTTTATGATGGCGGTCTGTAAATAATCTAGTCTGGACCAGGCAATCCAGTGATTGATATCATGAGCATTGACCTTTGGCTGAAGACGAATTGTAACCATGGATTCCATGTTTTGTTGTTTAACGCTGCACTCGGCAATATTCCAGCTATATGACAGCAGTCTGTAAATAATTGAGTCTGGACTAGACAATCCAGTGATTGATATCATGAGCATCGATCCATGCAATTGGGATACGATGAAATGCATCAACCAAGTCAGCGAACCTGAGCACCTCGTTTGTCGCCTCTATGATGAGCATAGTCGCCTTTTACAGCAACCATGTTGTTTTTTTCTGAAGACCTATACTACCCCAGATCTTTACGGGTCCCTTTAGGGGCAAGCATAGGTTGCTGAAGACCTATACTACCCCAGATCTTCATGGGTCCCTTTTAGGGCAATCATGAGTGGCTGAAGACCTTTTCTACCCCGGATCTTCATGGGTCCCTTTTAGGGCAATCATGAGTGGCTGAAGACCTATTCTACCCCGGATCTTCACCGGTCAGGTGCCATGTGATATGATTAGCACAACATTAAATGAGCACATTACTTCCTGTTAACAACATTCGTAGCTGACAATTCAAGCACTAATGGCTGACACAGGGAGTGATGGAACAGTGGCCTGATCAATCATTGGTCTAATGACAGCAGGATGAGAATAAAAAATATTTTGTTTTGTTTTGTAAAGCTCTTATTATTCATACATGTATATTGTTTGCATGTCCTTCACAGTAAGGCAATCTCAACTCTCAACAAAGTGGGTTTGAATCCCCGATTCTTCTTGATTATGTTTCTAGGTTTGTCAGCACCATACCCATGCTTGAGGGCTTCACCAAAGTGGAAAACATCTGAGACCTGCATCACTTTGGGCTTTCCTCTCACATCAAGCTACAATGCCATGGTATAAGTTAAATCCTGTTCAATCCAATGTTAGACCAAATTTACTCACTCACTCACTGTCAACAAAGGAAAATGACGACAAGAGCATATCAAGGGGAGACCACTCAAGAAAACAAAAACATCTAGTTTGTCTACAGTGTTTTAGCCATATTATGGCAGCCTGTAAATATTCAAGCAAGGGCCAGACAAATTAGTGGTTGATTTTACAAGCAAGGTCCTATTATGTATCAAGGAGTCTGGCCACCCAAGCCTATGTAAAACCATACTCACTCACTCATAATTATTTCACGCTTACTCTCTCTTGCCCTCCAGCATACTCTTCTGTCCATATAATTAGCCAATAGTTAGTTCAATGTCCTGAATGAAAATCATATTTCATTATTTGACATTTGTCAAAGCCTTGCCACCTTGACCTTTGACCTAATCCCCAGTGTTGGGAAAGGTCGGGACTACACACTGAAGCTACCATGCCACCATAGACTTGTAAATGATTCAAACATTTGATTGGATTACACACTCAAAATGAATAATGAAATTTCATGTTTCAACTTGCTATTCAAAAGTTCAAAGACAATTTCCAAAGTATCATGTGTGTTTGAAAAGTTTTGAAATACATTGTATCAGATTTTTCCACTCTCTAAAATGCCTGTCTGTGAATTCTTGAATTATGAGTGAGTGAGAATTGTTTTATACCGCTTTTAGCAATATTCCAGCAATATCACGGCGGGGGACACCAGAAATGGGCTTCACACATAGTACCCCTGTCAGGAATCAAACCCGGTTCTTCGGCTTGACAAGAGAACGCTTTAACCACCAGGCTACCCGACTGCCCCTCCTGAATTAGGAAATACTCATGCTGCCAAATAATGATAATAATTTAGGTTTGTCTAGAGGAACATTCTCAGAAAGACCAAATTTCAGAGAATGCTGATTAGAGGGGGCTTTTGTTAATGTACATCTTCCTGAGGCAGGGGAGTTAACCGACTTTAAAAGTCCAGTTTCCACCCTTGCCGAACTAGGCTGAAATTACTGGGCACGATCGTAGTGCCACCAGTGGCTATTACCAGTTATGTCCCTTCTAAGCCTCTCCTATGGACCAATCAGATTCCACCTCTCATATCACTTGCATTTGCTTCAAATAAAATGGCGGCGCCCAGTCAAGACGATCTAATCAGTAATCAAGATATATATTGTGATAAAATGGGTCTTACATCGTGAAGTGAATCAAATAATGTGATCACCTTAATTAAAAACATGAAAAGATTTGGAAAATATCTGTTGACATTAAGTTGATGGTGCACATGCTTTGCAAATCCTGCAATCCAACAAAATCTGCACGGCAGTTTACGAACAGGATTTAAATTTTGTGGCGTGATTTTGATTGGACTATGCATAGTATTGTTAGTCCAGCCAAAACTGTAACTCCATAATACCAGACTAATTCGGCAAGGGTGGAAACAGGACTTTAATAGTCAGTTTAGGCTCTTGCCTCAGGAAGATGGTTACTATCATCGTGTGGTGGGGTACTAGTTTGGCTGGAAATCCCCTCTCCTTATTGTAAAGCATCAAGGTAACAGAATATTGTATTAGGACATCACTGAAGACGTTGGGGCTAGGACGGGCAACTCGGGTAATCGGATCCGGTGTGTACTCTGTAGGACCCAGGCTGACTACCCGGACCCGTGGTTTGTCACGTGATATATTGTTTCATGGAAAAAATTATCTCAAATCCATGAATTGTTTGATAGGCATTACTTAGAAGTTGACGGATGACAAAGTAGACACAATTTATGGATAACAACTTCTTTAATACTGTAAAGCAAAGTTTTAGTCTTGCTTGACAACGGTATACAGATCTATACCGAAACGTCACCTTTACAGTATTAAAGAAGTTGTTATCCCTAAATTGTGTTGACTTTGTAGAACTCCATGCTTACACTACAAGTCACTAATGTTCACATTTCTCTCTGACTATCCACACATTCCTTCAGACTTAATATGTATGAATAAAGTTAAAACTTCAGTCAACTTCAGTGTACGTATGACAGATCTTTTTATACGAGTGGGGGTACCCGGGTAGTAAAACAGGACTTGTCACAGCCCTAAAAGACGTCTTAAATTTTACATTATGTTCTAGCAAAAGACACCACTTTGGATGACAAAGTATGTCAGAAAGGTTTTCTCAAGTTCTTCTCTGATGCAAATTCAATATATATCTCCAAATCAGTTATACAACTTCCCAAATTACATCCTCTGTTTTACGTTTGTGTCAGGATACACAAAGCTACATACAAGATGATCACAGCATAATCATGTGAGTTTTTCACACAGAATAGACGATGTTCAATACTCTATTCCCATCACAGACAATTTGGAAATAAACAAACGTGTGTACTGTTTTCTGACAAATAAATATAATGAAAACATCATGATGGCAGACCTGGCTTCTCCAGCATGACAATGCATTACAATATCTTCTTCCCAGAATCAATAAACACTCATATAGATACTTTTGTTTCACAAATACAATCCACAAACACAGCCAAATGCCATCCTCGCTAATATGAATCTACAAAAAAGCACTTAGTTACATGATAAATGCTCCTCTCGTAATTGAATATGACAATAGGGCAGTATCCTAGCAAGACCCCGGTATTCAGTGCCACCTAGGTGAAGATAGCAGCTGCAACTGGTCTCAAGGGAGAGCACTCTCATCCGCCAAGACACTAGGAACATATGCCCCCTCATTTACCATGGATAGCCAGCATTGCCTTAGTTCCAGCTAGGATAGATTGGCTAAGTGGTGATTGCTGTGGTGTTGACCTTTTGCAGATTTCTTCTTACTCTGCTTACATGGAATTTGACTACAAAATATATGGTTTATTACTGTGTTTAAAAAGAATTATAAATCAACAACATATTGACATAGTGCCACATTGTTTGGGGAAAAGGTGTGCTGTTCTATTGAGCAAGCCATTGGACTCTGGCTGCACTTTGTGTGGTAGAGAACGGGACAGGTTCAGATGGATCTGTGTACCAAACCAGGGAAAATAATTCACATCTTCACATCTCTTACATGTTGCAGTTATTGAACACCATCACTTGGGGTAACCCATTCATTAAAACCTAAAGGGTACAAAATGGGAAATCATCAGGTACCTGGGTAGGGTCGGGTTGTAACATGTTGTAAGTTTGGACTCGTCCCAGCCCTAATATAACTGACTTTTCTTTTCTGGTAAGAAATACACACAAAGGCTCAGGTTGTCAGTGGGCGACTTTCTTCAATCGATTAAAATATTGCAAATAAAGTGAAGAGTGTCACAGATAGCAGCCCTGGGAACCCAAAACACATTACTGAGAGTCCCTCGGAATCAACTAGCGAAGATCTGGGGTAGAATAGGTCTTCAGCAACCCATGCTTGTCTTAAGAGCCGACTAACAGGATCGAGTGGTCAGGCTTACTGACTTGGTTGATCCATGTCATCCCAAATGCATGGATCAATGCTCATGATTTCAATCATCGGATTGTCTGGTCCAGCCTCGATTATTTACATATCATATAGCTGGAATATTGCTGAGTTTGCCGTTAAACAACAAACAAACAAACAAACAAACAAAAGTCCTGTGGATTCAACATAGACATCACTGCCACTACCATACCATCACCACGCTCATCCTTGTCTTGAGGTCATACTCCTGTTCATACTCCACCGGAGCTATAACTAGCATATTGCTCAGCCCCATAATTCCCTGTAAAACAATACTACCATCTTCAGTCAGTCAGTCAGTCAGTGTATCGTGAGTACACACAAGCCACAATAGTGCTCACCCCAGTGATATTACAGTGCGGAACAGTTACAGTGATATTACAGTGCGGAACAGTTACAGTGATATTACAGTGCGGAACAGTTACAGTGATATTACAGTGTGGAACAGTTACAGTCTATTGCGTATCTCAGCCCGTTACACACAGGAACATCGCTCATAAACACACGTAAATATACATTCCTATCAAACAGGACTTTTCACTACAGGGTTGGAACATTTTCACTGCAATTTTATGTATTTAATCCTGAAATGTTTTCCAGGTTGGAACTAAATTTAGGCGGAACAAAAACACGCTTACAACAGAAAACATAGTGAACCTAGTGGTGTACTATAAACTACTTACCATAAAACAAACCTTTAATAAATGATTTGCAAGTGATTCCATGGCATCTGATTGGCTAAAACAAGCAAATTGTTTTCCGTTTTTCGTAAGTTTCCATAAACCGAAAACAAATTAGGCCACACCCACTAGATTACTGTTTCCTGATTGGATGATAACGTGTAGCATCATCAAAGCACTGAACAATGCCATGGAATTCTACATCTTTTGGGGTTAATGTTTAAAGGAGCAGTCAGTGGAGTTATTATCAATGACTTATTTATAAGAATTGTCTTGAATATGTTTTGGGATGCATAAATGTAAAAGTTAGACATATTTACACAGCACACTCATACCTAAATAAATGCCAAAAATAGTGAACATTTTGAAGTCAATTCATAAATATCTTTGATCACAGACCTATTTTGGTTTGGATCGTGGTGATATTGGACTGCCATTTTTCTTTCAGCTGAAACTATCTTGATGTAAACGAGGTTCTCATTTAACATAACCCAACAATCCGATTTGTTTTTAAATATCAACCCTGGTTTGTAAATGTATTACCTTGTGTTTCCCAGGCTTGACAGATCATGTGGTTAGACAATTAACAACCACTGTCACAATGAAAAATATCCAATATATCTTCAAACAAAGTACTGACCTTTCATGTTCTGTGGTGTAATGCGAACTTCCTCACTGATCTTACATACATGTGACCTTTAAAATCCCATTTATATTCAGTTGAGATGAATTGACAAATTTTACTTTGACAAGTAATATCTCCATGTTCTGTTTTGTCTGGTTTTTTTCAATCAAATATAAAAATAACAACACAAAAACAGTTGGCATTTTACTCTGAAGAGTCATTCAGTTTGAATACTGTTTAAATGGTATTGGCAAAACAGTTCTTTTTTCATGTTTGTGTCTACTATGCATTGTTACACAAGAAATGGCTGTTTCAATAAACATGCAGTCAACAATTTCTTATGCACCAGACATTGAGGCAATGCCTTGGCCCAATTGGTTGAATGAGGCATTACACGACAGGCGGCCAGCAATGCCTTGGTCAAAGTGGTTGAATAAGGCTTTACACGACAGGCAGCCAGCAATGCCTAGGTCAAAGTGGTTGAATAAGGCTTTACACGACAGGCAGCCAGCAATGCCTTGGTCAAAGTGGTTGAATAAGGCTTTACACGACAGGCGGCCAGCAATGCCTTGGTCAAAGTGGTTGAATAAGGCTTTACACGACAGGCAGCCAGCAATGCCTTGGTCAAAGTGGTTGAATAAGGCTTTACACGACAGGCAGCCAGCAATGCCTTGGTCAAAGTGGTTGAATAAGGCTTTACACGACAGGCAGCCAGCAATGCCTTGGTCAAAGTGGTTGAATAAGGCTTTACACGACAGGCAGCCAGCAATGCCTAGGTCAAAGTGGTTGAATAAGGCTTTACACGACAGGCGGCCAGCAATGCCTAGGTCAAAGTGGTTGAATAAGGCTTTACACGACAGGCGGCCAGCAATGCCTTGGTCAAAGTGGTTGAATAAGGCTTTACACGACAGGTGGCCAACAATGCCTTGGTCAAAGTGGTTGAATAAGGCTTTACACGACAGGCAGCCAGCAATGCCTTGGTCAAAGTGGTTGAATAAGGCTTTACACGACAGGCAGCCAGCAATGCCTTGGTCAAAGTGGTTGAATAAGGCTTTACACGACAGGCGGCCAGCAATGCCTTGGTCAAAGTGGTTGAATAAGGCTTTACACGACAGGTGGCCAACAATGCCTTGGTCAAAGTGGTTGAATAAGGCTTTACACGACAGGCGGCCAGCAATGCCTTGGTCAAAGTGGTTGAATAAGGCTTTACACGACAGGCAGCCAGCAATGCCTTGGTCAAAGTGGTTGAATAAGGCTTTACACGAAAGGCAGCCAGCAATGCCTTGGTCAAAGTGGTTGAATAAGGCTTTACACGACAGGCGGCCAGCAATGTCTTGGTCAAAGTGGTTGAATAAGGCTTTACACGACAGGCGGCCAGAAATGGCTTGGTCAAAGTGGTTGAATGAGGCTTTACACGACAGGCGGACAGCAATGTCTTGGTCAAAGTGGTTGAATAAGGCTTTATATGACAGGCGGCCAGCAATCCCTTGGCCTAAGTGGTTGAATGAGGCATTACATGACAGGCGGCTAGCAATGCCATGGTCAAAGTGGTTGAATCATACTTTAGTCAGACAGACAGTGGCACCGGTTATTGAATGAGGTTTTACTTCAGTTAGCAATACATTAGCATCAATGGTTACATGGACTTAAACACTAGTCAGCAGTATATTGGTAGAGTAGTGGAATGGGGTCTTCCTTTAGTTAGCAATACATTAGCATCAATGGTTACATTGACTTAAACACAAGTCAGCAGTATATTGGTAGAGTGGTGGAATGGGGTCTTACTTCAGTTAGCAATACATTAGCATCAATGGTTACATGGACTTAAACACTAGTCAGCAGTATATTGGTGGAGTGGTTAAAGTGTTCGCTCATCATGCCAAAGCCCCGGGTTCAATTCCTGACATGGATGTGAGTAAAACCTGTGTCCCTCCAGCGTGATAATGTTGGAATATTGGTTAAAGCGTTATAACAAACATACAGAGAAAAGTGTATCTCTCTCATTATCCTACTATCATAATTACATAATGACATTACTTAACACACAGTTAGGAGACCTATGCTGTGATGCTGACTCACATAATCACAAGCACAGTGACATAATGAATTGTCCGACACGGGACTATTAACTATAAGTACAATGATAATTAAAAGACGAATGTGCTGTACAAATCTATATCCTCCGCTTGTTTGTCTCACATGAAGAGAGGAATTCTCTCACTCTCACATAGATTAATCCATCAAACGCTTGCATATGAGGCTGATTAATGTTATACAATCAGATCCTTCTGACTGCCCGAGCACATGCTCGCAAGGAGGAATCACTTGAAGGCTTGTCCAGTTTCCAGGAAGAAGCCACTTTCGGAAGTATCCTGTCTTGATCAAGGATACTTGGTGTTATAAATTGTACACATGGTTTCACTGTCTCATCCCAGAGTTAGAAATACATACTCCCTAATTTAAACACACGTAGCATCAAGGCAAATTGATCACTTCTGGAGCAAGAAAGCTGGAATTGTCAAGGATATTTATGCATCTGTTGTTTTTGTAAGACTTAGTGCCTGAATTTGGCTTTACGCCACTTTGAACAATATTTCAGTTATATTGCAGTGGTTCGGCTTCATGTGGGAGGAAGTGAATGAGTAAGTGAGTTTTGTTTTAGCCCTTAATGCTGAGCACCAGGCAGGGTAACAACAAGTATCATCTTTTAAAGTCTGTTGGTATGACACAGCCGGGGATTGAACCCAACCTTCCACTTTTGGGGCAGACGCTCTACCACAGAGTCAGTCATGTATTTTATGAAACCAAAACCAATCTAGAACATATAAAAGAGCAAGTCTAGCCAGTTCTATTCCAGATCAGGAAAACTTTGGGAGCAGAGAAATGTATGTGGAAAATACAAGATTTCATAGGCATAACATTATGACTATGTTCTAACACAGGTGTATACCAAGTATTTGGGTCTATCACACCTGACCACAGCTGTCTCAATCTATTAATCAACAGCTGTGACACAGCTGTGACTAAATCACAGACACACCAGTCCTAGTTAGGTGTATCAACATCAGATGAGCACTGCATAAGCTCTAATGAACAATTTCATCACTCATCAATAACGCATAGATGGACCTAAAACCTGTGTGGTTAGGGGGGTGATTGTTGCAGGCCATTCAACCAAGTCAGGGGCGGTCGGGTAGCCTAGTGGTTAAACCGTTTGCTCGTCACGCCGAAGACCCGGGTTCGATTCCCGACATGGGTACAATGTGTGAAGCCCATTTCTGGTGTCCCCTACCGTGATATTGCTGGAATATTGCTAAAAGCGGCGTTAAACTATACTCACTCACTCTCTCTCTCAACCACTACAATGATTAAGTTGTAATAGCTCTGTCACTGCATTTGTCAAAATGTAATTGTAATGCTATTGTAACATTTGTGTAATTAACCCACAGTTCTGTGTGATGATATTGTAGTGGTGTAATGAAAACACTGCATGCGTTGAAATGTAATTGTAATGCTATTGTAGCATTTGTGTAATTAACCCACAGTTCTGTGTGATGATATTGTAGTGGTGTAATGAAAACACTGCATGTGTTGAAATGTAATTGTAATGCAACTGGTGGCTTAAATTAACTATGGCAATAGACTTAAAATGCTTTTGTAATGCTATTGGTTAAAATGCTGGTTTAATTAAACCACTGCAAAGATCAAAACATTATTGCGATGCTATTGTAATGGTGGCGTAATGAAACCACAGGAATTGTTGAAATAAAAGTTGAATGTAACTCACAGTCATGGTGGTTTAATTAAACCACTGTAATGCTATAGTTACGGTGTGGTAATTAAACCATTGCAACAGTTAATGCAATATTGTAATGCTATAGTTATGTGTTTATAATTTAACCACTGCAATGGTCAATACAATATTACGATGCTATAGTTACGGTCGTGTAATTAAACCACTGCAATGGTTAATACAATATTACCATGCTATAGTTATGGGTTTGTAGTGAGTGAGTGAGTTGGGTTTAATACCGCTTTTAACATTATTCCAGTTATATCACGGCGTGTCAGCTTAATGAGGGAGGAAAGCCCGAAGTGATGCAGGTCTCAGATGTTTACCACTTCGGTGAAACCCACGAGCACGGGTATGGTGCTGACAAACCTAGAAACATAATCGGGGTGAACCAGGATTTATGGGTTTGTAATTAAA
This sequence comes from Haliotis cracherodii, assembly GCF_022045235.1. Taxonomy (NCBI): domain Eukaryota; kingdom Metazoa; phylum Mollusca; class Gastropoda; order Lepetellida; family Haliotidae; genus Haliotis; species Haliotis cracherodii. Next base: position 59,077,637 of record NW_027266319.1, on the reverse strand, counting down.
CCACTGCAATGGTTAATACAATATTGCAATGCTATAGTTACGGTGTGGTAATTAAACCATTACAATGGTTAATACAATATTGCAATGCTATAGTTACGGTGTGGTAATTAAACCATTACAATGGTTAATACAATATTGCAATGCTATAGTTACGGTGTGGTAATTAAACCACTGCAATGGTTAATACAATATTGCGATGCCATGGCAAAAACAAATGGTAAATTAAATAGTAGGTTTTCATTCTATTACTCTCAATAGTATATTGCAGAATCAATGTTAACTATTGATCATCATTTAACACCTGATGGTTGCAATGCACCAATACTTCCATCAGTCCATTGATAACGAGCAAATGTATGCACTATGAGACCCTGTCAACACCATGAAAACTGTTAATGCCCCCTTCATCACAATAATGACATGCTACCCATTGACACATGATTGACACCTGTCATTTACATTGCAACATTGCAGGGAACACCAATCACGAATAGTCAAACAGCGCTCTGGGTATTTTTAGGTCTGCGAAGATAGGTTCCAT